>NC_030825.1:44997391-45617915 GCF_001704415.2 Capra hircus | reverse complement strand
AAAGAAATGCAAAAAGGCACAATGGTTGTCTAACGAGGACTTAAAAATAGCTGTGAAAAGAAGAGAAGCTAAAGGCAAAGGAGAAAAGGAAAGATATACACATTTGAATGCAGAGTTCCAAAGAGTAGCAAGGAGAGATAAGAAAGCCTTCCTCAGCGATCAATGCAAAGAAATGGAAGAAAACAATAGAATGGGAAAGACTAGAGAGCTCTTCAAGAAAATTAGAGATACCAAGGGAAACTTTCATGCAAAGATGGGCCCAATAAAGGGCAGAAATGGTATGGACCTAACAGAAGCAGAAGATATTAAGAAGAGGGGGCAAGAATACACAGAAGAACTGTACAAAAAAGATCTTCATGACTCAGATAACCACAATGGTGTGATCACTCACCTAGAGCCAGACATCCTAGAATACAAAGTCAAGTGGCCTTAGGAAGCATCACTATGAACAAGGCTAGGGGAGATGATGAAATTGCAGTTAAGCTATTTCAAATCCTGAAAGATGATGCTGTGAAAGTGCTGCACTCAATATGCCAGCAAATTTGGAAAACTCAGCAGTGGCCCCAGGACTGGAAAAGGTCCGTTTTTATTCCAATTCCAAAGAAAGGCAATGCCAAAGAATGCTCAACCTACTGTACAATTGCACTCATCTCACATGCTAGTAAAGTAATGCTCAAAATTCTCCAAGCCAGGCTTTAACAGTACATGAACTGTGAACTTCCAGATGTTCAAGCTGGTTTTAGAAAAGGCAGAGGAACCAGAGATCAAATTGCCAACATCTGCTGGATCATAGAAAAAGCAAGAGAGTTTCAGAAAAGCATATACTTCTACTTTAATAACTACACCAAAGCCTTTGACTGTGTGGATCACGACAAACTGTGGAAAATTCTTAAAGAGATGGGAATACTAGACCACCTGACCTGCCTCCTGAGAAATCTGCATGCAGGTCAAGAAGCAACAATTAGAACTGGACATGGAACAACAGACTGGTTCCAAACTGGGAAAGGAGTACATCAAGGCTGTATATTCTCACCCTGCTTATTTAACTTCTATGCAGAATACATCATGAGAAACGCTGGGCTGGATGAAGCACAAGCTGGAATCAAGATTGCTGGGAGAAATATCAATAATCTCAATATGCAGATGACAACACCCTTATGGCAGAAAGCAAAGAACTAAAGAGCATTTTGATGAAAGTGAAAGAGTAGAGTGAAAAAGTTGGGTTAAAACTCAACATTCAGAATACTAAGATCATGGTATCTGGTCCCATCACTTCATGGTAAATAGATGGGTAAACAATGGAAATAGTGACAGACTTTATTTTTCTGGGCTCCAAAATCACTGCAGATGGTGACTGCAGTCATGAAATGAAAAGATGCTTGTTCCTTGGAAGAAACGTTATGACCAACCTAGTTCAGTTCAGTCGCTCAGTCGTGTCCGACTCTTTGCGACCCCATGAATTGCAGCACGCCAGGCCTCCCTGTCCATCACCAACTCCCAGAGTTCACTCAAACTCATGTCCATCAAGTTGGTGATGCCATCCAGCCATCTCATCCTCTGTCGTCCCCTTCTCCTCCTGCCCCCAATCCCTCTCAGCATCAGAGTCTTTTCCAATGAGTCAATTCTTCGCATGAGGTGGCCAAAGTATTGGAGTTTCAGCTTCAGCATCAGTCCTTTCAATGAACACCCAGGACTGATCTCCTTTAGGATGGACTGGTTGGATCTCCTTGCAGTCCAGGGACTCTCAAGTGTCTTCTTCAGCACCAGAGTTCAAAAGCGTCTATTCTTCAGCACTCAGCTTTCTTCACAGTTCAACTCTCACATCCATACATGACCACTGGAAAAACCATAGTCTTGACTAGATGGACCTTTGTTGGCAAAGTAATATCTCTGCTTTTCAATATGCTATCTCGGTTGGTCATAACTTTCCTTCCAAGGAGTAAGCGTCTTTTAATTTCATGGCTGCAATCACCATCTGCAGTGATTTTGGAGCTCCCCCAAAATAAACTCTGACACTGTTTCCTAGACAGCATATTAGAAAGCAGAGACATTACTTTGCCAACCAAGGTCTGTTTAGTCAAAGCTGTTTTTTCCAGTAGTCATGTATGGATGTGAGAATTGGACTATAAATAAAGCTGAGCACTGAAGAATTGATGATTTTGAACTGTGGTGATGAAGAAGACTCTTGATAATCCCTTGGACTGCAAGGAGATCCAACCTAAGGGAGATCAGTCTTTGGGTGTTCATTGGAAGCACTGATGCTGAAGCTGAAACTCCAATACCTTGGCCACCTGATGCGAAGAACTGACTCATTGGAAAAGACCCTGATGCTCGGAGGGATTGAGGGCAGGAGGAGAAGGAGACAACAGAGGATGAGATGGTTGGATGGCATCACCGACTCCATAGACATGAGTTTGAGTTATGAGTTGGTTATAGACATGGAAGCCTGGTGTGCTGCAATCCATGGGGTTTCAAAGAATCCAACAGGACTGAGGGACTGAACTATCTAACTAATGGTGTGATTCCCAGTCCAGATAAAAGTTACAAACCATGGGCATCATTGTTACTATAAACAATGTTGCCTAGTGGGCACTTACCATCTTCATCTATTTCCAGGAAAATATTGTTAGAAAATTAACCAAAAGTCAGATCCTCATACAAAGGGGAAAAGTTTTAACATTTTATACATGACCTAGAAATGAAAATAATCAAATGACAAACTACTAAAATGAATGAAGGAGTTCAATAAGGTGGCCAGATATTTTAAAAAAAGAAAATAGCTTTTTAATATACCAACAGTGATTAGAGAATATAATGAGATAGATATTTCTTTATAATATAATAGAAATAATAATTATGTAATTACATCATATACATAATATATCAAAAAAATGTTCAAGTCCTACAAGTCAACCTTTAAAGTTGATGGAAAATTCCATGAATTTTCAATAATGAACCATGTTAATTGAATGGAGTCAATATTGTAGAAAGGCTTCCCAGGTGGCACTAGTGGTAAAGAATCCACCTGCCAGTGCAGGAGATGTAAGAGACATGGGTTCGATCCCTGGGTCGGAAAGATGCCCTGGTGGATGGCATGGCAACACACTCCAGTATTCTTGCCCATGGACAGAGGATCCTGGTGGGTTACAGTCCACAGGGTCTCAAAGAGTTGGACATGAATGAATGTACACACACACAGTATTGTAGAAATGTAATTGATTTACAAATCAACTATATAACACAATCCCAATTAAAATCACAATAGAAAATTTCTAAGGAATTTGAAAAATTGATCCTAAAATTCACTTGAAAACATACATTTGCAAGAAATTTTTTAAAGAAAAGAGCTAAACTTATTTTGTAGATATCAAACTTACTAGAAAGTTATAGTGATCAAAAGAGCAGTTTTGGCCTAGAAATAGGCATACATATCAGAAGAACTGAATAATTATGTTCAGAAACAGACACTTTAGTTTTCCTTTATGTTGATATAACTTGCATACATAAAATGCATACATTTTACATGTAGAGAATAGCGAATTTTTACATGTGTGTATGTAGCGGCTTAGACACTACTCAGACCAAGATATAGAGCATTTCTGGTACCCCAGTAGGTTTGTCTGTACTCTCTTCCACTCACTATCACTTCCTCCACCAAAAATAACTTTTTGGTGGGTTAGTTTTGCCTGTTTATGAACTTCACACAAATAGAATCATACAGATGTAATCTTTTGTACTCAGCTTATTTTGGTCAATGTTATATTTGTGACGCTTTCCAGGTGGTGCTAGTGGTAATGGGCCAGCTTGCCAATGTAGGAGATAAAAGCGATGAGGGTTCGATCCCTGAGTTGGGAAGATCCCCTGGAGAAGGGCATGGCAACCATTCCAGTATTCTTACCTGGAGAATCCCATGGACAGAGGAGACTGCTAGGCTATGGTCCATAGGGTCACACAGAGTTGGACCCAACCGAAACAACTCAGCACACAGCATGTATTTGTGATATTTGTTTGCATGCTTGTACATAGCAGTGATTTGTTCTTTTTCACCATTGTAGTATTCCATTCCATACAGTAGCATTCCACCATGTGAATATAATACAATATAGCCAGTTATCCATCCTACTGGTGATGGACATTTGAGTTATTTCCAGATTTTGGTCATTATGAATAAAACTGCTATGAACATTCTTGTACATGTCTTTTGGTGGACCAGAAGCATTCATTTATGTTGGCTATACCCAGAGATGTAACTGCTGGGTCACAGGATGAACATGTATGTTTAGCTTTTGTAAATACTGCCAGTTCTCCAAAGTGGGTGCAGCATGGTGGAGGTTAGTACGTTGGTTTGTAGTGGTATCCCAATTGTGGTTTTAATTTGCATGTTCTTGCATGACTATTGATGTTGAATGCTTTTTCATTTGCTTATTGGCCATTTGGATATCTTCTTTTGTAAATATCAGTGCAAGTCTTCTGTCCCTCTGCTCTCTTAAAGTTGATTCAGATTTTTAAAAAAAATCAATTTATAGGAGTCCCCTGTCAGATACATGTTTTGCAAATCTCTTTTCCTGGCCTGTCACTAACCTTTCCGCTTTCTTCATGGCAACTTTTTTTTAAAAAATAAACATTTCATACCTTTTTTTAAAAAGAAAGTTTATCTGAGGCAGGTCTTAATTGTGGCATATAGAATCTTTAGTTGCATTATGTGGGATCTTTAACTGAGACATGCAAACTGTTAGTTGCAGCATTTGGGATCCAGTTTCCTGACCAGGGATCGAATCCAGGCCCCTGCATTGGGAGTACAGAGTCTTAGCCACTGGTCCACCAGAGAAGTCCCCTTCATGACATCTTTTGATGAACAGAAGTTTTAGTAATTAAGTTAATATGTAAATTAAACTTATTTAATTCATACATTAAATGGAATTAATTTATTAATCTTTTTTTGTCCCATTTAATAAATTTTTGCCTGCTCTTAGCCCTTAACATAATCTCTTATGTTTTCTTTAATAGTATTATTCTCTTACCTTTCAAACTTAGCTCTATAATACTTCTCCAATTAATTTTTGTGTGTTGTTTGAGGTAGGGGTCAAGTTTCATGTTTTCTTACATGAATATCCAGTTGACCCAGCTTCACTTATTGAAAAGACAATCCATTTCTCATTGAACTATACTGGAGGTTATAGCTAGTGCAATAGGTAAGAAAAAGAAGTCATCCAGATTAAAAAAAAAAGAAATTCATCTCTATTTACTGATAACTGATACTATGATTGTATCTATAGAAAATCCTATAGAATTTATAAAAAGCTACTCAGACTATTGAGGTTAGCAAGTTTTCAGGATATAAGATATATATATATATATAAATCCATTATATTTCTATTTATTAGCAATAAATTATTAAAAATGTAGAAACAGGGCTTCCCTAGTGGTCCAGTGGTTAAGAATCTACCTGCCAATGCACAGGACACAGGTTTAATCCCTATCTGGGAAGATCCCGT
Organism: Capra hircus; assembly: GCF_001704415.2. Taxonomy (NCBI): domain Eukaryota; kingdom Metazoa; phylum Chordata; class Mammalia; order Artiodactyla; family Bovidae; genus Capra; species Capra hircus. The sequence goes on along the minus strand of NC_030825.1, from coordinate 45,612,420 downwards.
GGGGCAATTGAGCCCACAATCTAGAGCCCAACTACTGATTCCACATGCAGCAACCACTAAAGCCCACGAGCCCTAGAGCCCGTGCTCCATGACAAGAGAAGCCACTGCAATGAGAAGCTGCTGCTGCTAAGTCGCTTCAGTCGTGTCCGACTCCGTGCGACCCCATAAATGGCAGCCCACCAGGCTCCCCCGTCCCTGGGATTTTCCAGGCAAGAACACTGGAGTGCGTTGCCATTTCCTTCTCCAATGCATGAAAGTGAAAAGTGAAAGTGAAGTCGTGCCCTGTAATAAAGAGTAGCCTATGCTTTACACAACTAGAGAAAGCCCTCATACACCAACGAAGATGCAGTGCAACCAATGAAGACCTGGTGCAGCCAAAAATGAATAAATGAAAAAGTCTTTTAAAAATGTAGAAACAATACTGTTTATACTAGCATACAAAGTATGAAATAGGCATAAATCTGACAAAAGACTTGCAAAGTGTGTACACTGAAAACTACAAAACAATTCTGAGAGAAATTTTAGAATACTTAAGTATTATAGAATACTTAAATACTTAAATGGAGATATGTACCATATTCATAGACCAGAAGACTCATTATTTTTAAGGCATCAATGTGCCATAGATTAATCTACAGATTTACTGAAAGACTAATCTAAACCCCAGCAGGCTCTTTTTCGTTGTTGAAATTGATAAATTGATTCTAACATTCATTTAGAAATGCAAAGGATATAGAATAGCCAAGACAACTTTGAAACCAAAAAACAAAGTTGGAAGATGTAAATGACCTGATTTCAAGGTTTTTACAAAGTTATGGTAACCAAGGGCTTCCTGGTAGCTCAGCTGGTAAAGAATCGCCTGCAATGCAGGAGACCCTGGTTCGATTCCTGGGTTGGGAAGTTCCCCTGGAGAAGGGATAGGCTACCTACTCCGGTATTCTTGAGTTTCCCTGGTGGCTCAGAGGGCAAAGAATCCACTTGTAATGAGGGAAACCTGGTTTCGATCCCTGGGTTGGGATGATACCTTGGTGGAGAGCATGGCAACCCACTCCAGTATTCTTGCCTGGAGAATCCCCATGGACAGAGGAGCCTGGCTGTCTGCAGTCCATAGGGTAGCAAAGAGTCGAACACAACTGAGTCACTAAGACCACACATGGTAATCAACTTCAAGACAGAAAATAGATCAATGAATGGAATAGATTCCATAATTAAACCCACATTCATTTGATCAGTTGCTTCTTAATGAAGTGGCAAATACAATTCAATGGAGAAAGGATAATCTTTTCAACAAATAATTGAAACAACTGGATTTCTATATGTGAAAAAACTATCTTCAACTCATATCTTTCACTGTATATTAAAATTAATATAGCATTAGTGAAAAAAGGTGAAAGTTGCATAGTCATGTCCGACTCTTTGTGACCTCATGGACTGTTCAGCCTGCCAGGCTCCTCTGTCCATGGAATTCTCCAGGCAAGAATACTGGAGTGGATAGCCATTCCCTTCTCCAGCAGATCTTCCCCACCCAGGGATCGAACCCCAGTCTCCTGTGTTGCAGGCAGGTTCTTTACTATCTGAGCCACCAGGGAAGCCCATAATGCACTACTACTCAGGAGTAAAAAGGAATAAACTGTTGATATACTCAACAACATTGCTTAACCTCAAAATAATTAAGCCTGACTCACCCCCAACCTCTCCCAAAGCTCGTAGCATATAATTCCATTTATGGTCAATTCTATAAAATGTAAACTAATCTACAGTGACCAAAAGCAGTTCTCTGAGGAGTAAGTATAGTAAGTTGTGACTGGCAATACAGATTACAAATGAGCAGAAGGAGATTTTGGGGGATGATGTGTATGCTTACTCTCTTGACTTTGATTATGGTCTCAGGGGTGTATACATACACATGTAAAAATAAAATTGTACACTTCAACTATGTGCAGATTTTAAGTATCACCTCAATAACGTCGTTTAAAAAAACTATGGAGAAACACGGAGGCCACGTGTGACCCAGACTGTGTGACCAAAATTGGGCTGGTGTCCCTTGGCCAGTCAGTCAAGAATCCTCAGCTGTAGAGATAATACCGCCCTTGTGGCGCTTGAGAGACAGTGAAAACTTATATAATGCATATGACCCTTGGCTAGACATTCTGTTGTTCTGCCATTCAAAGTGGAAGGGTAGTAGGCAGTCTGTAATCTATTTGAAGTTCTAGTACATCTTGGATCTCTGACTTTAAGCAAGTTCTTTAACTTGTTTCAGTGTCGGTTGCAGAGGGTATTAAAATGACATAATACATGGAACTGGAGAAGACAATGGCAACCCACTCCAGTACTCTTGCCTGGAAAATCCTATGGATGGAGGAGCCTGGTAGGCTGCAGTCCATGGGGTCGCTAAGTCGGACACTTCACTTTCACTTTTCGCTTTCACGCATTGGAGAAGGAAATGGCAACCCACTCTAGTGTTCTTGCCTGGAGGATCCCAGGGACGGGGGAGCCTGTTGGGCTGCCCTCTATGGGGCCACACAGAGTCGGACACGACTGAAGTGACATAGCAATACATGGAATTAGTGTAGTGCCAGGTATACAGGTGGGCAGGAGGTGTCAGTAGCTTTAGACCCTGGCTGGTTGCTGGGATCTCGGCGTGGGTCGCGCGGAAGGAACCTTCTGGGTTAGGGGTTGGTAAGCCTGGGAGGTAAAGACGGCTGGGACAGTAGCAGTGGCAAAAGCGATACCCAGAGGCCGCGGCGAACACCTGAGCAGCGGAACAGGTAACCAACCTATACACCACACAACAAGCCACAGACACCTCCCAGCCTGCCTCGCGCCTTCGGGCGCAGGCGCAGTGAGATAGGCGGTGGTGGGGGCCCAGTGAGGTCCGGCCCCGGGGTTGGGTGGGCGTGGCTTGGACCCTCGCCCCGCCTCTCGACCTGGGCGGTGGTCCGAGGCGCGGCTGCGGGTCTCTGAGCTACAGTCCCCCCTCAGGTGAGAGCGGCGGGGCGATTGCGGGAGCGCGGGGTTATTCGCACCAGCTGGGTTGCTGAAGGGAAGGCAGGATGTTGCCGCTGCTAAGTGGGATGATATTTCCCAGTTCCGTCACCTCACTTAGGACCGAGCCCCTGAGTCCGGAGGCAAGTGGGACCAGCTGTCCAGGAGACGCTCTCCTCGTCCTCGAGCCGGCTTCAAGAGCGCTTTTGAAAAAGAGACGAAGCATTTGGGTGGTTTGTTTCTTCCTAGGTGGGGAGTTTTAGGCTTAAATATAGTTGTTCCTTCCCATGGTGATATAGTATGAGAGTGCATGAGGAAACTGAGGTACGGAGAAGCAAAGTTGCCGCCCAAAGATTTCACACCTGTTAGTGTGAGATCTTGACTGCAAGGTCAAAATCTCCACAGACTGGCCTCAGAGATTATGCTCTTCTTGACTATTCAGTATTGCCTCCAGGTTAATTCCTTGTCAGACTGTTAGACGTTTACTTAAATTTATTTAAAAAAAAGAGAGAAAGAATAAAATGGCTGAATTCTGGATACTAATTTGCTTCAGTCATAGATGAAGCAAAAGTTACCCAGGGTAACCTGATGTGTTCCATTCATACTTGAATTAAAAACACATGGTTTAGGAAGTTGTTATTTTACATACCATCAAGTTAGCAAAAAAGTTCAGGTGGCCCAGTGGTAAAAAGAATCTGCCTGCCAATGCAGGAGACATAAGGGAGTGGGTTGGATCCTTGGGTTGGGCAGATCCTCTGGAGGAGGAAATGGCAACCCACTTCAGTATTCTTGCCTGGGAGAATTCCTTGGACAGAGGAGCCTAGTGGGCCACAGGGGTCGCAAAGAGTGGCAACAAGTCATGTCCACAGGGTTGCAGAGTCGAACATGACTGTGTGACTATCATACATGAGGAGTCTGTGGTGGTTTTAAGATATGTCCACAAATTATTTCATACTCCTCTCTTCAAGAGATGGAGCCTAATTCCTCTCTTTTTGAATGTGGGCAAGACTTGGCTACTTACTTCTCACAAATAGAATAAAGTGGAGGTAATGTACTTTGGCCACCTCATGCAAAGAGTTGACTCATTGGAAAAAACTCTGATGCTGGGAGGGATTGAGGGGAGGAGGAGAAGGGGACGACAGAGGATGAGATGGCTGGATGGCATCACTGACTCGATGGACATGAGTCTGAGTGAATTCCGGGAGTTGGTGATGGACAGGGAGGCCTGGTGTGCTGCGATTCATGGGGTCGCAGAATCAGACATGACTGAGCGACTGAACTGAACTGAACTGAATGTACATTTCAGAAACTAGGTCATAAGAGGCACAGACTGTCTTCCTTGTTCTTTTTCTTGACTTGCTTGCTTTGGAGGAAGTCAGCTAAGGAGTCATGAGGAAACGCAAGTGACAGATTAAGATATCCTTGAGATGAGAAACTGAGGCTTTGTATCAACAATCACATGAGTGAACTTGGAAACTGGTCTTTCACCCCAAGTCAGATCTTAGATAACTATGGCCACATCTGATATCTTTTATTGTGTGTGTGTGTGTGTTTTGGTTGTGAGGTATTGGTTGGAAGGAGGCTCATTTTATTAATATAGGCAACTTTAAAGAAAATTGTTTTGATGTACAGATAAAAGAAGGGCATGATGGAAGAATAAGGAAAAACAGTAAGTTAAAAGTAGAGTTTGAAATACTGATCACCAAAAGGCGTTCTAGAATGAGAAATTCAAAGATAATGGTTAAACAGGGATCAGCAAACCATGGCCTGTGGGGTGACAGTCTGGTTTTTTTCTTTAAATAAACTTCAGATATTGTGATTTTATTACAGTGGTATAATTTTCGATTTACAGCTCTTGGAGATATATTTCATGTACCATGCAATTCACCCATTAAAAGTATAAAGTACAGTGATTTTTTAGCATATTTACAGAGTTGTAAACCATCACTACAATTTAATATTTCCAGTACCCCAAAATAAAACTGCATACATATTAGCAGTCACTCTCCATTCCTGCTCCATTGTTTTTCGTTTCTAAGGGTTTACCTATTCCAAATCTTTGCTCACTGAGTTCTGCAAATCTTCCAAATGTTGGCATATTTCATTATACAAAAACAAAACAAAAAAGCCTCATAATGATTACTTCTACAGCTAACCTATCAGTGAAGAGTCTTTCTTTTAAAAAAATATTTGTTTGGCTGTGTCTGGTCTTGGTTGCCGCATGCGGGCTCAGTAGTTGCTTGCGCCAGCTTGTTTGCCCCATGGCATGTGGGATCTTAGTTCCCCTACCAGAGATGGAACCCGTGTCCCCTGGATTGGAAGGTGGATTCTTAACCACAGGACCATCAGGGAAGCCCGCAAGAAGAGTCTTAAATAGTGTGAAATTGTCAAGCTCTTTGTGTCAGGTATAAGTTTTCCAAAATAATTTTTGTTGAAAGCTTGAATTTTTTTTATTGCCAACAAATACTAAGTTGTTTTCCTTGAAGTAATAGACTCAGTTACAATAGTTCATTTTAGAGGAAATGTGTGCCAGATACTCAAGACTGAATAGCCTCAGCTTGTCAATCATTCTTTTAAGTAAAAATGACATTCTGTCAAAAGAATGGCTATATCAGTTTACAACTCAAATTTTCACACAAGTGCTTTTCTTCATGACAACCATTGGACTTAAGTATGGGACAGAAGTGCCTCATGTATACTTCCCATTTCATCACATATTACACATATTAAAGTATTAAAAAGATGTATGTTGAAAAGCAAGATTTAATAAAGTTAATGATATTTACTGTTCATCAAGAACATTGTTTATTGAAGCAGGCTTTTTTTCCCTTTCTCAGCTTGAGGGCATGGCTGTGAAGAATACAGTGACTAATAGTGTAGTGCCACTGCTTTGATTTGTGTTAAGGCATCGACTCCCTTCCAGTCGTATCTGCTCCCCCCAGCCTGGGGGCTGAGAACCCTTATCCTAATGTCTTTTTCGTTTTTAATTACTTATTTGTCTGGCTGCACTAGGTCTCAGTTGCAGCATGCAAGATCTTCCATCTTGGTTGTGGCATATGGGCTCTTCAGTTGTGGCATGCAAACTCTTAGTTGCAGCATACCTGCAGCATATACATCAGGATCTAGTTCCCTGACCAGGGACCAAACCTGGGCCACCTGCATTGGGAGCTCAGAGTCTTAGCCACTGAACGACCAGGGAAGTTCCTCTAACTTCCTTTTTAAAAAAATACTTCTTTTAAAAAATTTGTTTGTTGGGCTGTGCTGGGTCTTTGTTGTTGTTTGAAGGGTTTTCTCTAGTCACAGTGCATGGGCTTCTTGTTGCAGTGTCTTCTCTTGTTGCAGAGGCTTCTCTTGTTGTGGAGCGTGGGCTCTAGGCACGCGGGCTTCAGTAGATGTGGTGAATGGGCCCAGTAGTTGTGGCTAGAGGGCTCTAGAGTGCAGGCTTAGTAGTTGTGGTGCACGGGCTTAGTTGCTCTGTGGTATGTGGTATCCTCCCGTCCTAGAGATTGAACTGGTGTCCCCTGCGTTGCAAGGCAGATTCTTAACCACTGGACCACCAGGTAAACCCCTCTCCCTAATTTCTAATATGTAGGTTTTGAGCTTCATGTAAATGGAATCATAGAGTCTGTACTTTTTTGTGCCCAGCTTCTTCCCTCAGCATTGTGTTAGTAAGATTCACACATATATGTGTTGTTGTAGTTTGTTTATTCTCATTGCAATTTTATATTTTCTTTTTTTTTTGCAATTTTATATTTTCTGTGTATATATATTTTATTTTCTGTTATAGATAGACATTTGGGTTATGACCTTTTTTTTTTGTTGGTTTTTGTCTTGTGTAGGTTGTGCTACTGTGAATATTGAACTTGTCTTTTGATGAACTTTTGTACATGTTCCTGTTGGCATTTACTAAGAGTAGAATTTCTAGGTTGTGTTGATCTTTAGAGTAAAACAGCCAGTATTTTACAAGCAAAATGGGTTTATTAATATTTGAGAATAGTAGAGGAATTGCAATTCAGGATGCACAAGCTGTGGCAAAACCATAGGCAAGTCTGGCGAAAGGAGAAGAATGTTACTTTCTAGAGAAGAAAGAAGTTGGAGGGGGCTGTTTTGAAAGAAAGTCCATTGGAGGAAAGAGAGAGTTCAGGGTGATGATGGTTTCTTTTGGCTGAATAGTTTTTCAGCCTGAGGCTGTTGCTGGGCAAGGAGAAATCTTTCTTTTTTGGAGTAAGGAAAGTAATAATCTTCCTGTTGGAGATCCAAGTTAGATCTCTTCCTGTTTGGGATCTGCAGACAGTAGTGAGGGATAGTGCAGGAGAGCTTCCCCCTTCATGACTTCTGCCTTTATTTATTTATTTATGTATCTTTTGGCCATGCTGCATGGCATATGGGATCCTAGTTCCCCCACCAGGGATTAAGCCTGCTCTCCCTGTATTGGCAGTGTAGAGTCTTAACCACTGGACCATCAGAGATGTCCCCTGACTTTGTTTTAAATGGGATTTTCCTTCTACTTTTCAGTCATAGAATATGTGTATATTCAGGTTAGGCAACTACTAATAACAGAAATCAGATTTTCTATGATTGTTTTGAAATAATAAAATTATCGAATTAATGAAACCAATTTGATTTGTAATCATCCCCCAGTATTCATGGGGGATTGGTTCCAGGACCCCCTGCTGCTGCTGCTGCTGCTAAGTCGCTTCAGTCGTGTCCGACTCTGTGCAACCCCATAGATGGCAGCCTACCAGGCTCCCCCATCCCTGGGATTCTCTAGGCAAGAACACTGGAATGGGTTGCCATTTCCGTCTCCAATGCATGAAAGTGAAAAGTCAAAGTGAAGTCGTTCGGTCATGTCCGACTCTTAGTGACCCCATGGACTGGAGCCTACCACGCTCCTCCATCCATGGGATTTTCCAGAGTACCAGGACCCCCTACTGATACTCAAATCCATGCTACTGAAGTCCCTTATATAAAATGATGTAGTATTTGCATATGGAGAAGGCAATGGCACCCCACTCCGGCACTCTTACCTGGAAAATCCCATGGACAGAGGAGACTGGTGGGCCGCAGTCCATGGGGTCGCGAAGAGTCAGACACAACTGAGCGACTTCACTTTCACTTTTCACTTTCATGCATTGGAGAAGGAAATGGCAACCCACTCCAGTGTTCTTGTCTGGAGAATCCCAGGGACAGGGGAGCCTGGTGAGCTGCCGTCTATGGGGTCGCACAGAATTGGACCCGACTGAAGCGACTTAGCAGCAGCAGCAGCAGCAGTATTTGCATATAACCTATATTCATCCTCCTGAGTACTTTAAATCATCTCTAGATTACTTTAAATACCTAATATAGTATATATACTATGTGGTGTGGTGTGGTGTTTAGTCACTAAGTCGTGTCTGACTCTTTGTGACCCTATGGACTGTAGCCCACTAGGCTCCTCTGTCCATGGGATTCTCCAGGCAAGAATACTGGAGTGAGTTGCCATTCCCTTCTCCAGGGGATCTTCCTGACCCAGGGATTGAACCTGTGTCTTCTGCTTGGCAGGTGGGTTCTTTACCCCTGAACCACCAGGGAAGGCCCAAATACTATGTAAATAGTTGCAAATACAATGTAAATACTGTCTAAATAGTACTAACATGCAGCAGGTTCTCGTTTTGCTTCTTGGAACATTCTGGAATTTTTTATTTGTTCTTGACTGTTTTCAGTCTGTAGTTGATTGAATCTGTGGATTTGGAACCCGTGGATACAGAAGGCTAACGGTATATATACAAAATAAAAGATGTAAACATTTTGCTAGACTGGAGAGGCAGTTTGGAGCTATACTGTTCAGGGCCTGAATGCCATGTGAAGGTAAGGTAGGCTGTGTAGTACAATGAAGATGAGGCTAGGTGACTCTTGCACTCACTACTTACATTCTGTGTTACCTTGGCTAAGTCACTTCACATTCTTTTATTTTTTTTTAATATATTAAAAAATTTATTTATATATGGCTGCACTAGGTCCTCATTGCTGATCACAGGCTTTCTCTAGTTGTGGTGAATGGGGGCCACTCTTTGTTGTGGGGCATGGGCTTCTCATTGTGGTGGCTTCTCTTGTTGTGGAGCACAGCCTCTAGGGGGCATGGGCTTCAGTAGTTGCAGCATGTAGGCTCAGTAGGTGCTGTGTTCAGGCTTAGTTGCCCCAGATCTTGGTTCCCCAACCAGGATTGAACCTGGGCCCCCTGCCTCAGGAGTGCAGAGACTTAGCCACTGGACCACCAGGGAGGGGCCTGTGAATTTTCTCCTTTAGCTTTATCATAAAGTAGAGCTTGAAGGTTGGAGTTGGAAATGGAAACCCACTCCAGTATTCTTGCCTAGAAAATTCCATGAATAGAGGAGCCTGATGGGCTATAGTCCATGGTGGTCACAAAGAGTTGAACATGACTTTGCAATTAAACAGCAACAGCAGCAGAGCTTGAAGGTGTCAGCCTGTGACGTGGTTATTTGTGATCTCTACCAATTAAATAAGGTGTTTGCAGCAGTGAACATCCTGGAAATGTTCATCCAGAAACTGTTTTTTGGGGGATAACTGTTCTCAAAGCTTGAGTGAATAAAAAGGAAAGCTCCTTACAGAGAGGCCAAGTAGATTAGTGACAGCTTCCTCTCATCCATCTGTCTCACTCCATGTCAGAATAATTTTCCTAAAATACCACATTGATCATGGGAAAGCCCTGCATTAAACCGTTAAGTGGCTCTCATTGCCTATAAATTTCAGAGATCTCATCCTGGCATTAATGGTCTTTACTTGAATTGGTCTCATTCTTTTGTGAGCTTTTTTTCTGATTACCTTCTAAACCATACTCTCTTCTTTAGCAAAGCAAGTTTCCTTGAGTTTTCATGATGTTTTCAGTCTTTGTACTTTTATAAATCCTACTTGTCCTTCAAGGGCTAATTAAAATTCATTCCCTGTCTTTCTTGAAGTTTTTTCTTTGCGGTTCAGCTTCAGGTATCCTTCCTGTGAATTTCCATAGCAAGTAATTTGTTCATATTTAATTTGGCAACTAATCTTATGCCACTCTATCATGATATTTTATATTAATGTTATTTATATCTTTTTCTCTTTGCTTCAGTTCAGTTCAGTTCAGTCGCTCAGTCATGTCCGACACTGCGACCCCATGAATTGCAGCACGCCAGGCCTTCCTGTCTATCACCAACTCCCGGAGTTCACTCAAACTCACGTCCATTGAGTCGGTGATGCCATCCAGCCATCTCATCCTCTGTCGTCCCCTTCTCCTCCTGCCCCCAATCCCTCCCAGCATCAGCTTACCTCTTCAGTTTTTCTTTTTTACTCCAGCCAGTTTGTGAACTCTCTAAACCAGATCTTGCTATCTAGTTACTATTTTTAAAAAGTCAATTTACTTTTTTTGTGTAATTATATCAAGCTAATGATTTGCAAGTAATAGACCCATAATAAGAGTATGTATATGTGTTAATTTGACAGTAGAAATAAAGATAAGTAAAACTATATGCCAGAAAACATGAAAGATATCTTACAAAACTAGATTTTCATAAGAAATGAGAACTAAATATTCCTGGAGCCAGACATGGTGTGATAATGCATAGAATAGAGGATGCCATGTATTCTGGAAGATGAGTCTTATTGGAAGACAGTCACATTGGGTGGATTCTTAATCCAGCCAGGAGTCTCAAAAGTGTATTACTTTATAACACCCCACATGACTGTAAGGCATACTGTAGATTTTAAGACTGTTGGATAAGTCTTTTGCCCCAGAAATACTTCACTATTCATTTATTTATTTCATTTTTATTGCCCCAGAAATACTTCACTATTCATTTATTTATTTCATTTTTATTGCTACCTGCTATGTTTCAGGTACTGCTGTAGGTGTTGGTGATTCAGCAGTGAAGAAGACGGACAAAGTCCCCACTTTGTTGGAACACATGTTCTAGAGGATATGTTCAAAATGAGGGAGGAAGAAAGAGACAGACAATATATAAAATACTTTTGGAAGTGTTACTGAATCAAACTGGGGTCTGCTTGCCTGTGTGCAGTGAAGCCAATTAAATGACACTGGGTTGTGATGAAGGAAAGTGCAGCATTTACTGTAAAGGTTCTCATACAAGGAGAATGACTGGCTTGTGCTTTAAACCCCAAGCTGCCCAAAGGGTTTTAGCAAAGCATTTGTAAGGGCCAGGTAAATGGGGAGTGGTCCCACAGTGTATGATCAGCTCGTGTACAGTTCTCTGATTGGTTGATGGTGAGGTAACAAGATGGCGTCACAGGGGTTAACATTATCAATCCTTAGGTGCCAGTATGTCTGGAGGTTCATAATCATCAAGTAATTAATTTTTTCCAATTGATGGTGGTCTTCGCATCTGTATAACCACCCAGTCAGTGTGCATCAGACCCTTTGATCTAGGTACTTCAGAAAGCTGCCATAGCAGAGAATATAGGGGAGGAGTCTGTCCCAGGAAGGCCTCACAGGGTCCTCCTTGGTTATAGAAGCAAAAACTAGGGTGATTAAATAGTAACTGGGTGGGGTGGAATAAGGAGTGGCTATGGGTCTACTTTAGGGATAGGGTGATCAACTGCTTTTGTCAAATATTGTGAAGGGAAGAGCCACCTGAATTTAGAGCTAAGAAGACTTGGACTCTATTCAGCTCTGCCAGTGTGAGCTCAGGTAATATGCTCAGTATCTATGAACTTTAGTGCCTCATAAGTAGCATGAAGATATTGATAATTGCCTTATAATATTGTGAAAATTAAATGAGCTGATGCATATGAAAGGATATTTTTTTTTGCTGCTCTGCTTCTTGTTGGATCTTAGTTCTCCAACCAGGGATCAAACCCGTGTCCTCAGTAGTGAGAGCTCAGAGTCCTAACTGCTGGCAAGCATGAGTGCTAAGTCACTTCAGTCATGTCCAACTCTTTGCAACCCTATGGACTGTAGTCTGCCCGGCTCCTCTGATCATGGGATTCTCCAGGCAAGAATATTGGAGTGGGTTGCCATCAGAGGATCTTCTCAACTCAAGGATCGAACCCACATCTCCTGCACTGTAGGTGGATTCTTTACTACTGGGCCACTGAGGAAGCCCCATTAACCACTGGATTGTTAGGGAATTCCCTGAAAGGAAATGTCTGTTAACTAAAAAGAACTATAGAAATATGATGTTATTTCATTTCTCTGTTGACTCTGTGAATTTCATGCAGCAATGATGATTGTTGACCAGCCCTTTGGTGGGACTTTGAAACAAAGACCTGAGCTTCTGGATCACTGGTATTCTCAGGAGAGCACAGGGTATGTGCTCCTGAGAAGGTGGCTGCCTGCCTGGCTGCAGGAAAACAGAGGTCAAGGCTAGGGGGACTGCCACAGTAGGAACAGAGTAGCCACCAACTTTTTATTTACTGTCTGCATCCTGCCCTGGATCCTTGTGGGAACCATACTGGTTTTAATAAAAATCCTTTTGACCTTGTGGATCTTTTTCTTCACTCATACTAAACAAGTATAGCTGTTAAGAGGTCATGAACTTGAACTTGTTTTAGGCAAACTGAGTAGTAAGAAAAATATACAGATGTTTAGGCTGTTTGGAATTTATAAACAAAATTAAACTAACAATTCATAGAATTTCTGTTTTGACTCCTAATTATTTTTGATGTTAAAAGATGACAGCAGTGTGACTGCCATCTAGTTTTATATGTTTGATTGTTGTTGTTCAGTTGCTCAGTTGTGTCTGACTCTTTGTGACCCCGTGGACTGCAGCAGGCCAGGCTTCCCTGTCCTTCACCATCTCCCAGAGCTTATTCAAACTCATGTCCATTGAGTTGGTGATCCCATCCAACCATCTTGTCCTCTGTCTCCTGCCTTCAATCTTTCCCAGCATCAGGGTCTTTTCTCATGAATCACCTCTTCGCATCAGGTGGCCAAAGTATTGGAGCTTCAGCTTCAGCATCAGTCTTTTCAGTGAATATTCAGGGTTGATTTCCTTTAGGATTGACTGGTTTGATCTCCTTGCAGTCCAAGGGACTATTATCTTTGCTGACATTTGGAATGAAGTTGCTGGAGAAACTTTGAAATACTAAACAGAGTTTTATGTATAAGGACAAGCTGATTTTTCATTTGCAGCTTGTTGGAGTTGATTTAGCACTATATTAATTATGAGACATATTTAATATCTTTTGTGTGACCTTTTTACTAAAACTATCCTAGAACATAAGGAGAGCTTTTTTTTGTTAATAGGATGGAAAGGTACTGTAACTGACTGACGGACAAAGTTGTCTGTGAAGTTCACTGCTTTGGCCATGGTGGTGTGCAGACGACTCTGAACACTTAATTTTTTGGCATTTATTCATTTAAAAAAAAACTTCAAAAAATTTGTTTATTTACTGTTTGGTTGTGCTTGGTCCTTGTTGCTGCAAGTGAGCTTTCCCCAGTTGCAGTGAGCAGGGTCTGCTCTTCATTGCAATGCACAGGCGTCTTAGTAGTGCAGTGGCTTCTAGGCACGCAGGCTTCAGTAGCTGCATCATGTGGGCTCAGTAGTTGTGGCTCCTGGGCCCTAGAGCTCTCTTGTTGTGGGCCTCGTTACCCTGAGGCATGTGGAATCTTCCCCAACCAGGGATCGAATCCATGTCCCCTGCATTGGCAGGTGGATTCCCATCCACTGTACCACCAGGCAAGTCCAATTTTTCAGTATTTAAAAACTATTTTTAGTTATGGGCTGAGAGTGGAAAGTGAGGTTTTTGGGGATAGATTAAATTTTGATCGGGGCAAGCTTTTGTATGACTTTCTAAGTCTCCTGTGTGGCCTGCAAGCTCTGCTGGTGGTTTTCCCACCCATCTGCCTCACCATGTGTGACTTTCTTTTCCACACGGTCCTGTTCTTAGTTCCTGGATGATACCATCTCCTTCTTCTTCTAACTAGGTTCATGGCAGTTTTTTCACCAGGAAGTTTTTTGTCTCTACTCCTATTTATTTGCTTGTTAATTTTTAGAAATTAAAAGATGCACAGCAAAGAGGAAAGCAATCATCCATGTTCCTTCCACTTAGGACAACACCACTGCTAACATCTTTGCATATTTGCTTTAAATTTTTTTTTTTTTAAAGAAAAATCACCATCAGTTTGTGAAATATTGTGATTTGTAAGAAATATATATTTTGTCATTTAGATGATCAAATGGTGTCTGTGGTTCCTGGCTCACAGCTCCCCAAACCCTTGGAGTGTCCCAGGTGGTTTTCTTATATTAATCAACTGGTTTTTGGACAGCCCTAGAATGAAGATTGGTTACTAGGAGAACCAACCTGGTGATTAGACAGTTGGAACCTTTAGTCCCACCCTCCAACCCCCTCTGCTATGCCTTCCTGCTAGCATTGAGGATTATATAAGAATTCAACAGAGAAATGACAGAAAGAGCCCTACTACTGTCAAGGGATTGCTGATGATTATGATAAAGAGGAACTAGTAAAGGTGTTTAAGAAAGAAGTTTGCCTGCACTGGTACTGCAATTGAACAGCCAGAATATGGGGGACTAATTCAGCTGCAGGGTGACCAGCACAAGGACACATGCCAGTTCTTCATAGAGACTGGCTAGCATGACCAGATGAAAGTTCATGGGTTTTAAATGCTTTGGGTTCACTGAAGCTTAAATGAGGATTTTTTTTTTTTTTTTTTTTGCAATGAGTAGAATTTCCTTTCTGTCCCTTGTCACAAGTTTAAAAACCTCACAGCTTGTATAATGTAACCATTTGGGGTCTGCTTTTAACTTGAACTAGTCCCATGGACGGAGGAGCCTGGTAGGCTGCAGTCCATGGGGTCGCCAAGAGTCGGACACGACTGAGTGACTTCACTTTCACTTTTCACTTTTATGCATTGGAGAAGGAAATGGCAACCCACTCCAGTGTTCTTGCCTGGAGAATTCCAGGGACAGGGGAGCCTGGTAGGCTGCCGTCTCTGGGGTTGCACAGAGTTGGACACGACTGAAGTGACTTAGCAGCAGCAGTGTAACTCTTTCATGCGATAAGCTGAAAAGAACCACACCCCCCACAAAAAAAAAAGAGAGAGAGAGACAAAAGGAGAATGGCTGGAAAAAGAGGAGAGAGGAAAGAAGCTGGAGGATGAGACAGTAGCTAAAGATCATTGATCTAAGCAATCATACTTATGTAATGAAACTTTCGTAAAAATTCAAGAGGATAGAGTTCGGAGAGCTTTTAGGTTGGCTGACGTGGAGATTTGGAGAGAGGCACTCCTGGAGCGAGTATAAGTTCTGTACTCCTTTCTCCCCATTTTGCCCGATGCTTCTCTTCCATCTGATTCTTCCTGAGTTACATCTTTTTATAGTAAACTGGTAATCTAGTAAGTAAAATATTTCTTTGAGTTCTGTGAGCTGCTTTAGGACATTAATCCAACCTAAGGCAGGGGTCATTGGAACTCTAGTCTATAGCTGGTTGGTCAGAAACCAGGTGATAATTTGTGCCTGTGACTGGCATCTGAAGTAAGGCAAGGAGACAGAGTGCTGCTGGACTGAGCCCTTAACTTGTGGATCTGGTGCTGTCTCCAGGCAGAGAGCATCAGAACTGAGTTGATTTGTAGGCCATTTTGCTGGTGTCCTGAGAATTGGTGCTGTGGGGGAATCTTTGCTCTACCTCACCACCTGTACTGTTGCAGGAAGGGGGACCCCTTCCAGGGCCCAAAAGTGGGCTCCTGTCTAACACTCTTAAATGAATTATCTGAGGGGACACACCTGCTGACAAAGCAAGAAAGAGTATTTTATTGGAAAAGGTACCCGGGTGAAGAGTAATAGGGTAAGGGAACCCAGGAGAACTGCTCTTCCATGTGGCTCGCAGTCTTGGGTTTTGTGGTGATGGGATTAGTTTCCGGGTTCTTTGGCCAATCATTCTGACTCAGTCCTTCCTGGTGGCACATGCATTGCTTAGCCAAGATGGAAACCAGCGAGAAGGATTCTGGGAGGTGATCGAACATGTGATGTCTTCTTTTGACCTTTCCTGAACTCTTCTGGTTGGTGGTAGCCTATTAGTTCTGTGTTCCTTACCAGGACCTCCTGCTATAAACCAACTCATGCAAATGGTTACTGTGGTGCCTGGCTAGGGTGGGCAGTTTCAGTCAGTGTGCTTCCCCTAACAGTACCACAATGAAAACTGGGATCCAGAGCCCTTTTAGTTTGATAACAGTGATATTTGTTTATTCTAAAGAGTTCAAACAATGCATTAAAAAAACCCATCCTAAATCCCACCACCTGGAAATAACATTAAATGGACATCATAATGGCACACACACAGAACTACCACATATTCGTTGCTGCAGCACATATTTCTGTGTGGTCTTTGGCTTTTTTTTTTTTTTTAATGGCGCAATCATTTTTTAAAATTTTCAAAATATTTATATACTCGTTTGACTGCACCTAGTCTTAGTTGCAGCATGCGGGATCTTTAGTTGTGTCATACAGACTGTTAGCTGTGGCCTGTGGGCTCTAGATCCTGAACCAGAAATCGAACCTAGGACCCCTGTGTTGGAAGCATGGAGCCTTAGCCACTAGACCACCAGGGAAATCCCCATCTTCTGGCTTTGAATGCTGCCATGGGGCATTTAGCATTCATCTGAATGCTGAGGCCATCTAGATTCTGCTACCTGGTACTGAAGAAATCGTTATGATGGAAGTTTGGTGGCTTTGATAGGAAGTTGAGCTTTTTGTATCCAATTTCTCGTCATGTAGTGTGGACAAAATTTGTTGCTTGCCATTCTAGTAAACAGTGAGTGTTGCCTACTGTCAACTGCTGTAGCCACCCTGATGGTGTGTCCTGAGGGGAATTCAGGATGGTGAAAAAAAAAGGATTACTGGCCCTAGATAGTTAAGATGTGTATCAAAGGAATAATTTCAGTGAACCCAGACTCTTACATCTTCCCCAATACAGAAAAGCACTAAAATCATTAACATGAGACGTCTGTTTTTTTTGTTTACCAGTAATCTTTTGATGTTCTTTTGATTTTTTTTTTTGTTTTAGCAAAATCTCCTATACACACTGGCTCTTCTATTACCTCTTTGGGACAGTTTCTCGGCGGTATCTGAGAAGCTTATTCCTGGGCTAGAGTCCTCAGTAATAGCCCCTGAGTAAAATATAATTCTCAACTTTCAGATTGACAGTGATATGACCTTTCAATTTCCAGACTTCCCCTCTCCCCAGTTCAGGGAATCAAGATTGCTGGGAGAAATATCAACAACCTCAGATATACAGATAATGCCACCCTAATGGCAGAAAGTGAAGAGGAACTAAACAGCCTCTTGATGAGGCTGAGAGAGGAGAGTGAAATAGATGGCTTAAAACTCAACATTCAAAAACCTAAGATCGTGGCATCTGGTCCCATCACTTCATGGCAAGTAGAACGGGGAAAAGTGAAAATAATGACAGATTTTCTTTTTTGGGACTCCAAAATCACCGCGGATGGTGACTGCATCCAAGAAATTAAAAGATGCTTGCTCCTTGGAAGAAAGCTATGACAAGCCTAGACAGCACGTTAAAAAGCAGATACATCACTTTGCTGACAAAGGTTCATATAGTCAAAACTGTGGTTTTTCCAGTAGTCATGTATGGATTTGAGAGTCGGACCATAAAGAAGCCTGAGCATTGAAGAATCGATGCTTTCAAATTGTGGAGCTGGAGAAGACTCTTGAGAGTCCTTTGGACAACAAGATCAAACCAGTCAATCCTAAAGGAAATCTGTCCTGAATATTCATTGGAAGGTCTGATGTGAAGCTGAACTGCCAATACTTTGGCCACCTGATACAAAGAGCTGACTCACTGGAAAAGACCCCAATGCTAGGAAAGATTGAGGGCAGAGGAGAAGAATGAGACAAAGGATGAGTTGGTTGGTTGGTATCACCGACTCAGTGGACAAGAGCAAACTCCAGGAGATAGTGAAGGGCAGGGAAGGCTGGCATGCTGCAGTCCATGGGGTTGCAAAGAGTCGGACCCAACTTAGCAACTGAACAAAAACTCAGGGAAATTATCCTGTGTTTCATCATTGAAAATTTCTATTCTACTTGTTGGGTTTTTCACTATAGGCACACCAATCATTGTAATACAGAATCATCTTCACCTGACCTCCATAGCAATGTTTCCCTCCAGTTGCTTTAATTTTTTTGACTTTTGAATCTTTGTTCACTGCCATTTCTGTAACGCCCTTTTCCCCATCTGTCTTTAATTTGATCATCAGCTGTGGTAGAGTCTGTTTCTTGCCATTTCCAACATGCTGATTTGTTTTGTAATGTTTTGATCCTCAGTTTCATTAAGTCTGTAGTCTTCCTTTTCATACCATTTTGTTGTTTTCCATCTTGTCCTTGAGCTTTATTGAATTCACGTTCTTTTTGACTTGTTATCATGAAAAGTCACTGTAGGGAAGTGTTCCTCTGTTTTTTGAGTTAATTATCTTCAGGGTTAGTTTTGTGTGCTAAATTCTTGGGAGGTGTTTGCATAGTGCATGCTTTTTCCCTTGAACCTGCTCATGCTTGGGTGGCTCTGCATGTATGTTAACCTCCCTGTCTGCTCAGTGAGGTGCCTCAGTGGGGTGACTTCTTGGCAGTCTTTCTATAATACCTGGGAAATTTATTTTCCTTCAGGAGCCACAGAGTGAGGAATGGATATTTTTCTGTGTTATCCATTTCTCTGTGCCCTGAAGTAGTGGCAGATGAGGGTGGTGTGGAAATGTGAGTTGGAACGATTGCTCAGTTAAACAAGGTCAGCTGCACAATTTCTGGGACCCAGTGCAAAAGAAGATATGACGCATAGGTCAATGGAACAGAATAGATAACCCAGAAATAGACCTCACAGATATACCCAGCTTAATATTGACAAAGCGTAAAGGCAATTCAATGGAGGAAGCATAGCTTTGTAACAAGCAGTGTTGGAACAATTGGGCATCCATAGACAAAAAAGTTAATCTTGACCTATAACTCAAAATGTAAGATACAAGAACTATAAATCTTTTATGAAAAAACCAAAGGGGAAAATCTTCATAATCTGCTGCTGCTGCTGCTAAGTCACTTCAGTCGTGTCCGACTCTGCATGACTCCATAGACGGCAGCCCACCAGGCTCCCCTGTCCCTGGGATTCTCCAGGCAAGAACATTGGAGTGGGTTGCCATTTCCTTCTCCAACACATGAAAGTGAAAAGTGAAAGTGAAGTCACTCAGTCATGTCTGACTCTTCACGACCCCATGGACTGCAGCCTACCAGGCTCCTCCGCCCATGGGATTTCCCAGGCAAGAGTACTGGAGTGGGGTGCCATTGCCTTCTCCGCTTTATAATCTAGAACTATGCAAAGTGTTCTTAGCCTTGATATCAAAAGCATGATCCACAGCTGGAAAACTGATAAACTGGATCTCATCAGAATTAAAAACATCTGCTCTTCTAAAGCCCATGTGAATAGGATAAAAAATAAGTTATAGGCTGGGGAGAAAATATTTGCAAACTGTATATCCAACAAAAAACTAGTATTTATAATATATAAAGAACCTTCTAAACTGAACTTTAAGGAAGACATCTCTGTTATTTTTTGTAACTACATGTAAGTCTATAATTACCTCAAAATAAAAAAGTTAATTAAAAAACCCCACATCTTCAGAATATCCTTTTTTCTGGCCCTCCAGACTAACATTCTTGTTGAACTCTGAGCTTTTCCTTTGGAACATTTGTCATGATTTTGTTATTAGTTGAGTGGTTGTTAGTTTAATGTCCATCTCACCTACTATGCTGAAAGTTTTCTCCTACTGTATCTTCAGTGCTGAAACAATGCCCAATAAATATTTATTGAATGTGTTATATGGAAGAGCCAATATTGACTCCATGTTGGATCTGATTCTTTGACTTTTAACATTTACTTTTCATTGCTTTTGCTATCATAATTATATATAATGGCCTGCCTCAGGGAACCCTGACCCTCTGCCTGAATGTTAAACCAAAATACCTTTGCTCAGGACCCTGTCCATCTCTGGATGCCTACAGGAAGGAAGAAATTAACACATCTCTTCTGGTCATTCCAGAAGATATTTGTAAGATTAATGGCCTTTTTTTACTTTACTTCTTCACCTCCCCTTCTGTAAACAAACTGGATATCCAAACCCTGATAAGATGGTTATTTTGAGACATTAGTCTGCCATCTTCTCTGTCAGCTGGCTTTCTAAATAAAGTCATATTCCTTGCCTCAACATCTCATCTCTTGGTTAACTGGTTGTTACGTGGTAAGCAGAGTGAGCTTGGACTTGATAACAAATGTATAAAAGTTAGTACCTTGAAGAATTATTGAAGTGTTTGAAATTTATATTTGGTAAATACTTTAAATCCTCCTCCACTTTAACGCCTCCTCCACTTTAAAAAAATTTAAATTTATTTTTAGCTGTGCTGGGTCTTCATTGCTGCAGTGGCTCTAGTTGCAGTGCATGGGCTTCTCATTGTGGTGGCTTCTCTTGTTGCAGAGCACAGCTGGCTCTAGGGTGTGTGGGTTTCAGAAGTTGTGGCACATGGGCTCAGTAGTTGTGGTTCCTGGGCTCCGGAGCACAGGCACAGTAGTTGTGTTGCACAGGCTTAGTTGTTGAGCGGCATGTGGGATCATCCTGGACTGGGGATGAAACCTGTGTCCCCTGCATTGGCAGTAGGATTCCTAACCACTGGACTACCAGTCCACTTTCTTTTTTTGAACAAATGAGCACCTCATCCTCTTCCCAGGATGCCCCTCATCCTTTGATCCTCTTGGCTGAGCCTCACATCATCAGCAGCCTCTGTACAACATCTGCTGTTTCTCCAGACTCCAACTTGGACAGCTGCCGAGAATATCTGCCCCCTTGGCCTCCTCAGGGCTGAGTTTACCCAGTAATTAGTCTCATTATTCTGTGTTGGAATTTTAGAAAGACAGCATGGTGTTGTTATTATTCAGTGAATAATAGCATTTAAATTGATCCAATGCTCAGTGAAAATGACATTTCTAGGTCTGTTTATAAACAACCTGTTCAAACATTTTGACTTATTACTAAAAGCAATTCAAATGCCTTCAAATTCTCAAACGACAAATTATTTTCAGAAAATATATGGAGGGGAATCCCTGTGATGGGTAAGATCTTGTAACATAATGATTTGACAGGAAAAGTTAGTTTTAGAATTCTGTGTGAATTTCAAGCAGTGTTTGCATGAGAAAGAAGGGATGGTTTGGGAGGTTACAGGTGGCCAGCATTTCTGTTTGCTGTTTTGAACCAATCTGGTTGTCAAAGAAATCAGTATGCTTCTCTTAGGCAGGCTGACTTTGCATAGCATTATTATTATTATTATTTAGTATTTATTTTATTTGACCATGTCAGGTCTTCTTAGTTGCCGCACATAGGATCTTCACTGTGGCAAGTGAAATCTTTAGTAGCGGCATGTGGGATCCAGTTCCCTGACCAGAGATCAAACACAGGTCCCCTGCCTTGGGAGTATGTAGTCTTAGCCACTTGAACTCTAGGGAAGTCCCTTGCACAGCATTATTGAAGAATATATATATATATATATAATCTCTTTGTATATCTTGAGAATATAAAACATTATATTAAGACAAGACAACAGAAAAATCCCACTTTATGATTACAGAAATATTAATCAATGCAGAGGACCTATAAAATAGTAAAAAAACAAATCCCCCCAAATATTAACACCAAGAGATAATCACTCTTTTAAATTTAAAATGTTGAACTAATTTTAGTCTTTGAGAAAAGTTGCAAATATAGTTGTGATAGGAAAATGGTCCCCCAAAGATATCCATGCCCTAATCTCAGATGCCTCTGAATATATTATGTTGGATGGCAAGGAGACTTTGGGTAGTTAAGGGTGCAAATAAAATAGGGAGACTAGCCTGGAATATCCAGGTGGGTTCAATCTAATCACGTGAGCCTTTAACAGAAGAAAATTTTTTTCTGGCTGAAGTCAAGAGAGATTCAAAGCATGAGGACTCAACACACTTCTGCTAACTGTAAGATTCAGAGGGCCAAGGGCAGGGACTAGAAAGAAGCCTATAGGAGATAAGGATGGCCCCCAGCTGACAACCAGCTAGGAAGTGCAACCTTCTTCCTGTGACTTCCAGGAATTGAATCCTGTCAACAACCTGAGTGAGTTTGCAAGAGGACCCTGTGTCCCATATGAGAAACCAGCCTCTATGGATTCCTTGATTTTGAGCTGGTGAGACCCTCAGCAGAGAATCTAACCATGCATGCCAGACTTCTGACCTATGGAACTGTGAGATAATAACTGGGTATTGTTTTAAGCAGCTAAATGTGTGATTATTTGTTATGTAGCAGTAGAAAATTAATATATCAGTACAAAGAGGTTCTGTATAGCTTTCCCTCAGCTTCCCCTAGTATTAACATTTGTCTTGCCATTATACAGTGAACAAAACCAGGACATTACATCAATAAATGGATGGATAAGGAAGCTGTGGTATATATTAATATATGCAATGGAATACTATGATGAAATAATGCCATTGGCAGCAAATGGATGCAACTAGAGATTATCATACTGAGTGAAGTAAGACAGAAAGAGGAAGCAAATACTATATGATCTCACTGATATGTGAAATATGAAATAGAACAGGAATGAACAGAAACAGACTCACACACACAGAGAATAGACTTGTGGTTACCAAGGGAGAGGGATGGTGGGGTAGTTTGGGGTTAGCAGATGCAAACTATTATATATAGGATGGATAAACAACAAGGTCCTGCTGTATAGCACAGGGAACTTTGTTTATTGTGAAAAACATAGTAGAAAAGATATTAAAAATAGATATGTGTATAACTGTCACAGAGGTTCATGACATTGTATGGGAGACAGGGATGAAGACCATACCCAAAAAAGAAATGCAAAAAAGCAAAATGGCTGTCTGAGGAGGCCTTACAAATAGCTGTGAAAAGAATAGAGGTGAAAAGCAAAGGAGAAAAAGAAAGATATACTCATTTGAATGCAGAGTTCCAAAGAATAGCAAGGAGAGATAGAAAGCCTTTCTCAATGATCAATGCAAAGAAATAGAGGAAAACAATAGAATGGGAAAGACTAGAGATTGCTTCTGGAGAAGGCAGTGGTACCCCACTCCAGTACTCTTGCCTGGAAAATCCCATGGACGGAGGAGACTAGTAGGCTGCAGTCCATGGGGTTGCTAGGAGTTGGACATGACTGAGCGACTTCACTTTCACTTTTCACTTTCATGTATTGGAGAAGGAAATGGCAACCCACTCCAGTGTTCTTGCCTGGAGAATCCCAGGGATGGGGGAGCCTGGTGGGCTGCCATCTGTGGGGTCGCACAGAGTCGGACACGACTGAAGTGACTTGGCAGCAGCAGAGATCTCTTCAAGAAAATTAGAGATCCCAAGGAAACATTTCATGCAAAGATGGGTACAATAAAGGACAGAAATGGTATGGACCTAACAGAATCAGAAGATATTAAGAAGAAGTGACAAGAATACACAGAAGAACTATACAAAAAAGATCTTCATGACCCAGATAACCACAATGGTGTGATCACTCACCTAGAGCCAGACACCCTGGAATGTGAAGTCAAGTGAGCCTTAGGAAGCATCACTACGAACAAGACTAGGGGAGGTGATGGAATTCCAGTTGAGCTATTTCAAATCCTGAAAGATGATGCTGTGAAAGAGGTGCACTCAATATGCCAGCTAATTTGGAAACTCAGCAGTGGCCTCAGGACTGGAAAAGGTTAGTTTTCATTCCAATCACAAAGAAAGGCAATACCAAAGAATGCTCAAACTATCACACAGTTGCACTCATCTCACACACTAGTAAAGTAATGCTCAAAATTCTCCAAGCCAGGCAATAGTACATGAACCGTGAACTTCCAGATGTTCAAGCTGGTTTTAGAAAAGGCAGAGGAACCAGAGATCAAATTGCCAACATCTACTGGATCATAGAAAAAGCAAAAGAATTTCAGAAAAACATCTCTTCACTGACTATGCCAAAGCCTTTGATTGTGTGAACCACAACAAACTGTGGGAAATTCTTCAAGAGATGGGAATTCCAGACCACTTGACCTGCCTCTTGAGAAATCTGTATGCAGGTCAGGAAGCAACAGTTAGAACTGGACATGGAACAACAGACTGGTTCCAAATAGGGAAAGGCTATATATTGTCACCTTGCTTATTTAACTTACATGAGAGTACATCATGAGAAACGCTGGGCTGGATGAAGCACAAACTGGAATCAAGATTGCTGGGAGAAATATCAATAACCTCAGACATGCAGATGACACTACCCTTATGGCAGAAAGCAAAGAAGAACTAAAGAGCCTGTTGATGAAAGTGAAAGAGGAGAGTGAAAAAGTTGGCCTAAAGCTCAACATTCAGAAAGCTAAGATCATGGCATCTGGTCCCATCACTTCATGGCAAATAGATGGGGTAACAGTGGAAACAGTGACAGACTTTGCTTTTTGGGCCTCCAAAATCACTGCGGATGGTGACTGCAGCCATGAAATTAAAAGACGCTTACTCCTTGGAAGGAAAGTTATGCTCAATCTAGACAGCATATTAAAAAGCAGAGACATTACTTTGCTAACAAAGATCTGTCTGGTCAAAGCTATGGTTTTTCAAGTAGTCATGTGTGGATGTGAGAGTTGGACTATAAAGAAAGCTGAGTGTGGAAGAATTAATGCTTTTAAACTGTGGTGTTGAAGAAGACTCTTGAGAGTCCCTTGGACTGCAAGGAAATAAAATCAGTCAATCCTTTAAGGTATTTCCTTAAATCCTTAAAGGAAATTAACTAATCCTTAAGGAAATTAGTCCTGAATGTTTGTTGGAAGGATTGATGCTGAAGCTGAAACTCCAATACTTTGGCCACCTGTTGCAAAGAATTGACTCATTTGAAAAGATCCTGATGCTGGGAAAGATTGAAGGCAGGAGAAAAAGGGGACAATAGAGGATGAGGTGGTTGGATGGCATCACCAACTCTATGGACATGAGTTTGAGTAAGCTCCAGGAGTTGGTGATATACAGGGCATCTGGTATGCTGCAGTCCATAGGGTCACAAAGAATCGGACACGACTAAGCGACTGAACTGAACTGAACTGATAACTGAACCACTTTTCTGTAAAGCAGAAATTATAGCAATTATAGAAATTATAGCAGAAATATAGCAAACACAGCATTGTAAATCAACTATACTTTAATAAAAAATACTGTAAAACTCAACATATAAGAAATTAAACATCAAAGTAAAAACAGATGAAACAACAACATCTACAAAACCTCCCAGGACACTGGCATTGGTACAATGGTACTAACTAAACTACAGACTTTAATTGATTTTTACCAGTGTTTCTAATTTTTTTTTTTTTTGCTGTTCTAGGATCCAGTCTCAGATTGAACAGTGCATTTAAGCATCATGTCTCCTCAGTCACTTTCAACCTGTGGCTTTCAATCTCCACTTTCATGGCCGTGACACTACTGGAGTACTGACTAGTTATTTTGTGGAATATAAGTTCATTTGAGTTTATTAGATGTTCCTCAGTTCAGTTGTCACTCAGTCGTGTCTGACTCTTTGTGACCCCATGGACTGCAGCACTCCAGGCCTCCCTGTCCATCACCAACTCCTGGAGTTTACCCAAACTCTTGTCTGTTGAGTCGGTGATGCCATCCAACCATCTCATCCTGTTGTCCCCTTCTCCTCCTGCCTTCAATCTTTCACAGCATCAGGGTCTTTTCAAATGAGTCAATTCTTTGCAACAGGTGGCCAAAGTATTGGAGTTTTAGCTTCAGCATCAACCCTTCCAATGAACATTCAGGACTTGAAGATTGACTGATTTTATCTCCTTGCAGTCCAAGGGACTCTCAAGAGTCTTCTCCAACACCACAGTTTAAAGCATTAATTCTTCCACACTCAGCTTTCTTTATAGTCCAACTCTCACATCCACATATGACTACTGGAAAAACCGTAGCTTTGACCAGATGGACCTTTGTTGGCAATGTCTCTGCTTTTTAATATGCTGTCTAGATTGGGCATAACTTTCCTTCCAAGGAGTAAGCGTCTTTTAATTTCATGGCTGCAGTCACGATCTGCAGTGATTTTGGAGCCCCCCCAAAATAAAGTCAGCCACTGTTTCCCCATCTATTTGTCATGAAGTGATGGGACCAGATGCCATGATCTTAGCTTTCTGAATGTTGAGCTTTAGGCCAACTTTTCCACTATACTCTTTCACTTTCATCAAGAGGCCCTTTAGTTCCTCTTTGCTTTCTGCCATTAGGGTGGTGTCATCTGCATATCTGAGGTTATTGATATTTCTCCCAGCAATCTTGATTCCAGTTTGTGCTTCATCCAGCCCAGCATTTCTCATGATGTATTCTACATATAAGTTAAATAAGCAGGTTGACAATATACAGCCTTGACATACTCCTTTTCCTGTAGGTGTTCCTACCTGATTGCGATAAAGGTATGTATTGTTGGCAGAAGTACCTCAGAAGTATGGTTTTCTCAGTGCATCATATCCAAGGGTTAATGGTCTTTGTATATCTTATTAATGACTTTGTTAACCTTGGTCACTTGGTTATGGTGGTATCTGCTGGGCTTCTCCACTATAAAATTACTGTCTTTCCTTTTGTATTAATAATTATCTTTGAATCTGTGCAAATCTTGTTTCTCTTTAAACATCTGTCTGCTAATTTTAGCATCCATTGATGGATTTTGTCAGTAATGAGAGGAGGGTGGACGGTCTCTTAATAGTTTAATTAGAATCTATCTTCTATCTCCCTCCCATGTTTGGTGAATATGTGTTTGTATCATATGTTGTTGTTCAGTCATTCATTTCTGTCCAGCTCTTTGTGACCCCATGGTCTGCAGCATGCTGGGCTCCTCTGTCCTCTGCTATCTCCTGGAGTTTGCTCAAATTAATTGAGCCGGTGATGTTATTTAACCATCTCTTCCTCTGCCACCCCCATCTCCTTTTGCCTTCAGTCTTTCTCAGCATCCGGGTCTTTTTCAATGAGTTAGCTCTTCGAACCAGGTGGACAAAGTACTGGAGCTTCAGCTTCAACATCAGACCTTCTAATGAATATTCAGGGTTGATTTCCTTTAGGATTGACTGGTTTGATCTCTGCTGTTCAAGAGATTCTCAAGCCTTCTCCAGCACCACAATTTGAAAGCATCAGTTCTTCAGTGCTCAACCTTCTTTATGGTTCAACTCTCACATCCATATGTGACTACTGGAAAAACCATAACTTTGACTATATGGACCTTTGTTGCCAGAGTCTAAGTTTGTCATAGCTTTCCTTCCAAGTAGCAAACATCTTTTAGTTAAATGGCTGCAGTCACTATCTGCAGTGATTTTGGAGCCCAAGAAAATAAAACTCGTCACTATTTCTGTTGCAGGAAGGGGGATCCTTCCCAGGGCCCAGATGGGGCTCTTGTCTAACACTCAGAAATGAATTTTCTGAGGAGACACATGTGCTGACAAAGCAAGAGATTTTATTGGGAAGGGGCTCTGGGGCAGAGAACAATAGGGTAAGGAAACCTAGGAGAACTGCTTGGCCACATGGGTCAGTCTTGGGTTTTATGGTGATGGGATTAGTTTCCGGGTTGTCTTTGGCCAGTCATTCTGACTCACAGTCCTTCCTGGTGGCGTACGCATTGCTCACCCAATATGGATGCCAGTAAGAACAATTCTGGGAGTTGGTCAGACACGTGGTGTCTCCTTTTGACCTTTCCTGAACTCTTCCGGTTGGTGGTGGCTTAATAGTTCTATGTTCCTTACCAGGACCTGGCCAGGCACCATAGTAACTACAATAAAAGTAAAACATGAGTAAAACATGAGTTGTAAAACAACTCATGCAGATGGTTACTATGGTGCCTGGTCAGGGTGGGCAGTATTAGTCAGTGTGCTTCCCCTAACACTTCCCCCTTTTTCGCCTTCTGTTTGCCATGGGGTGATGCGACCAGATACTGTGATCTTAGTGTTTTGATTGTTGAGTTTCAAGCCAGCTTTTTCACTCTTCTCTTTCACTCTCATCAAGAAGCTTTTTAATTCTTCACTTTCTGCCATTTAGAGTGGTATCATCTGAGTATCTGAAGTTGTTGATATTTCTCCTGGGAATCTTGATTCCAGCTTGTGATTCATCTATCCTGGTGTTTCACATGATGTACTTACTCTGCATATAAGTTAAATAGCAGGATAGAATTATGTTGTGTTCCTTTCCCAATTTTGAACGAGTCAGTTGTTCCATGTCAAGTTCTAACTGTTGCTTCTTGACCTGGATGCAGGTTTCTCAGGAGCCAGGTGAGGTGGTCTGATATTGCCATCTCTTTAAGAATTTTTCCACAGTTTGTTGTGATCCACACAGTCAAAGGCTTTATTGTAGTCAATGAAGTAGAAGTAGATGTTTTTCTGGAACTCCCTTGCTTTCTCCATTTTCCAACAAATGTTGGCAATTTGATCTCTGGTTCCCCTGCCTCTTTGAAACTCAGCTTGTACATCTGCAAGTTCTCAGTTCATGTATTGCTGAAGCATACCTTTAAGGATTTTGAGCAAAATCTTGCTAGCATGTGAAATAAGTTCAATTGTACGGTAGTTAAAAAAAATTTTTTTTTTAATTTTTGGTATGGTAGTTTGAAACTTCTTTGGCATTACCCTTCTTTGGGATTGAAATGAAAACTGACCTTTTCCATCCTGTGGCCACTGTTGAGTTTTCCAAATTTGCTGACACATTGAGTGCAGTCCTTTAACAGCATTATCTTTTAGGATCTTAAATAGCTCAGCTGAAACTCCATCATCTCCACTAGCTTTGTTTGTAGTAATGCTTCCTAAGGCTCACTTGACTTCACACTCCAGGATGTCTGGCTCTAGGTGAGTGACCACACTATCGTGGTTTTCCAGCTCATTAAGATCTTTCTTGTATGTTTCTTCTATATATGTAAAATAAACAGGATATGCTAAAGATATGTGGAGAAAAAGGAAACATCCTACATTATTGTATGTAAATTGGGAATGTAAATTGGTGTAGCCACTATGGAGAACAGTTTGTTTGAGATTCCTTAAAAATAAAGTTACCACATGAGTCTGCAGTCCTGCTGCTGCTGCTGCTAAGTTGCTTCAGTCATGTCCGACTCTGTGTGACCCCATAGACGGTAGCCCACCAGGCTCTGCCGACCCTGGGATTCTCCAGGCAAGAACGCTGGAGTGGGTTGCCATTTCCTTCTCCGGTGCATGAAAGTGAAAAGTGAAAGTGAAGTCACTCAGTCGTGTCTGACTCTTAGCAGCCCCATGGACTGCAGCCTACCAGTCTCCTCTGTCCATGGGATTTTCCACGCAAGAGTACTGGAGTGGGGTGCCACTGCCTTCTCCATCTGCAGTCCTACTCCTGAGCATATATTTGGAGAAAACTCTTAACTCAAAAAGATACATGCACACCACTGTTTACTGCAGCACTATCCACAATAGCCAAGACATGGAAGCAGTCTAAATGCCCACTGACTGATGAATGGATAAAGAAGACATGGTGTATATATAATGGCATGTTACTCAGCCATGAAAGAGAATGAAATATTACTCCACCATAAAAAAGAATGAAATAATGCTTTTTGCAGCAATGTGGGTGGACCTAGAAATTATCATATTAAGTGAAGTATGTTAGAAAGGTAAATTTCATATTATGACTTATACAAATGAACTTATTTAAAAAGCAGAAATAGACTCACAGACAAAAAGAAACAAGCTTATGGTTACCAAAGGGGATAGAGGAGGTGGGGAGCATGGAGAGATAAATTAGGAGTTTGAGATTAACATATACACACTACTATAAAATAGGTAAACAACAAGGATCTACTGTATAGCATAGGAAACTATCTTCAATAACTTGCAATAACCTATAATGGAAAAAATCTGAAAAACAATGTGCGTGTATATAATTGAATCACTTTGCTGTACCTTTGAAACTAACCATATTATAAATTAACTACTCTTAAATAAATAGGATATATTCATTACATATAATAATAGCTTCATTTTGTGACTAGCTGTTTACCGAGCAATGTATCATGAACATTTTATTTATCACTGAATATTTTTTTTTATATAACCAACATATTTTCAAGTGCAGTGCCATTTACCAAGAGATATCTTCTACTTAGCCATCAATAGCCTCAATAAACTTTAGACTGAAAAAAAATATAGAGGGTGATTACAGAGAAGAAAGCATTTAAGTGAGAAATTTGTATTAAAATGAGAAACTAATATTAAAGTTACTTTAAACAAAATCCCATGTATTTGGAAATTAAATGTCCACTTTTGAATGGTGGGTGTATCTAAGAAGCCATATCAAGAAAAATTAGAAAATATTTGTAATAGAAATAAAAATGAAAAGAGAATTTACCAAAATTTATTTCATGCAGCTGATGCTACTCAATGCAATTAAATGCACTGTGGAGTCTTGAATAAGGTATGAAAACAAATAATGGACACTAGCATAAAATTTTGTAAAATTTGAACAAAATCTGTACTTTAGTTAATAATACTATATCACTTGTTAATTTCCATTTTTTTAAAACAACACAGTATTCCTTTATATCCTCAGAATTGGATGGGAAATTTCAAGCCTTGTTCAAAAATTTTTAAAAATCACCGAGATAATACATTTTCTAGACTTTTAGCAGTAATACTAGATGTCAAAATACATAGAACTGTATAAAAGTTTTGAGTGAACATAAATTAGTAACCTAGCATTCTATTCATACTAAGTCAAACAAGTGGAATCAAAATGTCATAGTATTTTTAGCTATAAAATTAATCAACTTTATAATATATATATTATATTATGCATACTATATGTATACAAAAACTTTTCTACTATGCTTGATAAAGGCTTGATAAAGAACAACGACAACAAAAAAGAGAGGGAAATTTGAAAACATAAACTAAAGAAAGTGGGAGCACTGAATATGAAATAGAAAGTGTATCACTGAACATTTTTTAGAACATCAGTTCTAAAAGAGTTAATAGCAATAGTTAGTAGCATTTTATGATTTCATTATTTTTCTAGCCAGTTTATGATTTTTGGATGATTGGTTTGAATTATTTTCTGTTATATATGGGGCACAGTGTATATCTCTATACATACATGTTTGCACTTGCCTTTGTTTTTCCTAAAGGATAGTTTTCTTGAAGCCAAACTGCTTGCTCAAAAGGTTTGCACATTTTAAAAACATTTGGAAAAAAAAAAAACATTTGATACACACTGTAAACTTCCCTCTCTTTGACCAAAAATGCAGATGAGTGGCATATTTTCCCATTTACCCTGCTTTTGGCAGTGTTTTATGTCAGGATTTACAGCATTTTTGCTTGTGGTATAAGCATTTAATAATAATTATATTCCCACAAAGTCAGCTCCTCATTTTCAGAATCAGTGACTGTGGGTGGAGATAAAGGTCACTGCACACATCAGCCTGTGGACTACATGAAGTGCTGGAGGTGAGCTGGTGAGGCTCAGTTCAGTCTGAAGTTAGTATTAGGAGTCTTTCCTGGTGGCTCAGATGGTAAAGAATCTGCCTGTAATATGGGAGACACGGATTTGATCCCTGTGTGGGAAAGATCCCCTGGAGAAGGGAATGGCAACCCATGCCAGTATTCTTGCGTGAAAAATCCCATGGACAGAGGAGCCACAGTTCATGGGATTGCAAAGAGTTGGATATGACTGAGTGACTGACACTTTCACACTTTTACTTTCACTGAGTACACTGGAGCTCACCATCAGTGGACTACCTGTTGGGAAAGGCTGGCCTGGTGGTCCCCAGTATCTGGTTCAGAATCACCTGGGAGCCTTATTAAAACATAGACATGTGGGTTCAAATCCAGATCTAAAGATCAGAATCCTCTGGGTAGGGTCCCAGGCATCTGTCCCAGGATCTCATCAGTGATGTCAAAAGAAGGTGATCCTGCACAACAAAGGAAACTATAAGCAAGGTGAAAAGACAGCCTTCAGAACGGGAGAAAATAATAGCAAATGAAGAAACTGACAAAGAATTAATCTCAAAAATATATAAGCAACTCCTGCAACTCAATTCCAGAAAAATAAACGATCCAATCAAAAAATGGGTCAAAGAACTAAACAGACATTTCTCCAAAGAAGACATACAGATGGCTAACAAACACATGAAAAGATGCTCAACATCACTCATTATCAGAGAAACGCAAATCAAAACCACAATGAGGTACCATTTCACACCAGTCAGAATGGCTGCTATCCAAAAGTCTACAAGCAATAAATACTAGAGAGGGTGTGGAGAAAAGGGAACCCTCTTACACTCTTGGTGGGAATGCAAACTAGTACAGCCTTTATGGAGAACAGTGTGGTGATGCCTTAAAAATCTGGAAATAGAACTGCCATATGACGCAACAATCCTACTGCTGGGCATACCCACTGAGGAAACCAGAATTGAAAGAAACACGTGTACCCCAATGTTCATCACAGCACTGTTTATAATAGCCAGGACATAGAAGCAACCTAGATGTCCATCAGCAGACGAATGGATAAGAAAGCTGTGGTACATATACACAATGGAGTATTACTCAGCCATTAGAAAGAATAATTTGAATTAGTTCTAATGAGGTGGATGAAACTGAAGCCTATTATACAGAGTGAAGTAAGTCAGGAAGAAAAACACCAATACAGTGTACTAATGCATATATATGGAATTTAGAAAGATGGTAACGATAACCCTGTATGCGAGACAGCAAAAGAAACATAGATGTATAGAACAGTCTTATGGATTCTGTGGGAGAGGGCGAGGGTGGGATGATTTGGGAGAATGGGATTTAAACATGTATAATATCATATGTGAAACAAATCACCAGTCCAGGTTTGATGCATGATACAGGATGCTCGGGGCTAGTGTACTGGGATGACCCAGAGGGATGGTATGGGGAGGGAGGTGGGAGGGGAGTTCAGGATGGGGAACATGTGTATACCTGTGGTGGATTCATGTTGATGTATGGCAAAACCAATACAATATTGTAAAGTAATTAGCCTCCAATTAACATAACTAAATTTATATTAAAAAATAAAATTAAAAAAAAGAAAAAGCAAAAAAAAAAAGCTTCAGGGTCAAAAACAAAAAACAAAAGAAGATGATCCTTGGGGCCATACTTTGAGAAACACTACTTTTGGCTAAAAGCAACCTTAAGAGATTATTCTTTGGAGACTCTAAGAAAAATAAACAACATATGAATTTATGCCTTCATTTTCACCATGTGCTAGGGCATGCCTTCTCTAGACTTCCTTTCATAAATATCCACTTTTCAGTTAGTCTTCTTTTCTTTTTTTTTGGTCCAGGCTTTTTTTTTTTTTTTTTTGAGACAGTATACTTTCCCCAAATAGAAACAATTTCTTTGTTTCAAATAAATAATCATATTACTCCTACCATTTCATTTCTCCTTCAGCCTGTTCTGCTTTGATGCTCATATTTCTTCTGTGTGATTCCACGGGATGCTCACAGTGGCCCTTCAGGCTACGGGGAACTGATCTAGTTACCCATTGCATTTGCAAAGATTAGGAAACAGGCTAAGACAGATGAAGGAATAATAATAATTACATTCGCTGAGCCTCTGTTGTGTCCTAGCACCCCTGCAGAGTGGAAATTAATATCCTTAGGCCTCAAAAGTTCATGAGACTGACCTAAGTGAGCTGATTAGAAACTGAGCTGAAGTTAATATCATAGCCTGGTTCAGACTGGATTCTCACTGTAGTTTATCAAGCCCACTGCTCCTTGATGGCAGAACTGGGATGAAAGCTCAGGGTGCTGCTTCTGGTTGCTGAACCACAGCTCCTTCAAGTATACTTAACATGATCCTAGGGTGTGAGTGTGTGTAGTGGGGGTCAGGATCCTCAGAGTTCTGGGTTCTTGACTCTTGGTCTGGTGTAGTGTCTACTGAATGTACTTACAATCTTGCTACTGCTAAAGCTGCTAAATCACTCCAATCATGTCCGACTCTGTGTGACCCCATAGACGGCAGCCCGCCAGGCTCCCCTGTCCCTGGGATTCTCCAGGCAAAAATACTGGGGTGGGTTGCCATTTCCTTCTCCAAGGCATAAAGTGAAAAGTTAAGGTGAAGTTGCTCAGTCATATCCGACTCTTAGCGACCCCATAGACTGCAGCCTACCAGGCTCCTCCATCCATGGGATTCTCCAGGCAAGAGTACTGGAGTGGGGTGCCATTGCTTCTCCACTTACAATCTTAGTGTATATATATTTGGTGAAGGAGGATTTGTTGCAAAACTCAGGCTTAAATTGAAGAAAGTAGGGAAAACCACTAAGTCATTCAGGTATGACCTAAATCAAATCCCTTATGATTATACAGTGGAGTTGTTGAGCAGATTCAAGGGATTAGATCTGGTAGACAGAGTACCTGAAGAATATGGACAAGAGGCAGTGACCAAAACCATCCCAAAGAAAACAAAATGCAAGAAGGCAAAGTGGTTGTCTGAGGAGGCTTTACAAATAGTTGAGAAAAGAAGAGAAGCGAAGGGCAAGAGAGAAAGGGAAAGATATACCCAACTGAATGCAGAGTTCCAGAGAATAGCAGGGAGAGATAAGAAGGGCTTCTTAAATGAACAATGCAAACAAATAGAGGAAAACAACAGAACAGGAAAGACTAGAGATCGCCTCAGGAAAATTGGAGATATCAAGGGACCATTTCATGCAAAGATGGGCTCGATAAAGGACAGAAATGGCGAGGACCTAACAGAAGCAGAAGAGATTTTTAAAAGGTGGCAAGAATACACAGAACTATACAAAAAAGGTCTTAATGAGCCAGATAACCATGATGGTGTCATCACTCATCTAGAGTTGGCCATCCTGGAGTGTGAAGTCAAGTGGGCCTTAGGAAGCATTACTATGAAGAAAGCCTTTAATTATTTATATACTTATATATTTTTGGCTGTGCTGGGTCTTCATTGCTTTGCTCGGACTTTCTCTAGTTGCAGGAAGCAGAGGCTACCCTTCGTTGCAGTGAGCAGGCTCCTCATTGCTGTAGCTTCTCTTGTTGTGGGGCATAGGCTCTAGGCCGTTGGAGTTCAGTAATAGCAGCATGTGGGCTCAGTAGTTGTGGCACATGGGCTTAGTTGTCCATAGCGTGTGGAATATTCTCAGACCAAGGATTGAATTTATGTCTCCTGCACAGGCAGGCAGATCCTTTTTTACTGTTCCACCAGGCACATCTCTTCCTTGGATTTTATTTTATTTTATTTTATTTTTTTATTTTTATTTTTATTTTTTTTTTAGTTTTTTATTTTTAAAATTTTAAAATCTTTAATTCTTACATGCGTTCCCAAACATGAACCCCCCTCTCACCTCCCTCCCCATAACATCTCTCTGGGTCATCCCCATGCACCAGCCCCAAGCATGCTGTATCCTGCGTCAGACATAGACTGGCGATTCAATTCTTACATGATAGTATACATGTTAGAATGCCATTCTTCCAAATCATCCCACCCTCTCCCTCTCCCTCTGAGTCCAAAAGTCCGTTATACACATCTGTGTCTTTTTTCCTGTCTTGCATACAGGGTCGTCATTGCCATCTTTCTAAATTCCATATATATGTGTTAGTATACTGTATTGGTGTTTTTCTTTCTGGCTTACTTCACTCTGTATAATCGGCTCCAGTTTCATCTATCTCATCAGAACTGATTCAAATGTATTCTTTTTTACGGCTGAGTAATACTCCATTGTGTATATGTACCACAGCTTTCTTATCCATTCATCTGCTGATGGACATCTAGGTTGTTTCCATGTCCTGGCTATTATAAACAGTGCTGCGATGAACATTGGGGTACATGTGTCTCTTTCAATTCTGGTTTCCTCGGTGTGTATGCCCAGCAGTGAAAAAATTGCAAATAGAACTACCTTATGACCCAGCAATTCCTTGGATTTTAGAATGCCTTGGTTCCCTAACCCCAACACCATCCAGGAAGGAGAAAATCTACTCAGTACATCCAGTTTATGAAAGCTGTTCATACCTCATACATGGGTGGGCTATAGAGACCGGGCTGGTGTGGAGGAAATGAACCTTCATGAGTGATGGTGAAACCTGCATTCCTGCTCCTGAATCTGCAGGCTGTTACATAATTTTAAAAGTGAACATGAAGCATTTTAAGGTATAATATCTAAAATGTACTTGGCATTAAATCATAGTTCTGTGTTTAATGTACTTTATGGAGAATGTGGAACATGCTTTCATTCATAGGTTATTAGGCTCAGTTTCCTAAAAGAGACTAGCTTCTTAAAGTAATGGGTTTGATGTATACAAGGATCATTTGTAAGTACCTCCTACATTGTGCAGCTGAGAGCAGGGAGAGTGAGAACTATGTTGAACTTACTTTATGTAAAGGATGTGCATCCTTCTTTTATCTCAAGGTGAAGGTTATGTGTCTATGTTAAGTTTAACAGAACACATAAGAACTCTTTTCCTTAGATAGTGTCCTGAGAGCAGCAGATCCTCAGAATAGCTCACTTTCTCTGGCTACAGAGTTGAGGAAAGAAAGCATTTGATTTCTTTTAGATGACTGACAACTTCTCTCTTTTCCTGAAACTTCATATACCTTCTCTCTCATTCTCACTTTTGAAAAATTTATTTTAAATTTATTTTAAATTTTTTAGCTGTGCTGGGTCTTCGTTGTGGCCTGTGGGCTCTTTGTTGCTGTGTGCGGGGGTTTCTCTATTTGCGACTAGGCTTCTCTTGTTGTGGATTGTGGTCTTCTGTTTAGTTTGTTAGTTGCCCCTCAGCATGTGGGCTTCCCTATAGCTCAGATGGTAAAGAATTTGCCTGCAATGCAAGAGATCCAGGTTCGATCCCTGGATCAGGAAGATGCTCTGGAGAAGGAA
The DNA here is from genome assembly GCF_001704415.2 of Capra hircus. Taxonomy (NCBI): domain Eukaryota; kingdom Metazoa; phylum Chordata; class Mammalia; order Artiodactyla; family Bovidae; genus Capra; species Capra hircus. The sequence goes on along the minus strand of NC_030825.1, from coordinate 45,575,543 downwards.
ATGGCAATCCACTCCAGTGTTCTTGCCTGGAGAATCACTTGGACAGAGGAGCCTGGTGGGCTACAGTCCATGGGGTCACAGAGTTGGATGCAACTAAGTGACTAACACACACAGTGTGTGGGATCTTAGTTCTCGGATCAGGGATCAAACCCACGTCTCTTGCATTGGCAGGCGGATTCTTTACCACTGAGCCATTGGGGAAGTCTGTCGTATTCTTTCTTGAAGAAGAGGAAGATTTGTGCTCCTCTGTCCATGGGATTTTTCAGGCAAGAATACTGGAGTGGGTTGCCATTTCTTTTTCCGATGGATTTTCCCCACCCAGAGATTGAACCTGAGTCTTCTGTCTCTTGCATTGCAGGTGGAATCTTTTTCTGTAGAGCCACTGGGGAAGCATCTTTATTGACTAGAAGCCAAATCAGATCACTCCTGTATTCAAAAACCCATCAGTGATTTCCTGTTTTTGAATAAAGCCAGTCTCTACAAGATCCTACATGATCTGTCTGTCTCTCCTATTTCTCTGAACCTCATCTCTTCTCCCTTTTTCTTACATCAGAACTGATCTTGGGCTTAGTAAAATGAATATGGTCTTATGGTGGTGTACTGCCATGGAGTGGGAAGATGAAGGCAGGTGCTGAAGATCTCTAGCCAAGTTGCTAATGGGCTTGTTTCATCACTGCTCATCCCTGTAAGCCCCAGCATTGCATGGTGTGAAGCATTAAAAAAAACCCAACCCAACACTGTTTGCTTTTCCCCCTCAACTGTAATTTCTAGGTAATATCTTGTAGAAACCTAGGGTCCCACAAATCCCTAGTTGAGAAACCTGATTTACCCTTCCTTTCTTGTCTTCTTTGGATTAATCGATTTCTTAATTATTTGCTCCTCTGTTGTCTTTAGAGATAAACATTCTTGTAGTAATCTTTTCATGGTTACTTTAGAAATTACTGTGTGCATGCTTACTTACTATAGTTATTGTAGATTTCTTTAAATTAGTGCTTTTACCACTTTATAAACAATACAAGAACCTTTCCTCAGTTTTTAAAACCTTCTGGCCTTTTCCCTTTTGCTATTGTTGTCATATGTTTTACCTCTGCATGTATTACACATTATATAAAACATTATCCTTATTGTTTTTAAAATAAGAAATGTGCCTTTATATTTATCCCATATTTATTCTGTCTGGTGCTTTTCATTCTTTCCTGCAGTGTTGCTTCCATCTGAGGCCATTTTCCTTTAGCCTGAGGAATTCCCTTTATTTCAGTTCTGTTTTTGAAGGATCTCTTTACTAGATGAATAATATGTTTCAATTTTTTTCCCCCACCTCTATAAAGATGTTATCCATTGTCTTTGCTTCCTTAGTTTCTGTTGAAAAACAAGCAGTCATCCCAGGGATTTCTATGTATTGGATATTGGCCTGACCTGTGTCAAGTGGTCACTTTGGTGTCAAGGCTGGGAATTCAAGTATGTGTATATACCTAGCCTCTACTGCAGAGCAAAATAAGGGAGAAGCGAGTTGGATTTGGTATTGTTGAAGTGAATGACAATATGTGACTATTGTACTAGGTGATAACAAAAGGGATGTAGTCAAGAGGCGTTGTGGTACTTCCCTGGTGAAAAGCGAAAGTGAAAGTTGCTCAATGTGTCTGACTGTGATTCCATGGACTGTAGCCCTCTAGGCTCCTCTGTCCATGGAATTCTTAGTGCAAGAATATTGGAGTGGGTTGCCATTTCTTACTCCAGGGGATCTTCCCCGCCCAGGGATCAAACCTGTGTCTTTTGAGTCTTTTGCATTGACAGATGGCTTCTTTACCACTGGCGCCACCTGGGAAACTCTCCCTTATAGCTCAGTGGTTAAGAATCCACCTGTCAATGCAGAGGATGTGGGTTCAATCCCTAGTCAGGGAACTAAGATCCCACATGGCATGGGGAAACTATAGAGCCTGTGTACCACAACTAGAAAAAGCCCACATGCCACAACAAAGACCCAGCACAGCCAAAATTAAAAAAAAAAAAAAGAGGCATTATTGGGAATAATTCATAAAATATGGTGGCTGTTTGGATGTGGAAGGAAAATTGCAGGATAACTTTAAGATGTGTGGACTGAGTAACTAAGTGCATGCTCAGTCACTTCAGTTGTGTCCAACTCTTGTGAGCCCATGGACTATAGCTCGCTGCACTCCCTTGTCCATGAGATTTTTCAGGCAAGAATACTGGATTGGGTTGCCATTTTCTCCTCCAAGGGATCTTCCTGACCCAGAGATCAAACCCATGTCTCCTGCTTTGCAGGTGGATTCTTTATTGCTGAGCCACCAGAGAAGCCTAACTAAGAGAGTAATGATAAAATTCACAGAAATAGAAATATCTACAATATTGCCTTCTTTTTGTATCTAAAAGATGAGTTTGGTTGAAACCTATTGAGTTTGTGAAGTTGGCAGGTATAAAATAGCTACTGATGTTTTTATGTTGATGTTGTATCCAGACATCTTACTAGTTCTTTTGGTTAGTTTTTCAGTTACTTGTATGGGGTTTTTTTTTTTTTTTTCAGGTAAGACAATCATAGGATCTTCAAATAGTAATAGTTTTTTGCTTTCATGTCAATATTTTCATATTAAAATTTTTTTAAGGCATTTCTTTTTCTGCTTTATAGTATTGTGGTAAGAAGTCATTTTGATCCTTAATCCTTTTGCATGTTATTTTTGCCTCTCTGCAATTCATTATAATTTTCTCTTTATCCATGGAGGTCTAAAATTATATGACAGTGTGCATTTTTAAATTATTCATTGAGGTGAGTACTCAGATGGGGCCTTTCAATTTAGAGATTTATGTTTCCTGATTAATGAATTCCTTCTTCAGCTTTCTCTAAGTTCATTGTCTGGAACTTTTCTTATTTGAATGCTAAACCTCGTGAGTTAATTTTCAGCCTTTTGCTGATTCTCAGTGTCTGTCTTCCTATTTGTCTGTCTCTCTCTTCCCTCTTCTGAAAAGTTTTCTCTAGCTTATGTTTTTAAAAATCTCTTCTGCTGAGTCTTTGGATTGTTGATTTCCAGAAACTATTCTTATTTTTTTTCAGTGTCTTTTCTTTAGAGTCCCTTGTCTTATCTCCCAGGTTAAATATCATTTCTGTCTAAGGACATTAATTATAATAATTTTTTTTCTCCTCCATGGGTTTTCTCTTTTTCCTGGGTTTCATTTTTTACAATTTTTATTCAGAGTTTATAATCCCTCCCTAACTGTAAGGCCAAATACCATAAAACTCTTAGAGGAAAACATAGGCAGGATACTCTCTGACATAAACTGCAGCAATATCTTTTTTGATCTACCTCCTAGAGTATGAAAATGAAAACAAAAATAAACAAATTATTTATTAATTTGGACCTAATTAAACAGAAAAGCTTTTGCATAGCAAAGGAAACAATAAACAAAAAGACAACCCAAGGAATGGGAGAAAATATTTGCAAATGAAGCCAATGACAAGGGATTAATCTCCAAAATATACAAACAGCTCATGCAGCTTAATATCAAAGCAAGAAACAACCTAACCAAAAAATGGGTGGCAGATCTAAACAGACGTTTCTTCAAAGAAGACATACAGATAGCCAAGAGGCACATGAAAAGATTCTCAATATTTCTGATTATTAGAGAAATACAAATCAAAACTACAATGAGGTATTATCTCACACCGGTCAGAATGGCTATCATCAAAAAAATGTACAAACAACTGTCCCCAAATTACATATTCCTTTCCAGTTGTATCAGGGATTCTGTTTACTTGAAGACTTCCATTTTGCCTTACCACTTTCTTTAACGTAAGTAGGATCCACTATTCCCTGCCAAAGACCTCTGGTTAAACTAGTTCAAAATAGGGAAGACAAAAAATACACGTTAGTTGAAACCTCCTTCCCACCCCCAAAGATAATGGTTAAAATACATGAAGGTCATTATTTCATTATATCTTCTATAAGAGATGGAAGAAAAGGAATGCTTTCAGAAAATTGCCATTCTATGGGGATTTGATAATGATGGATACGTGAGTGATCATTGATCAGCTTCTGGAGTCCATGGCTCTGACTTGATATACCTGTTGCAGTTTTAGACTCAGTTTGGTGATATTTTTAAAAAGGCCATGCTGCTAACTGAAATTCCTGAGTATGCAGTGGTGATTTTATCTGGATTTCTCATGACAATTGACCCTCTGCTGCCGTGCCTTTTGGTTTAGCTGTCCTTGAAATCCTAGCTAAATCAGATGCATGGGTTCCCCTGACTTTGTGAGAAATATAGGAAGTCATTGCCTGCATTGAGTGTGTTTCTCAGGATGTTCTTAGGATGCATCAGGAAGTTCACTTTCATGAGCCTGCCCAGGTTAGTTTACTTCTGACCACTAATTGCACTTTGTCTAGATCTTTCAGATCAGTAGATCAAAAAACCACAATACTTCCTAGGTTCTGCAGTACTTGATTTGAGCTACAGGTTCTTAGCTTTTCCTAATGGTGGTGGCTATGGTATATTGAGTTCAAGTTACTATATTTACTCTCCTGGTTTTAAGTGTACTTTCATGACCTCTCAATAAGGCATAACCACGGAGAAGGCAATGGCACCCCACTCCAGTACTCTTGGCTGGAAACTCCCATGGAGGGAGGAGCCTGGTAGGCCGTGGTCCATGGGGTAGCGAAGAGTCGGACACGACCGAGCGACTTTACTTTCACTTTTCACTTTCATGCACTGGAGAAGAAAATGGCAACCCACTCCAGTGTTCTTGCCTGGAGAATCCCAGGGATGGGGGAGCCTGGTGGGCTGCCGTCTATGGGGTTGCACAGAGTCGGACACAACTGAAGAGACTTAGCAGCAGCAGCATGCTCAGATTGCATATGTTAATATATATATATTTTATATATTTCATAGAATCAAGCCTTAAAAACCACATACTCAGCAAACTAACCAAATACATTTGGTATAGTTTGTATTTAGAAATAATATGGTTAATGTTTAGTCCAGTAATTATGTAGTAGTCATGGTTCTTATTTCAGGAGACTGAAATGACAACAAAGATAATATTGATGTTTGTTAAAACAGTGGAAATATTTGAAATGTATATGTGTTTATTTGATCTTTAGAGGTTTTTTCTTATCTTTAAAGGTAGTTAAATGTTTCTATTTTATTTCTTTTTTAATGGCATTATAGAATTTTTTAATGAAACAAAATTTAGTTGAAATAAATGTTTTCATCTCAAAAAAGAAAATCTACAAACAATAAATGCTGGAGAGGGTGTGGAGAAAAGGGAGCCCTCCTATACCATTGGTGGGAATGTAAACTGGTACAGCCACCAAGGAGAACAGTATGGAGTTTCCTTAAAAAACTAAAAGTAGAGCTACCATATGATCCAGCAATCCCACTCCTGGGCATATACCCACAGAAAGCCATAATTTGAAAGATACATGCACTGAAGTGTTCATTGCAGCACTATTTACAATAGCCAGAACATGAAAGCAACCTAAATGTCCATCAATAGAAGAACGATAAAGAAGGTGTGATACAATGACATATTACTCAGCCATAAAAAATAATGAATTCATTTGCAGTGACATGGATGGACCTAGAGATTATCATACTGAGTAAGGTAAGTCAGATAAAGACAAATATCAAATTATATTGCTTGTATGTCTAGAAAAACAGAAATAGAGTCACAGATGTAGAAAAGAAACTTATGGTTACCAAGAGGGAGGCGGGGTGGGGGTAAATTGGGAGATTGGGACTGGCATGTACCCACTGTGTGCATGCTGAGTCACTTCAGTTGTGTCTGACTCTTTGTGACCCCATGGACTGTAGGCCCACCAGGGTCCCTTGTCCATGGGATTATCCAGGCAAGAATACTGGAGTGTGCTGCTATGCCCTTCTTTAGTGATCCTCCCAACCCAGGGATCTAACCCATATCTTTTATGTCTCCTGCTTTGGCAGGCAGGTTTTTTACCATTAGCACCACCTGGGAAGCCCAACATATACCCACTAAGAAGTGAGACAAAGGGAAAAGTGTCAGAAGACAGTTTTCTACAAAGAGCCCACAGGAATTATTAACTTCGTTTTTTTCTTTCTTTTTTTCCAATGAATTTTTATTGGAGTATAGTTGATTTATAATGTTGTGTTAGTTTCAGGTGTACAGCAAAGTGAATCAACTATACATAAATGTATATACACTTTTTAAGATTCTTGTCCCATATAGATCATTACAGAGAATTGAGTAGAAGTCCCTGTGCTATACAGTGAAATAGATAACTAATAAGGACCTACTGTATATGCTTCCCCAGTGGCTCAGATGGTAAAGAATCTACCTGCAATGCAGGAGGCCTGGGTTCGATCCCTGGGTTGGGAAGATCCCCTGTAGAAGGGAATGGCAATTCCCTTCAGTATTCCCTTCCCACTCCAGTATTCTTGCCTGGAAAATCCCTTGGACAAAGGAGCTTGGTAGGGTACAGTCTGTGGGGTCGCGAAGAGTCAGACATGACTGAGCAATGAACACTTTTACTTTCCTTCTATGCCTTCTGGAAAGCCAAATTATTAATTCCAATAAGTACTGCTCCCAATAAGACCAACTGAAAGCAGCACTCCACAAAAAGTGTCTGGAGTTAGTTAACAGAAAACAGTCTTCCATCAGGATATCACAAGACTGCATATTTCTTTGATGAGCAGACAACAATTGTTACAGCTTGACTGGGAAGTTCTGACTCACCTGCTATATTCACCAGACATTGTTCCTTCGGATTTCCATTTATTTTGATCTTTACAAAATTCTCTTAATGGAAAAGAATTTCCGTTACCTGGAAGACTGCAAAAAGCACCTGTAACAGGGAAGATGGAAAAACTATGAAGTTGCCTGAAAAATGGCAGAAGGCAGTGGAACAAAAGGGTGAATACATTGTTCAATAAAGTTCTTGGTGAAAAGGAAAAATGTGTCTGTTATATTTACTTAAAAAACTGAAGGAATTAGCTATACCTCAATACAAAATAAAAAGTTAAAAGAAAGGGGGAAAAAAACCCCAAAGGAATGTCAATCCCAGTCTCCCAGTTCATCCCACCCCAACCGCCTTCCCTCCTTGGTAACCATTAGTTTGTTTTCTACATCTGTGACTCTATTTCTGCTTTGCGAATGAGTGCATCTGTGCCATTATTTTTTTGATTTCACTAGTTAGTTTCTTTTTTAAAAACTGTATTCCTGGATTTGGTTTGCTAGTTTTTTATGAAGTTGACCTATGAATATAATTTTCCTTTCTCTTATTGCCTTCTTTTGTGTTGGTATCCAGTTTTATTATTACAGTTTCAGAAAATGAGTTGAGTGGTTCCTCAGTTTTTATTTTTTAACTGAAGAGGTATATAAAGTTGGAATAATTAATCCCTTGACTGGTAGAATTTACCCTCAAAACTATTTTGGACAATGTTTTCTTTTTCTTTGTCCTTTATGGGCTTGATTTTAATAACTGATTAAATTTCTGCAATAGTTACAGGGCTATTATGAAAACTTTTTCCTGGGTAAATTATATTTCCCTGTGAAGTTATCTATTTCATGTAATTTCCAGATATATTGGTATTCAATTGTAGAAAATAGTCTCTTTGGATTTTTTGAACCTCTACTTTTTTCTTAATATTATTTGTGCACTTTTTTTTGTTGTTCTTAGCTGTTAGAATTTTACCCATTTTATCAGTACATGACAGAACCCAGTTAAGGCCTCCATGTAAACTTTTAAGATTACGATGAATGAGTGTGGAGTTCTATTGATCTTGCGGCTGCTCAAGACAAATCTTGTATGTAAGTTCCCTTGCTTGTTAAATCTGCCACCTACCAGTCTGAAGCGCCTACCTCTTTTTCTTGTTTCTCCTTGCCCTCCATGTACAGGGACCAACTTGTGAACCTACACTATTTAACTCTCTTGCCCATCTTTTTTTAAAATTGGGTTTTGCCTTTTCATTATTATTTTAAAAAATATTTATTTATTTGGCTGCATCAGTTCTTAGTTAGTGTAGATGTAGGATCTTTCATTGTGGCACATAGACTCCAGAGAGCTCAGGCTTCAGTAGTTGTGGTGTGTGGGTTTAGTTGCCCCATGGCATGTGAGATCTTCCCTGACCAGCGATTGAACCTGTGTCCCCTGTACTGCAAGGCATATTCTTAGCCACTGGACCACCATAGAAGTCCATGCCTTTTATTATTGATTTGTTGTTTCATATATCTCCTGGTTATGAGTCCTTTGTCAGGTATTATGTGCTGTGAATTTTTTATTCTAATCTGTGGCTTGCCTTTTCTTTCTTTTAATGATGACTTTTGAAGAGCAGAAGTTATTAATTTTAATGATATCCAGTTTATCAGTTATTTTATGTTCCCTGTTTTCTGTGGCCTTTTAAGAAATCTTTGCCTATACCAAGTTTCCCAAATATTCTATTTCTCCTAAAAGCTATATAGTTATAACTTAAATTTTGCTCTATAGTCAACCCATTTTATCTTAAAAAATCTTTATTTCAACTATATTCTTTAAGGACATTTTCTCTGGATATTAAATTCTGGATTGGCAGGGTTTTTTCCCCTTTCTTTTAGCTAAAGGTGTTATCTCTCTGTCTTCTGAGCTCTGTAGTTTTTGATGAGAAGTGAGTGGCAATTTGAATTATTGTTCCACTCTTTTTCTAGCTGCTTTCAAGATTCTTTCTTATTAGTGGTTTCACCAGTTTGACCATAATATGTGTAGGGATGTTTTTTTGTTTTGTTTTGTATTTACTCTACTTTTGAACTTTTGAATATGTAAATTTATCTCCTTTACTAAATTTGGGAGTTTCAACCATTATTTCTTAAAATATTTATTCTGACTCTTTCTCTCTACCTCTGGTACTCCAGTTACATATACACTAGACATTTTTTAATTGTTCCACAGACTGTTAGGCCCCACACATGTGCCTCAGAGAGTATGTCTGGCAATTTTTCTGTCCTGTCTCACATATACTTAGTAAATGCCCAAGAAGCAAAGTTGGCCAGATGTACAGACTCTGCATGATTGCTGTTAGGGATTCTAAACTGTCATGCTAACTTTTGTTTAATTTCTAGAAATTCATTAAAAGGTCAGTGCACTTCTTACCCATCTGTGGCAGTCTCCTCTGCATCCCTCTGCTGTACCAAAGATGAAGGCAGCCATGTTTATTTGTTTTGGATTTTACTTGATTAGGCTTCATTGCATCCTCAGCTCTCTGATGGACCTAAAAAGACTGTGAACTCTACTCAGTGCTCTCTGGTGACCTAAATGGAAAGGAAATCTAAAAGACAGGGGATATACATACATGTGTAACTGATTCACTTTGCTGCAGAGCAGAAGCTAACACAACATTGTAAAGCAATTACAGTTCAATAAAATTTTTTAAAAAGATTGATTTTGTGGTTAACCACCTTTTGTTGTTATAGTAGGAGCAGCATTCTCTTGCAGTTTTTTACATCCTAAGTGGAAGTAGAATTATCCTATTGGTTTGACATGCTATATTTAAAGTAAGAAGATTATTTTTTCATTCTAAGCACATTCTAATTTCTGTGATTTTTTTCTCTGACTAGTCTGGTATCTTTACATTTGCAAATATACAGTTTTAAAAACGTTTGTTTTTTATTATTAACTCCTAACTTAATTACATTTGATTAGATAAAGCCAGGTATGCTTTGGAATGTTTAATATTTATTATGATTTGCTTTATATCTTTGAATGGTCAGTTTTTGTAAATATTGCATGTGAATGAAAATAGTAAGTATTCTTTAGTTATTAGTTCATTTAGTCAAGCTGTTGTTCAAACTCCTTTCTAAACTTTATTAATTTTTGTCCTCTTGATTATAAATTGCTGAGAGAGGCATGTTAAAATCTCCTACATGAATGTGGGTTCACCAGTTGATCCTTGTAATTCTTTAATTTTTGTCTTAGATCTTGTAAGCCACATAATTAGGTGTGTACAACTTTAAAATGGCACTTTATTTTGTTGCATGGAGTTTATTTTGTTGCATGGTGTAATGTCATAGTGTTTCTTGCCTTCAAGGTTGTTTAACTTTAGTTCATGCTCCTCATTCTGGTTTCCTCTGTTTCTGGAATGTAGGAATTTCCCTTTATTTTCTGTCGAATTTGAGTATATGTTTTAAATTTCCCTACTTCCATTTTGTCTAGTATGTCAGTGTATGTGTGTGTGTGTGTGTGTGTCTGTGGTTGCTGCATTAAGTATTTTTACTCTTTAGCCCCACTGTCCATCAGGGCCTCTCCAGCCTCTTTCTTGGTCATAATATTTAACCTTCTCCTATCTGGAAATGTTTTGTTTTCATGTCCCCATTCACATCCCCCAGCAACAGACTCTGATTGGCCTAGCTGTTTCTTATCCTTTTCCTCCAGGTCTACCATAGGAGGCCTGGTCCACTTATAAGTTAACAGCCCTTGGGACACATGCCTGTCCCCAGTCCAACTGGGTCTGTTAACTGGGCAGTTTCATGTACAGAGGGCTGTGGAATGGCACACTGGCCAGTTTGGCCCTTCTGCCTGTGTGCTGTGTGTGAGCTGGGCTTCCTTTGGTTGTCAGCCTCAGCTTCTTTTTAAAAAAACTTTATTTATTTATTTTTGGCCTCGCCATGCAGCATGCAGGATCTTAGCTCCCTGACCAGGATCTGAACCTGTGCCTCTTGGAGTGGAAGTTCAGAGTCCTAGCCACTGGACTGCTGGGGAGTTCCCCTAGTCTCAGCTTCTGTAGCAAGGATTGTTCTGTCTAGGACACTGAAATTCAATCTTTTGCCACCCTGAAGATTGAATTGTACAGCTCTATCTCGAAGCCAGGGCCTTCTGAGAGGCCCTGAGGAAGGCTGGAGATACATATCTAGAGATACGATTAGTGTCCTTGCCCCTCAAGCCAGCTTAATGTTCATTGTCAGTCCTTCTCCCCACTCACTCCAGTCCTCTGCCCCAAAGTCCCTTTTATCAGAGATAAAAGGTCATGTTGGGAGAACAGTTCTGAAACTGGCTGCTGGGCAAAGTCTTATAAAACAGAGCATGGAAAACAACCTCTTATGATTTTTACATGGAAGAGTAGTTTAACCTATCTGGGATCAGTCTTTGGTTATAGCTATTCTGATCTTGAGGACCTGTCCAAGTATGGGAAATTTTCTTCATTGAAGTAATAAGAACTAGTATTTATTTCAACTCTAAGACCCTCTGGGAGGTAGCCTTGTATATTCAGCTCCTTGGCCTGTTCATCAACTTCCTTGGTGAGTGATACAGGAGATTCACTGACCTCACAGAGCACCAGGTTGAGCTCCCTGTGTTATATGGCAGCTTCCCACTAATTATCTATTTCACACATAAAATTCACTGCTACTCTCAATTTGTCCCACCCTCTCCTTCCCCAGCTGTGTCCAGAAGTCTATTCTCTGTGTCTGAGTCTCTACTTCTGCCATGCAAATAGGTTCAGTGGTACCATTTTTTTCTAGATTCCATATATATGCATTAATAATGCTTGTAGTTTTAATATTTTGACAGAATTGACTTAGAATCTGCAGTGACAGGAATGTTTAGAAATTAAGGCATAGGCAGAGCTGTGGTCCCTTGATGTGTAACTGTAGGTGGGGGTAAATGAGAGAGTGGTGGTGTCGGGGGGAAGGTTTGGGAGTCTGCACACAGGGCCTGTGGGCTGTGCAGGAAATTATAAATGCTGCTGAAAGCCTTGTGTTGTGTCACACTGCTCAAAGGAGAGACAGTGTTATCCCTCATCTTGTTTTCAGTGTTCTGAGTTTCCCCCTTTCCTTCTTTTTTTCAATCCATTCCTGCCTTCATCTCTTCTTCCACCGCTTTCTTATATACCATTAACCCCTCGTTTCTGCAATCTTTGTTTCTTTCTCTACTAACCTCTGACATAAAGTATTAATTTTTGGCATTTTTTTCCCCTTTCTTTGAAGTGCTCCTTCTGGCTACAAAAACTTCCAATTAAGTTTTTTAAATAAAAGATAGAAGTTAAAAGCAACTGCTGCCTGGGGTTAGCAGGATGGAAACTTGTAGTTGCTCGAAGCTGCACTTCAAAAAGAGAAAACTCAATTTTTAAAGTGTAGAATTTTATTCATATAATACATTGTGCTCAAAAAAATGACTCTTGTGAATACTGTAGGCTGTAGAGGAGTCAGGCAGGCAGGTCAACTTGTTATGTTGTGTTTATTTACAGGATATTCTTTTTCTGTGTAATGTTTTCCTTCTAAATAAAGGGCAATTTTTGAGCATCTGGATGGATTCTTATTTATTATGTTCTCAGTACCATTAATTAATGTAATATTGAGATTCTCATCTTTATTAACTAAAGAACTTTCACAGAGTTCTTACATAAATTTCCTTTTATGTGCTGTTGCATACATACAAAGAATGTATGAATGTATCTCAAACTTCTTTAGCAATTTTTCAATTAGTCTTCTAATAGACACCCTAGAAAGTATAGGTATATTTTGAAAGAAATCACAGGAATGAGGAGTCAGTTTTTCAGTTTTACAAGGGCAGCTTCCCTCATGGGCAGGTGTCCAGGGTGCTGTGCACACTCCTGGTTGCCAGGAGGAAACACCCATCCAGGCCTCTCTTTCCCTCTGGCTCAGGGCTATTCTAGTTAGAAAGTTCTAGCTATGCCTTTAATTCAGCATTCAGAGGCCCCAGCAAATCAAAGTGCAGCTTCTGAGAAAAACTGGAGCTGACCAGCAACATGGACAAAAGAGGGGAAACTTCTGAGAAAGCACTTTACCCACCCCGACCCCCCAATCTTCATCCTAAATCCAAGGAAGGTGAGAGAAGAGAGAAATAAACAATCATCACTGAATGTAGTGGTTTTCAAACTGCAGTCTGTTTTCTGTTGATAGGTCATGAAATCAATTTAAAGGCTCATGACATGCATTTGAAAAAAAAGAAGAGTGAATAGAAAATAAAAATACCTGGCACAGTGAAGGTAAGTATTGTTTCAATGAATCTTTACATATGTGTTTCTGTGGCCACAGACACACAGACAGTCACACAGGAACATGATACAGAATGTATTTTTTAAAATTAATTTATTTTCTAATTGAAGGATAATTGTTTTACAGAATTTTGTTGTTTTCTGTCAAACCTCAACATGAATCAGCCATAGGTAAACATATATCCCTTCCCTTTTAAACCAAAAAAAAAAAAAATTTTTTTTTCTTTTGGCTTTTCTGGGTCTTTGTTGTGATGGTGGAATGTGGGATCTTTGTTTCCCGACCAGGGATCAAATCTATGTCCCCTGCATTGGAAGGTGGATTCTTAACCAGTGGATGGCCAGGGAAGCCCCCACAAAATGTATTTCTTACCAGAAGTTGACAGGAAAGAAGCTGGGAAAACAGACTGGCTTCCTCAGGAGTGCAGAATTTCTCCTGTGTGCCAAGCCTTCCCTCTGGGCAAAGTCCATATTTTCTATGGAAGCCCCATTTTTCACCTGCGATCTCTGGTCCTACTGACATTGTGCTTTTTGAGGGTTACTGACATCTTTTCCTTCCGTACCATTACCAATGGTGTTGCCATTACCATTCCTCCCTAGATCTTGGCTTTGGAGCTCCAAGTCCACCCACCTTTTTCCACATCCCATATCCACCCTCTCTAGTCTAGCCTTTGTCATGTGTCATCTGGGAGACTGCCTCCTATAGGCGACTGGGTGCTATGGGGGCCTAATCAAGGAAAATGATATGACAGTGAGGTCACAGTAGCACACCTAAGTTTTATTGGGTGATGCTTTGACAGTTCTCTGCTGAGGAAGTCCCCCTCAGTGAAAATCCGTCCAGAGGCTACAGCATGGGAGTTGCTGCTCAGAAGGGGCGAGGGCAAGGGGCCTGTTGGCAGGGAGAGGGCATTTCTGTGTCCAGGTGGTGTCCCTCTGCAGCACAGTGGGAGTCTCTGGATTAGGGTGCTCCAAAGGACTTGTAACCACAAGTCTTTGCCTTAGCAATGGACTTCAGATGCTGGGTGTGGTTTTGTGGACTGTGCAAGGCAAGGAAGCCCTGAATAGCTAAAAATTTGCTTGTTTGGGCTATTTCCACACCATTCATATGTAAAACTTTGAGTTTGGTGTCTGTGAGCTCTTGAGCTAACAGTGAAGAAACAGAAGTAGACAACCTGCAGTTAAGAAATAGATAGCCAAGGGGCCAGTATACAGAGGCCGTTTCTTGCTTGTTTATGGAACACTCGCTCAGTTCATTCTCCACACAGATATCGGAGCCATCTTTTAAAAATGCAGATCAAGCCTTGACACTTCACTGCTTTCTTATTGTTTCCATTTGCCTGTTAACCTTTGCTGATCCCTGTATTTTCACCCTTTCTTAATCATTTATGTTCAGTGTGTCTCTTGAATCAGCATATAGGTGAGTCTTGCTTTATGAGCCAAATTGGAAATCTTGTTTTAATAAACTAGTTAATCCTCTGAATGGGCTTAATGGCATCCACATTAATTATCAGTCTCCACTCTGTCATTTTATAATTACCGTGTATTATATTTGCTATATTTCCTTCTCTACTTTATAATTTCTTTGTTTACTTTTACTTGGATATTAAGTAAGGTTTATATTTTTGTTCTAGTAATTACCTCTGTACTTAATCTTATTTAACCTAATATCAGGTTTGTTAGTTTTTTAAAAGTTTTATTGATGTGCAGTTTACATGCCATAAGATCCATTCATTTAACATGTATAATATCATATATGAAACGAATCGCCAGTATCCAGGTTCGATGCATGATACTGGATGCTTGGGGCTGGTGCACTGGGACGACTCAGAGGGATGATACAGAGAGGGAGGAGGGAGGGGGGTTCAGGATGGGGAATACGTGTATACCTGTGGCGTATTCATGTTGATGTATGGCAAAACCAGTACAATAATGTAAAGTAATTAACCTCCAATTAAATAAATAAATTTATATTTAAAAATTATGTAATCCATTGATTCTTATATATATTCACAGATATGTGCAACCATCACCACAGTCCATTTTATATTTTTTAATAAAAATTTTTTAAAAAGACTTTTTTGATGTGGACCATTTTAAAAGTCTTTATTGAATGTGTTACAATATTGTTTCAGCTGTTTATGTTCTGGTTTTCTGGCTGCGAGGCATGTGGGATCTTAGCTCCCTGCCCAGGAATTGAACTTGCACCTTCTGTATTGGAAGGTGGAGTCTTAACCACTAGGGTTGCCAGGGAAGTCCCACCACAGTCCATTTTAAAACATTTCCAGCATCTCAACTCTCACATCCATACATGACTACTGGAAAAACCATAGCCTTGACTAGACCTTTGTTAGCAAAGTAATGTCTCTGCTTTTTAATATGCTGTCTAGGTTGGTCATAGCCTTTCTTCCAAGGAGCAAGTGTCTTTTAATTTCATGTCCACATTCACCACCTGCAGTGATTCTGGAGCCCAAGAAAATAAAGTTGGCCACTGTTTCCACTGTTTCTCCATCTATTTGCCATGAAGTGATGGGACCAGATGCCATGATCTTAGTTTTCTGAATGTTGAGTTTTAAGCCAACTTTTTCACTCTCCTTTTTCACTTTCATCAAGAGACTCTTTAGTTCTTTGCTTTCTGCCATAAGGGTGGTATTTCTCCCAGCAATCTTGATTCCAGCTTGTGCTTCATCCAGCCCAACGTTTCTCATGATGTATTCTGCATATAAGTTAAATAAGCAAGGTGACAATATACAGCCTTGACGTACTCCTTTCCCTATTTGGAACCAGTCCGTTGTTCCATATCCGTTCTAACTATTGCTTCCTGACCTGCATACAGATTTCTCAAAAGGCAGATCAGGTGGCCTGATATTCCCATCTCTTTAAGAACTTTCCACAGTTTGTGGTAATCTACACAGTCAAAGGAGAGTTGGACTATAAGGAAAGCTGAATGTCGAAGAACTGATGCTTTTGAACTGTGGTGTTGGAGAAGACTCTTTAGAGTCCCTTGGACTGCAAGGAGATCAAACCAGGCCATCCTAAAGGAAATCAGTCCTGAATATTCATTGGAAGGACTGATATTGAAGCTGAAACTCCAATACTTTGGCCACCTGATGCAAAGAACTGACTCACTGGAAAAGACCCTGATGCTGGGAAAGATTGAAGGTGGGAGGAGAAGGGGATGACAGAGGATGAAATGGTTGGATGGCATCACCACTCAATGGACATGAGTTTGAGTAAACTCCAGGAGTTGGTGATGGACAGGGAGGCCTGCAGTTCATGGGGTTGCAAAGAGTCAGACATGACTGAGCAACTGAACTCAGCTGAACTGATCATCTCAAAAACGAAGCCCCATATCCTTTACCTATCACCTCTACCCCTTCAGCCTTCTCTCCCAGTCACAGGTAACCCCTAATCTACTTTCTGTCTCTATAGATTTTTCTTCTCCATTCACATGAATGGAATCATAGAAAATGTAGTCCTTGTAACACTGACTTCTTTCACTTAACATAATGTTTTTGATGTTTATCCATGTTATAGCATGTGTCATTATGTCCTTCCCATTTGTGGTCAAATAATATTCTATTGTATGGATACAGGATATTTTATTTGTTTGTCCGTTGATAGAAATTTGGGTTATTTCTACCTTTTGGCTATTATGAATAATTCTGTTATAAGCATTCATGTACAAGTTTTTGTGATATATATTTTCTTTTCTTTTGAGTGTGTGCCCAGGAATTGCTAGGTCATGTGATGGGTGGGTGATCTAACATTAAATGCTTTGAGAATTAGCAACCACTGTTTGCCAAGGTGGCTGCACCATTTTACATTCCCACCAGCAGTGTAAGAAGGTTCTGATTTCCTCATATCTTCACAAATGCTTGGTTTTATTGAATGTCTTTTTCCCCCGCTTTGGCTGTGCTGCATGGCATGTGGGATCTTAGTCCTCTGACCAGGGATCAAACCTGCACCCCCTGCAGTGGAAGCATGAGCTTTCAACCCCTGGACCACTATGGAAGACCTTTGGATGCCTTTTTGATTGCAGTCATCCTAGTGAGTGTGAAGTGGTATTTTACTGAGGTTTTGATTTGCATTTTCCTGATTGCTAATGATGTTAAGCATTTTTTCTTGTGCTTATTAGTCATTTATATATCTTTTTTGAACAAATTACAATTTAAGTCTGCTCATTTTTAAATTTGCTTGTCCCCTTATTGTTGAGTTTTAAGAGTTCTTTATATATTCTGGATGCAAATCCTTTATCAGGTTTTCAAATATTTTTTCCTATTTCATGGGTAAGTGGTCTTTTTACTTTCCTGATTGTGTTCTTTGAAACATAAAAGTGTAAAATTTTATGAAATTCAGTTTATCTTTTCCCTCCACTTGTTTGCTTATAGTTTTTATATCATATTTAAGTAAGATTTGCCTAACCTTAAATAATGAAGGTTTATGCTTATGGTTTCTCTTGGGAATTTTATAGTTTTAGCTTTTATATTTTGGTCAATGATGCATTTAATTAATTTATTTATTTGGCTGTGCCAGGTCTTAGTTGCAGCACTCCAGATCTTCAGTCTTCATTGCAGCATGTGGGATCTTTAGCTGAGGCATGTGGGATCTAGTTCTCTGACCAGGGATTGAATCCAGGCCCCCTGCATTGGGAGCTTGGAGTCTTAGTCATTGGACCACCAGAAAGTTCTCAATGATGCATTTGAAATTAATTGTTGTGTATGGTGTAAAGGAAGGGGACAATCCCTATGCATTTGTTGAAAATAATGTTTTTTCCCTTTTAACTGACTTGGCACCTTTGTCAAATATCAATTGACTACAAATATGAGGATTTATTTCTGGACTCTCAGTTGGTCTATATGTATATCCTAGGTCAACATCCCACTGTCCTGATTATTCTAGATTACAGTAAATTTTGAAATGGCAAAATGTGAGTATTCTAACTTTGTTATTTTTCAAGATTTTTTTGGGTATTTTAGGTCTTTCCACTTTCATATGTGGATACTTTAGGATAGCTGGTGAATTTCTGCAAAAAGACAGCAGCTGGAGTTTTGATAGGGATTGCATTGAATCTGTAGACTGATTTGAGAAGTATTGCCATCTTAACAATCTTAAGTTTTCTGATTCATGAACATGGGTGTCTTTTCATTTATTTTAGGCCTTCTTTAATTTCTTTCAATGTGTTTTATATTTATATTTTTATGTATTTATCTTTTCAGAATAAGAATATTAATCATCTTTTGTTAAATTTATTCCTAAACATTTTATTATTTTGATGATATTATAAATGAAGTTATTTTCTTAATTTCAATTTTAGATTACTGGTTGATAGTGCAGAGAAATGCGATTAGTTTTCTATATTGATCTTATATCCTGCAACCTTGCTAAATATGTATATTAGTTCTAGTAGTTTTTTAGTGGATTTTAAAGGATTTTTCTATATGTATTATCATGTCATCTGTCAATAGAGACAGTTTTACTTCTTCCTTTCCAGTCTGGTTATTTATTTCCTTTTCTTTTCTACTTGCCCTGGCACACCCTCCAGTACAACATTGAATAGTAGTGGTAAGAATAGACATTCTTGTCTTGGTCTCAATTTTAGGGGGAAAGCATTTTGTTTTTCACCATGTTAGCTATGGGTTTTTCATAGATACCTTTCATCAGTTTAAGAAAGTTACTTCCTATTCCTACTTTATTTGATGTTTTTAATTATGAAAAGGTATTATATTTTGTTAAAAAAAGTTTATGCATTTATCAAGATGATCATGTATATGTTCTTTGTTCAATTGATAAGGTATATTACATTGATTGATTTTGAATGTTAAACCAACCTTTCATTCCTGGGATACATTGGATTTTGACTGGTAGTATTTTTTGAGGATTTGTGTATATATATTTATAAGAGATTTTTCTTTTTTTTGTGATGTCTTTCTCTGGGTTTGATATAAGTGTAATACTGGCATCATATAATGAGTTGGAAAGGATTTTCCTTTCTGCTATTTGTTTTGAATAGTTATGAAGAATTTATATTAATTCTTTAGATCTTGGGTAGAATTCATCAGTGAAGTCTTCTGATCCTAGGCTTTTCTTTGTGGAAAGTTTAAAACTGCTAATTCACCCTTTTTTTTCCTCAATAATTATATTTAATGTATATGCTATAAAAGTGAAAGTATTAGTTTCTCAGTCATGTCTGACTCTTTGTGATCCCATGGGCTGTAGTCTGCCAAGCTCCTCTGTCCGTGGAATTCTCCAAGCAAGAATATTGGAGTGGATAGCCATTCCCTCCTCCAGGGGATCTTCCCGACCCACGGATCAAACCTGGGTCTACTGAATTGCAGGCAGATTCTTTACTGTCTGAGCCACCAGGGAAGCCCATATAGGATATATGCACCATAATTAAAAGGCAGAGATTTTCAGATTAGATAAAAAGTAAAACTGAACTATATATTGTCTACAATAAACACATTTTAAATTTAAAGACATAAATAGGTTATAAGTAAAATGATGGGGAAAGATATTCCATGTGACAGTCAAAAGAGAGCTAAAATGGTTCTATCACATGATTCCATGGAGGCCTCCTGCTTTTCACACCATGCTGTGAGTTGATACATGGCAGACATGAACCTGTCATTGAACTCTTTGGTTCAAAATGCCTCTTGTTGATTCAGTGGACTTTTTCTCTTTCCTAGAGCTGTTTTAGATGGTCAACACCAAAATCAGATTGATTATATTCTTTGCAGCCAAGGATGGAGAAGCTCTATACAGTCAGCAAAAACAAGACTGGGAGCTGACTGTGGCTCAGATCATGAACTCCTTATTGCCAAATTCAGACTTAAATTGAAGAAAGTAGGGAAAACTGCTAAACCATTCAGGTATGACCTAAATCAAATCCCGTATGATTATACAGTGGAAGTGAGAAATAGATTTAAGGGCCTAGATCTGATAGAGTGCCTGATGAACTATGGAATGAGGCTCGTGACATTGTACAGGAGACAGGGATCAAGACCATACCCATGGAAAAGAAATGCAAAAAAGCAAAATGGCTGTCTAAGGAGGCCTTTCAAATAGCTGTGAAAAGAAGAGAAGCAAAAAAACAAAGGAGAAAAGGAAAGATATAAGCATCTGAATGCAGAGTTACAAAGAATAGCAAGGAGAGATAAGAAAGCCTTCCTCAGCGATCAATGCCAAGAAACAGAGGAAAATAACAGAATGGGAAAGACTAGAGATCTCTTCAAGAAAATTAGAGATACCAAGGGAACATTTCATGCAAAGATGGGCTCAATAAAGGACAGAAATGCTCTGGACCTAACAGAAGCAGAAGATATTAAGAAGAGGTGGCAAGAATACACAGAAGAACTGTACAAAAAAGATCTTCATGACCCAGATAACCACAATGGTGTGATCACTCACCTAGAGCCAGACACCCTGGAATGTGAAGTCAAGTGGGCCTTAGAAAGCATCACTGCGAACAAAGCTAGTGGAGGTGATGGAATTCCGGTTGAGCTATTTCAAATCCTGAAAGATGGTGCTGTGAAAGTGCTGCACTCAATATACCAGCAGATTTGGAAAACTCAGCAGTGGCCACAGGACTGGAAAAAGTCAGTTTTCATTCCAACCCCAAAGAAAGGCAATGCCAAAGAATGCTCAAACTACCACACAACTGCACTCATCTCACACACTAGTAATGCTTCAGCAATACGTGAACCGCGAACTTCCTGATGTTCAAGCTGGATTTAGAAAAGGCAGAGGAACCAGAGATCAAATTGCCAACATCCGCTGGATCATTGAAAAAGCAAGAGAGTTCCAGACGAATATCTATTTCTGCTCTATTGACTATGCCAAAGCCTTTGACTGTGTGGATCACAACAAACTGTGGAAAATTCTGAAAGAGATGGGAATACCAGCCCACCTGACCTGCCTCTTGAGAAACCTATATGCAGGTCAAGAAGCAACAGTTAGAACTGGACATGGAATAACAGACTGGTTCCAAATAGGAAAAGGAGTACATCAAGGCTGTATATTGTCACCCTGCTTATTTAACTTAAATGCAGAATGCATCATGAGAAACGCTGGACTGGAAGAAACACAAGCTGGAATCAAGATTGCCGGGAGAAATATCAGTAACCTCAGATATGCAGATGACACCACCCTTATGGCAGAAAGTGAAGAGGAACGAAAAAGCCTCTTGATGAAAGTGAAAGTGGAGAGTGAAAACGTTGGCTTAAAGCTCAACATTCAGAAAACGAAGATCATGGCATCTGGTCCCATCACTTCATGGGAAATAGATGGGGAAACAATGTTAACAGTGTCAGATTTTATTTTTGGGGGCTCCAAAATCACTGCAGATGGTGCTTGCAACCATGAATTAAAAGACGCTTACTCCTTGGAAGGAAAGTTATGACCAACTTAGATAGCATATTCAAAAGCAGAGACATTACTTTGCCAACAAAGGTCCATCTAGTCAAGGCTATGGCTTTTCCAGTGGTCATGTATGGATGTGAGAGTTGGACTGTGAAGAAAGCTGAGCGCCGAAGAATTGATGCTTTTGAAGTGTGATGTTGGAGAAGACTCTTGAGAGTCCCTTGGACTGTAAGGAGATCCAACCAGTCCATTCTAAAGGAGATCAGTCCTGGGTGTTGATTGGAAGGACTGATGCTAAAGCTGAAACTTCAATTCTTTGACCGCCTCATGAGAAGAGTTGACTCGTTGGAAAAGACTCTGATGCTGGGAGGGATTGGGGGCAGGAGGAAAAGGGGACGACAGAGGATGAGATGGCTGGATGGCATCACCGACTCGATGGATATGAGTTTGAGTCAACTCCGGGAGCTGGTGATGGACAGGGAGGCCTGGCATGCTGCGATTCATGGGGTTGCAGAGTCGGACACGATTGAGCGACTGAACTGAACTGAGAGCTGTTTTAATGGATATTGACTCTCAGTCACTGATATATGATTTTCAAGTTTATTCTCAAACTATTAATCAGGATCACGTGATAACAGAACTGAATTTTTAGAATATCTGCAGCTAAATGTGTATATGAGCATATTATTAGCAAATATTTTTTCTCTTTAGATGTAACTGGATTTTTAGGAGTTATTAATATTTGGTAGTCTTGGCTCAGAAAATTTCAAAATTAATTTTTGAACATTTGTTCTTCAGATATGAACTGGGGACATGTTACATGCTGGGCAATGTGTTCAGGCTTTGGCTCACAGAGATGTGAATTCAAATTCTTATTCTTCATTTGCCAGCTATTGTGCCTTTGGGCAAATCACTTAACCATTCTGAGTCATGGTATATAAAATAGGCTTCATAATATGTAGCTTGTATGATGTTGTAAGGGTTAAGTAAAACACTACATATAAAACAGTGCTGGATTTGAGACACTTCGTAAATGTTAGTTTTTCCTTCCACTGAAGGATTTCAAACTTTACAAATTACTCATTTTAGAAATTTAAAAATGAGACCAGTTAGTAGTACTTTAAGAAATTAGTTACGTAAAATTAGTTAGCTCTGAAGAATTCCCTGGTGTTTCAGTGGTTAAGGTGCCATACTTTCACTGCTGAGGGCCGAGGTTCAATCTCTGATTGGGGAACTAAGGTCACGCATACACATGTGGTGCATAGCATAACTGAGATTTTCTAATTGATTCGAATTTAGAAAATCCCTTAGACATAAAAAATATGCTTGCAGGTATTCATTCTTCTAAATATACGTTGTGTTTGTGACATGTAAGTATAATATAAAGTGCAGATTAGGCAATATTTACTTAGTATGTGACAGGAAAAACTGTCCTTTGACCTTAGAAACAATTGAGAATTAGACTACAAGGTGTCAGGTTTAATATTCCAGTAAGCTTAACACAGGCCTCACTAGGAATTTTGTTGTCATTTTCAATTGTAGCACAGGGGAGATCTTGACAAAATGATGACAAACTTCATGGTTTTTGCAATTGTTGCCTGAGAAGACAGGATTTCTCCTGCTTCATCACCGTTTCATACTTTCTAATTTACCAAACCTGCCCTCTTTCTGTAAATCCATGTAAATGTCATGTATACATTCCCGATAAACTCTATATTTGCTTACTTATTAATTGAGCCACCTGAGTCCCTCTTTTCTTTCTGCAATTAAAAAAAAAAAAAAAGCCCTCTTTTTTTGTGTTTATCTCTTACCTTCCTTCTGTGGATGACCTCTCCAGATGCTGAAGTCTGGATGCTGTCCAAGGGGATTCCTGCAGTTCTAGAAGTCTCCAGGAAGCTTTTTGAGAGCTTGGAGGTGCTGTGTGCTGTGCAATTCCTGATAAAATGGAAGTCTAATTCAGGTAGTGTCTTTCAGTCTGGAGAGGGAGGAGACTCTAAGCAAGTGAGACACTGAGTTAGGAGTTTTTACTTCAGGCTAATGCTAAATTAGAAACCCAACAGTTAGGTCTAAACATGGAATATCCTTGATAATTCTCTATGTGAGTTGCTTTTGAGACATTTTTCTTTTGCCCAAAGGAAGGACTTACAATTTCATAATTTCACTAAAAGTTACATGAAGTATAACTTGGAATATTTTTCAGTATGTCACAGTTCAGGACAGGAAGCTGGTAAACAATGGAAAAAAAAGAACATTATGGGCTTTGTTTGGAAGCCTACTTCAGAATTAAAGCTTTTTGGGGAAAAGTATACAAATCATATATTTTGAAGCTATGTTGACAGGTACTTACAAGATCGTGATATTTTCCCTGGTGAATTGTAAAGTAATGACTATCTTTATTGTTAGTAATGCTTTTTGCCTTAAGCATTTTTTTGCCTCCCATTTTATCTTATGTTATACTAGCTCTAAGTGGGTGAATATTTGTTTGGCATTTGCTTTTCTGTCTCTAGTTTCATTCTCTCTTTATCACTCTCTCTCTCTTTTAAAAAATAACCTTTGTCTTTTTTTTAGTGCAGCTTTAGATTTACAGAAAAACTTCAAAGAGAGTTGCCAAATACTTTGCACCCAGTTTCCCCTAATAACATCTTACATTAGTATGCTACCTTTGTTATAATTAGCAAACCAATGTTGATACATTATTATTAACCAAAGTTAATTCTTTGGTTATTTAACTTCTCAGTTTTTTAAAAAGTATTATTTAGTTTATTTATTTCGCTGTGCAGAGTCTTAGTTGCAGCATGTGGGATCTTCGATCTTCATTGCATCTTGAAGAATCTTTAGGTGGGAATGTGAGATCTACCTCCCTGACCAGGGATCGAACCTGGCCCGCCTGCATTGGGAGTGCAGAGTTTCAGCCACTGGACTACCTAGCTTTCCCCAGTTTTTGCCTGATACCCTTTTTCTGTCTCAGAATCTGGTCTAGGATACCACATTAGACTTAGCTGTCATGTCGTCTTGCTTTTATTGGTTGTGACAGTGTCTCAGACTTTCCTTTTTTAAAAATGACTTTGGCAGTTTTGAGTAGCTCTGGTCAGGTTTTTTGTAGACTACCCATTAATTGGGGTTTTTCTGATATTTATCTCATTATTAGACTGAAATTGTGGGGTTTAGGGAGAAAGATCACACTGGTGAAGTGCCATTTTCATCACCTTCTGTCAAAGGTATGTGCTACCAATAGGGCTTATCACTGTTGATGCTGACCTTGATCACCTGCAGAGGTACTGTTTGTCAGGATTCTTCACTACCCCACCCCTCCATCCTTCTCATACTTGGAAGTAAGTCCCAATGTTCTGTCCACACCTAAGTAGTGGAGTTATGCTCCACCTCCTTGAGGGTGTAGTATCTACATAAATTATTTTAACTTCTAATGTCTGGATATTTGTCTGTTCTCCCCCATCTATTTATTTAATCTTTTATCTGTTTAGGGGACTTCCCAGGTGATGCAGTGGTAAAGAATACACTTGCCAATGCAGAAGATGAAAGAGATGCAGGTTTGACCGCTGGGTCAAGAAAATCCCTGGAGTAGGAAATGTCAACCCACTCCAGTATTCTTGCCTGGAAAACTCCATGAACATAGGTACCTGGCGGGCCATAGTCCACGGGGTTGCCAAGAGTCAGTTATGACTGAGACTGAACTCACATCCACATACACATGGACTCCTGGATATTTACTTTATACTTTGGGTTATAATACAATCTACTTCATTTTTCCCCTCAAATTGTTCCAGCTTTGGACATCGGCAGCTCTCTTCAGTTGTCTCCTGTGGTTTTTTTGACATACTTTATTTAATGTGGGATTTTTTTCCTGCCCAGTCCTAGAATCAGCCATTCCTCCAAGGAACCCTTGGTACCTTTTGTTGGAGGATGGTATTAGAAACCAAGATCTGGGTGCTAGGAGTGCTATTTACTACTGCAATATCATTGCTTCTAAGTCCTCTCAGAGCAAGGAACTATGTAAGTATAATATATGTCTCCTTTTAAACAGCGTATATATGTGATTTTCTTCTTTTAAAAATCCAATCTAAAAAAAAAAACATCCAATCCGAGGACTCTGCTTTTGTAGGCAATTTAAATGATTTAGTTTATTATGAACACTGCTTACACTGGAAACTCTGGGATCCCCTGCCTCATCATAGCTATCTATCAGTTCAATTCAGTCGTTCAGTCATGTCCGACTCTTTGTGACCCCATGGACTGCAGTACGCCAGGTTTCCCTGTCCATCCCCAGCTCCCAGAGCTTGCTCAGACTCATGTCCATAGAGTAGGTGATGGCATCCAACCATCTCTTTCTCTGTCATCCCCTTCTCCTCCCATCTTCAATCTTTCCCAGCATCAGGGTCTTTTCCAATGAGTCAGTTCTTCAATCAGGTCCCCAAAATACTGGAGTTTCAGCTTCAGCATCAGTCTTTCCAATGAATGTCTAGGGATGATTTCCTTTAGGATTGACTGGTTTGATCTCCTTGCAGTTCAAGGGACTCTCAAGAGTCTTCTCCAACATCACAGTTCAGAAGCATCAGTTCAGTGCTCAGCTTTCTTTATGGTCCAACTCTCATATTCATACATGACCACTGGAAAGCTTTGACTAGACAGATCTTTATTGACAAAGTAATGTCTCTGCTTTTTAAGATGCTGTCTAGGTTGGTCATAGCTTTTCTTCCACGGAGCAAGCATCTTTTAATTTCATGTCCGCAGTCACCATCTGCAGTGATTTTGAAACCCAAGAAAATAAAGTCTGGCATTGTTTCCATTTTTTCCCCCGTCTATTTGTCATGAAGTGATGGGACCAGATGCCATGATCTTCGTTTTCTGAATGTTGAATTTTAAGCCAGCTTTTTCACTCTCCTCTTTCACTTTTATCAAGAGGCTCTTTAGTTCTTCTTTACTTTCTGCCATAAGGGTGGTGTCATCTGCATGTCTGAGGTTATTGATATTTCTCCTGGCAAATCTTGATTCCAGCTTGTGCTTCATCCAGCCCGGCATTTCGCCTGATGTACTCTGCATAGAAGTTAAATAAGCAGGGTGACAATATACCGTGACGTACTCCTTTCCCAATTTGGAACCAGTCCATTTTTCCAGGTCTAGTTCTAACTGTTGCTTCTTGACCTGCATACAGATTTCTCAGGAGGCAGATCAGGTGGTCTGGTATTCCCAACTCTGCAAGAATTTTCCACAGTTTGTTTTGATCTACACAAAGGCTTTAATGTCATCAATGAAGCAGAAGTAGATGTTTTTCTGGAAATCTCTTGCTTTTTCTATGATCCGGTGGATGTTGGCAATTTGATCTCTGGTTCCTCTGCCTTTTCTAAGTCCAGCTTGAACAGTTTTAAGTTCTCAGTTCATGTACTGTTGAAGCCTGGCTTGGAGAATTTTCAGCATTGCTTTGCTAGCGTGTGAGATGAGTTGCAACTGTGCAGTAGTTTGAACATTCTTTGGCATTGCCTTTCTTTGAGACTGGAATGAAAACTGACCTTTTCCAGTCCTGTGGCCACTGCTGAGTTTTCCAAATTTGCTGGCATATTGAGTGTGTACATAGCTATCCATGACAGCATCTATATTTCCTTGCCTGAAATTTTCCCTAACTGCTGGAGTCTGAGCTTCCCTGGTGGCTCAGGAGACCCAGGTTCGACCCCTGGGTTGGGAAGTTCCCCTGGAGATGGGAATGGTAACCGACTCCACTATTCTTGCCCAGAGAATGCCTTTGACAGAGGAGCCTGGTGGGCTACATTCCATGGAGTTGCAAAGAGTTGGACATGATTCACGACTAAAGAAGAAGCTGGAGTCTACTCAGCCACAAGCAGTCTAGGGTGAAAATGTCTGAGAGCTTATACGCAGCAGCATCTCTCAATCACTGACTGCTAAATATACACCCCAACCTCTTCTCCCCTTTTCACTCTGGGCTCGTTCTGCAGGCACTTGATGCAGCCCTCAAAAATCTCCAACAGGACTAAGCTGCCGTTTCCACAATGAGAACGTGTTTCATAACAGCCTTTTGTGACTGCCTTCCCTTCCTTGTCTCACTTTTCCATTCCCCAACCAGTGCTTCTGGGGATCACTTCCCAAATAAACGACTTGCACTTGGATCTTTGTTTCAGGTTGTGCTTCTGGGGAACCTAACTTAATACACTGACATATGTGAATACTGACTTCCCTGGTGGCTCAGATGGTAAAGCATCTGCTTGCAATGCAGGAGCCCCAGGTTTGATCCCTGGGTTGGGAAGATCCCCTGGAGAAGGGAATGGCATGAGGTAATGCTTTTTCTATATAACTATGATTCTCCTACTCCTTCTCCTTTCCTGTCTTCTCTTCCTATTCTTATTTTCTCTTGACTCTGGCAATAGTTTAGAAGTTTTACACTCTGTTTCTCTTCTTTTTGAGGTTACTTTTATGTTTTTAATATGCTTAGTGAGCAATATCTCCACTTTCCTACAGAATAATGGAAGGACTTTAGGAAACTTTTAAGTTGATCTGTCTTATCATTCAGACCATCACTGAGTAGTTTTAAATTCCACCTTTTTCTTCTCTCTGGCCAGGCTGCATGGCTTGAGGGATCTTATTTCCCCCAATCAGGGACTGAACCCAGGACTTTGACAGTGAACGAGTAGAGTCCCAACCACTGGATCACCAGGGAATTCCCAAATTCTGCCTTCTTCTAATTACTTGTTCTTCCTGTAAGTTGGACATTACTTTTTAGAAATATGTTTTTTAGTAGTCAGTACTTATTTAAATACATTTATGAATTTCTATGCTGTTTTTCTTGCTTATACCTGCAAGCAAGAGTGTTCTTTTCTTCTCAAAGTATAACCATTTGTAATTCTTCAGCAACATTTGTCTGTCAGTAATATACCCTCTCAATATTAAAAAATAATTCATTTATTTTTGGCTGTGCTGGGTCTTTGCTACTGCTCAAGGGCTGTCTCTAGTTGCAATGAGTGGGGGCTACTGTCTAGTTTTGGTGTGTGGGCTTCTCGTTGTGATGGCTTCTCTTGTTGTAGACCACGGGCTGTAGGGTGTGTGGCTTCAGAAGCTGCAGCACATGGATTTCAGTCGTTGTGACTCACGGGCTCAGTAGTTGCAGGGCACAGGCTCTGGAATCTGGGATCAGTAGTATTGATGTGAGGACCTAGTTGCTCCACGGCATGTGGGATCTTCCTGGACCAGGGATCAAACCCGTGTCTGCTGCATTGGCAGGTGAACGCTTAACCATTGGACACCAGGAAAGTCCTCACAATACGTATTTTTTAATGTCTGTATTTCATTCTTACTCTTGATAATTTCACAATTATCTCACTTATTATTTAGTATAGAGTTCTAGATTGACAATTTCCCTAAATTCTGTATACTACTGTCCTTTAAGTTTTTTTTTTTTTCCTTTAAATTTTATATCCAGAGTTTTTGATAAGAAATGTGCTGGCAGGCAAATCTCATTATGTGTGTGTGTGTATTAGGCAATCTGACTTTTCTTTCTGGTAGCTTTTAAAGATTACATTCTTACATTTCATATGTTTTTGTATTTTACTAGGTCGGACACGACTGAATGAGTGAACTGAACTGAACTGAACTGAACTGAACTGAGGGTTTCTTTGATGGTTTTTTTTTTAACTTATCCTACTCAGCGGTGAGGATCCCTAATTTCATAATTTCAGCTATTGTATCTTAAAATATTACCTTCTCCTATCTCTGTGAATTCTTAATTTGTGATCTTATGATATATAATATCATGTCATCTGCAAATAGTAACAGTTTTACTTATTCCTTTTCAATTTAGATGCTTTTATTTCTTTTTTTTTTTAATGCCTAATTACTCTGGCTAGGATTTCCAACACTGTTAAATAAAAGTGGTGAGAGCGATCCTCTTTGTCTTGTGTCTGATCTTAGAGGAACAGTTTTCAGCTTTTAACTATTGAATATGGTATTAGCTCTGGGTTTGTCACATGTGGCCTTTATTATGTTGAGATACGTTCCCTCTTATAACATTCTCTTTTATACCCACTTGTTGAGAGCTTTTACCATAAATGGATGTTGATTTCTGTCAAATGCTTTTTCTACATCTATTGAGAAGGTCATATGATTTTTATCCTTCATTTTGTTAATGCAATGTATCACTTTGATTGATTTGTGGGTGTTGAATACTTCTTTCATCCATGGAATAAATCCCACTTGATCATGGTGTATGATCCTTTAAATGTATTGTTGAATTTGGTTCACTACTATTTTATTGAGGATTTTTGCATCTATGTTCATTGGGGATATTGGACTCTAATATTCTTTCCTTGTGATGTCTAGTTTTGGAGTCAGGAATGCTGGCCTCATGAAATGAGTTTGGAAGTGTTCCCCTCTCCTCTGTTATTTTTTAAGAGTTTGAGAAGGATTGGTATCAGTTTTTTGAATGTTTGATAGAGTTTGCCAGTGAAGTCATCTGGTCCTGGACTTCTTTTTTGTTGGGAGGTTTTTCATTACTGATTCAATATCCTTATGTTTTAATTGATCTGCTCAGATTTTCTGTTTCTTTGTGATTCAGTCTTGGTTGTTTATGTTTCCAGAAATTTATCCATTTCTTCTAGGTTGTCTGATTTGTTGATGTGTAATGTTCACAGTAGTCTCTTAAGATCCTTTGCATTTCGTAGCATCAGTTGTAATGTTTTCTCTTCCTGATTTTATTTGTGTCCTCTGTCTTGTTTTTCTTGATGACTCTAGCTAAAAGTTTGTCAGTTTTATCTTTTCAAAGAATGATCTCTTAGTTTCAGTGATCTTTTCTATTTTATTTTGTTTGTTTCTAATTTATTTTCACATTCCTTCTACTAACTTTGGGCCTCATTTATTCTTCTTTTTCTAGTTCCTTGAGGTGTAAAGTAAGATTGTTTGAGATTTTTTTTGTTTATTGATGTAGGCATTTATTACTATGAACTTCTCTCTCACAACTGCTTTTGCTGCATCCCATAAGTTTTGTTATATCATATTTCTATTCATATTTATCTCAAGGCATTTTTAAATTTCTCTTTTGGTTTATTCTTTGACCCACTGGTTATACATGAATCCATGGTTAGATAAATGTTGAATCTTATTTTATTTTTTACGTGTACTAATTACCTTTCTCCGGAGAGGGCAATGGCACCCCACTCCAGTACTCTTGCCTGGAAAATCCCATGGATGGAGGGGCCTGGTAGGCCCCAGTCCATGCGGTCGCTAAGTTGGACATGACTAAGTGACTTCACTTTCACCTTTCACTTTCGTGCATTGGAGAAGGAAATGGCAACCCACTCCAGTGTTCTTGCCTGGAGAATCCCAGGGATAGGGGAGCCTGGTGGGCTGCCGTCTATGGGGTTGCACAGAGTCGGACACGACTGAAGTGACTTAGCAAGAGCAATTACTTTTCTTACTCTCTGTATCTTTATCTCCATCTACCATATTCTAGATGAGTTTTTTGGTATATTTTCCAGTTTGTTTATTCTTTCTTCAGCTTTGTCTAATCAGTTTAATCTAATTATCAACTTAAAAATTTTAATGACTATATTTATTATATATAGAAATTCTGTTAAAAATATCTCATTTTGTTAAAAAATGGATTTCTCTTTTAAAGAATCTCCTTAAATATGTTTAAACATATTTATTTTATAGGATCTACTTATTTTCCCTTTTGGTGACTGGTTTTCTTGTATAGTATGTAATTTTTTACTGTGAGTTCATCTTATTCAACACTATGAATTCCAGTAATTTTTCAGTTTATATCTCTCTGGTAGCTGTTGGTTTTTTTTCCCCCCAAGAGCCTTTTCTTTGCCCTACCTGTGATGTGTTTTTCTATGTCTGCATGGCTTGCAATTCAGTCAAAATTTCAAGATGACCAGTTTGCAGATATCCGGAGGTCTTTCTCTGTATAACTCCTTCCTCTTTGGACATGACTGAGCAACTAGCAAGTCTCTGCTACTCTGCCCCATAAATTCCAGCGACCATATGCTTTCCAAACTGGTATCGTTCTCTACAGTTCATCAAGGTTGCTATAAGCTATTAAGGATCTCCCTACTTGTGCCAGGGTGTTGGTAAATGTCTCTGCACAGAAAATTGAGGTAATTGTAAGGCTCTCTTTGTTGCATTTCTCTCTGGGGTCATAGTTTTGTCTTGTCTATTGCTCAGTGTCTGAAAACAATTGGTTTACATATTTTGTCCAATTTTTTAGTTATTTGTAGTGGGAGGGCAAGTCTAATTCTAGTTACTCTGTTGTGTCTGTTTGTGGAACTCCCATGTTGCTTTTTTCTATTTTGAAAAAAAAGTCATTTGGCCAGAGAATTTGGTACTTTAAATAATCTTCCAGGAAGTTTTTATTGTTAAGAAAGGTTTTTAGTAATGTATGGATAAAAATAACTTTAAAACATGTATAACATTTAAGTATTCTAGAGCTTGTCCTTTATGGAAATCACTCATACATATATGTGTGTGTGTATTTATTGATGTATACCTATGTATTGAGCTTCCCAGGTGGCACTAGTGGTAAAGAACCCACCTGCGAGTGTAGGAGACATAAGAGTTATGTGTTAGATACCTGGTCAGGAAGATCCCCTGGAGGAGGGCATGGCAGCCCACTCCAGTATTCTTGCCTAGAAAATCCCCATGGACAGAGGAGCCTGGGGACCTATAGTCCATAGGGTTGCACAGAGTTGGTAAGTGACTTAGTATGCACACATGCACTTATGTATTACATATATGCAAACATATTTAAATTTATATGTTTGAGATCTATAAACACACACAACACACACAGAGCCCACTGGTGGAAGTCTGGATTGAATTGTGTCCTCCCAAAAGGTATGGTTACGTCCTAACCCCTGATACCTGTGAATGTGACCTTATTTGAAAATAGCGTCTTTGCTAATGTAATTAAATTAAGATGAAGTCATACTGGATTAAGGTGGGCCCTGATCAGTGGCTAGTGTCCTAATAAGACGGAAATTTGGATTCAGACAGACAGGTAGAGTGAAGAAAGCTATGTATGGATGGAAGCAGAAAGTGGAGTGTGCTGTTCCCAGCAAAGACCCCCAGGGATTGCCAGCAACCACCAAGGGGTGCCACTGGTAAAGAACCTGCCTGCCAATGCAGAAGACTTACGAGATGTGGGTTTGATCCTAGGAAGACCCCCTGGAACACAGCAACCCACTCCAGTATTCTTGCCTGGAAAATCCCATGGACAGAGGAGCCTGATGGGCTACAGTCCATAGGGTCTCAGAGAGTTGGACACGAATGAAGCAACTTAGCACCCACACACGTGCTAGAAGATACAAGAGACAAAGGACTCTTCTCAAGACTTTGGTGGAATATGGCCCTGCTGACACCTTGAATTTGAACTTCTCACCCTCAGAACTATGACAGAATAAAAACTTATGTTGATTTTAGCTACCCAGTTTGTGATACTGTGTTATAGAAGCCCTCAGAAATTAGTATAGACACCTTACATAAGTCATTGGCCCCTATACCAAAGATATTCAAGTAGAGAAAGTCAGTAGAAAAGAGAATGTAGACACTTGGAATTTAGGGGACAGGTAAAGACAAGTAATGTATATTTGATAACTGCATAATTTTTCCTTATTTTTCTAATGGATTGTGTTTCACATTTATTTGTAGGAACTCTACAAATTTTGGATATTAATCTTTGGTTATGATAAGTATAGACAGTTACCCCATTTTGTTTTGTATCTCCACTAGGATAACCAGTTTGTACTGGTACATTCCCTAGTGATCAGTGTAGTAGTGGATTAAGATCATGGCTTCTGAAGTCAGAATCCCTGTGTATTAATGTCACTTTTTAACTGTATGATCTTGGAAAAATTATTAGAGTGACCTCTGTAAATGTCACTTTCCTCTGCTATAAAATAAAGATATACCTACCTTATGGAGTCTGGGATGATTTAAATGGGATAATTCTGGCAAAGTACTTGTTAGTACCTGATACAAATTATACATTAGATAAATGTTGCCTATAATTAAAATTGCTCTAATTTCTCTCACAAATTTCTGGTAAATATTCTTTTGGTAATAATATTATTGGTAATATTATTGGTAAATAGTATTCTTTGTTAATTTCAGTAAGTGTTTTGTTTGTTAAACATTAAAAACTTGTAAATTAAAAATAAGTAATTTTTTAACTTGTTTTAACCGTCCAGTGGTTAGGACTCTGTGCTTCTATTGCAGAGGACCATGCTCCTTCAAAAATGAGGAAATTTAGGTAAATTGTAACTATTACAATACCTATAAATTCTAAGTCTCAGATATGACAAACATCATAGCTATTGGAACATATATATATATATATTTCAGACTGAGAAGTGTGCAGTGTAAACTCTGTTCATGTGAGAAAACATTATTTCCCTCTTTCAGATTTTGTTTTTAGCTCAGTGGTAACACATTCTGATGACTTTGCACCTGTAATTCCTATATTTGTAACCATCAGAGCTTCCTTCCCAAATTTTTTCCTTGAAGTACCTTTTGTATGGATAAGATGATCACTATATAAGGAAGTTATTGCCAGCTTCTTAGTTAATGTTGCCATTTGTTATTCATAAAAATCGTCTCATATTTTTAAAGATGTATATAATATATAGCATATGTAGTATCATTCCTACTTTTTTCTTCTTATCAAAACTAATAGAAATTTTCCTGTGAAAAAATCTTTGGTTTATTTTACCAGAAACCCCTTTTCAGCAAAACTCTTTAAAATCTTATTTATTTATACATTTTTTTCAGAGACTATTGACTGCAGTTCCTGAAGAGGTCCTGTGACAGGAATTGGCTAAGACAGCTTTTAATAACATTACTTAGTATTTTTCTAGCATAGTAGGAAAGGGGTCCACAACATATTCCTGTGAAATCCTGTGGGATTTTATGTTCAGATTTTTGCAAGCCAGAAGCACAAGTCCCTGAAGGTAGTGGTTTTTACGCTCAAGAAAGGCTTTTCTTTTTGTGTGTCATATTAATAAATATGGAACGACCTCAACACCAGAGGGCAGTGTTTTATAGTAGTTGCCAAAACGTCCTCATAGTCTGTGTCATTATCTAATGGATTAAAAAAGATGTCTTATGTATATTTAGTGTTTTTCTCCATTTTGCTATAAAATGCACTGGTTCTGAGAGTCATAATTAATATAGAATTTCATAAACTGCATGCTTAAAAAAAACAACGTTCTGTTTTGAGGAGTTAAACCTCTCAGAATTAATTTTCACATTAAGCTGTGGGGCTTCCCGGGGTTAGTCTGGTTGGCAGGGCTGAGTGGCTTTCTCACAACACCACATGCCCCTGGCCCATGCCCACAGGAGCTCCTGCCCTTTTAGGGAGAAAAAGTCAGATTCGTTTGCAGCTAGCAGAGTTGGTTTGGCTTAAGAGGTGATCAGAATTTGTAAATTTATTTCCAGAAGAGTATCCTGATCTTATCGCGAAGAAAATAAGCTTTAAATAAATGTGGAAGTTAGTTAACTCAGTCATTTCCGACTCTGCGATCCCGTGGACTGTAGTCCACCAGGCTTCTCTGTCCATGGAATTGTCTAGGCAAGAATACTGGAGTGGGTAACTATTTCCTTCTGTGGGGGATCTTCCCAACCCAGGGATTGAACCTGGGTCTCCTGCATTGCACACAGATTCTTTACCATCTGAGCCAACATAGAAACCCTTAATAAATGTATTTAATGCATATTTGTACTTTTCTTTGCATTTAACTTTTTTTTATTATTAGTTTTTAAGTGGTTGGTATGACGTTTTAAAAAAATAACACTAATTCTCAACTTTGTTTCTTTATAGACTAATTATTGTAATTTTTGGCTGCGCTGGGTCTTTGTTGAGGCTCACAGGCTTTCTCTAGTTGCTCTGCGTGGGCTTCTTGTTGCAGTGGTTTATCTTGTTGTGGAGCATGGGCTCTAGAGTTCGTGGACTTCAGTTGTTGCCATGTGCAGAGTTGGTGCTCCACACCATGAGGGATCTTAGTCTCTGGTCCAGGGATTGGCAGGAGAATGCTTAACCACTGGACCGCCAGGGAAGTCCTTAACTTTTATTTTATATAGGAAAGCATTTCTAGTGCTACAGGCCTCAATATATTAATATTTAAAAGGTATCAAAATTTGGTGCTTAGCAACTCTGGATCATAGAAGCTTTTATTCTTGAGGGCAGCAGAGCAACCCCAAAAAGGTCTTACAAGGGGATCACTTTCAAGAACCCCATATGAGGCAGCTACACCAGTGGCTAGAAGGTGGAAGCAAGTCTGACCAGCTGTCTGTAACTTCATCTCAAGAGGGGCCAGCCCCTCAAAGCTTCCAAAAGAAGCTGTGGGCTTCCAGCATAGGCCCTGAAGCACATTTCACTATCTACCGTCCGTGACACAAAACTCAGTTTCAGAGAAAAACACATTTATACTTTTTGCAGTTTAAAAACAATGAACGGTAATGGGAACATTTCAGTATACTATGATTGGTTCCCCATCTCTTTTTGTTTGCTAGTTTCCATTTAGTATAACCAAATATTGAATCTTAAAGTACTTTCTTAGTCTTCTAGTATCCTTGTTAAAACAGGGAAGCATACTCGCAATGAGCAGGTAATTCCTATTTTCACTCTTTAAAAAAAGATTTTCCCTGCTTGCGACACATTATTATAGAAAATAAATATAGCAAAAAAAGAAAGTAAAAAAATAATCTCACCTCATAAATAAGATTTTGTTGTATATATTCTCTGCTGTTTTCAGTTTTTTTCTTAAAAATATAGAAGAAATCCATACATGCTATCTTATAATTTGTATTTTTACCACATGACAATGCAGTAGGCGTCTTCACTTATCATGATTATTTAGTATTTTATAGGTGAATATATATGATTCGTTAAATCACTTTACCCTCCTATCAGCAGTATATGTGAGAGTCTGGGTTATTCACACTCTCGCCTACTGTGAATATTCTTACTATTTATAAACCCCCCAGGGAACTTCCCTGACAGTCCAGTGGTTAAGACTCCTCACTTCCACTTCATGGTGGGGGGTTTGAGGCCTGGTGGGGCTTCCCTGGTGGCTCAACGATAAAGAATCTGCCTGCAGTACAGGAGAAGCAGGAGACATGCGTTGGATCCCTGGGTCGGAAAGATCCCCTGGAGCAGGAAATAGCAACCCACTCCAGTATTCTTGCCTGGGAAATCCTGGGGACAGAGGAACCTGGCAGGCTACAGTCCATGGGGTCGCCAGAGTCAGATACGACTTAGTGACTAAACCACCACAACCACCACCAAGGCTAAATATTCTTTCATATGTTGATTTTTATGTGCATGGTGTGTTCATGTCCTGTGCTCATTTTTCTGATTGGGATGTTAGTTTTTTTTGTTGTGATTTTAAAGAAAAATGTTTCTTTTGGAAATAATTTTATACTTTTAAAAAGTTGCAAAGAGCTAGTATAAAGAACACCTGTATAAGCTTTACCCAGATGTACATACTATTAACATTTTGTCCATTTTTCTTTATTACCAATTCTCCATATACCTAATTTTTTCTTCTGAGCCATTTGAGAGTAAAGTAGCATATATCATGGCATCTTACCTCTAAATACTTTTATGTATATTTCCTAAGAATAAAAATGTCCTTTTATAGTATCATAGTGCAATAATCAACTTCAGTACATTTGCATAATATTGTACTTTAATATAATGTCAGCATTCCACTTTTGTCAACTGACCCAATAACCTTGTTTTCCTCCAAAACAAGATCCAGTTTAGATCAGATCTTGCATTTGGTTGTTCTGTTTCTTTAAGCCCTGGAGGAGTAAACGACAATCCACTCCAGTATTCTTGCCTGGAAAATCCCATGGACAGAGGAGCCTTGGTGGGCAGGCAGTAGTTCATGGGGTCACAAAGAGTTGGACATGACTAAGTGACTGAACACACACACACACAAGCTCCTCTAACCTGGGAAATTCACAGCTTTTGTTTTTTATAAGATTGACATTTAAAAAAGAATATTATTGGGACTGCCTTGCCAAGACTCTCTGCTTCCAATGCAGGGGGGCTGGGTTCAATCTATGATTGGGGGAACTAGATCCTATATACCACAACTAAGTGTTCACATTTCACAGTGAAGACAGAACATCTCACATGCTGCAACTAAGACCTGGTGCAGTCAAATAAATAAAAATATTTTTAAAAAGGATATTATTGTCTTAGTCCATTTGGGCTGCTATGACAAAATACCATAGACTGGATGCTTATAAACAACAGAAGTTTATTTCCCACAGTTCTGGAGATTGCAAATCCAATCCCAGGGTGCCAGCATGGTTGGATTCAGATGAAGGCTGTCTTCTGAGTTGCTGATTGAATACTTCTTTGCTAGCAAAAAGCAAGAGGGTAGGATAGTATCGGTTCTCTTTTATAAGGACACCAATTCCATTCATGAGAGCTCTGCCCTCATAACCTAGTCACCTCCCAAAGGCCCTACCTCCTTATTCCTAACACAGGAATTTGGTGGGGGACATAAACATTCAGACCATAGCACATATGATCCCTTGTTTTTAAAATTAGAATGTCCCTCATTTTGGGAGTCTCTGGTGTTTTTTTCATGACTAGATTTAGGAAATGCATTATTGGCTGGAATACCATTTATATGGTGTGTGTCCTTAGCACATCCAACTTGAGGCTCTCCATATCCATCTATCCCACAATGGTGGCATTCATTCAACTCATTCAGTCTGATCATTTAATCAAGTTCTGTTTCTCCAGTGGATAGTGACTATTTCTCCCTTAAAACTAATACCCCATCTATTATGAGGAGGTACTTTAAGTCTCTGCAAGTATCCTATCCCTTATCAAAATTTCCCTCTAGGTTTTGTACCTATTGGTGATCCTTGCCTATAGTCTTTACTGTAGGGAAGGAAAGAGTTTTCCTTGATCCTCTTAGGGTTTGTGGCTGGATCTGAAAATTAAACTGACAGAAACAGAGGAGAAAAACATGCAAATTGTATTGAATTTTTTCTTCCAGTTCTCCTCCCATTCTCTTATGAAACCATTCCAGTCAGCTGTTCATCTTCACCACTACCACTCATGGCAAGGTCACCAGTGTCCAGGAACCTCTGTTTAGCTAGATCCAGTGGTCAGTTCACACCCTGACTTGACCAGCCAACAGCATCTGATGGCTCATTACTTTCCTGATACTCTTTCTTCATTGGCTTCTGGAACACCACTCACTTGGTTTTCCTTCTGCCTTATCGGCTACTTCTCAGAGTTCTTTGCTGCTTTCCCTTTTCTTCCCCCCATCTCTGAGTGCTAGAGTCTCCCAAGACTTAAACCTTGGCCTGTTCTTTATCTGGTCTTACTCCTTTGGTGATCACACATTCATTCTTAAGATTAACATATTGTCTCTTCAATTGGAACTCTGTTTATATCCCCTGTTTAGATTTCTCCTCTGAGCTCCAAACTTGTGTATCTACCTGCTTCCTTACATCTAATTCATTTCCAGCTAACATACCGCATTATTATTATTATTACTGCCTATTTCGTATTTGCTTTTTTCCACTAGTCTGCAAGTTTCATAAAGGCAGATTTTTTTAAATTGTAGTCATGGTTGTTTACACAGCTCCTGGAACAGTGCTTAGTGCATAGCAATTACAGCTTAAATATTTGTTGAATGAATGAATGAATAAATGTCTTAAGTATTCAAATTGATATTTTTGATGTTTCTCCAATTTCTTACAACGAGTTTATTTAAAACGGAGTAATTGCCCTTATGTCATGGTATTGTTTTTTTATTCTCTGACAATTTTTTGGCTCATCCCTATAGAGGGAATCATGTTTGGCCAATGCTTTAATACTAATAGATTTGATCAGTTATTTATTATGGGTTTCTGTTTCAGTTATTTCAGATCAAGGTGAGAGGAGAAGAGAATAGTTTGGATTTGCTGGGGGTTTATTTTTTCAGATAGAGTTACAATTGCCTGTGTAGAGTAAAAAGAGCTCACCTGGAAGCAGCCAAGGGCTGGAAACTTCCCTGTGGTGCTGAAGAGGTTTTTTTGGCTTTGTTTTCCCCTTTAGTTACTGTTATGGAAGTAGCAGCAATAGGAATAACAGCAGTGAAACAATGAGGTTGATGACAATTGCTGGCATTTATAGAGTGTTTCACTACAATGCTGGAGATGCAGGCGACTCCGTTCGATCCCTGGGTGGGGAAGATCCCCTGGAGGAGGAAATGGCAACCCACTCCAGTATTTTTGCCTGGAGAATCGCATGGACAGAGAAGCCTGGCGGGCTACAGTCTGTGGGGTTGCAATGAATTGGACGCGACTGAGCACGTATGCGTTCACTGAGTACCAAGCACTGGGATGAGGTTTTACATGCAGTCTTTCACTTAAACCTCATAATGACCTTCTGAACCAAGTACTATTATTACTCCAACTTTGTACATGATAGATCTGAAACTTGGATAAATTAGGTAATGCAATAGCCACCCTCCAAGGTGGTTCCGAATGATCCTGACCTCCTGATCTTTACATTCTTGTGTGTCCTCTCCCACATTGTACCAGGGCTGGCTGGTCTGTGGGACCAATAGCACACAGAAGAAATGAGGATATGTTTCTTCTGCGATTAGGTCAGAAAAGACAATGGACATTGTTTTGTTCTCTTTTTCTCTCTCATTCTAATCACTTGTTATAGGGAAGGTGTTATAGGGATGTCAGGCAGCCTCTAGGGAGGCCTGTGGGGTAAAGAATACTGCCAAACAAGTAACAAGGAATTGAGACCTGGCAACAACCACAGGACTGAGCTTGAAAGTGGATTCTCCAGCCCATTCGAGCTTTCAGATGGCTATATCCCTGGCTGGCAGCCTTGCCTGCAACCCCGTGAGGGCTCTAGAACCCAAACCACCTAGCTAAGGGGCTTCTGGATTCCTGATCTTCAGAAACTGTTTGATATAATGAATGATAATTATCTTAAGCTGCTAAGTTTTGGCATAACATGTTATACAACAGTAGATAACCAGTATATATAAACTTGATCAAGAACACACTATTGATAAGTAGTAGAACAAGAACTTGGGTCTGTCAAACTTTAGAGCCTGAGTTCTAAACCACTGGGCTCCATTGCTGTGGGGATAGCTATGGTATGTATCTAGCCCTCTTATCCTGGGCCTATTGTGAACCGCAACTGAGTCTTTGGGTTTGCTGTGGCCTGTGAGACTAAGAACTGACCCTATGACTTCTAAGAGCGTCTTTCCCTCATTCCTAGTATGGATTAAGCTTTCAGCTTAGTTAAAATTCCCTCAATGATTTCCATAAGCACTTATAGAGATCACGTTTAAGGTAACCTCTACTTAAATTGAATGCCCAGACTTCCTACTTAGACCAGGAGTCAGGAAACTTTTCTGTAAATGGGCACATAGCAAACATTTTAGGCTTTGTGGGAACAGTGGAGTTTAGAAAAATGTTGTATTGACTGATTTTGAGGCTCTGGCTAGGGGCTGGTCAGCTCCTCTTCTTCAGTAGCCATTTAAATCCATGTCCCCCATTTACCTCTTTGAAGAGGCTCTCATACTCTGCTGCTAAGTCACTTCAGTCGTGTCCGACTCTGTGCGACCCCATAGATGGCAGCCCACCAGGCTCCCCCGTCCCAGGGATTCTCCAGGCAAGAACATTGGAGTAGGTTGCCATTTCCTTCTCCAGTATGTACTCTGAGTGACTACATATTCACCTAGGGCTGAATGCTTGACAACCAAGGATAGCCCCAATGCCCCAGAGCCCCCTGAAATGATTCAGATTAGCAAACCTTAAACCTGCTTACCCTGTATCATCCTTTCCTTTCTGTGGAAACTCTATTACAGATGCTTGATCACAGTTCCCTGTGAAATTAAATATTTCCTGGTGTATCTCTAAACAAGAATGTCACAGGTATAAAGGATTCAAATCTTTCAAATGGGGCAGGGGGTTGAGCATGAACGTGCAAGAGGCAGCCATCTGCTACATCCACCACTCCTTATGGTAAATGAGAATTTAAGAATGTGAACAATCAAAAGTAGGAAGTCAAGTGGGCCTTAGGAAGCATAACTGTGACCAAAGCTAGTGGAGGTGATGGAATTCCAGCTGAGCTATTTCAAATTCTAAAAGATGATGCTGTTAAAGTGCTGCACGCAATATGTCAGCAAATTTGGGAAACTCAGCAGTAGCTGCAGGACTGGAAGAGGTCAGTTTTCATTCCAATACCAAGGAAGGCAATGCCAATTAATGTTCAAACTGCCACCCAGTTGTGCTCATGTCACATGCTAGCAAAGTAATGCTCAAAATCCTTTAAGCTAGACTTCAACAGTATGTGAACTGAGAACTTCCAGATGTACAAGCTGGATTTAGAAAAGGCAGAGGAACCAGAGATCAAATTGCCAACATCTGTTGGATCATAGAAAAAGCAAGAGAATTCCAGAGAAACATCTACTTCTGCTTCTTTGACCACATTAAAGACTCTGACTGTGTGGATCACAACAAACTGTGGAAAATTCTTAAAGAGATGGGAATACCAGACCATCTTAGCTGTCTCCTGAGAAACCTGTATGCAGGTCAAGAAGCAACAGTTAGAAGTGGACATGGAACTGGTTCCAAATTGGGAAAGGAGTATGTAAATGCTATATATTGTCACTCTGCTTATTTAACTTCTGTGCAGAGTACATCATGTGAAATGCCCTACTGCATGAAATCAAGATTGCTGAGAGAAATGTCAATAACATCAGTTATACAGATGATACCACCCTTATGGCAGAATGTGAAGAGGAACTAAAGAGCCTCTTGATGAAAGTGAAAGAGGAGAGTGAAAAAACTGGTTTAGTTTTAGCTCAGATGCATAAGCCTAAGATCATGGCATCCGATCCCATCACTTCATGGCTAATAGATGGGGCAAAATAGAAATAGTGACAGACTATTTTCTTGGGCTCCAAAATCACTGCAGATGGTAACTGCAGCCATGAAATTAAAAGATGCTTGCTCTGTGGTAGAAAAGCTATGACCAACCTAGATAGCATATTAAAAAGCAGAGATACCACTTTGCTGATGACAAAAATGCATATGGTCAAAGCTATGGTTTTTCCAGTAGTCATGTCTAGATATGAGAGTTGGACCATAAAGAAGGCTCAGTCAGTCAGTCAGTCAGTCAGTTCAGTTGCTCAGTCATGTCTGACTCTGCGACCCCATGAATCTCAGCACCCCAGGCCTCTCTGTCCAGCACCAATTCCTGGAGTTCACCCAGACTCACATCCATCGAGTCAGTGATGCCATCCAGCCATCTCATCCTCTGTTGTCCCCTTCTCCTCCTGCCCCCAATCGCTCCCAGCCTCAGGGTCTTTTCCAATGAATCAACTCCTCTCATGTGGTGGCCAAAGTACTGGAGTTTCAGCTTCAGCATCATTCCCTCCAGAGAAATCCCAGGGCTGATCTTCAGAATGGACTGGTTGGATCTCCTTGCAGTCCAAGGGACTCTTTAGAGTCTTCTCCAACACCACAGTTCAAAAGCATCAATTCTGCGGTGCTCAGCTTTCTTCACAGTCCAACTCTCACATCCATACATGACCACTGGAAAAGCCATAGCCTTGACTAGATGGACCTTTGTTGGCAAAGTAATGTCTCTGCTTTTGAATCTGCTATCTAGGTTGGTCATAACTTTCCTTCAAAGGAGTAAGTGTTCTTTAATTCATGGTTGCAATCACCATCTGCAGTGACTTTTGGAGCCCCCAAAAATAAAATCTGACACTGTTTCCACTGTTTCCCCATCTATTTCCCATGAAGTGATGGGACCAGATGCCATAATCTTCGTTTTCTGAATGTTGAGCTTTAAGCCAGCTTTTTCACTCTCCACTTTCACTTTCATCAAG
Organism: Capra hircus; assembly: GCF_001704415.2. NCBI lineage: Eukaryota > Metazoa > Chordata > Mammalia > Artiodactyla > Bovidae > Capra > Capra hircus. The sequence continues at coordinate 45,532,326 of NC_030825.1, read as the reverse complement.
AGGCTTTTTAGTTCCTCTTCACTTTCTGCCATAAGGGTGGTGTCATCTGCAAATCTGAGGTTATTGATATTTCTCCCGGCAATCTTGATTCCAGCTTGTGCTTCGTCCAGCCCAGCGTTTCTCATGATGTACTGTGCATAGAAGTTAAATAAGCAAGGTGGCAATATACAGCCTTGACGTACTCCTTTTCCTATTTGGAACCAGTCTGTTGTTCCATGTCCAGTTCTAACTGTTGCTTCTTGACCTGCATATAGGTTTCTCAAGAGGCAGGTAGGGTGGTCTGATATTCCCATCTCTTTCAGAATTTTCCACAGTTTATTGTGATCCACACAGTCAAAGGCTTTGGCATAGTCAATAAGCACCAAAGAATTGATGCTTTCTAACTGTGGTGTTGGAGAAGACTCTTGAGAGTTCCTTGGACTACAAGAAGATCAAACCAGTCAACACTATAGGAAATCAACCCTGAATGTTCATTGGAAGGACTGATGCTGACGCTGAAGCTCCTATATTCTGGCCACCTTTTGTGAAGAGCCGACTCATTGGGAAAGACCCTGATGCTGGGAAAAATTGAGGGCAGGAGGAGAAAGGGCGACAAAGGATGAGATGGTTGGATGAAATTACTGACTCAGTGGACATGAGTTTGAGCAAATTGCAGGAGATAGTGAAGGACAGGGAAGCCTGGCTTGTTGCAGTCCGTGGGATCACAAAAAGTCAGACATGACTTGAGTGACTGAACAGCAACAACGATAATAATCAAGAAGCAGGATTTGGTCCCAGGCAGCTGAGAGGCATATAAAAGGAATGAATTCAGTGAGTTCAGACACTTGCATCTTCCCGTACATAGAAGAATGTTCAATTCCTTGAGATCTGGTTTTCTTTAATGAAGAGACTGCCTGCCCCTTCTTGATACAAACTTCTATATATCCCGACTCCTTTCCCCACCTCCTCAGAGCAATCTCTCAGGTCCCTTCAGATGCTGTCTCCCTGGCTGGAAGTCCTCATAATTACCATCAATTAAGATAACTCTCTACTTTCAGGTTTGACTACTTTTTTTAGTCAACATCCCTTTGTCCCTCTGCCTTGCAGCTGACCCTGGTGCTTCTCCTGAGTGACTTCACATGGTGTGCTGTGTCCCGCCTAGGGAACTACGAGTAACAAAGTTGTAAAACTCTTTTCAGTTTCTCTCTTGATCTGCATCTGGCTTCACCACCTCAACAAAGATAACTTGGTTAAAACAACAAGACATTCGGTTTTAGTCCCAGGTAATGTGTCAGGTGCCAAAATAGCTGGGACAATATATAAATGATGAGTGTGATTGTGTTCCAATAAAACTTTATTTATAAAAATAGGTTGTGGGCCAGATTTGGCCCCCTGGCTGTGGTTTGCTGATCGCTTCTTTAAAGCATCCTTATGGATGTTAATTTTTCTGATCAATGGGTAACACTGAATAAAGTTTCATATATAAGTTAATTAGTAAAGCTTTTTAAACTGTCGGTTAGATGACACTGAATGACTCCTGCAGAAACTTGAAGGCCTGTGTACTGTTTTAGTTCTGATGCTTATCTGTGTTGAGGTCTATTTTTGTGTGTGTGTGAGTTAAACAAGTTTTTTTTGGCTGCACTGGGTCTTTGTTGTTGTGCTCGTGCTTGTCTAGTTGTGGCATGTGGGCCTATGCACAGTGTTAGTTAAGGCCACGGATCTCGCCGAGGCAGCAGAGTGCGGTGGCATGAAGTGAGATCTTAATTCCCTGCCCAGGAAGTGAACCTGGGAAGCCTGGATGAGAATCAGGAATCCTAGCCACCAGACAAGCAAGCACATGAGGCAAGAAGCTATTTTTCCCTGGATCTTTGCTCCCTGCAAAAAATGCATCTATCATGGAGGCAGAAACTGTAAATGCAGATACAAGGTTTATTATTAGAGACAGAGCACACAACAAGTGGGAGAGCACGTAGAAAAACAATTTGTTAATACAGAAGCAAGGCAGAGATGCGCACCCTGAGAGGAAAGGTATGGGCATGCCTGCTAGTGAGGAGGAGCACAGTAAAGAGGCAGTTAAGTCATTTTTATAGGTCAGTTCTTGCGGGTCTTTGTCTTCCTTCAGGCCAAGTGTTTGGTTTCTTTTTCCACACCTCACCTACCCTGAGACCCTCCCCTGGGGTGTGCATATGTCCCGCAGCCAAGAGGGATCTCGAAGTGAAGTCTTCTGAGAGGAGCAGGGCTCATGATGGCCTGGAATTAGCTCCTGACTTTTGAGCCACAAGGAGTTTTCTGTGCATGTGTAGTGTCTCCCTTCTCCCAAAACAGGGGAGAAGGGAGATCCCTTAATCCTTTATTCAAACAGGTTTTGCCCCTCTTTGTCCTTGCCATAACTATTACCTCAAGGCATTTACAAGAGACAAACACTGGCTGTTTACCCTGTTTCTGTTGTTACTTCCACTTCCTAGAGCAGACAGGAGGCTGATTGTGAATATCTAACCTGGAGCCCATCTCCCTCCTACATCACCATGACTGTGGGATCTTAGTTCCCTGAGCGAGGACCATACCCATGTCCCCTGCCTTAGAAGGCAGATTCTTAACCACTGGGCCACCAGGGAAGTCCCAAGTCTATTGCTGACTTAAATAAAAACACACAATATAAGAGCTGTGAATTTAAGTTTTGTTCAGGGTCTTACTGAGGACTATAGCCTGGGAGACAGCTCGGAGGAACTGCTTTGGAGAACTAGGGGAGAAACCAGTCTAATAATGTGTAGTCAGGCATTCATCTTGGTAAAAGATTACTGCTAATCATGAAGAACAGATATCTCAGGTTAATGATTTTAGTACCTTTTTAGATATGGGAAGATGCCAGAATCTGGAGTCACTGAAATTCTTCCTGAAATGTACATCTGACTGTCTAGGGGCCCCTTTATCCCAAGCATAGAGTGCCTCATCCTGTTTTATCATCCTGAATTCTTTTTAGGGTTCACTGTTATTGGGAGACTGCAGTGGGTTGCAGTTTAACCCTTGCATAACTGATGACTGATGCTCTTTGTTCCTTTTTTGTTCACATGATCATCATAGTATTATACTTCATATGCGTTTAGAATGACAATAATAAAAATGGAATCACTTCACAGAAAGCTGATTGTATGCCAGCTACTGTGCCAAATGCTTTTATATTCATTATCATTATTCATTTTCCTAAGGACAACTGTTCAGTTCAGTTTAGTTGCTCAGTCGTGTCCGACTTTTTGTGACCCCATGGACTGCAGCACACCAGTCTTCCCTGTCCATCACCAGCTCCTGAAACTTGCTCCTACTCATGTCCATCAAGTTGGTGATGCCATCCAACCACCTCATCCTCTGTTCTCCCCTTCTCCTCCTGCCTTCAATCTTTCCCAGCATCAGGGTCTTTCCCAATGAGTCAGTTCTTTGCATCAGGTGGCCAAAGTATTGGAGTTTCAGCTTCAGCATCAGTCCTTCCAATAAATATTCCTGATTTCCTTTAGGATTGACTGGTTTTATCTCCTTGCAGTCCAAGAGACTCTCAAGAGTCTTCTCCAACATCACAGTTGAAAAGCATCAATTCTTCAGTGCTCAGCTTTCTTTATGGCCCAACTCACATCCATACGTGACTACTGGAAATACCATAGCTTTGACTAGATGGACTTTTGTTGACAAAGTAATGTCTCTGCTTTTTAATATTCTGTCTAGGTTGGTCATAGCTTTTCTTCCAAGGAGTAAACATCTTTTAATTTCATGTCTGCAGTCACCATCTGCAGTGATTTTAGAACCCAGGAAAATAAAGTCTGCCACTGTTTCTATTGTTTCCCCATCTATTTGCCATGAAGTGATGGGACTGGATGCCATGATCTTAGTTTTTTGAATATTGAGTTTATGGGGACAACTGTGTCTCCCCCATTTTGCAGGGGACAAAACTGAAGCTTAGAGAAGCCCAGGAGATTGTTTCTACTAAATGGTAGAGGGAGCAGTCAATTCAGGTAGTCTGACTTTAAAAAATCATGTTCTTGACCCAGTCATGCAATTACATTTCTGAGATTCCCTCATCTCCTTTAAAGCATGTCAAAACCATCCTTTAAAAATGTCAATTGGCTTCAATTATGATTATTTAATATATTATTTCTTTCATTAAATAACTTTTAATTTTAGGTATCCCCCAAAGGATAGACATACTTTTTTCATAATTGGATGTTGTACAAAGTGACAGGATTGATTCTTGCGTTCATTTTAGTTCATAATATAATATATTAGTTTAGTTGGAATTGTTAATATTCCCTCGGGGAGAATCCAGTGCCCAAGGCACTGATTGATAAATTAAAATCTTTAGTGAGTCTAGTAAATCAACTGTCACACATATGTCAACCTTTTCTCCAGAGTATAGATTTTATCCAGGACAAGGGTGTTTATTCCTTTCTATTGTTTTCTCCTTCAAAATTGTATTATACTGAGGTATTTAAACAAATCCCTGAGACTGCAAGCTTTTTTCCCTTAAAAAAATCGCAATAGGGATCTTGCTTTTTCCAGCTATTTTAGGGAAAGAACTCAGTTGTTTGCATATTTGCATTTTAACCCCTAACCTCTCCTGAGGACAAATAGCTGTCTGACTATTAAGCCCACAGGCACAGCACTGGGACTGTGGATTAAGCCTCTGAATGCTGACTAGTTTTCCGCAGCATCCCCAGCATGTGTGAAGAATGTGTTTGTAGCTGGGAGGCAAACAGAACATCCAAAGCTGAGCAAGAATTTTGAAAAATAGTTGTCTTATGTATAAATTTATTTTGCTTGTAGTGTTTTATTCTTGTTGGTTTCATTATTCCTTATTTCTACTTTCTTTTAAAATCGCTTGGTTTTGTTTGATATTCTCATGACTGAAGTTTTGGTCACTTGTTGTGGAATGCTGCAGTCTTGATTGTTAAATGTTCTTTGTTTCTTTATCATTTAAATACCAAGCCATTGATGGGTGGCTCAGAAATTTTACCCCCCGGTAGAGAAGGCCTGGTGACTTCCAATAAGATGTCTGTGTGGCCTTCCCTCTAAACAAATAAGGGCCCATTTGGAAGTGTTGGCAGGTACTGTACTGGAAGGCAATAGCTTAGGTTTGTAGTGCACATAATAGAAGAGCACGACTTTGGGCTGTGGATTTATTTCTCTAGGTTTAAGTTATTATTGTGCTTGCTTTCAGGTAAAAAACCCAAATGTAGTCTCTCAACTGGCTCTTTATTCTTTAGCATGCATAGAAGTGTGAATTATATTTGGGTAGAACAACCAAACTAAACTGATGAATTGGCACATTAATCTAGAGTCACTGACAGTGATTTATAGAGACTCTTTTGGCAAGGCATGGAGGGCTTGAGGGTGGAGTGGGCCAGGTGAAGTCTGATCCAGGATGAAGTAAAATCTAGCCTCTGCCCTCAGGAGCTCAAGATACAGGACAGAGTAAAGAGAATGCCAGAGAGTTTACCCATCAGAGAAAGAATCCTGTTTGAGAGGCTGTGGACAATGGAGCATTGGAGGTGAACTTTGAAGGACTGATGGTATTTCAACAATGTAGCTACATTTATCCTGACGGTAAAAGCACAGGGGAGAGGGGGGTGGGGTGGGGAGAGACTGTGTGTGTGTGTGTGTGTGTGTGTGTGTGTGAGTGTCTTGTCTCTCTGGAGAATGGCTCTTCACTTCAGTTGGCACAAGTGTAGGGAGCAATGGGATATAAGTCTCATCAGCAATGTATATTTTCCTTTCATATACAGTAAAATTGCATCCTTATCTGTAGGGATGATGATTCTATTTACTATATAGTCAAATGCTAAATCCATTGTTAGCTATTTTGTAAATCATAATGTTACTGACACATAATGAGCTGTATGTTCTAATTCTTAAAAATAGTTATGATAATGCTGCTTCCTGGCTCAGGGTCATGGTGTAAATTCCATCACACAGCCTGTGCTTTCTGGATATCTTTATTGATTATCTGCCTGTATGTTTAAACTGGGAATTGATCCCTAACCTAGGCCAGATGTTAGGATTAGCAGCAACTGTTATGCCCAAGTCGCGAAATCTCCCAATGACCACCAGGGAGCCGAAATCCGATGGAAAAGCAAGAGAGTTTTTATTACCAAGCTCGAGCTGGGGCTCCCAGCCATACCGACGCAGCAGCTATAGGGAGGAGCCCTGAGCTCTGGGTTACATTGCTTATATAGGGTATTATCGCGTGAAAAATTCAAAAAACGGGAGTCTCCGGGTCTGATTGGTCACCTTCTGGTGAAGGGTTAGGTGTTGAGTTCTGATTGGTTCTCCTTTCCCGGGCTTGACTCGAATTTCCTCGGGCTGGCAAAGGGTTCTGATTGGTTCGCAGGTGGTGGGGTGAGGTCACGGGATTTCCAAAGGCTCTTTTCCCAGAACCTTACAAAATGGAGTAGCTTTGATTCTTAACAACGACTGAGCGACTTCACTTTCACTTTTCACTTTCATACACTGGAGAAGGAAATGGCAACCCACTCCAGTGTTCTTGCCTGGAGAATCCCAGGGATGGGGGAGCCTGGTGGGCTGCCGTCTATGGGGTTGCACACGACCGAAGAGTCGGACACGACTGAAGTGACGCAGCAGCAGCAGCAGCAGCAGCAGCAGTTTTGACTATATTGTGGTTTTTGAGGGGCAACCTTCACTTTACTGTTGGGATGAGCTAAAATATTTCACTTATTGAATAAGAGACGATATTAAATTGCCTTTCTACTAAAACTATACTGTTCATTGGAATTTCTTTTTGTTATGTTATTGTTGGGGGAGTTTGTAATTTCCTCGGTTCTGTCTTGCCACAGCAAAAATTTGAAGCGATGGACAAATTGGTGTTACAGCCCTGTGTAATTTCCTCAGATGGACCAATGTTACAGCTCTATGTTACAGCTTGGTTTTATTTAGAAAGCGGGCCCACCCAAAAAATGCAAAGAGAAGAGAAGACCCCAGCTCAATTTTGGCTCCTCTTTTTATATGTTTTTTCTCCTCCCACTGAGTCTGTCCTATGTAAACTGGGCTAGCCAGGAGAGCTGTTTGTTTTACCTGGGGTCCTCACTCTGGTCCTCAGACTTTCCTTTGTTCTGTTTTTGAGGGTTTTTCCCTTCTTTGTCTTTTAGCCACTGCAATTTTGGACTCCTTTTTCCTGTTCTAACTACCTAACATTATATTATTAGAAAACACAATAAACTACATTGCATACTCTATTTTTTGTATGTTTTGAGGTTGTTTTTGTTTAGTTGCTAAGTCGTGTGCGACTCTTTGCGACCCCATGGACTGCAGTATGCCAGGCTTCCGTGTCCTTCACTGTCTACTGGAGTTTGCCCAAACTCTTGTCTGTTGAGCCGGTGATGCCATCGGTGATTGGTCAGTTATTGGCACCTCATCCTGTGTCACCCCCTTTTCCTCCTGCCCTCAATCTTTCCCAACATGAGGGTCTTTTCCAATGAACTGGCTCTTCACATCAGGTGGCCAAAGTATAGGAGCTTCACCTTCAGGATCAGTTCTCCCAATGAATATTCAGGGTTGATCTACCTTAGGATTGACTGGTTTGATCTCCTTGCTGTCCAAGGGACTCGTAAGTCTTCTCCAGCACCAAAGTTCGAAAGCATCAGTTCTTTGGTGCTCAGCCTTCTTTATGGTCTAACTCTCACAACCATACATGACTACTGGTAAAACCATAGCTTTGACCATACAGCCCTTTGTGTACAAAGTGATGTCTCTACTTTTTAATATGCTGTCTAGATTTGTCATAGCTTTCCTTTCAAGGAACAAGTGTCTTTTTCTTTTAATTTCATGACTGCAGTCACCATCTGCAGTGATTTTGGAGCCCAATAATATAAAATCTGTCACTGTTTCCACTTTTCCCCTTTCTATGAAGTGATGGAACTGGATGCCATCATGATCTTTGTTCTTTGAATGCTGAGTTTTAAGCCAGCTTCTCACTCTCCTCTTTCACTCTCATCAAGAGGCTCTTTGGTTCCTCTTCATTTTCTGCCATTAGAGTGGTATCATCTGCATATCTGAGATTGTTGCTGTTTCTCCCAGCAATCTTGATTCCAGCTTGTGATTTGTTCAGCCCAGTATTTCATATGGTGATCAGTTCAGTTCAGTTCAGTTCAGTCACTCAATCATGTCCAACTCTTTGCGACCCCATGAATTGCAGCACGCCAGGCCTCCCTGTCCATCACCAACTCCTGGAATTCACTCAAACTCACGTCCATTGAGTTGGTACTGCCATCCAGCCTGCAATCCTCCGTTGTCCCCTTCTCCTCCTGCCCCCAATCCCTCCCAACATCAGAGTCTTTTCCAATGAGTCAACTCTTCTCATGAGGTGGCCAAAGTATTGGAGTTTCAGCTTTAGAATCATTCCTTCCAAAGAACACCAAGGACGGATCTCCTTTAGAATGGACTGGTTGGATCTCCTTGCAGTCATATGGTGTACTCTGCATGTAAGTTAAATAAGCAGGGTGACAATATACAGCCTTGACATACTCCTTTCCCATTTTGAACCAGTCTGTTGTTATTTGTCTGGTTCTAACTGTTGCTTCTGGATCTACATGTAGGTTTCTCAGGAGACAGGTAAGGTGGTCTGGTATTCCCATCTCTTTAAGAATTTTCTACAGTTTGTTGTGATCCACACAGTCAAAGACTTTGGCCTAGTCAGTAAAGCAGAAGTAGATGTTTGTCTGGAATTCACTTGCTTTCTCTGTGGTCCAACAGATGTTGGCAATTTGCTCTCTGGTTCCTCTGCCTTTTCTAAATCTAGCTTGTACATCAGAAAGTTCCTGAAGCCTAACTTGAGGGATTTTGAGCATTACCTTGCTAACATGTGAAATGAGTGCAATTGTGCAGTAGTTTGAACATTCTTTGGCGTTGTCTTTCTTTGGGATTGGAATAAAACTGATCTTTTCCATCCTGTGGCCTCTGCTGAGTTTTCCAAATTTGCTGACCTACAGAGTGCAACACTTTAACAGCATTATCTTTTAGGATTTGAAAGAGCTCAGCATCGTCTTTTAAGATTTGAAATGTCTTCTACTAGGTTTGTTCTTGGTAAAGCTTCCTATGGCCCAGTTCACTTCACACTCCAGGATGTCTGGCTCTAGGTCACTGACCACACCATCATGGTTATCCAGGTCATTATGGTCTTTTTTGTATAATTTTTCTCTTTGGAGGTAAGAAACTAGTATTTTTTTTTAACATACACTTTGTAGACATTCTGCTGTGATAACATGAGAGGGGCCAGGGCAATTAACTGAACAAGAAGGAAATTTCAAAATTGATAGATTAAAATATGCTATTTGTAAATGAAATCGCTTAGGGTTTGAAGGAAGGATCTTACTGGGTTATAACTGAACAATTTTTAGTAGCATTCCTAAGAAATTAGTAGTAACAGGATTGTAGCACACCTCTGAAATCCACTGTAATGGTTTAGTATACAAATGAATCACTTGGAAAATTTAAAGAGTAAAGACTCCCAGGTCTAAACTGTAGATGTTTTGATTCCATAACTCTGGGGTGGGGCCCATAAATCTGCTTTTAATCATTGTCTCAGGCGATTGAGAAATGCTTCACTGCAACACAGGTGCTTTAACAAAAACCCATGTTTAGTGTTGGGGACCTGCTCAACGAACATGTGAAAGTGAAAGTGTTAGCTGCTCAGTCGTGTCTGACTTTTTGTGACCACATGGACTGTAGCCTGCCAGACTCCTCTGCCCATGGAATTCTCCAGGCAAGAATACTGGAGTGGGTTGCACTTCCCTTCTCCAGGAGATCTTCCCTACTCAGGCATTGAACCCAGGTCTCCTGCATTGTAGGCAAATTCTTTACCATCTGGACCACTCGAGAAGCCCCAAGGAACATGTATAGAGTTTAAAATTAACAATGGTGATGGGCAGTGTCAAGTGACGGTATAAACTGCCATAGAGCTAGAAGCTAAAATTCTTGATGTTCATGCTTTTGAGTGAAATGTAGGTCATCTGTGATTAATGATGATTTTGTTTTTTCCTTTCAACTCTTTGTTACTCCCCTCGACCCCTTTTCTCTGCCGGATAGAGTACAGTACTGAGCAGCACTGGTAATAATGGACACCAATGATTTATTCTCTCTTTTTTTTCCATTTTTTTTGATGTGGACCATTTAAAAAGCTTTTATGGAATTTTTTACAATATTCTGCTTTACGTTTTGGTTTTTTGGCCATGAGGCATGTGGAATTTTACCTCCCTGGCCATGGATTTTTCCTGTACCTCCTGTATTGGAAGGCAAAGTTTTAACCACGGTACCATCAGGGAAGTCCCTTTCTTTCAGTTTTATTGAGCTATAGTTGACATACATCACTGTCCAAAGTCTGCTCACATGTATTGATTTGACATATATTTTGTAAAATAATTACCACATAAGTTTAGTTAGTATTCATTATCTGAGACAGATATGATAAAAAGTTTTCAATTTTTCACTGTTGAGTATGATAACTGTGGGTTTTTCACATATGTCCTTTATTATTTTGAGAAAAATTCCTTTTATCCCTAGTTTATTGACTATTTTTATTACAAAAGAATGTTGAATTTTGTCAAATGCTTTTCTGCATCAAGATGGTCATGTATTTTTTCCTTCATTCTGTTAATACTGTGTATTACATTGATTTGCATATGTTAAATCATCTGTGTATGCTGAGAATAAAGCTTACTTGGTCATAATCCTTTCTTATAGTTCATATAATCCACTTGTATAATTCTTTTAATATGCTGCTGAATTCAGTTTACTATATTTTGTTGAGGATTTTTGCATCAATACACATAAGGGATATTGGTTGGTAGTTTTCTTGTAGTGTCTTTTTTTAGAATTACAAAGTGTTCCTTCTTCTTTAATTTTTTTTTGAAGAATTTAGAAGGATTGATGTTATTTTCCTCATCTGTAAGAGTCCTTTATATATTAAGAATATTATTCCTTTATCTGTGATATATTGCAAGTGTTCTTACCCCCAACCCAGTTTGTTTTCTTGACTTTCTTGATGATAAAACTATGCAGTAGTTTTTAAAATTTTTCCTTATGTAGTCAAATTTATCAATTTCTTTTCTTCCATGGATTCTGAATTTGGGGCCATAGTTAGAAAGCCTTTTCCTAAACTCAAGTTCAAGCAAAATTCACCTTCATTTTTTCTAGTACTTGCATGGCTTCACTTTTATATTTAGATGCCTGATTCATTCAGAGTTTATTCTTGTGTATTGTTTAAGGCATAGATCTAATTTAATTTTTCCAAAGTGGTTAATTAAAAAAACTAAGGTCCTGGCATGAGGTCTCATCACTTCATGGACAATAGGTGGGGGAAAAATGGAAGCACTGACAGATTTTATTTTCTTGGGCCCCCAAAATCACTGTGGACAGTGATTGCAGCCATGAAATTAAAAGATGCTTTCTCATTGCAAGAAAAGCTATGAGAAACCTAGACAGTGTATTAAGAAGAAGAGATATCATTTTACTGACAAAGGTCCATCTAGTCAAAGCTATGGTTTTTCCAGTAGTCATGTATGGATGTGAGATTTGGACCATAAAGAAAACTGGGAACCAAAGAATTGATGCTTTTGAACTGTGGAGTTGGAAAAGACTCTTGTGAGTCCCTTGGACAGCAAGGAGATCAAACCAGTCAATCCTAAAGAAAATCAACCCTGAATATTCATTGGAAGGACTGATGCTGCAGCTGAAGCTCTGATACTTTGGCCACCTGATGGGAAGAGCCAGCTATTTGGAAAAGACCCTGATGCTGGGAAAGATTGAGGGCAAGAGGAGAAGAGGGTGACAGAGGATGACATGGTTAGATAGCATCACTGACTCAGTGGACATGAGTTTGAGCAAACTCTGGGAGGTAGGAAGATGTGATGGAATTTACACCATGACCCTGACCTAGGAGTCAGCATTATCATAACTATTTTTAAGGTAAGTACAGGGAAGCCTGGTGTGCTGTAGTCCATGGGGTCCCAAAGAGTTGGATACGACTTAGTGACTGAAAATAACAAGTGGTTAATCAGTTGTCTCAGTACCATTTATTAAAAACTCTATTTACTCCCCTGTGACTTGAAATTCAATCCTTATTATATAAAAATTTTTTGTTGTACCTGGGTCTCTTTCCAGACTTTCTATTCTGTTATGCTGGTCTGTCTCTTCATATGTACCATATTGTTTTAAGTACAGAATTTTTATACTATGTATTTTTTAAAGTTTTTAATTAATTTATTTATTTTTGGCTGTGCTGGGCCTTCATTGCTGCATAAGCTTTTTGCTAGTTGTGGTGAGTGGGGGCTACTCTCTAGTTGCAGTGCATGGGCTTCTCACTGTGGTGGCTTCTCTTGTTGCAGAGCACAGGCTCTAAGATGCAGGCTTCAGTAACTGCGGCTCTTGGGCTCTAGAGCACAAGCTCAATAGTTGTGGCTCATGGGCTTAGTTGCTGTGCAGCATGTGGGATCTTCCTGAATCAGGGATAGATCCTGTGTCTCCTGCATTGGCAGGTGGATTCTTTACCATTGAGCTACCAGGGAAACCCAACAACAAGACTAATCCTTGTAGCATTTTGTTCCTCCTTGCTTCCTTCTCCCTCTCTTTTTTTCTTTTTCTCTCTTTACATATTTTTAAAGACTTAATTTTTTTTTTAAGAGCAGTTTTAGGTTCACAGCAAAATGGAGAGGAAGTGCAGAGATTTCCTTTATATCCCGTGGTCTCACACTTGTACAGCCTGCCTTATTACCAACATCCCTCACCCGAGAAGCTGTATATTTGTTATAATTCATGAATCTACACTGACATATTATAGTCAACCAAAGTCCACAGTTTACATTAGGGTTCACTCTTGGTGTTGCATAGTCTGTAAATTTGGATATAATGTACATATTGTATTCTTTATTATTGTATCATACAGAATATTTTCACTGTCTTGAAAATATTTTTTTACCTATAGCATTTTTTTTTAGTATTTTTGTAATCCTTTTACATTTTTATTTTTTCGTATCAAGTTTAGTGTCATCTTGCTTAGTTCCATAAAAAAAAATCTTGTTGGTTTTTTAGAATTGAGACTAGTTTAATTTTGAATTAACTTAGGGGAGAACTGACATCTTTATGAATGTATCCATCTTTTCCAAGAACAAGGGATATTGCTAGAAAGAATATCTTTCCATCTGTTCTAGTCTCCTTTTACATCTTTCAGGAGTGTTTTTTATAAATTTCCTTACATAGGCTTCACCTATTTCTTGTTTAATATATTCCTAAGTATTTTATTTTTGTTATTGCTGTAAATGGAGTTTTCTCTACTGCTCACTTTTATTCTTTTTAAAAATTATTTACTTTTACTCACCTTTATTCTTGAAGGCTATTTTCTTTTGCTGGGTATAAACAAAGGCAATATATGAAGATATCATGGCTTTATACCATTGTTGTAAGTTGTTATTTTCCTTCAGCATGTTGATGATATTTAATAATATCCTAGTATTTTCTAGCATCCATATTTTCTCTTGAGATATTAGCAGTCAGGCTAGCTGTGGCTCCTTTGAAGATCATGTCTCTTTTTCTGTGACTCCTTTTCAGATTTTCTCCTGTTTGATTCTCTGTAGTTTCACTGTGATGTGTCTAGGTGTGGATTAAAAAAATTGTTTATCCTCTTTGGGATTTGTTAAGCTTTGTGAAGTTGTGGGTTGGTGAATTTTGTAAGTTCTGGAAAATTCTCATTCATTATGTCTTTATGTATAGCCTCTGTTTATTCTCTTATCTGGAATTCTGATTAAATGTATATTAGACTTTTTCACTGTGTTCTCTGGGCTTGTTCTTTTTCATCTATATTTTATGTATATTTTCTTCACGCTCCATTCTGGATAGCTGCTTTTGACTTTTCTCTTGGTTTGTCAGTGACCTCTTCAACTGTGTCTGGCTTGCTATTAAATCTGCCCATTGAACTTTTTATTTACTGTTTTTTTAGATGTACAACTGCTATTTGACTCCTTTTCACTTCTGCAATGCCACATTTAAAAGTATACAGTTCTCTGATGACATTTGCAACTTTTTGTTTTATTTCTTTGATCATAGTGAAAGTAGTGATTTTATAATCTGGGTCAGAAAAGCCTAATATCTAAGGTGTTGAAGTCTTTCTGTTGTATCTTTTCCCCTGCTGGTTCTTGATGAAAGAGTACCCCCTCTGTGCCCCCACCTTGAATGCTTAGTTCTCTTTGACTGTATTCTGGTCATTGTACTTGAAAACATATTTGTGGGAAAAAATTGAGACATAGGACAATTGAACCTTCTTCCAGAGAGAATTTTTGCTTGCTTTACCAGTTGTCTGCAGCCTCTTCTAGTTTAGGGCTATCTTATAGCAAGTTCAAGTCTGATGTTCTCAGAATTATCCAGAAAGAGCAAAGTCTTGGAGTCTTCAGTTCACTCAATTCAGTTGCTCAGTTGTGTCCGACTCTTTGCAACCCCATGGACTGCAGCACACGAGGCCTCCTTGTTTATCGCCAACAACCCAGAGTCCACCCAAACTCATGGCCATTGAGTCAGTAATGCCATCCAACCACCTCATCCTCTGTCGTCCCCTTCTCCTCCTGCCTTCAGTCTTTCCCAGTATCAGGGTCTTTTCCAATAAGTCAGCTGTTCCCATCAGGTGGCCAAAGTATTGGAGTTTCAGCTTCAGCATCAGTCCTTCCAATCAACACCCAGGACTGATTTCCTTTAGGATGGACTGGTTGGATCTCCTTGCAAGTCCAAGGGACTCTCAAGAGTCTTCTCCAACACCACAGTTCAAAAGCATCAATTCTTCAGTGCTCAGCTTTCTTCACAGTCCAACTCTCACATCCATACGTGACCATTGGAAAAACTATAGCCTTGACTAGACGGACCTTTGTTGTCAAAGTAATGTCTCTGCTTTTTAATATGCTGTCTAGGTTGGTCATACAGAGAAGGCAATGGCAGCCCACTCCAATACTCTTGCCTGGAAGATCCCATGGACCGAGGAGCCTGGTAGGCTGCAGTCCATGGGGTTGATAGGAGTCGGACACGACTGAGCGACTTCACTTTCACTTTTCACTTTCATGCATTGGAAAAGGCAATGGAGAGGACTGTTTTGAATTACCAAACCTACGAGTACTTCATGGGTCACTTTTGGGGACTACATTTGTGTTGTGAGCATCCAATTTTATTGCATTGTGGTTTTGGAATGTTCTTTATATGATATCAATTCTTTTTTCCCTCCTAGCCTTTCTCTGTGAAAAGGTATATGTTCTTCTTTTTGTCATCTGTTTCATGTTGGTAGAAAATGATGTGTATTCCATAATTGTCATGTGTGGGGATTCTATATTTTTCCATTATTTCAAGCTTTTTATTTATAATATTTAAATCTTCTGTCATCACAGAATTTTAAGAGATCTTTTTGATCTGCCAGTTTCTGCAAGTGGGGATTTAAATCTTTCACTGCAATATTTTTTATACATGTTATGCATTCATATATGTATTTTATTAGATATGAATGAATTATGGATTGTTATGCCTTCCTAGTGAATTTTTCCTTTTATTATTATTTGATGCCGCTTTATCACTTTTTCTTTTAACATCTGTTTTGTCTGTTTAGAATACTGTTTGTTGTTCTAGGTTTCTTTTGACTTTTCTTTTTTCCTGCTCTATTTTTTTTCTTTTTATGTTCTTTTGTTATAGTTATGTCTCTGGGAAACAGAATATAACTGGCTTTTAATTTTTACTATTGTGGTAAAATATAGATAGCTTTAAACCATTTTCAGCATACATTTCAGGGACATTAAATACATTCACATTGTTGTTCAACCATCACCATCACCCATCTTCAAAAATTAATCTTTCCAAATTGCTGTAATGGTTCTCCATTCTTTCCTCCTCCCAGCCCTGACAACCAGTGTTCTACTTTCTGCCTCTATAAGCTGAGTACTCTAGGCTCCTCCTGTAAGTGGAATCACCCAATATTTCTCCTTTTATACTTAGTTAATTTCATTTACCATAATGGCTTCAAGGTTCACCCATGTTTTAGCATGGGTCAGAATTTTGGATTGAAAAATATTTTTTTCTGGCACTCTAATGAAACAGAAAAATCCTACAGTCTTCAAAAGAAAACCATTAGCTGGGACCCAGCAAGGGTCAAATGATGTCACAGAGGTCCTACTTTTGTGGGTGAGAGGAATAGGTTAACTGGTCCTTCATTCTGGAGATAGTCTCTCAGTTAGATGTCATGACTAGGGCCTCAGTTCGTGTCATGTGAACTGAGAACCACATGGAAGCTCCCAGATCCACCACTTCATCCTTCTGCTGGAATGCCAGACCACCCACTGCATTGGTTTGCTTTTTTAATTAGCTAATTAATCAATTAATAAATTGAATTTTACCCATTCACTTTATGTGCTCAAAAAAGTTTTCAAATTTTCAAAATTTTCAGATGTCATCCTTTCTGTTTTAAGTTTTATTTAGCTTGTTATTTTTCTTCTATCATAGCCAGAAGAGTATAACATTTCTAGACAGAAAAATGTATGGCTGACTCCCTTCATTGTTCACCTGTCACAACACTGTTAATCGGCTATACCCCAATACAAAATAGAAAGTTTATAAAGACGAAAGAATATATTCATGTGGAATCTAACTCATTATCATGAACCGGGAGTTCCTTTGGGGGTATTTCTATGACTTTTATTTCCTCTTTAAAGTGGTTTAAATTCAGATATTAATTATATAAAAATATTTTTTGTATATCTTTGCCACTTCAGTGATGTGTTCTGAATGTTTATTAGTATTATGAATATTACACAAACACTGTTGATAGAAAATATAAATATTTCTTTTCTCCTCTTCATGAGTGTTTTAAAAATTGTGGTAAAATATACATAACGTGAATTTGATGATGTCAGCCATTTTTAAGTGTATGGCTCTGTGGCACTAAGTACATTCACATTATTCTGCAGTCATCACCGCCATCCTTCTCTGGAACGTTTTTTACATTTATAAATTGAACTGTGTATCCATTAGTACTAATTCCCCATCTTCATGAGTTTTTAGGTGTATTCTTTGAGTGCTTTCTTGAATGTACTACAATTTTATATCCTGCCAAACTTAGCCTTATAACTGTGACTTTCCATTTTTAAAATCAAACTAAAGCTAGACAACACTGGGCACAGAGCTTTCAAAGAAATACATACAGGAAGAACTAAAACAAAATAAATAACATTAACTTTACTACACAAAATAAAATCTAATGTTTTCAATCTTAGTATTCAATTTTGCTGAAAAATGCTATTTGTGACCCCTTATATCCATTCCAGTATTCTTGCCTGGAGATTTCCATGGACAGAAGAGCCTGGTGGGCTATAGTCCTTGGGGTCACAAAAAGTTAGACATAACTGAGTGACTAACACATACACATACATTTTCATTTAATATTCTATTCAAAAGGTTACTTCTTGCAAATTAAAAACAGTGCATTACATGATACAGTTGAAAAGGGAAGTTCAGTTCAGTTCAGTTGCTCAGTTGTGTCCGACTCTTTGGGATCCCACCAACTGCAGCACGCCAGGCTTCCCTGTCCATCACCAACTCCTGGAGCTTGCTCAAACTCATGTCCATCGAGTCGGTGATGCCATCCAACCGTTTCATCCTTTGTCATCCCCTTCTCCTGCTTTCAATCTTTTCCAGCATCAGGGTCTTTTCCAATGAGTCAGTTCTTTGCATCAAGTGGCCAAGGTATTGGAGTTTCAGCTTCAGCATCAGTCCTTCCAAGGCATATTTAGGACTGATTTCCTTTAGGATGGACTGGTTGGGTCTCTTTGCAGTCTAAGGGACTCTCTAGTGTCTTCTCCAACACTACAGTTCAAAACCATCAATTCATCGGTGCTCAGCTTTCTTTATAATCCAACTCTCGCATCCACACATGACTACTGGAAAAACCAGAGCTTTGACTAGATGGACCTTTGTTGGCAAAGTAATGTCTCTACTTTTTAATATGCTGTCTAGGTTGGTCATAGCTTTTCTTCCAAGGAGCAAGCATCTCTTAATTTCATGGCTGCAGTCACCATATGCAGTGATTTTGGAGTCCCCCCAATATAAAGTCTGTCATTGTTTCCACTGTTTCCCCATCTATTTCCCATGGAGTGATGGGACCAGATGCCATGATCTTAGTTTTCTGAATGTTGAACTTTAAGCCAAGTTTTTCCACTTTCCTCTTTCACTTTCATCAAGAGGCTCTTTAGTTCTTCTTCACTTTCTGCATAAGGGTGGTATCATCTGCATATCTGAGGTTATTGATATTTCTCCCAGCAATCTTGATTTCAGCTTGTGCTTCATCCAGCCCAGCAATTCTCATGATGTACTCTGCATGTAAGTTAAATAAGCAGAGTAACAATATACAGCTTTGACGTACTCCTTTTCCTATTTGGAACCAGTCTGTTGTTCCATGTTCAGTTCTAACCATTGCTTCCTGACTTGCATACAGATTTCTCAAGAGGCAGGTCATGTGGTCTGGTATTCCCATTTCTTTCAGAATTTTCCACAGTTCATTGTGATCCAACAGTCAAAGGCTTTGGCATAGTCAGTAAAGCAGAAATAGATGTTTTTCTGGAACTCTCTTGATTTTTCAATGATCCAACAGATGTTGGCAATTTGATCTCTGGTTCCTCTGCTTTTTCTAAATCCAGCTTGAACATCTGGAAGTTCACAGTTCACGTACTGTTGAAGGCTGGCTTGGAGAATTTTGAGCATTACTTTACTAGCGTGTGAGATGAGTACAATTGTGCAGTAGTTTGAACATTCTTTGGCATTGTCTTTCTTTGGGATTGGAATGAAAACTGACCTTTTCTAGTCCTGGGGCCACTGCCGAGTTTTCCAAATTTGCTGGCATATTGAGTGCAGCACTTTCACAGCATCATCTTTTAGGATTTGAAACAGCTCAACTGGAATTCCATCACCTCCCTAGCTTTGTTTGTAGTGATGCTTCCTAATGCCCACTTGACTTTGCATTCCAGGATGTCTGGCTCTAGGTGGATGATCACACCATCGTGATTATCTGGGTTGTGAAGATCTTTTTTGTACAGTTCTTCTGTGTATTCTTGCCACCTCTATTTTATATCTTCTGCTTCTGTTAGGTCCATACCATTTCTGTCCTTTATTTTGCCCATCTTTGCATGAAAGTTTCCCTTGGTATCTCTAATTTTCTTGACAAGATCTCTAGACTTTCCCATTGTGTTATTTTCCTCTATTTCTTTGCATTGATCGCTGCGGAAGGCTTTCTTATCTCTCCTTGCAATTCTTTGGAACTCTGCATTCAAATGGTTATATCTTTCCTTTTCTCCTTTGCTTTTCACTTTTCTTCTTTTCACAGCTATTTGTAAGGCCTCCTCAGAGAGCCATTTTGCTTTTTTGCATTTCTTTTTCTTGGAAATGGTCTTGATCCCTGTCTCCTGTAGTGTCATGAACCTCCATCCATAATTCTTCAGGCACTCTATCAGATCTAATCCCTATTTTGTCATTTCCACTGTATAATCATAAAGGATTTGATTTAGGTTATACCTGAATGGTCTAGTGGTTTTCCCTACTTTTTTCAATTTAAGTCTGAATTTGACTAGATTAACCTTTTTCAGCAAAATAATGTCTCTGCTTTTTAATATGCCATCTAGGTTGGTCATAGCTTTTCTTCCAAGAGCAAGTGTCTTTTAATTTCAAGGCTACAGTCACCATCTGCAGTGATTTTGGAGCCCAAGAAAATACAGTCTGTCACTGTTTCAATTTTTTCCCCATCTATTTGCCATGAAGTGATGGGACCAGATGCGCTGACCTTTGTTTTTTGTTTTTTATTTTATGTAGAGTTTTTTTTTTTTTAATTCCTATAATTTGAGATTATGGCATATACTATCAACCCATGACAGGTCTGGTAGGCAGAAGGCCAATGTTAAGTTTTAAGCCAGCTTTTTCACTGACCTCTTTCACTTTAATCAGTAGTGTAAATAAAGGTGAATCTTAGTTGATTTTGTTAGTTGTTGTTGTTCAGTCACTAAGTTGTTTCTGACTCTTTGCAACCCCATGGACTGCAGCATGCCAGGCTTCCTTGTCCCTCACCATCTTCTGGAGTTTGCCCAAATTCTTATCCATTGAATCAGTGATGCCATCCAGACATCTCATCTTCTGCCGTCCTCTTCTTTTGCTTTCGATCTTTCCCGGCATCAGGTTCTTGAAAGAGGAAGCTCTGAGTTGTGGTGTTTGATGATTTCCATGGGGTAAATAATCCCATCATGGCTAATTCCAATGGCTTAATTAATGGCTAATACCAGTGGCTTAACTTACAAAATTTATGTTATTTAACAATCTGCTATTGTGAGTTGGTACAAGCTGGCTCTAGCTCAGTAATGATCCTAAAGCTTTAGTTCTGATGTCAGAGAGTTGTCTCTGAAAGTCTGAGGAATGTCCAAAGATTATTATAACATCTGTACAATAGGAAATACAGCGTATAAACCATAAAAGAAGTACCTCAGTTGTCAGGTTATCCTGAATCCTTCAGAATTCAATATTTACTGTGTTTACACACAGCTGCCTGTTAATATTGCAACTTTCTAAGAGAATCCTTTTATATCTTAGTAATTGAAACATACTAATTTGTTAGCAATGACAAAATAATCTTTGAGGAAAGATAACTGTTAGATGATTTGTTTTTGCTAAGAAAAACTGCATCAAGTCAAACATTTATCATGAGATATTTTTGTTGTATTAAGATTAATTTTACTTGTTTCTTTAAAGGTTTTAAAAATTTAAAGTCACACATGGGTTCACATTATGTTTCTGTTGGACGACACTGGTCTAAAGGATATAGTTTAGACAAAAGAGATTCCAGATGAAAGTCTGAGATAGAACAAGAAATGAAAAAAAGAATGAATAAATATACGGTTAAACGTGGACATATATGATTGCATAAACAACAATAACATAGGTTTGGGGGTCAAAAAACAAGTTAGAATAAAAATATATGGCAGCAAAACTTGTTAAGTCTGGGGCAGCAGTAATGAGGATTACAGTGATCTGAAGTCCTGTGTTCTTCTGGAGAATAGCCAAATTAGCTTTGGATAAGTAACTTATGCATGTTAAAATGTCTAGAATGTAGAGTATACGATTGCCTAAGTGGTAGAGGAAAATAGAATAGAAATTAGAAAGCAGTTCCTTAAAAACCCAAGAAGGGAGAGCAAAAGCATGGGACTGATCACATAAACTAAGGTTTTGGAATTAAATTATCTCTATAAAAATTATGGGGGAGGGGGGCGCTTCCCTGATGGCTTTGCAGATAAAGAATCTGCCTGCAGTACAGGAGACACAGGAGATGTGGGTTCGACCCCTGGGTCGGGAAGATCCACTGGAGAAGGAAATGGCAACCTGCTCCAGTATTCTTGCCTGGAGAATTCTTTGGACAGAGGAGCCTGGAGGGCTATAGTCCATGGGGTTGTAAAAAGTTGGACAGTGATGAAGCACGCACACACACACACACACACACACACACACACACACACACAGAGTAAGTATAAATGTTCCAATTGAAAGACAGAGATTATCTGACTAGATTTTTTAAATTATTTAAAAAATTAACCATTTATAAGAGGCACATCTAAAGCCTAAGCATATAGAAAGACTGAAAATGAAAGAATTGCACGAGATATATTAATATAATGTATATACCTAAAAATTTCAATAGCAGATAAGATAGACTCTAAAACAACAAAAAATTACTAGAAATAGATCGGATTATTACATAAATTAAGCAGTATCAATTCTGTCACAACGTTTCTCCCCACCTCAACATTATACTTTCAAGGTTTATCTACTGGTTCATGTTTTATTTGGATACCAAGAATCCCTGCTAGGGGCTTCCTGGTGGCTCAGTGGTAAAGGATCTGCCTGCCAGTGCAGGAGACAGCCAGCTGTTCGATCCTTGGGTCAGGATGATCCCCTGGTGGAGGGCATGGCAACCCACTCCAGTATTCTTGCTTGGAGAAGCCCACGGACGGAGGAGCATGGTGGGCTACTCTACTGTCCATAGGGTCCATAGGGTTGCAAAGAGTCAGACATGACTGAAGCAACTTAGCAGGCAGGCAGGCAGGCAATCCTTGCTAGATGCATGGAAGCCCTTCCCTCCCCCTTCAGGAATTTATGGATATTGGGATGCCTACATTGACTTGTAGGTTCTAATGTATATGAGATAGTTACTCATATTGTCAGCCTCAAAAATATTCCCTGAAAGGAAAAAGCTCTTTGACACTGGTCTTGGCAGTGGTTTCTTGGATATGACAACAAGAACACACGGAACAAGAGCAAAAACCAAGTTGGACTGTATAAAACTAAAAGCTTATGCACATCATAGGAAACAATGAAATAAAAAGGCAACCTTTGGAAAGGGAGAAACTACTTGCAAATCATATCTGGTAAGTTAATATCCAAGATGTACTTAGCAAAAAATCACATATTCAATTAAAAAGTGGGCAGAGGAACTGAATAGACATTTTTCCAAAAGAAGATGTACAAATGACCAACAGGTATATGAAAAGATGCTCAACATCACTAATCACCAGGGAAATCCAAATCAAAACCACAATGAGATATCACCTGATACCTGTTAGAATGACTGTTACCAGAAAGATAAGAAATAACAAGTGTTGGTGAGGATGTGGAGGAAAGGAAGTCTTTTTGCACTGTTGGGAGTGTAAACTTCTTTAAAAATTAAAAGCAGATCTACCATATGATCCAACAATCCCATTTCTGGGTGTTTATCCAAAAGAAATTAGCACAGGATCACAAAAAAGGTATCTGTACCCCCATGCTCATTTCAGCACGATTTATGATAGCTAAGATAGGAAACAATAATCTGTCAACAAATGGATAAAGATGTAGTGTGCGGGACTTCCCTGGTGGCCCAATGGTTAAGAATCCACCTTGTAATGCAAGGGACACAGGTTTGATCCCTGATGAAGAACCTAGATCCCACTCGCCAAGGAGCAACTAAGCCCACCCACCACAACTGCTGAACCTGTGTACTCCGGAGCCCATGTGCCACAGCTAGAGAGTCCATGTGCTGCAGTGGCAGATCCCACACAGTACAGAGACCCAGTGAAGCCAAACAAATAAATTAATTTGAAAAAGAGAAGATATAGTGTTTATGTATACACACACACACACGTATACACACACACACACACACACACATACACACACACTGTGGACTATTATTATTCAGCCAGAAAAAGAAGGAAATCCTGCTATTTCTGACAGCTTGGATAAAGCTAAGTAAAATCAGTCAGAGAAAGATAAATACTGTATGGTATTACTTACATGTGGAATCTAAAAAAGCTGAAACTTGGAAAAACCAAGGGTAGAGTCATGGTCCCAAGCGCTGGAGGTTGGGGGCAATGGGGAGATATTGGATCAAGGGTATAAACATTCAGATTTAAGATGAATAATGTCTAGGAAGTTAATGTACAGCATGGAGATTATAGCTAACACTCTTGTTTTATATACTTGAAAATTACTAAAAGAGAAATTCTTAAATGTTTTCACCACTAAAAAGAAATGGTAATTATGTGATAGGATGGAGGTGTTAGCTAAAGCCATGGTGGCAATCATATTGCAATATATAAAGGTATCAAGTCAACACATTGCACACCTTGAACTCATGCAATGTTATATGTCTACTCTATCTTAGTAAAGCTGGGAGAAAAGTAAGACATTGAAATGATAAAAGCAAAACAAAAAATCCCAGCAGGCGAAGAACTTTGATTTCATCTGGAGCAAAAGAGAGTAAAGATAGGGGTGGTGGCTCTGGTCTGTATTATGGTCAGGAAGTGAGATGGTTGGAGTGTTCCACCAAAGGAATGATTTAAACTTATCTGCCAACACCAAGGGAGAGTGCCTGGACTTTCTTATGGGTTAGCCTAGACATGGGGCAAAAGGGAAAGGGAAAATAGTGGGACTTGAATACTGTCAGTGGTCAAATATCAAAAATAGTCAAACTCGGAATTCTCAGGTTATCCAGTGGTTAGGACTCAATGCTGTCACTGCCAGGGCCTTGGGTTCCATCCCTGGTCAGGGAACTAAAATCCTATAAGCTGAGGGCCATGGTCAAAAAGAGTCAGACTTCTTATTATGTCCATCAATCTAATTTATTTATTTTAACTAGTATATAGCATTCTGTCGTTGATGTAGTTTTATCATGTCTTGAAGCAGTTAAGTTTGCATTTTGTTCAAAGGGTGAGGGGAGGCCATTAGAAGGCTTAAGTGTGACAGTGATATGATCTGATTAATAGAAAAGTAACTCTGGCTGTTTGTGGGGACTTGGGGGTGGTAAATAAGAGTGGAAACAAGGGGACAGTTATTACTGTAATCATTAGGATGAGAGACATTGGATAGGGTGGTACTGGTGGAGATGCTGATGAATGGTTAGAATTCAGGATATACTCTGGAGACAGAGTTCATAGAATCTATGATGGATTGGATATGGGCTGTGACAGAATGATTCCTAGTTTTTATTCTCACTAATGAAATGGAGAAGATTTGAATATTGGGACTTACCTGGTGGTTCAGGGGTTAAGAATTCACGATCAATGCAGGGACATGGGTTTGATCCCTGGTCCAGAAAGACTGCACGTGCCTCGGGGTAACTACACCCCTGCGCCACAACTACTGAATCCTGTGCGCCCTAGAGCCCATCCTCCGCAATAAGAGATGCGACTGCCATGAGCAGCCTGAGCACTGCAGCCAGAGAGTAGCTTGCTAAAACTAGAGACAGCCCAAGCACAGTTTAAAAAAAAAAAGAAAGAATAATAATAAAACAAATAAATAATTGAAATACCTTTTAGACTTGCAAGTAGACATGTGGAATGTGCAGCTTCTTGTGCGTACTGGGAGCTCAGGAAAGAGGTCAAAGCTGGAGAGCTACATTTAGGATCCTATTTAAAGCCACAGGCTGGATGAGATTACCTGGGTATATAGAGAGAGATGAGAAGAAATTTTCAGACCTCCAACAGTTAGATATTGGGAAGAGAAGAGGACCTTGCAAGGGAAACAGAAGTAGTGGAGGCCAATGAAAACATAAGTGACATCAGGAGAGTATGGTGGGTGAGTCAGGAGCCACATGAAAACAGTACTTTAAGAAGTAGGGAGCAACTTCCCTGGTGATCCAGTGGTTAACAATCTGCCTGTCAATGCAGAGGACATGGGTTCGATCCCTGGTCCGGGAAGATCCCATATGCAATGGGGCAACTAAACCCACACATCCCGCTACTAAAGCCCTCATGTGCTCTAGAGCTGTGCTCCACAAGAGAAGCCACTGAAGTGAGAAGCCAGCTCATCAGATGAGGAGTATTCCCTGCTCACTGCCAACTAGAGAAAGCCTGAGCAACAACGAAGACCCAGTGCAGCCAGAAAGAATAAACCAATAAATTTTTTTTTAAGTAAGGAAAATCACTATGTCAAATGCTGATAGATTAAGATGAACTCTATGTTTGGTGGTTTCTTACAAAACTAAGTGTACTCTAACCAAATGATCCTATAATTGCACTCCTTAGTGTTTACCCAAAGGACCTGAATTTTTATGTCCAGACAGAAATCTGCACACAGATGTTTGTAGTAGCTTTATTCATAATTGCCAAAATTTGGAGGCAACCAAGATCCCCTTCAGTAGGTGAGAGGATAAATAAACCATGACACATCCAGACGATGGAATATTATTCAGCTCTAAAAAAAAGCAATGAGCTATCAAGCTGTGAAAAAACACGGCAGAAGCTTAAATGCATATTACTAAGTGAAAGATACCAAACCAAGGAGGCTACATACAGTATCATTCCAACTATATGACATTCTGGAAGAGAACACAATGAAAAGACCAGTGGTTGCAATGGGGGAAGAGATGAGTAGGCAGAGCACAGAGGATGTAGGAGGTGGTGAAAATACTCTTATGCGATACTGTGATAGTGGATTCGTGTCATTATACATTTGTCCAAAGCCATAGAATGTGCAAGACCATGAGTGAATCTTAACGTGAAACTATGGACCCGGGCTGATTAAGATGTGTCAATGTACATTTGCCAGTTGTAATAAATGTACAACTCTGGTGGGAGATGTTACTAATAGGGGAGGCCATGCATGAGTGCGGGCAGACAGCATATGAGAAATCTCTGTCCCTTCTCAATTTTGCTGTGAACCTAAATTGGCCTAAAAAAAACTTTTTAAATGACTACCTTAAAAAAATAAATAAAGCTACTATGAAAACAAACAAGTAAAAAGATTAACTCTGTGAATAGACCAAGATCATTGGAGCCCTTTTGTTACTTTTGAACTTTGATTTTCCTGTATTTTGACACCTTAATTATAGTCCTCAGTATTTGTAAGTATTCTTATGGGGATATCAAAACCCACCCTGCAACTCCCATCCCATTCTAAGTATATCATTAGACGTAGAATGAAAAAGATTAAAGAATTAAAAAGCGCTGGAGGCCTTGTATCTGTTGGTAGCCATTTAACCTACCCCATAGTGGCATCCTGGTGTCAAGCAGCTGTGTATATGTTTTAAAAGCCCATCCGAGAGCTCTCGAGGGCTTTTTATATCATGAGTTAGAACTGCCTGGAAGATCTGATTGGCCCAGTTCTGCAAAGAGGGTTCCAATAGGTTTTAAAGCCTTCTGTCTCATTTCTTTCTGCATTTGTTATTAGCTCAATAAATAAAAAATAGAGGAATTACCCAGTCACTAATTTGCTTTTTTATCAAGCAGAGTTCGTGTTTTAATAAATTGCCATTTTTTGTATTATTGAACATGTGCTATAATATGCCTGTAATTCAAACATTAAACTTTTTATTGTAGTATTTGTTTCCTTTCCCGTACATAGTTTCTTCAGCTGTAGTTTTTACCAGGATGTTTGATCATTTATTGCTTCTATATGATGTCTGTTAGTAAAATGTTTGCTTTCTTCCTGAATTATTGCCTTAAAAATTAATATTTATTTTTCTCTGATCATAGGAGTGATGAATGATGCCCTTAAAAAAATTCCTAAATTTCCTTTAAGGCATAATATTCTTTTTTGCTACTGTCATGTTTTAGGTTAGTGTTGCCTTTCCTGTATTTTTAGGAAATGTTAGGTTGAGCTATGAAATTGCTGACATTTGACCATTTCTGGCTACAGAAATGGCAATTTCCAAAGGTTCAATCTGATACTTTTGCTTGCTTTAGTAATATTACTTAACAGTCACTCAGCCTTTCAGTGAAATGTCTGACTTTAAGTTGTCCCAGATTAATTTGACTGGAGCTTGGGTTGTTTGCTGAAACCTGATCCCACGCGCACTCTTTTCTCAAAGCATTGCTTCCATAGAGAAGGAATTACCACCCTCTCCTTTAACTCCTCTCCTTTATCTTTATGGCCTCTCCACTGGGCACATATTATACTTCAGCATTTCTTGCAGTGTGCTCTGTAATCGCTAAGACCTGCACAGAAGTAGCAATGAGACTTCACTTTTAGAAAAAAAGTTGTATTTGGATATGAATGTTGAAGGTGCTCCAGTTTATTGCCTTGTGAATATTTGTAGGTTGTTTTCCATTTTATGAAAGCTGCTGCCAGTGTTGGTCCGGGTAAGGGCACCTTGCCCCCTAGCTTTCCTGCTTCCTTCTCACGCACCTTCTCAACCACCTGGAGAAATGTCCTGTGCATTCTGCCCCCTGTTTCCTTCTCCTTGGTGTCTGGCTGGCCCTGGTCCTTTTTTTTTTTTAAACATCAGAATCGCCTTTTATTATTTATTTGCATTATAGTACATGTATATTTCTTTTTTCCTTTTTAATCAACTCTAAGTATAATTTGCATACAATAAAATTAGTACATTGTTAAGAGTTCTGGTGCTGGTCCTTTATTTCAGGCCCCTCCATTCTTCTTGAGGTGTGGGTTATTGGTAATAAAAATGGTTTCTGTTTATGGAGGATTGTGTGCCAAACACTGTGCTTTCTACACGTGTTTGTTCCTTTAGTCTTCCCAGTAACCCTATGGTGCTGTTATTATATCCATTTAGAGGTGAGGCAGAACCCGCTACGTAATTTGCAGGGCTTGATACAGAACAAAAATGTAGACGTCTTTTTTAAAAATGATTAAGGAGAGCACCAAAAATGATTAAGGATTTCAGGAGAGGGACAGCATTAACCAAGTGTAGAGCCTATCTATGTGTGACCCTTTCTGCAGCTACACAGGTCACAGGCCAGTGCAGGTAGCCCTGGGGTGAGGCATCTGAGGCAGAAGGTGGGTAAGTGAAAGTCCCACCTTATGACGTGATGAACTTGCATCAGACCGATGTCTGCAGACTCCCCAAGCCAACTTGCCTAACTGCTCTGCTGCACTGCCATCGTCTCTCCATTAGTCTCTCTCTCTGGTCTTGCCCCACTCCATTCAACCAAGGTGTGATCTTTCTGAAACTGAAATCTGACCACATGACTCTTCTGTGGAATGGTCTTCTGTGCCACTGCCTTTGAATAAAGTCTAAACTTCTTGGTACTGAACCTAACACCATGTGGGATCTGGTTTCTGGCCAGTCCTGGTCTCATTGCCTCCCAACATGTGCCATATACGCTTTGGTCATCCTGTCCTCCTTGGAGATCTGGAAAATACCATGCTTTTCAATGCCTTCTTGGCTTTTCATATGCTAGTCTTTTTTAAAATGTATTTATTTATCTATTATTTTTGGCTGTCTGGGTCTTCATTGCTATACGCAGGTTTTCGCTAGTTTGTGGCGGGCAGGGGCTACACCTTGTTGTGGTGCATGGGCTTCTCATTGCTGTGGCTTCTCTTGTTTTGGAGCATGGGCTCTAGGTGCGTGGGCTTCAGTAGTTGCAGCACCTGGGTCAGTAGTTGTGGCGCCCAGGCTTAGATGTCCCAAGGCATGTGGGATCTTCTCAGTCCTGTGTCCCCTGCATTGGCAGGTAGATTCTTAGCCACTGGACCACCAAGGAAGTCCACTAGTCTTTTCCTCTGCTATCCCTCCACCTCCAAGTTCCCAGAAAATTCATATTCATTCTTGAACATCCGGTGTAAATATTTCTTTCTGTCTGAAGCTCCAATAGTTGGCACCTTTCTCCTCTGTGGCCCCAGTATCTTTCAATAAGTTCTGTTTAGGTGCTTATGGTGGTATGTGGTTGTCTTTGTTTTTCATGCCTGTCCCTCTGAATAAACTGACCTCTTCATGGGCAGGAACCATGTGTCTTATTTGGTGTTGTGTCCCCTGTGCTTATCACAGGGTTTGACATAAGGTGTGTGTTGTACGTGTGCGAACCAAGTTGCTTCAGTCGTGTTCGACTCTTTGCAACCTTATGGACCCCACCAAGCTCCTCTGTCCATGGGATTCTCCAGGCAAGAATACTGGAGTGGGTTGCCATTCCCTCCTTTGATCTTCCTGACTCAGGGATCACACATGCATGTCTTAACATCTGCTGCATTACAGGTGAATTCTTTACCGCTGAGCCACTGGGGAAGCCTAAGGGGTTTGTGTTAGACCAGTGCTAACTGTGTTGACTTAAATTCAGGACTGGCCTAGGTAGGGATATGATGATAGTTTAACAGGACCAAGCAAAGAAGGCTTTGGCTGTTGGTGACAGGCCCAAAGTGTCACTGGATTATCTGTCTGAAAAGATGAGGTTAGATGGATACCTATGTAGTCACAGCAAATCCCACACTCACCTGGGACCAAGGACAGGTATGAACTGTAAAGTCTCGACCTTTCACTGCTGTGAGGTCACTCCAGATCATGGCGCATGAGCCCATCAGCACCTGGGATGGTCACTTGGAGAGACTATTGGAAGCTCCTGCCCTTTGAGGTCATCATGGGGAAAGAGAACATATTCACTGCTCAAATGTGGAAGGAAAATTATTTTCCTTTTATTTCTCCCAAGGTAATTGGTTGAGTGCTTCAAAGAGAATTTCAACTTTATGCAATGATTTATATTAGAGCCTAAACAGAAAATACAAAAGCAGCTGTTGCTGCTGCTAAGGTCGCTTCAGTCGTTTCTGACTCTGTGCGACCCCATAGAAAGCAGCAGATTTGCTAAATAAACCTAAGTAATTAGCAGGCTGACCAGTTATTTTTCAGTTTATTATTTTTTGCTTCATAGGTATATGATTCATAGCATCCCATTCTGCTGAGTCTACTGTGTATGTGAGCCCTGATGCTTAAATGAGCATCATCACAACCCTTAGAGCATATTGCCAGTGGGTTGGGAAAAAGTAATACTGTTTCTACTCCAAAACCTTTTATATGGATTGTTTTGTGATTCTGATCACAGGAATGTTCCTTCTCTTTCTATCAGCCTCTTTAACTGAAAGGCATTTTCTTGAAAAGGTGTGTGTTAGTCGCTCAGTCGTGTCCTACTCTTTGTGACCCCATGGACTGTAATGTAGTCCCCCAGGTCCTCTGTCCATGGAATTCTCCAGGCAAGAATACTGGAGTGGGTTGCCATTTCCTTCTCCAGGGGATCTCCTGCATTGCAGGCAGATTCTTTACCATCTGGGCCACCAGGAAAGCCCCCTGGAAAAGGTGTTTGTTCCCCGAATAGATTGAGGCTATGGAGATACTACTTAACGAACTTTTTGAAGTTGTAATTCTAAGTTTTGTCTTACTCTGTTTCCAAAAAAGAGATGTGGACTGTTGTCTTTCTCCGTTTACCGTGTGGTCACATGAATTGTTTCCCCGTGTCCCCGGGAAAGCCCACTTAAGCTTTTGCACCCCACTTCATGCCATCCCAGCTGCTCCCTGCCTCCCTGACATACCCGTTCTCCTCTGTCTACCGCCTGAGTTGGACTCAACTGTTCAGGAAGAGACGGGGGAAGAGGAAAAAATGATATCCTATTATCTTACGTGTTCAGAAGAAACTGATCCATGACTTTATACTCGAAAGTGATTCAGGATGTAATCTTTGCTGGACATTAACTTTCCTTGAGGATCTTAAATATGCTCTTCCTTGGTGTTCTGGCTTTGAGAGT
The DNA here is from genome assembly GCF_001704415.2 of Capra hircus. Taxonomy (NCBI): domain Eukaryota; kingdom Metazoa; phylum Chordata; class Mammalia; order Artiodactyla; family Bovidae; genus Capra; species Capra hircus. Next base: position 45,501,306 of record NC_030825.1, on the reverse strand, counting down.
TACTGTTCAGAAGTTTTATGCCAAGCTGTCTTTCTTTTCCTTAAAAGTCATGCTGTCTTTCTGCCTGAACCCTGAAAGCTTTTTTTCCCTTTTTTTCTTTATATTTCCATTGTTTTTCTAGAATGTCTGTCTCAGTATTGACCACTTTGTGTAGTAAATATGAAGGTTCAAGTCTTCTTTTATTTCAGGGAGGGATTTTTGATTATAGTTTTAAAAATTCCTTTCATTTTCTTCCTATGCATGTTAGCTTTCTTTTGCTTATCTTCTGTGTTTATTGTTCTTCCCTTAATGTATTTTATTCCTTTCATTTCTGTTTTATTTCCTTCATTTTTTTCTTATTTCCACACATTTATTCTCTTACTGTACTTTCAGTGGTTTCCAGTTATTCCTTTTAGTTTAGTCTTCATTCTTGAAATGTGGTTTTCTTCTTTAATTGTTTCTGAGCTTGTCAACTCTTCATATCTGCCTATTTTCTGGCTACCTCATTTCTGAGCTTTGCTAGTTCTGGCTTATGCTCTTCTTCTTTCATAACTTTTCCTATTTTCTTAGTTGTGTTTCTGTTTAAAAAAAAAATTTTTTTTTTTTTTGTTTCACTATGCAGCATGTAGGATCTTAGTTCCCCAACTGGGAATCGAACTCATACCTCCTGCATCATAAGTGTGGAGTTTTAACCACTGGATTGCTAGGGAAGTCCCTTATTTTTAAATTTTGTTTAACTCATTTTGAAATATTAGCTCACTGTTTTCAAATGCTTTGCAGTCATGTTCTTCTGGTGAATATTTATTTTCTGTATATGTGTTATTTGCATCACTTTTTTTACTTTTTGGTATTTTTGAATGTGAGATTGATTATAATCTTTTTCTGTTGCTGAAATGGTATTTTTACAAGGAAGTTCACGTGTAGAGGATGGAGAGGGCCACAATATCTTTCTTTATTTGTTGGTTTTATGATGAAGTATTCAGTGGTTCTTATGCGTTCGCCTCTTCAGTGCTTTCTACTTGCTTCCTCCTGTCCCCTGCTCCCCTGGTATCTGAACACTTCTCTCTGTTATGCCCGGGCGCCCTGCTCTGATCAACTTGCCGTGCTTCTGCTGTTCTTCCTCCCTGTGTGTTTTTGCCTGCCTGAAAGGGAGCCCACTGGGTGCTCCTGAGTCCTGATGGTCAGCTGCCTTTCAGCCTTCCCGAAGTGACCTTGCTTTGATCGTGAAGCCCCTTCCACCTGTCGTGCCTACATCCACGTCTAAGTGGGAGCCCTTCCTTTTGAAGCTAACTACTTGTTGGTAATCTCTCAGTTCTCCAGCACTGAGGACCCAGTTTTCTCCCTTGTTTCTGCCTTGCTGTCATTCTCTTGTGGGTCTTACTGTGGTGAGTGGTTTGGCCCCACCCACTTGTATCATAAGGTTATTGGAGATTCTTTGTGAAATGATTTTGTTGATGATGTCATCCTGGGTTTTGGCTTCTACTATCCTATTTGAGTTTGTTTATGAGGGAATTTGGGGAAATTATAAAACCATGCTGTCTTTACTTCAGTCTTATCTCTCTTTTCTTTTTGTCCATTTTCACAGTCTAAAGTCCATCCTTTTCTGTGTACTTGAAAAAAAAAACCCTTCTTCTTATTTTAAAATTTATTTTTGGATGTGGTGGGTCTTCGTTGTTGTGTGCAGGCTTTCTCTAGTTGCACTGAGCAGGGGTTACTCTTTCTTGTGTTGTGTTGGCTTCTCATTGTAGTGGCTTCTCTTGTTGTGGAGCATGAGCTGTAGGGAGTGCTGGCTTCAGCACATGAGGTCTCCGTAATTGCAGCTTGCAGGCCCTACAGTGTGAGCTCAGTAGTTGTGGCACATGGACTTAGTTACTCCATCACTTGTGAGATCTTCCCGGACCAGAGATCGAACCAGTGTCCCCATCACTGGGACGTGGACTCTTAACCACAGGACCACCAGTGAGGTCCCTGTGTACTTTCTGATTTGGGCTTAAAAGAATACTCTGAAGATTCATTCTACATAGAAATGACTCATTCCATTTTCTAGGGGTAGAGTCTTGGCTCTTATTCATGTTGAAGTATAGGCAGAGCATAATCAGATGTGGGAGCAGTGAGTTCTTAGCTTTCTTATACAGAAAAGGGTAAAGCAAAGAGAATTTTTACAATGTGATAGAAACTGCACATTAATTTGTGTGTGTGTTTTGTTTTGTTTGGAGGTGATCATTTTGCAATGTTTTACTACTAAAAAGTCTGATTCAGTGCCACATACCTATATTTAAAATAAAGGAAGCATCTTGCTTCTTTATGTTTTTGTCTTTTTTTTCCTCCCTCTTACACATTGTTTTTATTTTATTTTTGCTTTATTGAGTAACTGATACTTTTAGTAGCATCATGATCTAGAATTTTCTGATATACATGTTTTATTCTGGATTTGAGTTCAGAATTTGCTTTAGAGTTCTATTGGTAATAATTTTTTATTTTGGATAGGATGTTGTTAGAATCTATTTCAAAAGCCTTGGTTTACTTGTCAACTGCCAACTTATTGACTGTAGAAATAATTACTATTGTTCTCAGATATCTTTGAAAAATTGTTAGTATCTTCTGAAGTATGGTAACATATAATTCTTATGCTATCTACTATAAATTATGACTTCTTGTAAAGAATGAGTTTGATTTCCAAAATACTTTATCATGCTTTTTTGCACACTACATAATTCATTACATTTTGATGTATTTCAATTATGTGGGTGGAAAAAATGAACCAGAAAAATATATGAGGCTAAATGGAGTAGGAGAACTAGAGGGGGAAAAAAACGCTTAGTCAAATGCATCAGATCAAGTAGGATTAATACCAGGAATGCAAAATTGGTTTACATTAGGAAAACCAATCAATGTATTTCATCATATTGACAGACAAAAGGAGAAAAACCATATGATTATCACCATAAACACCAGAAACAATTTGATAAATTTCTAAATCAACTAAAGATTAAAACTCCCAGCAAACTAGGACTAGAAAGTAACTTGAAGAATCTCTTTTTAACAAAGAGTTAGAAATATAAAGAATAAACAGAGATGAAGATTATAATAACTAAAATGAAAAACAGACTAGAAGAAAAAATAGTAGATTAGATGATAACAAAGGAATGGATCAGTGTAGAGAGAGTAGAGGAAATAAATCACTGAAACTGAACAGAAAAAAAGAGTGAAAAGAATTGAGGACGGTTTAAGAGACCTCTGAGACAACATCAAGTATAATGAGATTTGCACTATAGAGATCTCAGAAGAAGAACAGAGAGAGAAAAGGGAAGAGAACATCCTTGAAGACATAATAGCTGAAAACTTCCCTAACTTGGGAAGGGAAACAGACATTCTGGTCCACAGAACACAGAGAGTTCCAAATAGAATCAACCCAAAAATGATCACACCAAGACACTGAATAATTTAAATGGCAAAAATCAAAGATAAACAATATTAAAGGCAACAAGGGAAAAGAAAGAAGTTACTGTGAGGGAACTTCTGTAAGTCTATCAGCTGAGTTTTTGAGTACAAGTTCTGCAGACCAGAAGAGAATGGAATGGTATATTTAAAGTGATGAAAGGGAAAATCTCATAACCAAGAATACTCTGCCTGGCAAGGCCTTCATTCAGATTTGATGGAGAGATCAAAAGTTTTACAGACAAGCAAAAACAAGAAGAGTACAGTACCATCAAACCAGCTTTACAAGAAATGTTAAAGAGACTTCTTTAAGCAAAAAGAAAAGGCTACAACTAGAAATATAAAAATTATGGAAAAAAAATCTCATTGGTAAAGGCAACTATACAGAAAAATAGTAAATCAGCCATGTATAAAGCTAGTAGGGAGCTTTCCTGGTGGTAGAGTGGATGAGAATCTGCCTGCTAATGCAGGGGACATGGGTTCAATCCCTGGTCTGGGAAGATACCACATGCCGTGGAACAGCTAAGCCTATGTGCCACAACTACTGAGGCCACTTGCAAGCTGCAATTACTCAGCCTGTGTGCTGCAACAACTGAAGCCTGTGAGCCTAGAACCTGTGCTGTGCAACAAGAGAAGCCACTGGAATGAGAAGCCCTTGTACCACCGCAAGGAAGAGTAGCCCCTGCTCACTGCAGCTAGAGAAAGCCCATGTGAAGCAATGAAGACCCAGCACAGTCAATAAAATAATAATAATAAATAAACTAAAAAAAAGTTAAGCTAGTAGGAGGGTTACAAAACAAAAGTAGTAAAATCGTCTATATCTGCTGTAAGTAGTTGAGATATAAAACAAAAAGATATTTTTAAAAAATGTCAAAAACAGTAAGCATGGTGAGGGAGAGTAAAAATACAAGGTCATTAAAATGCATTTGAACTTGAGATAATCATGTATATATTTATTTATTGCTATGTACAGTGTGGGGAATATAGTCTATGACTAGGTAATATCTTTGTTGACATATTATAACTAGACTTATCATGGGGATCATTTTGAAATAGAATAGAAAAGTCCAATATCTGATATTAAAAATTCACTAGAGGGGCTCAACAGCACATTTGAGGAAGTAGAAGACTCAGTAAATTTGAAAATAGATAATTGAGATTATCTAGTCTGAGGAACAGAAAGAAAAAAGAATGAATAAATACAAACAAGGCCTTAGAGACCTGTAGGGTACCCCAAACATATGCATAATGGAATTCTAGAGGGAGGAAAAGAAAGAAAAAAAAAGAATATCTGAAGAAATAATGGCAGAAAACTCAAATTTCTACGTATTGAAGGAGCTGAATAAACTTCAAATAAGATAAACTCAAAGAAATACACACCTAGGAACATTATAATCAAACTGTTGCACATAAAAGACATCTTTCAAAGGGAATCTTGAAAGTGAAAGAAGTATCTCATCTCGTGCAGAGGATTCTTAGTGAGATTAACAGCTCATTTCTCATCAGAAACCATGGAAGCTAGAAGGCAGTGAAATGATATATTAAAAGAGCTGAATGAAAAAGTTATCCAAGAATTCTGTATGCAGCAAAATTATCATCCCAAAGATGCAGAAGTTAATACATTTCCAGATTTAAAAAACTAAAACTTTACCACTGGCAGATGTGCCCTGCAAGAAATACTAAATGTTGTCTTTTAGGCTGACGTGAAAGGACACTAGAGAGTGACTTAAATCCACATGCTGAAATAAAGAGTTCCAGTAAAGGAACTACATAGGTAAACATAAAAGACAGCATAAATATGATTTTTGTTTGTAACTTTTATTTCTCCTATCTGACTTAAAAGATAACTGCATAAAGCAGTGATTATAAATTTGTGTTGATGGGTATGCATTGTATAAAGATGTAACTTTTATGCCAATAACAGCACAAAAACAGAGAGGAATGAAGCTATATAGAAGCAAAGGTTTTAATATTATTGAAATTAAGTTGATCTAAATTAGATTGTTATAAGTTAATATTAATGATAATCTTTAGGAGAAATTATGTAGAAAATAATGGGAAAAAATGAATATAATTAGTAAAGGAAATGATGGGAGACTTGAAATGGTACAATAGAAAGTATCTATTTAACATAAAAGAAGGCAGTAATGGAGAAATATAGAAACAAAAAGAATATGAAACATGTAGATAATTACTGGTAAATATAAATCTTACCTTATCAGTAATTATATTAAATGTAAATGAATTAAATACTTGAAATGGTAAAATATTAATTCTAACTGGACTGTGAAAATTTAGGCAGAAATTAAAACAAGAACAAAAACAAACAACAAAAACTATACAAAAATATATAGTATTAAAACCCCATAGATATTAAAAATATTCACATAAAGCAAAGAAAATAGAAAAGAGGAAGCAGAGAAAATTAAAATGGGAAAAATAGAATACACTTCTCTTGCAAACATATCAATAATTATCCAAATTTATCAATAATTATATTAAATTAACTATTTGCACACACTGACTGAAAGTCAGATTTTCAAATTGAACTAAAAAACATGAGCCAACTATGTGGTGTCTAGAAGAACTCACTCTAAATACAATTATGTAAGTAAATTAAGAATAAGATGTTAGAAAAAATACACTATCAAATCCTAATAAAAGATAACTAGGAAGCTATATTAATATCAAAAATAATTTTGGAAGGTAAATTATAAGAGGTAAAGAAGAACATTACATAACAATAATGGGCCAAGTCACCATGAAGACATAACCATTTTAAATGTGTATGCATCTGACAACAGAGCTTTGAAACACATGAAGTAAAAACCGGGATAGAACTTAAAGAAGAAATCTACAATTATAGTTGGATATTTCAACACCTCTCTCAGTAATTTATATAACAAATAGAAACTAACAAGGATATAGAATAACTGATCAACACTATCAACCAACTGGATCTAATTGACAAGTATAGAACACTCCACTTACCAACACAACATAACATTTTTATCAAACACACATGGGACATTCACCAAGATTAGCACCCCTTGTGTCATAAAACAAATACTAACAAATTCAAAATTAAAATCATATGAAGTATATTCTCTGAGGCAGAGTGGAATTTCATAGAATATAGGAAGAGAGACATTGTAGACTGTGATTAAAATATTGTATTTGCCTTTTAATGCTGAATAACAATATTATGACAAACTCAGTGGTTTAAAACAGCACACATTTATTATCTTAATTTTCTGTGGGTCAGTAGTTCAAACATGGCTTAGATGAGCCCTGTGCTTAGAGTCTTATAAAGCCGTGATTATGTTGGTCCAACTGGGGAAGTATCCATTTTGTTAACATTTTGTTCCTTGAGGTTGTAGGACTGAGATCTTTTGTTTTTTTTCTGGCTATTGGCTCAAGGCGTTCTCAGTTTACAGAGGCTCCCTGCAATTGCTTACCACTTAGGATTCTCCAACATGGCCATTTATTTCATAATTTGTTCTTAGTGTGGAAATACCTCTCTATATTTGGTGTCAGATGTGCAAGTAGAGAAACAATTTTCCTTTGGTATTTCTCAGTTCTGCTCTCTGGGGTCTTGGTTCTGCTCTCTGAGTCATTCTTCCCTTTTTATGAAAGGTAGCATGTGTTTGCACCTGAGTTTTATTAGCCTGCTCTGTACCAATAGAATACTGGGAATCCTACAACTTCCTTTCATTTTGTATTCTTTTTCCCTTTCAATCTATTCTCTTAGTTTCTGTTGAAATAATTTTCTCAGGAACTTTCTGGGCTTTCCATGGGTTTCACTTAGATTTACTCCATTCTAACAAAGTCACACACATACAGATCTTTTTGAGATAAGCCCTTCTCTACCTGCCCAGAGTGTTGGGGAATATCTTCCTAAGCGCCTACAGGCTATAGGTTTGGTTGAGAGACTCTATGAGGCCCAGTCTTCACCTCTTGAAAGGGCACTTTGAGTGACTGAATACTCCAACTTTTTGGTCTTTCTGAGATTTAAGTAGAAGTTTGTACAGTCACACCCTCAGCTTTTTCAATAGAGCATACTTTCCTGATAATGCTTAGAAATTATTTGTTAGTATATTAGGAAAGTTTGAGAATTTAAAAAATCATTAAGTTCTGGTTCCTTTTGTTTAACAATTCTTCTCTTATTTATCTCTTTCGTTTCTCATTTTACTATAAGCAGCAATAAGAAGCCAGGAAGCACCTCTAATACATTGCTTGGAAATTTCCATGGCTATATAGACAAGTTAATTATGTATAAATTTGGTTTTTCATATAACTGCAGAAGACAGTTTAACTAAGTTTTCTGCCACTGCATAACAAGGATCCCCTTCCTTCATTTTCCAATAACGTGTTTCTCGAGAATTTCCTTTTAACTGTCACTAGCAATATCCTCCAGTTTCACATTTCTTCTAACAGACTGTTTCAGGAAATTTAGGCTTTCTCTATGATGCTTTTCAAAATTCTTCCAGCTTCTGTCCACTGCTTGGTTCCAAAGCCACTCCTTAAATTTTTAGGTATTTATTACAATAGTACCATACTCTCAGGTAACGAAACCTTTATTAGTTACCTTTTGCTGTTCAGTAGGTCTGGGTTGTCAAAACCTTGCCCATCCAAAGGAAGGTTTGGTCCTTGCCTGGCTCCTGGGAATATCCCGCCTGTTAAGAGTGGCTTTGTTTAGCTGAGGCCTTGGGCCATGCTAGATAGTTTATGCTAACTGCGATGTGTGTGGGTACCTTGGGGTACACATATGTGTTTGATCTCTGGAAAGGCTGGAGACTGAAGGTCAGCCATACAGGTAGTCAGCTGCGCCGATATAACCAACTCAGTGAAAACCCTGAATACTGAGCTTCCTAGGGAATGCTCTGTGCATTGTCACACACCATTTGTGAGAGAATTAAGTAAGTTCTGTCCACATGACTCTACTGGGAAAGGACAACTGGAAACCTATGCCTGGTCCTTTCCTGCATTCTGCGCTATACATCTTTTTCTTCTGCTGATTTTAATTTGTATTCTTTAACTACAATAAACTTTAACCATGGTTGTAATGGTTTTGCTAAATGATATGAATCCTGATGGGCTTCCCAGGTGGCTGAGTGGTAAAGAATCCGCCTGCTAATGCAGAAGACAGAAGAGATGTGGGCTTGATCTCTAGGTTGGGAAGACCCCCTTGGAGAAGGGAATGACAACCCACTCCAGTATTCCTGTCTGGAAAATTCCATGGACAGAGGAGTCTGGTGGGCTATAGTCCATGGAGTCACAGAGTTGGATATGACTGAGCAACTGAGCATGCACACATGCATGAATCCTTATAGCAAGTTATTGAACCTGATTGCAGTTTTGGGGACCCTTGAACACAGCTCTATAACAATTTATCACAAGCTTAGTGACTTAAAAGAAAGCACACTGGTTGCTCACAAGAGCCTAGGCATAGGTTAGCTGAGTCTCATGAGACTGCAATCAAGGGATTGACTGGAATATGTTCTTATCTGAAGGCTTGACTGGGGAAGAATCTGCTTCAAAGTTCACCAGAGTTGTTGGCAGAACTCATTTTCTTATAGTTGTTTGATGGAGGGCCCTAGCATCTTGCTGGCTATTGGCTGCCTTTAGGCCCTAGAGACCACCTTTAACTTCTCAGCAAGAAAGCCATATGAGCCTCCCATCATGGCTGTTCATTTCTTCATAGCCAGCTAGAGAGAGAGTCCTAGAGTGAGTTTAATAGGAAGATGGAGTCTTATATAACATAATCATGGAAATGACATTCTATCAATATTGCCCTATACTGTTGATTACAAATAAATCACAGGTCTATTCACAGTCATGAGGAAGGGATTGATGAAGAGTGTGATACCAGTGAGTGAGATTGGGGGTTTGCTTTAGGCTATGTCCAATATAACTCTTATGAGGAATTTCATCATAAAGGGAAAGAAAAATAGGGTATTAGCCAGGGGACAAAGTAAGGTCAAAAACTTTATTGAGATGGGAAAAATGTATGCTGATAGGAATGATTCAATACAGAGGAAATAATTGATGAAATGCTGCTTTTTTATATTATATTATATTCTTTTATGTTGTTTTTTAAATGTTTATTTGAATATAGGAGATTTATGAAATTGTGTTAGTTTCAGGTACAGCAGAATGAATCAATTATATATGTACATATATGTGGAATTGGGGGTTTGCCTTAGACTATGTCCAATATAATTCTTACGAGTAATTTCATCATAAAGGGAAAGAAAAATAGGGTATTAGCCAGAGGATAAAGTAAGTGAATCAGTTATATATATACATATATCCACTCTTTTTAAAGATCCTTTTCCCATATAGACCATTACAGAACACTACATTGTTATCAGGGACTGCTGAATCATATGGTAGTTTAACTTTTAGTTTTTTAAGGAACCTCCATACTGTTCTCTGTAGTGGCCATACCAATTTTCATTCCCACCAATAGTGTAGGAGTGTTCCTATATTCTTTTTAATATAAATGCAATAAAAATTCTTATTTTCTCTCTCTTGGATCACAAAATACATGACTTATGGGTTCTACTTTTGCCAAGTTAGAGTAGGGAATGTATATTCTAGGAAAGTTCAAGGAAAGATGATGATTTTTTTCCCATATGGGAGCTTATATTTTGATTTTTTATGGCATCTTTTAACAATTTTTATTTTATGTTTTATACTGTATATGATATATCAGTACAATATTAAGAATAATTTATAAAAAAAGTACTTACATTTGGAAGCATGTTAACATTGTTTTTACTGATGTGGGAGCAAATAAAAAAATTTTGCCAAGTGCTTTTCCAATCTTATAAATCCGTTTCATTCTATTTAGGGTTTTTGCAAAGAGATTCATAGAAGTGATCATTTAAAATAGTTTTCTGCTCAGGCCTCACATTTATGAAAAGATATCACTGGATCATGACAGACCACCTGTGACTTCAGGATTCTATTGCTGTTGTTGTTCAGTGACTAAGTCATATCCAACTCTTTGTGACCCCATGGACTGTAGTACTCCCGGCTATCTCCCAGAGTTTGCTCAAACCCATGTCCATTGAGTTGGTGATGCCATCCCACCATCTCATCCTCTGCTGCACCGTTTTCCTGTTGCCTTCAGTCTTTCCCCACTTTAGGGTCTTTTCCAGTGAGTCAGCTCTTTGCATCAGGTGGCCAAAGTATTGAAACTTCAGCTTCAGCATCAGTCTTTCCAATGAATATTCAGGGTGGATTTCCTTTAGGATTGGCTGGTTTGATCTGCTTGCTGTCCAAGGGACTCTCAAGAGTCTTCTCCAGCACCACAGTTCAAAGACATCAGTTCTTCGGTGCTCAGCCTTCTTTATGGTCCATCTCTCACATCCATATCTGACTACTGGAAAAACCACAGCTTTGACTAATATGGACCTTTGTCAGCAAAATGATGTCTCTGCTTTTTAATATGCTATCTAGGTTTGTCATAACTTTTCTTCCAAGGTTGCAAGTGTCTTTTAATTTCATGGCTGCAGTCACCGTCTGCAGTGATTTTGGACCCCAAGAAAATAAAATCTGTCACTGTTTCCATTTTTTCTCCTTCTATTTGCCATGAAGTTGTGGGGCTAGATGCCATGATCTTTGTTTTTGGAATGTTGAGTTTTAAGCCAGCTTTTTCACTCTCCTCTTTCACCCTCTTCAAGAGACTCTTTAGTTCCTTTTCACTTTCTGCCATTAAAGTGGTATCATCTGCATATCTAAGACTGTTGGTATTTTTTCCAGCAATCTCAATTCCAGCTTGTGATTCATTCTGCCTGGGATTTTGCATGATGTACTCTGCATAGAAGTTAAATAAGAAGGGTGATAGGTTCTTCCATCCATGGAGTTCTCCAGGCAAGAATACTGGAGTGGGTAGCTATTCCGTTCTCTAGAGGATCTTCCTGACCCAGGGACTGAACCTGGGTCTCCTGCATTACAGGCAGATTCTTTATCATCTGAGCCACCAAGGAAGCCCAAATGATAGTCGGTCAGTCGTGTCCCGTTCTTTGCAACCCCATGGACTGCTGCCCACCAAGCTCTTCTGTCCACGGAATTCTCTAGCTAAGAATATTGGAGTGGGTAGCTATTCCATTCTCCAGGAGATCTTCCCAACCTAGGGACTGAACCTGTGTCTCTGGCATTGCAGGCAGATTTTTTACCATCTGAGTCACCAGGGAAGCCCCCAGGATTCTATACAATTAAAGTTTTTCCTTTTTGTAACATTTTAGTTCAGTTCAGTTGCTCAGTTGTGTCTGACTATTTGCGACCCCATAAATCACAGCACACCAGGCCTCCCTGTCCATCACCAACTCCCAGTTCACTCAAACTCATGTCCATTGAGTCAGTGATGCCATCCAGCCACCTCATCCTCTGTCGTCCCCTTCTCCTCCTGCCCCCAATCCCTCCCAGCATCAGATCTTTTCCAATGAGTCAACTCTTTGCATGAGGTGGCCAAAGTGTTGGAGTTTCAGCATCAGTCCTTCCAATGAACACTCAGGGCTGATTTCCTTTAGGATGGACTAGTTGGATCTCCTTGCAGTCCAAGGGACTCTTAAGAGTCTTCTCCAACACCACAGTTCAAAAGCATCAATTCTTCGGTGCTCAGCTTTCTTCACAGTCCAACTCTCACATCCATACATGACCACTGGAAAAACCATAGCCTTGACGGACCTTTGTTGGCAAAGTAATATCTCTGCTTTTTGATGTGCTGTCTAGGTTGTTCATAACTTTCCTTCCAAGGAGTAAGCGTCTTTTAATTTCATGGCTGCAATCACCATCTGCAGTGATTTTGGAGCCCCCAAAAATAAAGTCTGACACTGTTTCCACTGTTTCCCCATCTATTTCCCATGAAGTGATGGGACCAGATCCCATGATCTTAGTTTTCTGAATGTTTAAGGTATAAAAATTATTTTTATCAAACAATTTTGCTAATACAAAGCATACTAATGTTGATATTTCAGTAATTACAAGTTTCCCTACACCTAATAATCCTATTTTAGTAATAATAAATGTGACATTTGATTCAAGTTATTTTGGCTGAATTTGTTTTAAATCCTGATAGTCGGGCCATTTTCTTGCATATTAGGGCAATTTACTGACATAGCTGAGCCTACTTGGGTAATAATTTTGGCCCAGTAAGCTATGAACTGAAGAAATCTAATGAGGAAGAGTATTGTACCCTGTTCCTTATAATGTTCCTGCTCACTGAAAAGATTCCAGAAAGACTTGTTATTTCTCACCTAGCCCCATTTTATTTGTTTATCTAAAAAGGTACACTCCAGGCTTCAGAGTACCCTACAGTGGATATTGTCACTGTAAGCACACATGGGGATACCCTACAGACTGTGTGGCCATCTATTTGTCTAGGATGGTGACACATTTTTCAGTCTCCTGAAATATACACATTTCTCAGTCTTCAGCTTTTGAGTGGTTTTGCCTACAGAAAAACCCAAGTTCAGTGCCCCCTGCTGGTGAACGGCAGCTGTGAGTTTGCCTCCTGTCAGTGATGGACAGAGTGGGTCCCTTTGCTGACACTGAGCCGGGGGTGATGCTGAGCCTGCCAGGTCATTTTAGATCAGGTCATTAAAGCAACAGAAGGTCGAGTCAGTATAAAATGAGCAGCTCATGGTTTTCTCTACATTTTTTGGACATGTGAGGATTTGCTATAGTTCAGTTTGGCTGATAAAATATGAACACTTCACAAAAATGTTTGTATTTCAGCCTCTGTCTTAGCTCATATAACAAGCCATTTTGCTGTGATTCATAGGAGCTGTATTCTTGTTCAGTAGGGAAACCTAACTTGAACCCTGGCAGAGAAAATTTTAAACATGTAATATTTTAGGAATGTTCATTTTGTTAGAAATTAGACAAGCACTTTAAACAAAAAAACCATTTCTTTTTTATTTCATTGCTATGAATTAGTATTCATTTATTCTGGTTTCTAAATGATGATGATTGTGTTAAAGAAAATTAATTAAAACTAAGGACCAGATTAGTGTTTAGATTATCATTTTAACTTTGGCCTCTGGTGAAGGTAATTGTTTTTATAACAAACAACTATCAAATTATTAATTTTGCTCCTATAGTAGATGAGCTTAATTTCTTTGTATACATCCATGATGGGTATGTTACAGTCCATGGGGTGTCAAAGAGTTGGACACGACTAAGCAACTAAACAATAACAGCAATGACAACAACAAATCCAAGAATGTAGTACACATTAAGATTTAAATGCCTAAGGTTAATGAATACATGCCTTGTCTACTTAGGTATTTCCAGTGTGGTAGGAGGAAAACCAGGAGAATGTGTGTCCTCAAACCCAAGGGTAGAAAATGTATCAAGATGGAGGGAGTGATCACTGTTGAATGAATACCAAGAACTGATCACTGTGGAGGCCACTGTAACCTTGTCAGGGGAGGTTTTGGTGGAACAAAGATCTGATTAGAGTAGGTTTATCAGAGAATGGGCTTTTCTTTGTCCTCATCTTATCCTTTCTCCCCACCTCTTTCTTTTCTTTCACTTCCTGAACAAATCAGTTTAAAAGCTATTAGAGGGACTTCCCTAGTAACTAAAGAATCTGCCTGTCAATGCAGGAGACATGGGTTTCATCTCTGGTCCAGCGAGATACCACATGCCGCAGAACAGCTATGACGGTAGGCCACAACTATTGAGCCTGTGCTCTTGAGCCTGGAAACTGCAGCTACTGAAGCCCATGTGCCCTAGAGCCCGTGCTCCGCAAAAAGAGAAGCCACCACAATGAAAAGCCAGCACACTACAACGAAGAGTGGTCCCTATTTGCCGCAACTAGATAAAAGCTCGAGTGTAGCAGTGAAGACTCAGCACTACCAAAAATAACAAAGAAATAATTTAAAAAACTCTGGAAGCCATTGGGCTTACCCTGGTGGCTCAGATGGTAAAGAATCCACCTGCAATGTGGGAGACCCAGATTTAATCACTGGGTAGGGAAGACTCCCTGGAGGAGGGCATGACAACCCACTCCAGTATTCTTGCCTGGAGAATCCCATGGACAGAGGAGCCTGGTGGGCACAGTCCATGGGTCGCAAAGAGTCGGACACGACTGAGTGACTAACACCCACACATATAAGCTATTAGATATGACCATGCAAGATAGGTATTCATGCAAGGTGGTAGGAAGTCCCAGTACCCTAAAGTAGGTGTTCACTCATGTTCTACAAAGGTGGCTATCCACATAGTGGGGAGATTGCCCAGCATGGGGTCTTGGAGCCAACTAGAGAGAGGCATGGTGGTCTGATACAGGGTGTTGGAACCTTAATGGGATAAAGTGGATGAAAGACCTAGGTTGGAGTGCAGGACATGGGGTGGGAAGGGCATTCATGTAGAACGATATTGAGAGTGGGATGAGGAAGCTGTCTGCAAAGGAGAGCAGACTGGTGTGTGGTGCTGGAGCCTGAACAGGTGAGAGGGATGTCCATACAGGGTATCAGAATTTGAGCAAGGTGAGGAACATATCCACATAGTGGAGTAAGCCTGGCATGGGGTGTGGGATCCCTAATGGGGTAAGGATGGCATCCATACCAGGTGGGCAGGTTGGTGTGGGGTGTCAGAGTCCAAGCAGAATAAAGAAGGCATGTATATGGTAGGGGTGGAAAGGCCACTTGGTGGAAAGGTCAGAACTTGAATGGGAGAAAGATGGCTGGGGTAAGAAAGTATAAGATAAACCTGGAACATCAAATGCCAGAAAGTATGCATATAGTTGAAAAATGATGAAGACATATCAAACAGACACAAAAACTATATTGAAGGGCTTCCATTGGCTACTTTTGAGACAACTGAAACATCAGAATATTGAGAGCAATGGAAGGAAGAAAGTAGAAATCCTTGAGTTCACACTAGTATGAATGAATGAATGCACTGAATATTTGATGAGGAACAGGATATTTGAAAAGTTTCAAAGTACCTTCCTACAAAATACTTGTTAATTATAGAGAGGAATCATAACTTTGCAGTACAGAACTCTGGCAGACTCCTTTAATCAAGTGACCAAACAACATCATTAAGTAATGGGCAAATGGAAATCATGTACTACTTGATAAAATTTAATGAGAGAGTCACAGCATCACTATCCCAGAGATGCATAACCCAAATCTAAAGAGGCAAGCCCAAGTTGATGGACATTCTACAATTTAACTGGCTAATAATCTTCAAAAATGTTCAAGTCATGGGGGCATCCCTGGTGATCCAGTTGTTAAGACTCTGTGCTTCCAACACAGGGGACGCAGGTTTGATCACTGGTCAAGGAACCAAGTTCCCACATGCTGCGTGGTTGAAAAAGGAAAAAAACAGAGGGAAAAAAAAATTAGGTCATGGAAGTCAAGGAAAGATTATTCAGGAGACTAAAGAGACATGACAGCTGAATGCCATGTGCAATTCTGAACCGAAATACTTTGTTATATGGGATATTATTGGACAGGACTTGAATGAAGTCTGAGGATTAAATGGGAGTAATTTATCAGTCTTAATTTCCTTAATTTGACATTTTTCTATGGTTTAATATAAGGATGTCCCTTATTTTGGGAACTGTGGACTAAAGTATTCAAGTGTGATGAAGCACTATAATGGCCATTTTTTACCAACAGTTTAAGAAAAATAAGTTCTATTTATTGTTGAGTTTATGTACAGATAAAACAGAGAGAGTAAGAGTGAGAGAAGAGTATACTATTGTGCTCATTTCACATGCTAGCAAAGTAATGCTCAAAATCATTCAAGCTAGACTTCAGCAGTATGTGAACCAAGAACTTCCAAGTGTACAAACTGGATTTTGAAAAGATAGAGGAACTAGAGATCACATTGCCAACATCTGTTGGATAATAATAAAAAGCAAGAGAATTCCGAAAAACATCAACTTTTATTTCATTGACTACGCTAAAGTCTTTGACTGTGTGAGTGAAAGTCGCTCAGTTGTATCTGACTCTTTGTGACCTCATGGACTATACAGTCTTTGGAATACTCCAGGCCAGAATACTGAAGTGGGTAGCCGTTCCCTTCTCCAGGAAATCTTCCCAACCCAGGGATCAAATGCAGGTCTCCAGCACTGCAGGCAGATTCATTACCAGCTGAGCCACAGGGAAGCCCAAGAACACTGGAGTGGATAGCCTATCCCTTCTCCAGGGGATCTTCCCGACCCAGGAATCGAACTGAGGTCTCCTGCATTGCAGGTGAATTCTTTACCAGCTGAGCTACCAGGGAAGCCCTTTGACTGTGTGGATCACAACAAACTGTGGGAAATTCTTAAAGAGATTGGAATACCAGACCATCTTACCTACCTCCTGAGAAACCTGCATGTAGGTCAAGAAGCAACATGAATCAGACATGAAACAACAGACTGGTTCAAAATTGGAAAGAAGTATGTCAAGGCTGTATATTGTCACCCTGCTTATTTAACTTATATGCAGAGTACAAATGCAGAGCTGGATGAATCACAAGCTTGAATCAAGATTGCTGGGAGAAATATCAACAACCTCAGATAGGCAGATGATACCACTCTAATGCAGAAAGCAAAGAGGAACTCATGAGTCACTTGATGAAGGTGAAAGAGAAGAGTGAAAAAGCTGGCTTAAAACTCAGCATTCAAAAAACTAAGATCATGGCATCCAGGCCCATCACTTCATGCAAATAGGTGGTGAAAAAGTGGAAACAGTGATAGGTTTTATTTTCTTGGGCTCCAAAATCAGCACAGATGGTGACTGCAGCCACAAAATTAAAAGACGCTTGCTCCTTGGAAGGAGAGCTATGATAAATCTAGACAGTTTATTAAAAAGCAGAGACATCACTTTGCCGCCTAAGTTCAGTATAGTCAAAGCTATGGTTTTTCCAGTAGCCAGGTACATATGTGAGAGTTGGACCATAAGGAAGGCTGAGCACTGAAGAACTGATTCTTTCAAACTGTGGTGCTGGAGAAGATTCTTGAGAGTCTCTTGAACAGCAAGGAGATCAAACCAGTAAATCTTAAAGAAATCAATCCTGAATATTCATTGGAAAGTTTGATGCTGAAGCTGAAGTACTGATGCTTTGACCACCTGATGTGAAGAGCTGATTCATTGGTAGAGACTCTGATGCTGCAAAAGATTGAGGGCAGAAGGAGAAGGGGGAGACGGAATGAGATGGTTGGATGGCATCATTGACTCAATGGACATGAGTTTGAGTAAGCTCTGGGAGTTGGTAATGGACAGGGAAACCTGGCGTACTGTAGCCCATGGGGTCACAAAGAGTCAGACAAGACTGAGCGACTGAACTGAACTGAGGGAGTTAATGAAGAACAGGGGAGCCTGGACAAAAAGATAAGGATACCAGACAACCATGGAAGTTTGGATTCGTGACCTAGGGAAAGTAGCAGTTCATACTTCAGTAATTGCCAAGAAAACAATGTCAAACACCTTTTTATTGATCTATACTTTGCAAAATCATCCCTACTTTCAGGAAAAACTTCTTTGTACCTAAGATAGTTTGGAATTGCTGTATTTAGAGCTTATTTTCTCTACTCTGTGATGATAGAGAATAATTTTTGCCACTTTGGCGTATATATTTAAAATCAAGCATTATTACTCTTTAGCAATTATTTTGGCTTCGTTTATTTATTTGCTTACTTTTAATCTTTTGGCCAAGCTGCAAGGTATGCAAGGAACTAAGGGCTCTTAGTTCCCTGACTAAGGATCAAACATGCATCCCCTGTATTGGAAGCAG
This sequence comes from Capra hircus, assembly GCF_001704415.2. Lineage (NCBI taxonomy): Eukaryota > Metazoa > Chordata > Mammalia > Artiodactyla > Bovidae > Capra > Capra hircus. The sequence continues at coordinate 45,483,141 of NC_030825.1, read as the reverse complement.
GATTTGTAGCACTGAATCACCAGAGAAGTCCCTTAGAATTTTCTTTTAAATCCTTAGGCCATTTAGGTCATTTGTCCAAGAAACTTTTACTGAGTTTGACTGTGTGAAGAAAGAGGCTACTTAGTCTGGGTATAAAAACAAACATGTTCCCAGAGCTCCCCAGTCTGACAGCCTAGACAGCTTGTATTAAACAAAATAGTTGTGGCATTGTGGTGAGTCATGTGAAAAGAAACTATAGGAATTTAGATAACATACAAAAGGAAGCTTGAATTTAAACTGAAGAGTCAAGGAGTACCTCCTTAAAGAAGTGCCAGTTGAACTGTTGATGTTCAGGGATGTAAAGGGAAGGTCAGAACTGAGCAAAAAGCTGGGATAAGAGCCCTTCTGTAGCAGACCAAGCAGAGGTCCATGGAGCAAAGGAGTGGAAGGAAGGCCAGTGATGTCAGGGCACAGGTAGCCAGGGTGTGGATGACTGGATGGAGTCAGCGAGAAGAACACCATGAAGCCATTGAAAGGTTTTAATAAAAGGAATGGCATAATTAGATTTGTGCCTGAAGAAATATGGACAGAGGTTTGTGACATTTGTATAGGAGGCAGTGATCAAGACCATCCATCCATAAGAAAAAGAAATGCAAAAAGGCAAAATGGTTGTCTGAGGAGGCTTACAAATAGCTGAGAAAAGAAGAAAAGCTAAAGGCAAAGGAGAAAAGGAAAGATATAACTATTTGAATGCAGAGTTCCAAAGAATAGCACAGAGAGATAAAGTTTTTCTCAGTGATCAATGCAAAGAAATAGAGGAAAACAAGAGAATGGGAAGGACCAATTAGTGATACCAAGCTAACATTTCATGCAAAGATGGGCTCAATAAAGGCAGAAATGGTATGGACCTAAGATATTAAGAAGAGGTGGCAAGACTATACAGAAGAACTGTACAAAAAAGATCTTCATGACCCAGATAACCACGATGGTAAGATCACTCACCTAGAGCCAGACATCCTGGAATGTGAAGTCAAGTGGGCCTTAGGAAGCATCACTATGAACAAAGCTAGTGGAGGTGATGGAATACCAGTTGAGCTATTTCAGATCCTAGAAGATGATGCTGTAAAAGTGCTGCACTCAATCTACCAGCAAATTTGGAAAACTCAGCAATGGCCACAGGACTGGAAAAGGTCAGTTTTCATTCCAATCCCAAAGAAAGGCAATGCCAAAGAATGCTCAAACTAATGCACAATTGCGCTCATCTCACACACTAGCAAAGTAATGCTCAAAATTCTCCAAGTCAGACTTCAACAGTATGTGAGATGTGAACTTCCAGATGTTCAAGCTGGTTTTAGAAAAGGCAGAGGAACAAGAGATCACATTGCCAACATCCGTTGGATCATTGAAAAATCAAGAGAGTTCCAGAAAAACATCTACTTCTGCTTTATTGAGTATGCCAAAGTCTGACTGTGTGTATCACAACAAACTGAGGAAAATTCTGAAAGAGATGGGAATACCAGACCACCTGACCTGCCTCCTGAGAAATCTGTATGCAGGTTAAGGAGCAACAGTTAGAACTGGACATGGAATAACAGACTGTTTCCAAATGGGGAAAGGAGTATGTCAAGGCTGTGTATTGTCACCCTGCTTATTTAACTTATATGTAGAGTACATCATGCGAAATGCCAGGCTGGATGGAGCACAAGCTGAAATCAAGATTGCTGGGAGAAATATCAATAACCTCAGATATGCAGATGACACCACTGTTATTGTAGAAAGTGAAGAAGAACTAAAGAGCCTCTTGATTAAAGTGAAAGAGGAGAGTGGAAAAGTTGGTTTAAAACTCAACATTCAGAAAACTAAGATCATGGCATCTGGTCCTATCACATGGCAAATAGATGGGAGAACAATGGCAACAGTGACGGACTTTATTTTCTTGGGCTCCAAAATCACTGGAGATGGTGACTGCAGCCATGAAATTAAAAGACACTTGCTCCTTGGAAGAAAAGTTATGACCAACCTAGACAGCATATTAAAAAACAGAGACATTACTTTGCCAACAAAGGTCCATCTAGTCAAAGCTATGGTTTTTCTAGTAGTCATGTATGGATATAAGAGTCAGACTATAAAGAAAGCTGAACACTGAAGAATTGATGCTTTTGAACTGGTGTTGGAGAAGACTCTTGAGAATCCCTTGGACTGCAAGGAGATCCAACCAGTCCATCCTAAAGGAAATTGGTCCTGAATATTCACTGGAAGGACTGATGGTGAAGCTGAAACTCCAATATTTTGGCCACCTGATGTGAAGAATTAACTCTTAAAAAAACCCTGATGCTGGGAAAGATTGAAGATGGGAGGAGAAGGGGATGAGAGGATGAGCCTGGTGTGCTGCAGTCCATGAGGTCACAAAGAGTCAGACATGACTGAGTGACTGAACTGAACTGAACTAGATGATGTCTTATTTAATCATGAAGGAATTACATTTTCCTTAAATCATTTATTTGGGCTCTGTATCTGTACATTATAGTGAAAGGATGTTTTAAAATGTTTTATTTAAATCGATAAGGATTCCACCCTGCCGTGATGTTTAAAGAACAGTTTGGTGATCTTCTTCCCAATGGGGTGGTAACTTTCTGTGAGAGACAAAGCTCTGGCGTGGTCTGGCCGGGAGGATGTGTTTGGCTCTGGGCAAATTGCTTCCATGACTGAACACCCTTCAGTTAACTCCATCCGCCGGCCCTGGGGTTGGAGACTGAGGCATCTTGTTTACGCAACAAGAAAAGCACATATCTTTGTGTGTGGGAATGATTATTGTATTATTAGTTTTTGTAATTATAAAAATATGAAAGTTGCTCAGTCGTGTCCAACTCTTTGTGACCCCATGGACTATATAGTCCATCGAATTCTCCAGGCCAGAATACTGGAGTGGGTAACTATTCCCTTCTCCAGGGGATCTTCCTAACCCAGGGATTGAACCCAGGTCTCCCGCATTGCGGGTGGATTCTTTACCAACTGAGCCACTAGGGAAGCCCATAAAAATTAAGTCAGTGGTTTAAAAAAAAAAAAAAAGGTGGATTCAGCACATGCATTTTCTTATAGTCCTATGCTATGTGCTGGGCTTATTTGCTCAGTCTTGTCCCTCTCTTTGTGACCCCATGGACTGTAGCCCACCAGGCTCCTTTGTCCATGGCGATTCTCCAGACAAGGATCCTGGAGTGGGTTGCCATGCCCTCCTCCAGGGGATCTTCCCCACCCAGGGATCAAACACAGGTCTCCCTCATTGTAGATCGATTCTTTACCATCTGAGCCACCAGGGAAGCCCCCATGTTCCCTCCTGAAGCCTACTGAAACGAGAGTAAAATGATTTATTTTTCTTATTTTTTTATTTTAGTTTTTAAATTTTATTTTTCCCCATCCTCCATGTAAGTAAGCATTTTCTTTCTTCTTTCTTTTCTATTTTTGGTGCTCTGGGTTTTTGTCGCTGCATGTGGGCTTTTTCTAGTTGTGACGAGCAGGGTCTACTCTCTAGTTGTGGTGCATGGGCTTCTCATTGAGGTGGCTTCTCCTGTTGCACAGGAACGTGGACTTTAGCTCGCGGGCTTAGTTGCACCATGGTATGTGGGATCTTTCTGGACCAGGGATTGAACCTACGTCAGCAGGTGGAGTCCCAACCATCGGACCAGCAGGGAAGTTCCAAAATAAGTTTTTTTTAAAGGAAAAATCCTCTAGGACCAACCCCCTCCCAAGAAAACAAACAAATAAACAAACAACCCCTCCCTCACATTCAACAACAATAACAAACAAAAGAAGTTAAAAAGCACACGAATGAGCTAAAAACCACATAATTAGCAGAGAGAAGATAGCTGTAGTCTAAGCTGGCAGGGGAAAAGCCAAGAAGCATCCAATTTACATGACAGAATCCTGCCAAGGCTTAGGAATAGGCAGACCAAGGTTGAAGGTGGGCCTAAGAACAGGGGGATTATATGATAAGCTGTCTGAGAGCCCCAGAAGCTCCAGCTCTCACTCTGCCTCTGTACTCCTAGGAGACTACCCCCACTTCTATGCCAGCAGAGGGCAGCAGTTTTATTATCCAATGAGGTCAAGGCGTGGAGGACTTGAGCATCTGGTTTGTGGCCGTTCTCTCTTCTGGGCCCTGCAGTTGTCCTAGAGTTCTTCAGGGTGCCCATGTACCTCCCATCCAACACTGTGACCCCGTGGTTGCACTGACCTCTGCTACTCACTTCAGCCATTTCACCTTGAACTTGTCATCGCTGGGTCCTGCTATTTCAGACATTGTATTCTGAGCACATCTACGTCTCCTTCTGGGTCAGCTGCCTCCACCATAGCTGCTCTTTGACCAGATTGGAGGCCATCAACTGCTCTGCTTTTTCTTAGACTTTCAGTCTCGTCCTTTCCTGCCCATCCCCCACCCTGAAATGTCTTGGAAATAGAAGTTGCTGGCGTTTGACCTTCCATTTTCATGTTATATCTTCCTCCTCACCTCTGGCCTCATGGTCAAGCCTTAGTAATGGAAGGGATCTAAGAGCGAAGGGATGAAAGAGAAGAATCGGGGGTGGGGGGCCCAAATCAGAAGGAATCTCGTCTCTGATTTTTGCTTACAAGAACACCCCATCCTCTGCTGCTTTGTCGCTGGTACGGCGGGCGGGGGGCAGGGGCTGTCGCTCTCTCTAAAACACTGTGTCTCATGATGCCATTAACCCTGGCCTCCTCCACCTTCTGTAGCCTTGCCCGTTGCATCAGTGGCTTCCACACTTTCTCACTGAACTCCATGGTTACACTGCACTCCAGTGTGCACACAAGCACGCACACACACTTCCCTTACGGGCTTCAGGAAGCAATCCTTATTCGGAAATTCTCTGATATTTTAAATTTTGTTCTGTTTTATTGTATCCATTCAGCTTAATGTTTAAAATACTGGCCAATAAATTGATATTTCAACCATTGGTGGATCCTGGCTCACAATTTGAAAAATACTGCTGCAGATCATCCCTTCCTGCCCCCCTCATATATTCCACTTTTTTTCCTACAAGCTGGATCCTTTCTCTTTCATTTAACAGGCTCAGATCTGTCTGGATTTTTTAAAAAAACCCTCCTCACCCTTCCCTGCCACACTCCAGAAGGAGTTGTCCATGCACAGGGTTCCACGTCCTCTTAGACTCCTTCCCTCTCGGTTCACCCAATCCTGACTGCCTTTCAAGCACCAGCCTTGCACTGGAACAGCCAGCCTCATTAGCCCCAAATGACTCCCTGTCATTTGTCCTGTGCTTGATGTCTGGGCATCTCCTTACTGGTTCTCAGTAGTGTCCAGCTTAGTGGATGCTCCTTTTCCCTGGCTCTGGTGTTCCACCTCCCTCTCAGTGATCGCTGAGGCTTCCCTGGTGGCTCAGACGGTAAAGAATCTGCCTGCCATGCAGGAGACTTGGGTTCGATCCCTGGGTTGGGAAGATCCTCTGGAGAAGGGAATGGCAACCCGCTCTAGTATTCTTGCCTGGAGAATCCATGGACAGAGAAGTCTGGTGGGCTATAGCCCATGGGGTCACAAGAGTCAGACATGACTGGGCAGCTAACACACATCCTTACTTTGATCACACGCCCCCTTGGGTGCAGACCACCCACTGAGTGGCAGCTCTAGACCATCGATCTGTCAGCTCTGGATCTGATTCCTGGCCCTGCTTTGTCACCGCTTACATGTTCACTACTCCTGTTTCTGAACACGCGTGGATCTGTTACCTTCCTCGTACCACACCAACTGGTTGCTGGCTTTTTAGGTTTTAAAAAAGACATTTTTAAATTTATTTGACTGTGCTGAGTCTTAGTTGTGACCTGCGGTATCTTTACAAGTGGTCTGTGGGATGTTTACTTGCGGTATGTGGAATCTAGTTCCTTGCCCAGGAATTGAACCCAGGCTGCCTGCATTGGGAGCGCAGAGTCTTAGCCACTGGACCACCAGGGAAGTCCCTGGTGTTTTAGTTTATGTGACCCTTTGGAATCTGTGCATCCTGAACATTTTCCTCTGTCAGGAGACAAAGCCATGGAAGAAAGAGTCATCTCCCCCATCCCTCTTTTATTATCTTTGCTCCTTTGATAACATTGAGCTTTCCTCTAACATGTTCCCTCTTCTTTTATGATGTGCTTTGTGCCATTTCCCAAATCTCATTCTAATTTTCCCTGGAGGGCAGCCTTCATTACTGCTGTTGATGAGCACTGAGGAGGGAATGTAGGCGTGCAGTTTCCCTCTTTCTCTGCCATCCTCTTAAAGTGAGCACCGTTAGTGGGTGATCATGCAGCTGCTTAAGGCCACGGGCTGTTTCTTAACAGCATTACTCTTCTCAGGGGACTTCTGTGTTTATTCCTTGCTCTTGCTCTACAGTTTTCTCTCTGATCTGGGAGGGTCCAACACAATAAGGTTCTTGGAAGTCTAGGTAATATTAGGTTGTACATGAAGTAATTTTATTATTTCAAGTAGAGAGAGTCTATTTAAATAGAGTAACCAAAAAAATAACAGAAGGCTATAGAAGGAATTCCTTTGTTAATGTTCATTAAAGACATCAATGTTCCCTTGATCTAAAATATATTCTCATATTCTGTTAACCTTTGTGAAGCGCAAAATGGAAAAGCCCTGGAGATCACCTAGCAGGATTACTTTCCCAGAGAAGCTGAGCCCCAGGTGACACGCTCTGACCCATGCCTCATTCCTGGCTGAGTTCTGACGAAGGCCTGTGTCTGCTAGGGCAAGCTTTTTCCGCCGTGCCTCTCACCTCCCCGTCTATCAATGCCTTTCCCCCATTCTCACAAATACTTAAGTGTACATGGACACTCACACCCACATTCTCCTTTAATCATCATTTTGAGGAATGAGGAATTGTCTTGTTTAGTGACATTTTTGGTAACATGATCTCGGCTTTAATGCATATTAGTTTTGTTATCGTTATCCCTATAAAACATTTTCAATTGAATTTTAAAAGTTATTTTAGGGGCTTTCCTGGTAGTCTAGTGGTTGAGAGTCGCTTGCCAGTTCAGGGGACACGGATTCCATTCCTGATCTGAGAAGAACCCACATGCTGTAGGGCAGCTAAGCCTGTGAGCCGCAACCACTGAGCCCCCTAGTCACTACTAATGAAGCCCGGGTGGCTCAAACGGTCAAGAATCTGCTTGCAGTGCAGGAGACCTGGGTTCAGTGCCTGTGCTGGGAAGATCCTCTGGAGAAGGGAATGGCAACCCACTCCAATATTCTTGCCTGAAGAATCCGTATGGACAGAGCAGCCTGCCGGGCTGCGGTCCATGGGGTCACAAAGAGTCTGAGGAGCTAACACTTTCACTGAAGCCCAAGAGCTCTAGAGCCGGTGCTCCACGACAGGGGAAGCCACCACAATGAGAAGCCCATGCACTGCAATGAAGGGAAAGCCCAAGTGCAGCGACAAGACCCAGGGCAGTGGAAAATGAATAAATAAAGTTTAAAAAGTTATTTCACATCTATGGATCATGTATGTTTTATTTAACATATGCTTAACAAATAGCATATAGATGACCTCTGAGTTTTGTTTTGTTTTGTTTTGTTTTTTTTTTGAATGAGAGAATTTGGTAATGAAATCCCAAATCCTTTGGGAGCCTCAGTTATGTAACCATAGGATTTCGCAGATCAGAGTGTGCTCTAGGATCTTTTGAAACACATGGAAAGGGTTACCTTTGAATATGTAGTATCAGTTTTTTCAGATTATTTTCTTTGATAGTTTTTTGAGAATGAACTTAACTTAGGCATCTTGAATTTCTTTGAAGCTTTAGATAAATGATTTTTAGTATAATATATCTGTAGTGCCACCTGTCGCTTTTCCTTTGAATGGCTGGTATTTTAGACCAGGGTCAGCAAACTTTCTCTTTAATGGGCCAGATAGTAAATATTTTAGGCTCTCTGGGCCCTCTGGTCTCTCACACGATCAGTTCTGCTGCTGCAGTGGGCGAGTAGCCACAGACCGTTGTAAATGATTGGCCGTGGCTGTTCATGAAAACTACATTCACAAAAACAGCCTGAGTTTGCCAACCTCTGATCAAACATAACGTTGAGCTTCTTTCCAAGTGCAAGTGGCAGTCTCTGCCAGCAATTCCATCCCCCTCTCCAGAAGGAGTCACCAAGGAACTGAAAGAATGACAAAAGCAGCAGTTGTGTTCCCACTTCTGTGCCTTTTCCAAACTTGGTCTCCCTGCCTGAGATGCTGTCTTTTCCATCTGCCTAAATGTTACCTAGGAGGCCTTTCCAGTCAACTCCTAGTGCTCTCTCCCTGCTTTGAACTCTTTTGGCATGCTGTTTGCATGTCTCACTGGCAGGTCTTGTGGTATTTGTGTGTTCATGGATTTAGGCCTCTTCCAAGTTCCCAGAGCACAGGGTGTTTGACACGATGTTCTGTGTGCAGTGAGGGCCGAGGAGTGGCTGTCAGCACCCAGTATGAGTTCAGCTGCCCTACCTGCCTGGGAGGGACCGTCCTTTGAGGGATCAGTAGGATAGACATATGTTCAGAGTAGAAAGAACCACAGTTATTGTTTTATGGCTCTAATTTCTCAGATAGGAGACAGAGTTCATTGTGGAAATGGGGATGCTAGAAACCATAAAAAGTTTAGGGAGGAACCAAGACAGCATCGAAGAGAAGCCCAGAGCACTTTGGCAGCTCTGTCTTTCAGCCCTCAGAGAAGAAATGCCCAAAAGACACTTTACATGTTGGAAATAAAACCACCACTTCCTAGCTGAGGGACCGTAGTGAATTAACTTGCTCAATTTCTCACCTGTACAATGGAGATGACAATAGTACCAACCTTAGAGGGTTGATGGGGGCATTAAATGAGTTAAATCTGTAAAGGACACAGGGTGCGGTCCATCACCTGGTAAATGTTGGCTCTAGTTGTCATTTGACAGGTGGAACCTGGTGGGAGTCTGCCTCACCCCCCGCCCAGGGATCATGACTTAGTGCAATGATGAAGCAAGCTGAGGACCCCAGACTGTAAAAAGAAGCCTGCCTTCTAGGCTGAGATGAGCACCATAAATATGCAGTTACCAAAAGATGACCATACTTCAGATATTTATTAAACTTAACACCATTTCGGATTTTTAAAAAGTATTTATTTGTTTTTTTTTAGTTTGACTGCTTCTGTTTTTCACTGTGGCATGCTGAATCTCCGATCTTTGTTGCAGGATTCAGGCTCTATTGAAAAGCTATGGCACGCAGAATCTTTAGTTACTGCATGTGGGATCTAGTTCTCTGATCAGGGATTGAACCCAGGCCCCTTGCAGTGGATTCTTAGCCACTGGGCCACCAGGGAAGTTCCTCCATTTCAGTTTCACTAAAATTGATTGAGCCATTCTGTTTGCTATATCCTGGTGGGTGCAGAGGTGCTCAGACATGGCTGCTAACCTGAAGGACTTAAGGGTCAGGGAGATGCATAATTTCATCATGTTACGTAAGTGACAAGATAGATAGTATTGTAAGGAAAACATTATCCTGCTTGAAGAGGATATTAAAGGGTGAAAGGATATTAAAAGCTTACATTAAGCTACAGAAATTCAGTAATGACATTGTTGATTCAAGGATACTGAAAAAAACAGCTCCTGATTGGTTCTTGGGGGAGGCTGGCTATGTGTCCGGGGAGTCTGCTGGTGTTTCATATGTGATGTGGGAAACTTGGGAGGTCCCTGGGTGAGGCTATCGCCATCTAACAAAAAGATTTGCTCTTCATTTGCTTGGCATGGTCAGGGAGCTGGGGGAAGAACTTGGACTGTGTCAGCCTGCATCAGAGCTTGCTAAGTGCTCTGAAGTTGGAGAAGACTCTAACAAAAATGCAGATCCCATATGATCTGGGAGAAGTGAATCTCCCATCAGAGCAGGGGCAGGTCTGCTGTCTGTGAAGATATTAACTAATGAAGTCTACTTTTGCACTTTTAAAATGTTTATTTATTTGGCTGTGCCAGGTCTTAGTTGCAGCACTGGGGATCTCTGATCTTCGTTGCCCACTTGTGGGATCTTTAGTTGCCACATGAGAACTCTTAGTTTAGGCATGTGGGATCTAGTTCCTTGACCGGGATGTCCCCTGCATTGGGAGTGCAGAGTCTTAGCCCCTGGACCACCAGGGAAGTTCCTTTTTACATTTTATATAGCATTTTATGTGTCCTGTATTGCACATGAAATGAATAAAAATCCGATGTTGGCAGACTCTGTAGGTATGCAGAAAGTGACTAATCACATTGTTATGAAAGTTCATCTCATTAAATTTTTCACTGTCACCGTGGCAAGAGCTCCGTTGGGTTCCTATATTGGACACTGCCTGTGCGTGTACCTCTTACAATCATCACTGTGGCCACAGCGGCAATCAGTTCTGCACACACAGGTGAAACCAGTCAGCACCTACTGGCAGCTCTTGATTACTGCCCTGAGGCTTCTGATGCTGTGATGTGCGCTGCTCCTGGGTACCTGTTCAGCACTCACACTTGTGCAACCATCTGAGCAACCTGGAAGTGCAGGGGAGATATTACCCTCAGGGAAACCTTTAATCCTTGGGGCATAGGTGCCATCACTTTTCTTCCTTGAGTAGGGAGAGGCTGGAGGTGGTGGTTCCTAGATATTTTATGAAGATCCTGCAGTGGTCCCATGGGAGGGAGCCACCACGTCTGACGTGATAGCCAATGTAAGAATACACCCTGAACTGGCTGTTCCTGTTTCACTCCTCCTGTACCAACAGTCTGCTACTCGTGATCACAAATGAATATACCTCACAGGTTCTGCTCTTGTGGGAACAATGGCAACCCACTCCAGTACTCTTGCCGGGAAGGTCCCATGGATGGAGGAGCCTGGTAGGCTGCAGCCCACGGGATCGCTAGGAGTCGGACACGACTTCACTTTCACTTTCATGCATTGGAGAAGGCAATGGCACCCCACTCCAGTATTCTTGCCTGGAGAATCCCAGGGATGGGAGAGCCGGGTGGGCTGCAGTCTATGAGGTCGCACAGAGTCAGACACGACTGAAGCGACTTAGCAGCAGCAGCAGATCAAGATGAATTCCTTCTGAAATTTTCCTTAACCTTTGGTGCTTCTTCATCACAGAAGGCTCTTCCTTACTTGTCCGGTGGGAATATCTCTTCTGTCACAGTTTGATTCTTCTCTACCTCAGGAAGTGGTCTTCCCTAGGGTGAGTCCTCTCAGTTTGGATTATAGAGGAACTCTGGAGTTGGAGATAGGAGAAGCTTTTATTTTTGAAGAAAACTCAGCCTTCAGGATATTGATCTTTCCATTACCTTCAAAAAGCTAGTTTTGATATGGAAAGCTGATTGGGACCCATCTGTTTTTGGCTATGCTGCTGATTCCTTTCCTGATGCATCAAGTCTTAGTTGATGCATTATGACCACAAGGGAATAAAAATTATGTCTTTTTAATATTTTAAAAACACTATACTATTTTACACAGGTAATGGAATTAAGGCAAAAAGGAGTCATAAATGTGAATCTCTTATAGAGGTGCCTAAACAAATATGCATGACAAAAAACACATCATTTTTAAAAAATTAGCAAGACAATTTTTGAGTACCTATTACAATACTTGAGAATTTTAGGTTCATCCCAGTTTCTTGTATTGATATCATAAGCATATCTTATAGACCCATCCTGATATCTAGTGTTCATATTAGTGGTTCAGATGATCATATTAAACTTAAAATAATGATGAGAGATTCTGGGAAGATGGTAACATTTGTAGTGGGAGAGTTTTCTGATCTCTCTAAATTTACACATAAAAATAGATCCTTGGATGGAAAAACCAAAGCATGGATGACATTGGCAGCAAAACTAGTAACAAGGAATCCCCCATACCCTAAATCCCCAATGGGTGAAGACAGACTAACAACCACAGACCTTTAGAGAATCAGTCTCTCTGTGGAAACATGCAGAGAGAACTAATGGGACATTTGATGGACTTAAGAATAATAGCACCCCCAGAATAGCCACGTTCACCAGAAGGTGAGTGGGACAACTTGAGAACAGTAGCAGAGATGGGGGATTCTGCACCTTTTGACCTGGGTAGGTCTGCAGTAAGGTCTGAAGGACTGGGTTAGACTAGGCTCAATGGACTGTCTCAGCTTGTACCTTCTTGGGTGTGGTCCCCATACCCGGAAACCACTGCTAGCAGTGGAAATTATGTTGAGCAGAGTCGGACGACAGAGAGAAAGGAAAGAGAAAGTCCAGATAAAAGTGCTGAAGGGGAGCAGAGCCAGGAAATCTCTGAAAGCAGACCTCCATTGAAAAAATGTTATATATTCTTTTACTTGGCTGCACCAGGTCTTAGTTGTGGTACTCGGGATCTTGGATCTTGGTTGCAGCTTGTGGGATCTTTTTTGTTGCAGCATGTGAACTCTTAGTTGCATCATGTAGGATCAAGTTCCCTGACTAGAGTTCTAGGACCTGCATTGGGAGTCTTAGCTGCTGCACCACCAGGGAAATCCCCAAACCTCCATATTTTTTTAACATATGGAGAAAATTACAGGAGCGAGTGCTCTGTGAAATTAAAAAAGCTAACCCCTTCTAAAATTATGGGGAAAAGAATTTTATATAAAAATAAGCAGGAAATTGAGGCCAAATAAGAGAAATTAAAAGACAGAATAACATACTTTCAGACAATGAAACCATACAGAAAAATATGCCCATAAAACAAATCCAAACTGTAACCTTCTGTTTCAACATAAGGTAAAAGATACTAAGAAATTATATAAGACCTGAAAGAATAAATCAGAATTAGAAAGATATAAAAAGGTGTCAAAATGCTTTTAAAAATAAAAGTGAAAAACATTTTATTTAATTAATTTATTTAAAAGTTTTTTCCTTTTAACTATTTAAAAATAGTTTTTTAATATATAAAAAATATATTAAAAAATGATTCTTGGTTTTTAAAAAATATTTATTTATTTTGCTTTGCTGGGTCGTCATTTCTTTGTGAGGGCTTTTTTCTCTAGTTGCGGTAAGCAGGGGCTACTCTTCGTTGTGGTTCGTGGGCTTCTCATTGTGATGGTTTCTCTTGTTTCAGAGCACAGGCTCTAGGCATAGCATGAAGGCTTAGTTGATCCATGGGATGTGGAATCTTTCCTGTGTTGCCTGCATTGGCAGGGGGATTGTTATCCACTGAGCTACCAGGGAAGTCCAAGAAAATTATTTTAGGAATGAAGACAAGTTAGAAGGAATATAAGCACAAATAAAACAATAGATAATGTCTTTAAATGGTTAAAGGGATGAAAATGTTATATGTAAAAAATAAATGAGGAAAGAGATAAAAGTATTTTAGAGAAAGTGACAAATATTGAAGATAGGCAAAGATAGTCCAACATATAAGTAATAAGATACCCGAAAGAAGAGGACTAAGCAAGAGAAGAGAGTAAATGCTAAAATCTATAATTTCAGAAAAGTTCTCTAAAATGAAAAAATATTTGAAATTGCATATTGAAAGAACTCACCACATACCTAGAATATTGATTCAGAGTGAATATTAATCCAGAATGACCAATACCAAGACTTATTCTGCTAAAATAACTAGACTTAAAATTCCTCTGACTCTCTAACTGAGAAGAGCAAGTGACGTAGAGAAGGGAAAGTCAATGAAATATTGACTTTTTTTTACAGCAACATTTTATACCAGAAAAAAGGAGTAATATTTAGGTATTCAGAGAAAGAAAATGGGAGCCCAAGATCTTATACCCAAGAAAACTGACTTTCAACTAAAAAGATTACTGTTATCAATTTATAGGAACTCGGAAAATAATGTTTCCATGTACCCTTCTTGAGGAGTCTACTAGAGAAAGAGCTTCAAACTATCCAAATGACTAGAAAGACACCAGTATAAGGACTGCTGGTAAATATAAAAAATTGAGGGCAAAAGGGAGAGACTGTGGTATGTAATGGCTGTATGCTCTGATACTGTCAATATAACTGTAATGGGGGAGAAAGGAGAGAGCATATACAAATTTTTAAAACCTGTTCTCAGTAATTAGATTGGTGGTGATAGTATTAGTATTATAATCTGAGACCATTGTGTGTATAATGTGGGGTGAAGTAAATGAATAGTTTTGAGATATTCTATCATCTCTTGTGTTTTAGCGAACTAGGGTTCCCGGTGTGGAAGAAGGGAGACATAGATGTAATAAAGAGAGACTGTATGAAACAGTAGTGGTCTTGAATTTAAGTGAGGAGTTATCAGTATGAACCCAAGAGCTATTTTATTAAAAAAAATGTTATATGTGTGTGTGTGTGTGAATGTATATTTCTAGTTCTGACTAATGATAAGGCCTATGAGTGAGCATTCTCAGCGCCCAGACTATGTAGCCTTATAATGTCACTTCCCATTAAAAGAAATCAGGGTGTGGGCTTCCCTGGTAACTCTGTGGTAAAGAATCTGCCTGCCAATGCAGGAGATATGGATTTGATCCCTGGTTGGGGAAGATTCCATATGCTGCAGAGCAACCAAGTCCATGTACCACAATTAATGAGCCTGTGCTCTAGAGCCCAGGAACGGCAACGGTTGAGCCCATGCGCTGCGACTGCTGAAGCCTGTGCACCCTAGAAGCTGTGCTCTGCAACAAGGGAAGCCACAACAGTGAGAAGCCCCAGCAATGAGAAGCCTGCACACTGCAACAAAGAGTAGCCCCTGATTGCTGCAATTAGAGGAAAGCCCTCACAGCAACGAGGACCCAGCACAGTGATAAATAAATAAATAAAACTATATATAAGTATATATATACACACATGTATAAACCAGGGCATTTGGAGAAATGGCTGATTCCAGGTCTGAGACCGAAAATGTGCAAGATGAACTCAGGAGAGGATTCGAAAAGAATTTTATTAGCCAAATTTGAGACCATTTGATCTACAATAAGAGAAGTATTTGTAATGAATCAAAACTTATCAAAATATGTTTAAATTCATGAATGTGTAATGATTTTTAAAATAAAAGCCCGGTTGGTCACCTTCAGATGATAGGAATCCAATTTATTATCTTGAAATTGATAAACAAAGGGAAAGATTCAAGTCTTTATTTTGACTTTTCTAAATGACCTGAGCCAATGGTAAGAGGGGATGCATCTATTTATAAAAACATTCCAACAAATAAATAAGAAACATCAGAATTAAAATATCATCACTTTAATGGACTCGAGCATGGTGCATTGACAGCTGCTCACATCATAAGAAGAAAGATTCTCAGACTTTATGTGCCTTCTATTGAAAAAACTGAGCGCCACTTGTCATATTACCAGGGAGGTTGAATCTGACTCTCATCCAGCCTCCAGATCCAGCTGTCCATTTGCAAGAAATATCGCGGAACATGTTAAATAACACCAACAGTATCAATCAGCAAAACTAACTCTATAGGTCAAATGCACCAGATTTTCAACAGATAAATTCTAAATAATAAAGGGTTGACGAGGGACCTGTAAAACTGAGAGAGACCCAAGACATATTACTTTTTCCCAAAGGGCAAGACAAGGTACACACTAGGAGTATACAATCAGACACACAGTGACTTCCCTGGTGGTTTAGTGGTAAAGAATCTGCCTTGCAACGCAGAGGATGTGAGTTTGATCGCTGATCAGAGAACTAAGATCCCATATACCTTGGAGCAACTAAGCCCACGTGCTGCGACTGCTGAAGCCCACATGCTCCTGAGCCTTCGAGCCACAACTACAGAGTCTGTGTACCACAATAAAGAAGATCCCGCGTGACGCCGTGAAGATCCAGTGAGCTGCGACTAAGAGCCAACACAGCCAAGTAAATAAATACATATTAAAAAAGAGAAAGGAGCCAGACATACACATACATATACACATATAAGCAAAACAGGGTATTTGTTCCTTTGGGGGAGCAGGAGGGGCTTGAGAATGAGTTTATGAGGAAGTTTATTGAGAATGAGTTTATGGAGGGATTTCTGGGATTGTTGGTAGATTTGTATTTCTTGACTTTGGTGAGGGTTACAAGGTTTTGTTTTTTTTTAATGATAATGTTTATTTTATTTAAAAAGGTTAAAAAAGAGAAAAAACATGATGAGTTGTCTAAAATATACCCATACTTTAGAAAATTTATATAGTGATTTTTGTTTTAATAAGCCCCTCATCTTAGGGATTTTCTTAGATCTAACCGGACTGGCAACCTACTCCAGTATTCTTGCCTGGGTAATTCCAAGGACAGAAGAGCCTGGTGGGCTACAGTCCATAGGATTGCAAACAGTTGGTCTCAGTTGAAGCAACTTAGCAACCAGACGTATAGATCCACAAGACCCAAATCAACCCTACTCAGCACTATTAACTCACTCCAGGTAGCTTAGTCTCTTTGTCAGCCTCCCTCTACCCAGTGACAGCCTGGGAACAAGTTGACATTACACTTTGACTGGGTTTCCAGAGGGGTCAGAGGCAGAATGGTAACCCAAGGTCAAATTTGCCCATAAGAAGGTGAAAGATTTGTCCATAAAGAAGGTGAAAATTTTTTTTTGCTAGTTCGTTTTTTAAACCCATTACTTACACCTTCTGAGAATCAGCACTGTTATTGTTGCATTTTTTCCCACAGCATGCCTTTCAAGGCACTCATGTACAGATGAAGGAAGGTATAAATTAGGTGAGTATCAAGGCCTCCTTCAGCTCTGATATTTGGTATTTGAGGTAGAAGTATGTTAACTTCCTTATTCTTCATATGGAGATGATAGAAAAGAAGAGATTTAATGGAATTTTCCAGGTCACACAGGGAGCTGAATGCTCTGTTAGGTCACCTGACAAAATTTATTGTCAGTGTAATTTTTCTGTTTGTTTCATTTTTAATGCCATAGGTTTTATTTACAATTTTCCATTCCACCGCCCTCCTCCCTTACTCTTTTTGGCAAGGACCGGAGAAGTACATCGTTTCTGAATGGTAGTAATTAAAGGTATATTCGTAATGGTCTGTTCTCTGATTTAAATCCCTGAAAAACCAGAAGAGGTTTTGACAGAACTAGGACATGGGAAGCAAAAAGTCAATTAAATCTGATTTTTTTTTTTCAAGAGCCACATAAATGTTATAAAAGTGCCACATACTTGAGCCGTTTTAGCAGTTTTCCATCTGCTTTTGTTATCTCAAAAAGAAGGAAGTTTTCCTGGCACTTCTCTGAATTGTCTTAAGCGACTTTTAGATCATCACAGTGAGTGGGGTGGTCCTAATTCTCAGTGCTCCAATTTGACTCTGAAGTTTAGAGCAGACTGCACTAATTCATTTGGTTAGTTTTGCCCCCTTTTGGCTTGAAAAAGAAAAGGCTGTGAATTCTTTCACTTGGCAGAGAAAGTAGCATTGTGGGTTGTCCTTCCAATACATTTTCCACAGGCACCAATCTCTTCTTGGGTATAAACAGGCTGTTCTTGAACAGACAGACATTCAGGAGATTCTATAAATTGAATCTTCCGTCTTCTGCTAATATGGCTTTTGGCAATAAAGCCATTATCATGAAGTGCCATAAAAGGCGTCTTTTTTTTTTTTGTTTTTTTTCATCTGTTGCCTACTCAGCATGGGGTTTATTGCTATTTAGAAGTCTGACTGCTAAATGCTAAACTAGGCAGGTCACCCTGCAGTAAGTGGATAGATGAGTCTCAGATATGCCACCTGCTGTCCTTTGGGACAACAGGCACATTTTTTTGGTGGCAAGACCTAAAATGGCAACAGAGGCATGCTCCCTTGATTTTTAATTGCCAGTTGGACATTGGCTAACTGGTACACTAAAAGAGATCAGTAGGTGTGTATTCTATGAACTAACCCAACTCAGATACTTAATGATTATCGATCTGGAGTCTGGTGCTGTGAAGATTTTACAGCTAGATAAAATAGAATTTCTCCTTTTAAGGAGTTTATATCCAAATTTTGGAAATAATACTGAACAATAAGGAGCAAATGTCAAAGTCTATTAATTCTTTAAATACTTGGCTTCATACTAGGGCCCTTGGTAAATGCTCCATAGCTTTACTATTATTACTATTATTGTTGTTGTTAGGAGCGTAGAAGTAGAATTTTAGAGTCTGTGGAGGATGGGCTCCAATATGAATGTCCACAATAGGAGGCCTTTGGAGAGTGGATGAGATCTGTATACATAGAAGGCATTTGAAAGTAGCATAGTGTAAATTAAATCAGTTCTCAGTTTAGCATCTGACATTCTTTTGTTGTTAAGTCACTCTTTCACCTGCTTTCCACCTCCCAAAAGTTTATTGTTTGTTCTATTATGATTTATTTTCTTTAGGATTATCTCTCTTTTTGAGAAAATAACTTCATTATAATTTTACTGAGGTTTTCAGAGAAAAGGATGCATATGTTCAAATTATCATTTTAACAGACTCTTGGAGAGAAATAACTTTATTTTTAACAAAGATACATGCTCATTATTTTAACAAATCAAGCAATATAGAAAAGTACAAAGAAACAAGTAAAAGTCAATGAATACTCTACCATGCAGAAATTATTTTAACAATTTTATTTTATACTCATTATTTTAACAAATCGAGCAATACAGAAAAGTACAAAGAAAGAAGTAAAAGTCAATGAATACTCTACCATGCAGAAATTATTTTAACAATTTTATTAAAGTTCATTCCATTTCATTCCATATATGCATATATACACAAACGCAAGAGTAGAAGGGTCATTTGTTTGTTGTTGTTGTGGTTGAGTTATAAAAGTTCTTTATATGTTCTAGATATGAATCCCTTATCATATATATAATTTACAGATATTTTTTCTCATTTTTGGTTTATCTTTTTACTTTCCTAGTGGTGTACTTTGCAGATATGTTATTAATTTTGATAAAGTCCAGTTTATTTATTTTTTCCTTTTGTTGTTTGTGCTTTTGATGCATGTCCAAGAAACCATTGCTTAGGGTCATGAAAATTTACACCTGTATTTTCTTCTAAGAGTTTCATGGTTTTAGCTCTTAAATATAGGTCTTTGAGTCAACTGTTTTGCTATGATGGAGATCAGTGGAGAAATAACTCCAGAAAGAATGAAGGGATGGAGCCAAAGCAAAAACAATACCCAGATGTGGATGTGACTGGTGGTAGAAGCAAGGTCCGATGCTGTAAAGAGCAGTATTGCATAGGAACCTGGAATGTCAGGTCCATGAATCAAGGCAAATTGGAAGTGGTCAAACAAGAGATGGCAAAAGTGAACATCGACATTCTAGGAATCAGTGAACTAAAATGGACTGGAATGGGTGAATTTAACTCAGATGACCATTATATCTACTACTGCGGGCAGGAATCCCTCAGAAGAAATGGAGTAGCCATCATGGTCAACAAGAGTCCGAAATGCAGTACTTGGGTGCAATCTCAAAAACGACAGAATGATCTCTGTTCCTCTCCAAGGCAAACCATTCAATATCACGGTAATCCAAGTCTATGCCCCAACAAGTAACGCTGAAGAAGCTAAAGTTGAACGGTTATATGAAGACCTACAAGACCTTCTAGAACTAACACCCAAAAAAGATGTCCTTTTCATTATAGGGGACTGGAATGCAAAAGTAGGAAGTCAAGAAATACCTGGAGTAACAGGCAAATTTGGCTTAGGAGTACAGAATGAAGCAGGGCAAAGGCTAATAGAGTTTTGCCAAGAAAATGCACTGGTCATAGCAAACACCCTCTTCCAACAACACAAAGAAGACTCTACACATGGACATCACCAGATGGTCAACACCGAAATCAGATTGATTATATTCTTTGCAGCCAAAGATGGAGAAGCTCTATACAGTCAACAAAAACAAGACCAGGAGCTGACTGTGGCTCAGATCATGAACTCCTTATTGCCAAATTCAGACTTAAATTGAAGAAAGTAGGGAAAACCGCTAGACCATTCAGGTATGACCTAAATCAAATCCCTTATGATTATACAGTGGAAGTGAGAAATAGATTCAAGGACCTAAATCTGATAGATAGAGTGCCTGGTGAACTATGAAATGAGGTTCATGACACTGTACAGGAGACAGGGATCAAGACCATCCCCATGGAAAAGAAATGCAAAAAAGCAACATGGCTGTCTGGGGAGGCCTTACAAATAGCTGTGAAAAGAAGAGAAGCCAAAAGCAAAGGAGAAAAGGAAAGATATAAGTATCTGAATGCAGAATTACAAAGAATAGCAAGGAGAGAAAAGAAAGCCTTCTTCAGCGATCAGTGCAAAGAAATAGAGGAAAACAAAAGAATGGGAAAGACTAGAGATCTCTTCATGAAAATTAGAGATACCAAGGGAACATTTCATGCAAAGATGGGTTCAATAAAGGACAGAAGTGGTATGGACCTAACAGAAGCAGAAGATATTAAGAAGAGGTGGCAAGAATACACAGAAGAACTGTACAAAAAAGATCTTCACGACCTGGATAATCACGATGGTGTGATCACTCACCTAGAGCTAGACATCCTGGAATGTGAAGTCAACTGGGCCTTAGAAAGCATCACTACGAACAAAGCTAGTGGAGGTGATGGAATTCCAGTTGAGCTATTTCAAATCCTGAAAGATGGTGCTGTGAAAGTGCTGCACTCAATACGCCAGCAAAGTTGGAAAACTCAGCAGTGGCCACAGGACTGGAAAAGGTCAGTTTTCATTCCAATCCCAAAGAAAAGCAATGCCAAAGAATGCTCAAACTACCACACAATTGCACTCATCTCACATGCTAGTAAAGTAATGCTCAAAATTCTCCAAGCCAGGCTTCAGCAATATGTGAACCATGAACTTCCAGATGTTCAAGCTGGTTTTCGAAAAGGCAGAGGAACCAGAGATCAAATTGCCAACATCTGCTGGATCATTGAAAAAGCAAGAGAGTTCCAGAAAAACATCAATTTCTGCTTTACTGACTATGCCAAAGCCTTTGACTGTGTGGATCACAACAAAGTGTGGAAAATTCTGAAAGAGATGGGAATACCAGACCACCTGACCTGCCTCTTGAGAAATCTGTATGCAGGTCAGGAAGCAACAGTTAGAACTGGGCATGGAACAACAGACTGGTTCCAAATAGGAAAAGGAGTACATCAAGGCTGTATATTGTCACCCTGCTTATTTAACTTATATGCAGAGTACATCATGAGAAACGCTGGACTGGAAGAAACACAAGCTGGAATCAAGATTGCTGGGAGAAATATCAATAACCTCAGATATGCAGATGACACCACCCTTATGGCAGAAAGTGAAGAGGAGCTAAAAGCCTCTTGATGAAAGTGAAAGAGGAGAGTGAAAAAGTTGGCTTAAAACGAAGATCAGAAAACGAAGATCATGGTATCTGGTCCCATCACTTCATGGGAAGTAGATGGGGAAACAGTGTCAGACTTTATTATTTTGGGCTCCAAAATCACTGCAGATGGTGACTGCAGCCATGAAATTAAAAGACGCTTACTCCTTGGAAGGAAAATTATGACCAACCTAGATAGCATATTCAAAAGTACAGACATTACTTTGCCAACTAAGGTCCGTCTAGTCAAGGCTATGGTTTTTCCTGTGGTCATGTATGGATGTGAGAGTTGGACTGTGAAGAAGGCTGAGCACCGGAAAATTGATGCTTTTGAACTGTGGTGTTGGAGAAGACTCTTGAGAGTCCCTTGGATTGCAAGGAGATCCAACCAGTCCATTCTGAAGGAGAGCAGCCCTGGGATTTCTTTGGAAGGAATGATGCTAAAGCTGAAACTCCAGTACTTTGGCCACCTCATGCGAAGAATTGACTCATTGGAAAAGACTCTGATGCTGGGAGGGATTGAGGGCAGGAGGAGAAGGGGACAACAGAGGATGAGATGGCTGGATGGCATCACTGACTCGATGGACGTGAATCTGAGTGAACTCCGGGAGTTGGTGATGGACAGGGAGGCCTGGCATGCTGCAATTCATGGGGTCACAAAGAGTTGGACACGACTGAGCGACTGAAATGAATTGAACTGAGGTAGGGGTTTCACTTCATTCTTTTACATGTTCAGTTGTCCCTAGAACAATTCATTGAGTCTATTCCTCTCCTATTGGACTGTCTTGGCACCCTTTGAAAATAAATTCACTTTAAATGTGAAGATTTTGAGCAATAACCCACCGTCTTGTTTACCACTCCTCTGTCATTAACCTTTGAGGTCAGAAAATGTAAATCCTCCAGCTTTGTTTTTCTTTTCAAGATTGTTTTGGCTATTTTGAGTCCCTTGCATTTCTGCATGAATTTTAAGATTAGCTTACAAATTTCTACAAAGAATCCAGCAAGAATTTGATGAGGATATCATTGAATCTGTAGACCAGTTCTGGAAGTGTTGCTATCTTAATATAGTAAATATTAAACTTATTACCATTTATATATAAAACCTAAATATTAAGTCTTCCAATCCAAAAACATGGGATAGCTTTCCATTTATTTTGATATTTTTATATTTCTTTCAACAATGATTTGTAGTTTTCAGAGTATAGTTTTGTACTTTTTTGTTAAATTTCCCAAGTATTTGCTTCTTTTTTGATGGTGTTGTGAATAGAATATTTTTTAAAGATTTCATTTTTTGATTGTTTGTTGCTAGAGTATAAAAGTACAATTGAATTTGTATGTTGATCTTGTATTCATAACCTTACTGAACTCATTTATTACTTCTAATAGTTTTATGGTAGATTACTTGGGATTTTCCATATGAATTATGTCATCTACAAATAAAACTTATTTCTTCCTTTCCAATCTGAATGCCTTGTATTTCATTTTCTTTTCTAATGTCCTTGGCTAGAACTTCTTGTATAATGTTGACTAGAAATGGTGAGAGTGGACATCCTTCCCAGTGTTGGGGGAAGTCTTTCACAATTAAGCATGATGGTTGCTTAAAAAGTTTTTTTTTTCGGTGGATGCCTTTTTATCAAACATAGGAGGTTCCCTTGTGTTCCAAATTTGTGGAGAAATTTTTCAATAAATGTTTAATTTTGTCAAACGCCTTTTTATATCAATTAAAAATTTTAATTGAAAATTTTATTTGTATGGTGATTATGTAGTTTTTCTTTTATAGATGGTTAAAATGGTGGGTTACATTGATTGACTTTCAAATGTTGAACCAGACTTGCATGCCCAGGATAAACCCACTTGATTGTGGTGTTATTATTCTTTTAATATATTTTAATCTTATTTATAGTATATTTCATTGTAATAATTCATTGCTAATATTTTATTAAAGATTTTTGTGTCTGTATCCATGAAGGGTACGGGTTTGTAACTTTCACTTCTTATATTGTCTTTGTTAGATTTTGGTATCTGGGTAATGCTGGTTCTCATGAGTTGAAAAATGTTCTTTCTTCTATGTATTGGAAAAAATTATAAAGAATTAGCATAATTTCTTCTTTGAATCTTTGGTAAAATTTACCAGTGAAACCATCTGAGTTTCCTTTTCCTAGGAAAAAAATTAAATTAGGCATTCAATTTCTTTAATACTTATGAGACTATTCAGAATTTCTATTTAACCTAGAGTCAGCTTTGATAATTTGTGTTTTTCAAAAATTGGCAGATTTTATCTATTGAATTTCTGCATGTAGAGTTGTTCACAGAACTGCTATGTTATCATTTTAATGGCTGTAGGATCTGTAGTGATATCCCCTGTTTCATCCCTAATATTGGTAATTTATATCTTTTTTATTTCTTGGTATATCTTGCTAGAGATTTATCAGTTTTATTGATTGTTTCAAAGACCAGCTTTGAGTTCATTGATTTTGCCTACAGTTCTCTTTTCAATTTCATTGATTTCCACCCTAACTATTATTTCCTTTCTGCTGTTTGATTTGCTTTTTTCTTTGCTCTTCTAATTTTTTTTTTTAATTACTTATTTTATTTTTGGTTGCACTTGGTTTTTGTTGCTTTGTGAGGGCTTTCTCTAGTTGCAGCAAGCAGGGGCTTCACTTCATTGCAGTGTGAAGGCTGCTCATTGCAGTGGCATCTCTTGTTTCAGAACACAGGCTCTAGATGCTTGGGCTTCAGTAGTTGTGGCACATGGGCTTAGTTGCTCCATGGCACATGAGATCTTCTTGGATGACGGATTGAACTGCCCACTGCATTGGCAGGCAGATTATTATCCACTGTACTAGAAGAGGGAAGTCCTTCTAATTTCTTGAAGATAAGATTAGATTATTGATTTAAGAACTTTCTTTTCTAATATAAGCTTTTAATGCCATGTTTTCCGCTAAGCACTGCTTTATCTGCACTTCAAAAAATTTGAAACATTTACTTTCATTTTCTTCCAGTTCAAAATATTTTCTAATTTCCCTTATGATTTTCCCCTTGATTCATGGATTACTGGGAGAAGGCAATGGCAACCCACTCCAGTACTCTTGCATGGAAAATCCCATGGATGGAGGAGCCTGGTAGGCTGCAGTCCATGGGGTCGCGAAGAGTCGGACATGACTGAGTGACTTCACTTTCACTTTTCACTTTAATGCATTGGAGAAGGAAATGGCAACCCACTCCTGTGTTCTTGCCTGGAGAATCCCAGGGACAGCGGAGCCTGGTGGGCTGCCGTCTATGGGGTTGCACAGAGCCGACTCTGTGCAATGACTGAAGTGACTTAGCAGCAGCAGCAGCATGGATTACTTGAGAATCATATTGTTTAATTTCTAAGGTTTGAGGAGGAGATTTTCCTGTTATTTTTTCATTACTGATTTCCAATTTATTCAATTATAGTCAGAGAATTTGGTTTGTATCATTTTTTTTCTTTTAAATATGTTAAGATATATTTTATCACCCAGGATATGGCCTAACTTGGTGAATGTTCCCTGTACACTTGAAAAAAATGTGTGTTCTGCTACTCTTAAATGAAGTATTCTATAAATGTATATTTAGGTCAATCAGTTGATGGTATTGATTAGCTCTCGTATAACCTTGCAATTTCTGTTTGTAAGTTCTATCAGTTACTAGAAATGTTGACATTTCTAATGATAATTGAATATTTGTTTACTTTTCCTTTCAGTTTTCTGTTTTTGCTTCATGTATTTAGAGGTTCTGTGGTTAGCTGTATACATATTTAGGATTATTATGCTTTAAATGGATCATTTAATCATTATGCAATGTCTCTTTTTATTTAAGATAATTTTTTGGTCTAAAATATACTTTGTCTAATATAATTATTGTTATTCCAGCCTTCATTTGATTATTGCCATATGTTATATATTTTTCCATCCTTATACTTCCTATCTACTAATATTATTATATTTAAAGTGAATTGCTTGTAAATAACATTTAGTTTCATCATTTTAATTCATTCTAAATATTTATTTATCTTTTAACTGGTTTATTTAGATGTTTACATTTAATGTAATCATTGATATATTTTAATAGGCCTATCATTTTGTTGTGTTCTATTTCTATTTTTATTTCCTGTTTACCCTTTCTTGCCTTCTTTTGAGTTATTTTTAAATTTTTATTTGTTTATTTTTATTATTAGATCTATGACTAGATCTTTGTTGCTATGAGTGGGCTTTCTCTAGTTGCAGTGTGTGGGCTTCTCATTGCAGTGGTTTCTCTCGTTGTAGAGCACTGACTCTAGGGTGCTTAGGCTTTAGTGGTTGTAGCCCATGGGCTCAGTAGTTGCAACTCATGGGCTCTGGAGCATGGACTGTATAATTGTGGTTCACAGGCTTAGTTGCCCAGTGGCATGTGGAATCTTCCCAGAGCAGGGATCGAACCCATGTTCCCTGCATTGGCAGATGGATTCCTAACCACTGGACCACCAGGGAAGTCCTCTTTTGGGTTATTTAAACATTAAAAAAAAGCTTACATTGACAATTGTAAGAAATAATGGCAATCTCTTGTTCAGTTTGCTTAGTTTCCTCTAATTATAAACTTTGCAAAACTATAATATTGAATCAGTATATTGACATTAATACAGTCTTATTCAGGTTTCCTCAGTTTTACTTGTATCCATTTGTGTGTGTATTAAGTTCTATATAATTTAATCACTTCTTTACGTTTTTGTATCCACCACCCCAGTCAAGGGTCCCTTGGTCTCTTACATTATAACCATATTCACCTTACTTCAGCTCCCTATGCCCTAACCCTTGGCAACTGCAATCTTTCCTGTCTTTCTAAAATTTTCTATCTTAAAATGTTATTTAAATGGAATTGTATAGCATATAACCTTTGGGATTGATCTTTTTCACCCAGCATAATTTTCTGGAGATTCATCTATATCGTTGCATGGTTAATAGTTTGTTCCTTATTATTGCTGGATAATAATTCGTGGTATACTAGTACCACAGGTTGTTTAACAATTCACCTGTTGAAGAACATTCTAGGCCAATCCCAGTTTTTTAATATTACAAATAAATAAATTTGCTATGGATACTTATGTAATGTTTAAATTTTTTAGTATTCAGTATTAGTTTATCTTTTTTTGTATAATATCTCAGAATGGTTTCATTGCTCTGAGGATTACAAAATCAGGTAGAATGTAGAAACTTACCATCATGTAGGGCCTATTATCCTTATCCCCTTTATTTTATGGTTTCTTATAAATTATTTAGTGCAATTTATTTAATATGACTTATTATAGTTGTTCAGTTCAGCTCAGTTCAGTCGATCAGTCATGTCCAACTCTTTGCGACCCCATGAACCACAGCACACCAGGCCTTCCTGTCTATCACCAACTCCCGGAGTTTACCCAAACTCATATCCATTGAGTCAGTGATGCCATCCAACCATCTCATCCTCTGTCATCCCCTTCCCCTCCTGCCTTCAATCTTTCCCAACATCAGGGTCTTTTCAAGTGAGTCAGCTCTCCTCATCAGGTGGCCAAAGTATTGCAGTTTCCACTTCAGCATCAGTCCTTCCAATGAACACTCAGGGCTGATTTCCTTTAGGATGGACTGGTTGGATCTCCTTGCAGTCCAAGGGACTCTCAAGAGTCTTCTCCAACACCACAGTTCAAAAGCATCAATTCTTCAGCACTCAGCTTTCTTTATAGTCCAACTCTCACATCCATACATGACTGCTGGAAAAACCATAGCCTTGACTAGATGGACCTTTGTTGGCAAAGTAATATCTCTGCTTTTTAATGTGCTGTCTAGGTTGGTCATAACTTTCCTTCCAAGGAGTAAGCTTCTTTAATTTCATGGCTGCAGTCACCATGTGCAGTGATTTTGGAGCCCCCCAAATTAAAGCCAGCCACTGTTTCTACTGTTTCCCTATCTATTTGCCATGAAGTGATGGGACCAGATGCCATGGTCTTAGTTTTCTGAATGTTGATCTTTGAGCCAACTTTTTCACTCTCCTCTTTCACTTTCATCAAGAGGCTCTTTAGCTCTTCTTCACTTTCTGCCATAAGGGTGGTGTCATCTGCATATCTGAGGTTATTGATATATTATAGTTGTATTAAACCTTTATGTACCCAGTTGGCTTCAGGCTACAAGTTCCAACCAGGTCTATGGGTTATGGCTCATTTGCAGAGCCTTCGTAGTGCTATTGGATCTATCCCAGGAAGGTACCACTAGCAGTCAGTCTGGGATTTGGGCTGTGGCTTATCCTGTTCCTGTCACAAAGTCTATGGTAGGCAGTTTAGGACTCGGCCCATGCACGCACAGTCCGGGGATTTGTCCACGAGTTCATAAATGGCTTTATGGGGTCACTTTTCCCAGCTTCTGCCTCTTCATACTCTCTCAGATACTTTTATATTTCCTAGGTGTCCTCTTTTTACTCCTCTTGGTCAGAAAGCTGAGGCTTTATTCATCCTGTTCTTCTGCACACTGGGCTGGGAGTGTGAGGAAATGGAGAACAAAAAGGGAGTGATGTTTCTCCTATTTACTCTGAGCATTAGCAGACCCCTTTCCTGCTCTTCAAACCAGAACAAGAACTGTGTTCTGCCCACTCCAGGTTTCAGCTGTGTTGCATCCAGGCTGGGGAAAAATGTGATGTGGTGACTTTGAATTATGTCTCTCCCTCAGTCTATCATTTTCATTTGAGTCCTCAAATACCTGATTCATTCATTCTGTCTACAGTTTATAACTGCATTCAGTGGGAGAGACAGGGTGGAGTTTACTTTTTCCTTCTTACTTCACCCGTTTTGTCTTTCAAACATTTGTTGCCATCTGACACATCCATCTACAGGTGTTTCTTTTTAGTTCTCTTTGTCTTCATGAACTTGTGTTTTCGTTCTTTACCGAAGCTCTTTATAGCTCTGGTAAAGTCTTAAATTAAGAAAAAGAGGGGACGGTCAATCTTCTGTCTTTGTTTTATGGATTCTAACAAAATTGTGTTCTATGGAAACTTTTGACTATTTTTTTCTTGCTTTTCTCTGTTAGTATTAGTTGCTGTTTTAGTTCCATTTCAAGCTCTTACTGTTGTTGTTTTCTTTTCTTTTCTTTTATAACAGGTAACAAAGGCATCTATTAGAAAGTTGGAAAAATTAATTGGAAATCTGCTGTTTTGTTTTTTTCCAGCTGGTTAGAATAGAGCCACCCTCTAATTGTAAAATATGAATATATATATATGACATATGAAATATATGATAAATAAGACATTCAGATTTTCCTCTTTCTTTATGTTAACCAAAGGAAAATATTTTTTTTACTGTATTTTTTTTCAGTTTTTTATTTTTTTAATTTTAAAATCTTTAATTCTTACAGGCATTCCCAAACATGAACCCCCCTCCCACCTCCCTCCCCATAACATCTCTGTGGGTCATCCCCATGCACCAGCCCCAAGCATGCTGTATCCTGCGTCAGACATAGACTGGCGATTCAATTCTTACATGATAGTATACATGTTAGAATGCCATTCTCCCAAATCGTCCCACCCTCTCCCTCTCCCTCTGAGTCCAAAAGTCCGTTATACACATCTGTGTCTTTTTTCCTGTCTTGCATACAGGAAAATATTTTAATTTGTTCACTGTTGTTGTTTAGTCATTAAGTCATGTAAGACTCTGTGACCCCATGAACTACAGCACGCTAGCTTCCCTGTCCTTTACTATCTCCCTGAGTTTGCTCAGATTCATGTCCATTGAGTCAGTGATGCCATCCAACCATTTCATTCCCTGTCACCCCCCTTCTCTTCTTGCCCTCAATCTTTCCCAGCATCAGAGTCTTTTCCAAACTATGACAATAAAAACCCTTTACATCTGTATATTGCTCTCATATCTTAACATTAATTCTTTAGTTAGATTTGATAATTACAGGTTTGCATCAACATCTACCTTATTTTTTGAGAAGAATTATTTTTATTTCACTTTCTTTGGGATTTTGATGCCTGTCTTTACTAATTAAGTACCAAAGTGTCCTCAGAATTGTGGAACCTTTGCTGAGAGAAATATCTATTCTAGTTTAGTTGGTTTTCATTATATTCAACTTTCATTGTTCCTTTTATTTTAAGATTGTCATAAGCATAGACCTTTAACTTTATGTGATAAAGGAGAAACTGGGGTTTGAAACTAGATTTTATCCATAGGTACACTGCTTTTAACTTTCACTTTTTTATTAACGAAGCTAATGTGAAAGCAAAGTGTTTTCTGTTGCCAATTTAAGTTCTTTAATTAAAAATGAAAGTTATAAGGTAATAGTGCCATGGGTGAAGTTCTAATGTTATCAGAATGGGGAAAATGGGTTTAAAATTGAAACGGTTGACATGGTGGTGACTATACAGCATCAGGAGTTTTGACACTTTATTTAATGGAAAAAGGATACCAATGCCTTAAACTCTTTTAGTATTAACTTTAAAAAAATTATAAAACTATAAGAGGCATGACTATGAGAAAAGCACTGATGAAAGCCGAGGGTGCCCTGGGAAGGTACGAGTTTGAAAGATTAAAGCATGAATACTCGAGGTTTCAAACTGTAAAAGAATGTGTATCCTGTGCCTAAATGAGGTCAGGCAAACCAGAATTCCTCCTCACTTTTACCAACCTCATAAAGTTGACAGGTGTTTGAAACAAACAGTCATTTTGGAATGTGCTGAACCTGATTATAGCAAAATCCCTGTGAAAAAAATCATGGTCTACAGTCTTTGTGCCAGTGGGAGTGGCTTGAGGAGTTAGTTAATTTTCTTGACTACAAAAATAAGGTATTCAGAAAAGTATTTTCATTTATGGAGAGTCTTAAGATCCCCCTCTCTCATTTCCATTTATATCAGAAAGTATGTTTTCAAACAATAGTTTCCCATTCATGAGGACCTCAGCCTATTGAGATCAGTGTATCTGTCATGCCTATGCAGTTCACTCAGTAGAATTTCTAATATTTTGTAGAATTATGTTCTCCACCCCCCACCCACAGAAAAAGCCCAATGTCATACCAGACACATCACTTTACAAAATATTAATGGATTTCCCTCAGTATCAGTATCATACACAGAGGTATTTCAGGCATATAGCATGTTACATCTACAAAGACTTTAACATAAAAATGTCCTTGGCTCAGGACTCACAGTAAAAGTGTGATAGTAAAGCTAAATTAATTTCATGGTAATTTATCATCCCTAAAATTTAAAGTGGGAGAAGGCGAAGGGTCTTTCAGTCAAGTACCTACCCCGTGTCTTCTGACAAGAACTGAAAGCTGAGAATTAGTGAAAACAAACTAAAAGATGGTAAATCTGGGTAAATTTATAAGGAATTTTTTCCCCTGTAAGTCCGCATACTTGACAAAGCCAAAAGACATTGAGTCCCAACAATGCTGATACTTTTAGAAGATTCAGTTTTTACATGAGCAACTGTGGCTGATGGAGGGGACCTCTTGAAAGCACCAGGCATGTTGGAATGGCTGTCCAGGGTGAGTGGGACAGCCATATCCCACTGGCCTTCAGAGCTCAGAAAGCTGGTACCCCAGAGCTCAGAATGGGTATCCCATTCCCTCCCACATCAGACCTCTGTGCCCAGCCAGCTGTGTGACCAGGAAGAGGCCATGGAGCCCCTGTCCTAGCTTCATGAGGCAGAGGGGACCATACGTATCAGCAGCCATTGCATGGGTTTCTTCATAAGCATCTCCAGCCTTCCCAAAGCTTCCCTCAGCTTCTGTTCTATTATTTCATAGGTGGATCCAGGAGGGAATTTTTCCTCTTTACAGCCCCTTCTCGGGATGGCTGTAAAATTATCTCCAACCGTTTCACCTGGAAATCTCCAAGAGGACATGCAGCTCCTGTTGACATCCCGCTGTGTTTTCAGATTTGCAGATTGTCTGTGGCGTGGTTTCCAGTCCTGTGCTTTTCTTCATTCTCCCCAAGTGATTCATTAGTATGTTTCCTATTGTAGAGGGTTATCATTAATATACAAATTAATAGTCAAGGAAGTATCCAAATTTAGGGCAGCGATTTTTTTATATACATATAGGAAATTGAGTTACTTTCTTTCCTAACAAAACCTCATTTTGCTAGATTTTTAGTTTTTAAATTTTTTTTGAAATAGCTTTATTGTCTTCATGTGTTTATAAAGTGAAATACATACTCTCTGCAAAAGCATAAGAAAATCCTATAAATACAAAGAGTACCTATAATTCCATTTCCTGGAGATGGCCACTCTTTCCACTTGATTTAAATCCTTCTGGTCCTTTTTCAGTTCAGTTCAGTCGCTCAGTCATGTCTGACTCTTTGTGACCCCATAAACCACAGCACGCCAGTCCTCCCAAAACCATGTCCATTGAGTCAGTGATGCCATCCAACCATCTCATCCTCTGTTGTCCCCTTCTCCACCTGCCCTCAAACTTTCCCAGCATCAGGGTCTAAATGAGTCAGCTCTTCACATCAGGTGGCCAAAGTATTGGAGTTTCAGCTTCAACATCAGTCCTTTCAATGAACACCCAGGACTGATCTCCTTTAGGATGGACTGATTGGATCTCCTTCCAGTCCAAGGGACTCTCAAGAGTCTTCTCCAACACCACAGTTCAAAAGCATCAATTCTTCGGTGCTCAGCTTTCTTCACAGTCCAACTCTCACATCCATACATGACTACTGGAAAAACCATAGCCTTGACTAGATGGACCTTTGTTGACAAAGTAATGTCCCGGCCTTTTAATATGCTATCTAGGTTGGTCATAACTTTCCTTCCAAGGAGTAAGCATCTTTTAATTTCATGGCTGCAGTCACCATCTGCAGTGATTTTGGAGCCCCCCAAAATAAAGTCAGCCACTGTTTCCCCATCTATTTGCCTTGAAGTGGTGAGACTGAATGTCATGATCTTAGTTTTCTGAATGTTGAGCTTTAAGCCAACTTTTTCACTCTCCTCTTTCACTTTCATCAAGAGGCTTTTTAGTTCCTCTTCACTTTCTGCCTAAAGGTGGTGTCATCTGCATGTCTGAGGTTATTGATATTTCTCCTAGCAATCTTGATTCCAGCTTGTGTTTCTTCCAGTCCAGTGTTTCTCATGATGTACTCTGCATATAAGTTAAATAAGCAGGGTGACAATATACAGCCTTGATGTACTCCTTTTCCTATTTGGAACCAGTCTGTTGTTCCATGTCCAGTTCTAACTGTTGCTTCCTGACCTGCATACAGATTTCTCAAGAGGCAGGTCAGGTGGTCTGGTATTCCCATCTCTTTCAGAATTTTCCACAGTTTATTGTGATCCACACAGTCAAAGGCTTTGGCATAGTCAATAAAGCAGAAATAGATGTTTTTCTGGAACTCTCTTGCTTTTTCGATGATCCAGTGGATGTTGGCAATTTGATCTCTGATTCCTTTGCCTCTTCTAAAACCAGCTTGAACATCTGGAAGTTCACGATTCACGTATTGCTGAAGCCTGGCTTGGAGAATTTTGAGCATTACTTTACTAGCATGTGAGATGAGTGCAATTGTGCAGTAGTTTGAGCATTCTTTGGCATTGCTTTTCTTTGGGATTGGAATGAAAACTGACCTTTTTCAGTCCTGTGGCTACTGCTGAGTTTTCCAAATCTGCTGGCACATTGAGTGCAGCACTTTCACGCATTATCTGGTCCTTTTTAGGGAACTAGAACTTCCCTGGTGGCTCAGACGGTTAAGCATCTGTCTGCAATGTGGGAAACCCGGGTTCGATCCCTGGGTCGGGAAGATCCCCTGGAGAAGGAAATGGCAATCCACTCCAGTACTCTATTACCTGGAAAATCCCATGGACAGAGGAGCCTGGTAGGCTTACAGTCCATGGGGTTGCAAAGAGTCAAACATGACTGAGCAACTTCACTCACTTTATGTGTGGTGCACAACTACCCTCTCTCCTTAGAACATTTCCAATCCCTTGTCCCTCCTGTTTGCTCAGTAACACCCAAACTTGGTCCAACTTTAATTTCATGACCAAAAACCTCACGGGGACCCTTAGCACAGCTCAGCAATGTGAGTCCACTTCCCCAGTTGGTTCACCTTCCCACTCTCTAAGACCACTGTTCTATGCTGCCTTTTCTTTCTCCCAATCCTTACCACCCTTTCCTCCCCTCTCATTCAGATGATGACCTTGTTTCTTATTTCAAAGAGAAAAATATAAGCAATACAGTGAAAGCTGTCTCATTGCCCAGCCATCAGCTCACAGCCACCAGCCTTCTGGCCACTGTTCCCACTCTGACTCTCCTCTTGCTGTGAGCAACCCCCATACAAGCTCTGCATCCCATCCCTTCTCCTAGCCAGGGGTTTTGCTTCTGACGGGGTTTGACCATTCCTTCGTTCTTCCACTCATCAGGTTTCCTCTCAACTCCTTCATTCCCAGTAGCACAGAAGCGTGCTGAGCACTCAACCATCTAAAAACATGTTCTAATGTCTGCATCACCCACAACCACATTTCTCTGCTTGCCTTGATGGTAGAATTTCTCAAGAGTTGGTAGACCATTTTCACTTTATATTGACTATATTTTCTTATTTTTGGTATTCTTGATGCTTTGGTGTTTGGGGTCTTGATCTTTGGGAAACTGCCCCTCCCAGAGCTAGCTAATTCCTGGAATTAGCAAAGGACTGCCCTGCAAACACCTTTGATATACAAACTAACAATTCAGAGCTCACACCCCAATCATCTCCTGTATCAAACTCTCACACACCAAACCAGTATTTCCCCTGCCCTAAGTCACCCCAAGGCCAGGTACTGAACAACTAGGGGCCATTCCTTTAGCCCACAGCCTGCTGAAATTATCCAGACAAGATAATCATAAACTTAAACCTACCTACTGTGCCTCACCCACTCCTTCCTTTGAAAATCCCAGTAAAGTTTCTGCTCTGGGCCATGTTCCCCTCTCCCCTTCTGCCTCCTGGCTGACCTCGATTCTTCCCCATGTGGCCCTGCAGGGTATGCCAGGTCTCCCATTTCTGGGGATCCTACTGGATCTTTTTTTTCCACTTTCTCTGCCAAGCTGAAAGAGAGTTGCACTGAGTGTGAGCAAGGACATTCCTTGAGCTGAACACTGCAAGTGAAAGTGAAAGTCGCTCAGTCATGTCCGGCTCTTTGCAACCCAGTGGACTATACAGTCCGGGGAATTCTCCAGACCAGAATACCAGAGTGGGTAGCCTTTCCCTTCTCCAGGGGACCTTCCGAACCCAGGAATTGAACCAGAGTCTCCTGCATTGCAGGCAGATTCTTTACCAGCTGAGCCACAAGGGAAGCCCATTTCTGGGAATCTGTAGGTATAAATTTCTTCATTCCTGACAGTCATTTCCATGTTTGTGTACCTTACCAGATCTGATTCAAACAAATCCTGGGTACACACTTTAGAATACACTTCTGCCTGGGTTTTCTGTTTAAATGACTGTAATCAGATGTTTGTCCCCAGCATTCCTCTGAAACAGATCTTAGAACACCTGCTTCTTGCCAAACTCAGTGGTTAATTCTTGGTTCTCCTATTGCTTGAGCTCCTAGTAGATTTGATAGATCCTTATCATCTCCTTTTTACTTTTCTAAAAATATTTGGTAACTTACTTGCCTGCATTGAATCTTAGTTGTGGCAGGAGGGGTCTTAGTTGCTGTGCACGTGGGCTTCTCTTTTGTGACGGTTGGCAGGCCCAGTAGTTGCAGCAGTCTGATTCAGTTGCCCCGGAGATGTGGGATCTTAGTTCCCTGAACAGGGCTCAAACCTGTGTCACCTGCATTGGAAGGCAGATTCTCAGCCACCGGACCACCAGGGAGAGTCCCTCAGTTGTCTTATCTTTAGCCGCTACCTCTCCCCTGCATTTCTGTCACCTATATACAACTTCCTACTTGATACTGTCTCCTGGCTCTCTGATACAGCAGACTTTGTGTGTCCCAAAACACACTCTTGAGTTACTCCTTATACTCGCCTGATTTTCCCATTTCCGGATATAACACCACCATTCACCTAGTTCCTCACTCCAAAAACACTAGGAAATATGTGGTTTTTGTTTTCTGCCTTCATTTGTTTCTCACCACTACCCCTCTCTTTTCCTTTTATTTATTTTCCTTATTTATTTATTTATTTTCCTTTTATTTCTCTTCCTACCAGCAAGGAGGCTTTGTTGCATGATCTTGTTTGGCAGATCTTGTCGTTACTGGAATTACGGTAGCTCAATGGTAAAGAATCTGCCTGAAATGCAGGAGACGTGCATTCTGTCCTTGGGTCATGAAGATACCCTGGAGGAGGAAATGGCAATCCACTCCAATATTCTTGCCTGGAAAATTCCATGGACAGAGGAGCCTGGCGGTCTATAGTCCGTGGGGTTGCAAAGAGCTGGACATGACTAAGCACGTATACACCTCATTGTAACTGGGAGAATCTGGTGCAGCTTGTCTAAAGAAGGAAAAGCAGGCGATTTCTACATCAGAAGCTGCATGAACAGCCGTATGCTTGATGGGGAGGGTCCAACCACTGCAGCCAGGACTGAGACGGGCAGCAGTCATGGAGCAGCCTAGGGCTCCTCTCTTGGGAGAGAGGGTAGTAGTTTAGTTGTTCAGTCGTGTCCGGCTTGCTCAGACTGTAGCCTGCCAGGCTCCTCTGTCCATGGGATTCTCCAGGCAAGAATGTTGAAGTAGGTTGCCATTTCCCTCTCCAGGGGATCTTCCTGACAGAGGAATCAAACCCAGGTCTCCTGCATTGCAGGCAGATTTTTTTCTGACCGAGCTACAAGGAAAGCTCAGACTGGAAGAGAGGGGCTTCCCCATTAGTCCAGCATCAGGAGGCTCTTTCTGCAAACAGTAATGATGTCTCTCCCCTGCCATCACAACTCCTCATTGGTGTCAGTGTCCAAATTCAGGTCCCTCTGATGGTCTCTGCCACTGTTCTCTGTTTAAGTGGGTATATTTTAGCTTTAGCATGTCATTCTTTTCCTTTTAAAAAATATCTCTATTTATTTGGCTGTACCTGGTCTTAGTTGTTGCATGTGGGATCTAGTTTCCTGACCAGGGATCAAACCTAGGCCCCCTGCATGGGACTGTGGAGTCTTACCCACCGGACCACCAGGGAGGACCTTAGCATGTCATTCTTCATTCTGTCTTTTTCAACTGTTTTGCCAATAAATATTGGATTAGGACCAGGCATATTTTTTTTTTCTTTTGGAATTTCAAATCAAATATTTAAAATTTTTATTTGCTTCTTCACTTTAAGCCCCAAGTATGTCAGCACATGCTAACCAGCATGGAAGGAGGGAATCTTGCCTTATGTTGCTGGCATTTTTCTGTGATAGATGTGCAAAGATCTGTTAGCAATTAAGGATTGATTTCATTGTCCAAGAGATTTGGGGACTGAAAGCTTGGCATCGCAGGCTATTTGGGGATCCAGGAAGTAGGACATGTGCATTTCACATACTTTATCTCCTGTGTTGTAGCTACTTCTCCGTCAGATGAGCTGGGCTTCCTGGAAAGAAAAGATTTGGGGGCATAATTGTCTAATTAATGTGGATGGACTTGGTGTACAGCATTTTGAATACCTAAAAAAGAATGGAGACTTATTTTGAAACTTAAGAGTGAGCAATATTATAAGTAAAGTGGGTTGATTTTTTTAAACCTACAGTAGATTTTATTTAAAACTGAATATTTAACAGCTAATTGGGTAAGCCTAAAGGCTTGAAATTACACGTCTATGAATTTAGGCCTTGCGTTTTTGACACCTTGGATCCTCTTCTCCCTCTTTTGCTATTTTTAACTTACCGCAACAGATGAGGGGCTCTTAAACCATCTGTTAACCTTTCTTTCTCCTTTTTTTAACCATGTAGAGTCGCTCAAGGCAAGAAGACCCAGAGACAGTAAGACTGAAACAAAAAGCAAAGGAGGTAGGCATGGCTCGAGATCATTGGGTTTGACATTTCAAGGCTTTTGCCTATTAATTTTTTATGCCTTGCTACTTGTATATCGTTAATAAAAATCTGACGAAAAACTTTTTAGGATGTATTTGTTGCTTTGGCTTTGATCTTAATGTTTGCAAACTAATACATTAATACATGTGAAGCCTTAAGGAGTTTTTCTAAGAGAATATTTCCATACATTATGTTTTCATTTCCATTTTAGGTAGCTGAGCCTCTGTGGGGTTGTTGATGGTGGTGGCATTCGATTTTGGTTGGGAAATGTATTTCTTTGCCTGCCATTAAATGTGACTTTTGAAGCATGTGAAACCTTGTCATCAATATTTTACCTAAATTCACTTCAGTAAGGTCCTGCACTTCTAAGAAGTGTTGCCATTTCAAATTCTTCATTTTGGAAAGATGTGTGGAACTCCATTCAGTTATTTGTAATAGTAAAACTCATCCCAAATCATCTAATCAAAGGGCTTGCTGTCTGGTTATTAAAATTTCACTTAGGTTAGGCTACAGAGATCAGCTCAACTGAATGTCATTATCTTTGCTCCCTTTAAGGTGCCTGCTTGCTAGAAGTGGCAGCTGTGCCTGGCTAATTGAGTTGCAGTAAAGCCAGTTGTCCAGAAACGTAAGTCACGCCAACTAAAACATGTCATCTTGTTCCTTAACATATGTACAGGTCCCCCAATGCAAAATGTAGTCATGACATGACAAAATGTCCACTGAAAACTTCGAAAGAGTATTTGAGATTCAAGGATCCGATGAATAATTAGATCACATTTGAACTTTTATGTCATGAAAATAAGTAGATAGGAAACTTGAATGATTACTCATTGGAAAATGATTGCTCACCCCATTTTGAATGCCTTGCAGTGACACATGGGTGAATAGGCTGTTGAAATGGCCCTTTAAGTTGTGTTTTACTCAAAAGTGACTGTGAAATTCTTTGAATATTTATGATTTATGCTGAGTATCATACAACCTTCAATAGCTTTCAGATTTTTATCCTTGTAAGTAATGTTTGAAATGTCTATCATATTCTGATTTCTGAGTGGTTAATTATTCAGGTAAATGTTAAGTACCTTTCTCTAAGAGGAGAGGGAATGGGAAAAAGCATACTTCACAGGAAAGCAAAATTAATTCACCATGGTAATCAGTAAGATAACCACCGATCAGGATCATCGTTACAGAAATTTCTTTTACTATTGTTCCCCAAAAGATGAAATCGTTAACAACCATGGTTATTTTTTAGATCCACTAGAGGGAGTAATGTTGTACAGATAGGTACTTTTAAAAAGATCTGTTTGTCATTGAGTTGGTAAATAAATTTGTGGTTATAGTATTATCAAAATTTAACAGCCATGATATTTTAAGTCTCTTTCTATTTGCAAATGTTGCTAGGTGGTTGATTTAAACCCCAAACCAGCTTTTCGGTGATGGAGGAGAATGCTCTATACTTTCACTTGTCCTACTTCTTTCTCTTCCTTCTAATGTAATTCCTTAATTTTCTAATTCTGCTTACTGT
Source organism: Capra hircus (assembly GCF_001704415.2). Taxonomy (NCBI): domain Eukaryota; kingdom Metazoa; phylum Chordata; class Mammalia; order Artiodactyla; family Bovidae; genus Capra; species Capra hircus. The sequence goes on along the minus strand of NC_030825.1, from coordinate 45,444,471 downwards.
CCTGAGGCAATTTTGATATGCAAATAAGCTTTAGCATTAAGAAAACCGGAAGCTTTTGAAATTCTGACTTTCATTTTTTGAGAGATTGTGTGTTTGGTATGGAAGCCCCACAACAGGGAATAAATGATTATCATTTCATTTCTACTGTGGCTTTCAAGAGCACGTGTCTGTTCCTGGATCTCCTGGTGGTCTGCCTGACCAGTGCTTTGGCTTGGTGGGTAAATGACACCCTCCCAGATAGAAGATGCCATCTGGTCTTCTCTTTTCCATGAAGTGATATTAAGATGAAGCCTCAAATGTTATGTTTTATTTTCCAAAACTTACAGAATTTAAAGTAATTAACACACAATGTTTTACGAACATTTAGAAGTACCGAAGGGCTTGCAATGGAAGCGCAACACTGGGCTCATCTTCCGTTCCTTTCATACCGCTCCTCAGAGCAATCACTTGATAAAACAAAATTTTACTGAGGTAAAATTTACATACACTGAAACTCACACTTGAAAGCCGGTTTTGATTAATTGGTCCAGTTGTGTAACTACCACCACACTCAAGATACAGGTCATTTCTGTCATTCCAGAAAATGCCCTCATGCCCCTTCTTGTAAAAAAAAATTTTTTTTATTTGTCTTTATTGTATTTTTATTTGGTTAAATGTTTTCCAGTGTGTTTATATATATATATTAAAATTTTTTTTTTCCTAGCTCTGCTGGGTCTTCATTATAATCCATGGGCTTCTCTAGTTTCGACTCACGGGCTTAGTTGCCCCATGGCGTGTGGGACCTTAGTTCCTAGACCAAGGATCAAACTTGTGTCCCTGTATCAGAAGGCATATTTTTAACTACTGGACCACCAGGGAAGCCCCAAAATTAATTCACCATAGTGGCTGTTAAAATGACCACTGATTAGAGTGATTGCTATAGAAATTTCTTTTACTATTGTTTCAAAAAAGGTGAAATAGTTATAAATGTGGTTATATTTTAAATCCACTAGAGGGAGTAATGAAGTTCAATTTATCAATCTTTAAAAAAGTTGTATCTTTTATGCTTTTCATATCATTTCTAAGAAATCATTGCCTAACCATGGTCACTAATAATTACTCCTCTGTTTTCTTCTAAGAGTTTTGTAGTTTTAATTTTTATGTTTAGGTCTTAATGTATTCTGAGTTACATTTTATGTATGGTGTGAAGTAATTGTCCAAATACAACCTTTTGCATATGGCTCTCCAGTTGTGCCAGCACCATTTGTTGAAAAGACTGTTCTTTTCCCCACTGAATTGTCTTGGTAGCCTTGTCGAAAATCACTTGGCCATGAATGTAAGGGCTTATTTCTGGAGTCTCGATTCTCTTCCATTGACCTAAATGTCTATCCTTATGCCAGTACCGCACTGTCTTGATATATGGTAGCTTTATAATAAGTTTTGAAATTGAGATGTATAAGTTCTCCAACTTTGTTCTTTTTCCAGATTATTTTAGCACTTTTGTATCATTTTGTATTTCCATGTGAATTTTAGAGCAGCTCATCAATTTCTGCCAAAAAAAAAAAAAAAAAAAGCCCAGCTGGGACTTTGATAGGGATTATATTGAGGCAGATCAGTTGGCAGAAAATTGCCATGTTAACAATATTGTTTCCCAATCCATGAAGATGTAATTGTCTCTCCATTTGTTTAGATCTACTTTAATTTCTTTCAATAATGTTTTATAGTTTCAGAGTATGTTTTACACTTCTTTTGTTAAATTTATTTCTAAGTCTTTTATTCTTTTTGATACTATTATGAATGGAACTGCTGTCTTAATTTCACTTCAGATGTTCATTGCTGGCACTTAGAAGTACAATTGATTTTTGTTGGTTGATTTTTTTTTCTATGTTCATCTTCTATCCTGCTAACCTGCTGTACTCATTATTAAGTTGTAGTGTTCTTTTTTCTTTAAACTTGATTTCATAAGGTTTTCTATATACTTAGATTATATTTTCAGTCTGGATGCCTTTAATTTCATTTTCTTGCCTTATTTCCCTGTCCAGAACCTCCAGTATAGTGTTGAATGAAAATGTTAGGAGTACACATTTTGTCTTGTTCTCAGTTTTAGGAGGAAAGCATTCTGATTTTTGGTTAAAAAAAATAATTAATTTTGATGAAGTGCATGTTATCAATTTTTAAATTTTATAGTTAGTGTGTTTTGTGTTCTGTCTTAGAGATCTTTGCCTATATTTGTCCTGCACCCCAATTCCAATGTTGGTTGGGAGTCTTTCCCACACCAACAAGCAATGTGCCTTCACCAACTAATGTCCTACACTCAACTCAGTTCTGACGCTATCCAGAGATAGGGTCAGATTACACAGCTTAATCCCACAAGGTTGCCCTCCACTTCAGGTGCTAATTGTAAATTCAGATTGTTATCTGTGCTTCTAATTGACCAAACCAGCTACAGACGGAAGGTTCCCACAACCATATCCTTGGGTTTGATTAATCTGTTAAGAGTGGCTCACAGAACTCAGAAAACCCATTTATTCTCTAGAGTACTGGTAAACCACTTCAGTATCATTGCCCTGAGAACCCTATGAACAGTATGAAACGGCAAAAATATATGACATGAAAAGATGAACTCCCCAGGTTGCTAGGCACCCAATATGCTACTGGAGAAGAGCAGAGAAATAGTTCCAGAAGGAATGAAGAGGCTGAGCCAAAGTGAAAACAATGCCCAGTTGTAGATGTGTCTGGTGGTGGAAGTAAAGTCTGATGCTGTAAAGAACAATACTGCATAGGAACCGGGAATGTTAGGTCCATGAATCAAGGTAAATTGGAAATGGTCAAACAGGAGATGGCAAGAATGAACTTTGACATTTTAGGAATTAGTGAACTAAAATGGATTGGTATGGGTGAATTTAATTCAAGTGACCATTATATCTACTACTGTGGGCAAGATGTCCTTGCTCTCTAGAGAAGTTTCGTGGTCTATCTTAGAAGTTTATGTCTATGATCTACTTCAAATTAATTTTTGTGTAATTGTTGATTTCTACCTTTATTTTTGTCATTTTTGCTTTATGAACCTCGAAGCTCTGTTACTAGGTACATACACATTTAGGATAATTGTATCTTCCTGATGAATTGCTTCTTTATAATTATGAAATTTTCCATTTTTTCTCTAGAAATACTCTTTGTCTTGAAGTCTGCTTTTCTGACATTAAAATGACCATTGAAGCATTCTTATTCTTACTGTTTACATGATATATATGTTCCCACACTTTTACTTTCAACCAGACTTTATTTTATATTTAAAGTGCATTTTTTATTGGTAGCATATAGTTGAATATGGCTTTTATATGTAGTCTGACATTCTTTGCTGTTTAGTTGCAATAAATACTTCATTTATATTTAGAGCAGTTATCGGTGTGGTTTGATTTTAAGTCTGCTGCCTCGTGATTTGTTTTTTATTTTCTTCTTTTGGCCTTCATACTTCCTTTTACAATATCTTGCCTTCCTTTGGAGTAATTTAATGTTTTTGTATGTTATTTCTTCTATCAATTTTTGAATTGCAAATTTGGAAAACTCAGCAGTAGCCACAGGACTGGAAAAGGTCAGTTTTCATTCCAATCCCAAAGAAAGGCAATGCCAAAGAATGCTCAAACTACTGCACAATTGCACTCATCTCACACACTAGAAAAGTAATGCTCAAAATTCTCCAAGCCAGGCTTCAGCAATACATAAATTGTGAACTTCCAGATGTTCAAGCTGGTTTTAGAAAAGGCAGAGGAACCAGAAATCAAATTGCCAACATCCGCTGGATCATCGAAAAAGCAAGAGAGTTCCAGAAAAACATCTATTTCTGCTTTATTGACTATGCCAAAGCCTTTGACTGTGTGGATCACAACAAACTGTGGAAAATTCTGAGAAAGATGGGAATACCAGACCACCTGACCTGCCTCTTGAGAAATCTGTATGCAGGTCAGGAAGCAACAGTTAGAACTGGACATGGAATAACAGACTGGTTCCAAATAGGAAAAGGAGTACATCAAGGCTGTATATTGTCACCCTGCTTATTTAACTTATATGCAGAGTACATCATGAGAACTGCTGGGCTGGAAGAAACACAAGCTGGAATCAAGATTGCTAGGAGAAATATCAATAATCTCAAACATGCAGATGACACGACCCTTATGGCAGAAAGTGAAGAGGAACTAAAAAGCCTCTTGATGAAAGTAAAAGAGGAGAGTGAAAAAGTTGGCTTAAAGCTCAACATTCAGAAAATGAAGATCCTGGCATCTGGTCCCATCACTTCAAGGCAAATAGAAGAGGAAACAGTGGAAACAGTGGCTGACTTTATTTTGGGGGGCTCCAAAATCACTGCAGATGGTGACTGCAGCCATGAAATTAAAAGATGCTTACTCCTTGGAAAGAAAGTTATGACCAACCTAGACAGCATATTCAAAAGCAGAGACATTACTTTGCCAACAAAGATCCATCTAGTCAAGGCTATGGTTTTTCCAGTGGTCATGTATGGATGTGAGAGTTGGACTGTGAAGAAAGCTGAGCACCGAAGAATTGATGCTTTTGAACTGTGGTGTTGGAGAAGACTCTTGAGAGTCCCTTGGACTGCAAGGAGATCCAACCAGTCCATCCTAAAGGAGATCAGTCCTGGATGTTCATTGGAAGGACCGATGCTAAAGCTGAAAATCCAATACTTTGGCCACGTCATGTGAAGAGTTGATTCACTGGAAAAGACCCTGATGCTGGAAGGGATTAGGGGCAGGTGGAGAAGGGGACGACAGAGGATGAGATGGCTGGATGGCATCACCAACTCGATGAACATGAGTTTGAGTGAACTCCAGGAGTTGGTGATGGACAGGGAGGCCTGGCGTGCTGCGATTCATGGGGCTGCAAAGAGTCGGACACGACTGAGCGACTGAATTGAACTGAACTGAACTGGCAACCCACTCCAGTGTTCTTGCCTGGAAAATCTCATGGACAGAGAAGGCTAGTAGGCTACAGTCCATGGGGTGGCAAAGAGTCAGACACGACTGAGCGACTTCATTCACTTTGAAATTATTACATATTAGTGGCTGTTCTAAGGCTAACAATATGCATCCTTGGTGTATCAAAGCCTGTTTAGAATTACATTGTATGATTGTTCACATCTACTGATTCTCCTTTCACACCTTACACTACTTTCCACATCACAATTTATATTTCACACTTCACAAATTCAATAATCTTAAAATAGAATCATTCCATGTATTCACTCTCTCACCCCATCTTTTATACTATGCTATGCTAAGTCACTTCAGTCGTGTCCGACTCTGTGCGACCCCATAGACGGCAGCCCACCAGGCTCTCCCGTCCCTGGGAGTCTCCAGGCAAGAACACTGGAGTGGGTTGCCATTTCCTTCTCCAATGCATGAAAGTGAAAAGTGAAAGTGAAGTCTCTCAGTCGTATCTGACCCTCAGCGACCCCATGGACTGCAGCCTACGAGGGTCCTCTGTCCATGGGACTTTCCAGGCAAGAGTACTGGAGTGGGGTGCCATTGCCTTCTCCATCTTTTATGCTACTGTTGTTATATATTTTATTTCTATATATCTTGTAAGACCCATGTGGCTCACACAGTAAAGCATCTGCCTGCAATGTGGGAGACGTGGGTTCAATCCCTGGGTTGGGAAGATCCCCTGGAGAAGGAAATGGCAACCCATTCCAGTACTCTTGCCTGGAAAATTCCATGGACAGAAGAGCCTGGTAGGCTATAGTCCATGGGGGTCACAAAGAGTTGGACACGACTGAGTGACTTAAGTGTAAGTCCCACTTTACAGTGCTTATTATTTTGCTTTAAACAGTCAGTTTTTAAAGTAAATGTGGGAAGAAAAAAGTTTTCTATGTTTACAAAGTTATTTACCATTTCTAATGTTTATTCTTTCCTGTAAATTCAAGTTCCCATTGGGTATCACTTTCCTTTATCCTGAAGAACTTCCTTTAGCATTTCCTTGTATTAAAAGTCTAATGACAAATTCTTTTAGCTTTGATTCATCTGAAAATATTTTTATTTCATCTCTTTTGGGGAGGTTATTTTCATTAAATATAGAATTCATTGTTGACAGCATTTTTTTTCATGTTTTCATCTTTAGAAATGTAATTCCATTGTCAGCTGGCAGCCATTATTTCCAATGAGGCATCAGTGAACAGTGTTAATTTTTCAATGATTTTCTGCTCCTCACCGGGTCCTTCTGAAGCTCCAATCACATATGCTTGACCAATTAATATTATCTCAGAGTTCATCGAGACTTCGTTCTTCGGAAAGCCTAAGTGTTGACCAAATTCCTCTTACTTGGGAGGATGCTAAGCCCAAACTGTCTTCCTTGCAGTAGATGAAAGCTGAAATCTCTCCTCTTTCAGCAGCTGCCTTTCAGCAGGCTTCTTAGAGTTTCCCTGCATATTTGCAGTTCAGGGTGAGCTAAGGATTTGAGGGGAGTTTATATAAAAATTTGGTGACTCCCCACCCTGTGGTTCCTTTTTTTCCCCACCTGACTTTTTCCCTCTGAATTTTTGGCTTCTCTGGCTGCTTCAGATTCTAACACTTCAAGTCAACTCAGACTCTCTGTTTCAGTTCAAGCTGTTCCACCCCATAGAGACTAGGGAGTGCCTTTGGGGAAAATTAATAAGAACATAGATCTCACCTAGTACAATTCCCTTATTTCAAAGCTTGAATCCCTACCTCTTTATGCCTGTTTCAGGTCACTTTCTAGTGCCTTCAAACAGTTTTTCAAAGATTTTGTTCAGAGTTTATAATTATTATCTACAGAAGTGGTAGTCTGATACAATATAGTCTTTCATAGTTTAAACCACAATTTCACAGCAATCATGTTTAACTATTTCTAGTATAAGGTCTTCTGCAGTTATTTCCATGCTTAAAATACTGTGCTTATGTCTGACTGCCTCAACTTTAGAATTAGCTGGTGGATTTTTGCTGTGTTAGATGAAATTTAACTTAATTTATGTGTCTTTCACCTCCGTACTAGTATTGTTCAGTCATACCAATATAGTTACATTACTGTTTTGTTATTTTAATTGTTACCCATGTAACTTTAAATAACCTTCTTAAACCTATATTTCTTATTCATCAACTCTGGAAAGTATCTTAATTATCCACATAGTAATATAAGGATCTTAGCACCTTTAACTTTCCTTCTCTCTTATTTTTTTTTGCCTTTCCACCCCCACTGCTGTATGCTGTGCCTTCATTTTTGTGTTGCCAAGCATAATAACATTTAATTTCTATCACATAAACACAACTATGGCTTTTGTGACTTGCCTGTGGCTTGATTCAACATTTATGAATGCAGCAAATATTTATTGTAGACCTATCGTGAGCTGGCCCCTGTCCTTGGTCCTGGGGAAACAGAAGTAAGTACAGTAGTGAAGAAAAATCCCTGCCTTTGTGGAACATACTTTCTAGTGGGAGGTCAGGTGGAGACAGAAAACAAACAAGATAAAGAAGTAAAATATTTAGTAAGATTTTTGTGCTTAGAAGAAAAGTTAAGCTAGGAAAGGGTACAAGGTGTGTGTGTGTTTACATGTGTGTACATATACCTGTGTGTTTTGTAATTTAGATAGAATTGTCAGAAAAGATCTCTAAAAGGTGATATGTGAGTAAAGTTCTGAAGGAAGTAGGCTTACCTGGTGGCTCAGATGGTAAAGCGTCTGCCTGCAATGCGGGAGACTCGGTTTGATCCCTGGGTGGGGAAGATCCCCTGGAGAAGGAAATGGCAACCCACTCCAATACTCTTGCCTGGAAAATTCCATGGACAGAGGAGCCTTATAGGCTATAGTCAATGGGGTCACAAAGAGTCGGACACAACTGAGTGACTTCACTTCTTCTTCTGAAGGAAGTAAGGGGGTAATCCATGTGGATATTGGGGGAAAGAGTTGTAGGCAGTAAGTACATGTACATTATAAAGAGTAAGTATTGTTTGCCATAGAACTAAGAAGGTATTATGACAACATTCCTTCCCAGTGCTTCCAGGGACCCCACTCTTTGTTACTCACAGAAGAATGTTCAATAGAATTAGTTCTTGTGCTTGGCTAATTGCTCATAGTCACATCATGTTTTTCTTTACATTTATTTATTTAGATGCACTGGCTTTTAGTTACAGCATGCCAACTCTTAGTTGCAGCAAGTGAGATCTAGTTCCCTGACAGGGGTTGAACCTGGGCCCCCTGCATTAGGAGCATGGAGTCTTAGCCACTGGACTACCAGGGAAGTGTCCTACATGATATTTGGATCATACTTTTCTTGTGTATTTTCCCCACCACCTTTGCTGTTACCTTTCTTTATTCTTGATAAAGAAGAAATCTATTTTATTCGTTGTGTGTACCTTCCAGGTTATTTTCTCCATTATTTAGAACTTCAATTCTTTTTTCATATCTATTGACTTCTGCTCAATCTGCTCTAATTTTACGTTATTTTGTTATAACTCTGTGATGCAGTTGTTAATTTTTCCTAGAGTTTTTGAGGTATCTTTCCTTTATTTACCTTGTATTCTGTGCATTTTAAAGATTCTCAGTTATTATAAAGTCCCATCATATACGCCTATGGAATCGTCCCACATCTTTTCCTGGTCACCTTCCTTCCAAAGCCTGATATCTTCCTAGTCCAGATAGCGCTGCTGGCATCTTCAACTGCTGTGTAGTTGACACTCTGGTACCTCCCTGTCCTCCCAGGTCCATGTCTTCTTCTATATCAGACCCCTAAACACAGAATTAACTCCTTAAGTGACTCCTTCAGAAAAGGTATCAGTTCAGTTCAGTTCAGTCGCTCAGTCGTGTCCGACTCTTTGTGACCTCATGAATCGCAGCACACCAGGCCTCCCTGTCCATCACTATCTCCCGGAGTTCACTCAAACTCATGTTCATCGAGTTGGTGATGCCATCCAGCCATCTCATCCTCTGTCGTCCCCTTCTCCACCTGCCCCCAATCCCTTCCAGCATCAGGGTCTTTCCAATGAATCAACTCTTTGCATGAGGTGGCCAAAGTGTTGGAGTTTCAGCTTTAGCATCAGTCCTTCCAATGAACATCCAGGACTGATCTCCTTTAGGATGGACTGGTTGGATCTTCTTGTAGTCCAAGGGACTCTCAAGAGTCTTCTCCAACACCTCAGTTCAAAAGCATCAATTCTGTGGCGCTCAGCTTTCTTCACAGTCCAACTCTCACATCCATACATGACCACAGGAAAAACCATAGCCTTGACTAGATGGACCTTAGTTGGCAAAGTAATGTCTCTGCTTTTGGATATACTATCTAGGTTGGTCATAACTTTTCTTCCAAGGAGTAAGCATCTTTTAATTTCATGGCTGCAGTCACTATCTGCAGTGATTTTGGAGCCCCCCAAAATAAAGTCTGACACTGTTTCTACTGTTTCCCCATCTATTTCCCATGAAGTGATGAGACCAGATGCCATGATCTTCGTTTTCTGAATGTTGAGCTTTAAGCTAACTTTTTCACTCTCCTCTTTCACTTTCATCAAGAGGCTTTTTAGCTCCTCTTTACTTTCTGCCATAAGGGTGCTATCATCTGCATGTCTGAGGTTATTGATATTTCTCCCGGCAATCTTGATTCCAGCTTGTGTTTCTTTCAGTCCAGCATTTCTCATGATGTACTCTGCATAGAATTTAAATAAGCAGGGTGACAATATACAGCCTTGACGGACTCCTTTTCCTATTTGGAACCAGTCTGTTGTTCCATATCCAGTTCTAACTGTTGCTTCCTGACCTGCATACAGATTTCTCAAGAGGCAGGTCAGGTGGTCTGATATTCCCATTTCTTTCAGAATTTTCCACAGTTTGTTGTGATCCACACAGTCAAAGGCTTTGGCATAGTCAATAAAGCAGAAATAGATGTTTTTCTGGAACTCTCTTGCTTTTTCGATGATCCAGCGGATGTTGGCAATTTGATCTCTGGTTCCTCTGCCTTTTCTAAAACCAGCTTGAACATCAGGGAGTTCACAGTTCACTCCCTGAACTGTGCTGAAGCCTGGCTTGGAGAGTTTTGAGCATTACTTTACTAGTGTGTGAGATGAGTGCAATTGTGAGGTAGTCTGAGCATTCTTTGGCATTGCCTTTCTTTGGAATTGGAATGAAAACTGACCTTTTCCAGTCCTGTGGCCACTGCTGAGTTTTCCAAATTTGCTGGCATATTGAGTACAGTACTTTCACAGCATCATCTTTCAGGATTTGAAAGAGCTCAACTGGAATTCCATCACCTCCACTAGCTTTGTTCGTAGTGATGCTTTCTAAGGCCCACTTGACTTCATATTCCAAGATGTCTGGCTCTAGATTAGTGATCACATCATCATGGTTATCTGGGTCGTGAAGATCTTTTTTGTACAGTTCTTCTGTGTATTCTTGCCACCTCTTCTTAATATCTTCTGCTTCTGTTAGGTCCATACCATTTCTGTCCAAGAGGTATATGGGAGGGAAACTTGAGTGTTCGCATGTTTGAAAAGTGCTTTTGTTCTGTCCTCAAATTTGATTGATAATTTGGGTAGGTATAGAATCCTAGATCTAAATATCTGTCAGCAGTTTGAAGGTCCTGCTCTATTGTCTTCAAGTATCTAGTGTTGCAGATGAGAAATATAATGTGAGTTTGATTCTTTTTTTTTTTTTAAATAGTTAACTCTGTTTCTTTCAGGAGTCTTTTCAAATCTTTCTTCTTGGTATTCTGAAATTTAACAGGGATATATTTATGTTGTCTTTTACATTCAGCTTCCTGAAACTTTATCTTAAAGGCCCACATTATGTCCATATGCTCAAGGGCAGAATGAACACCTGACTGGTGGCTTTTTTCCATTTGGATTTGAGTAGGCAGACAGCAGATCATTCAGAATACAGATCCTTTAATTAATTTCCTTTTTTTCAGCCCCATTGCTGACTCTGTGGGTGTGAAATTTGACTTGTCTGAGTCTAGAGCCTCTTTCAGCTGATTTCCTACCCACAGCTCTAGGCCTCCTACCTATGTTCAAACTGCAACTTTCTCTGTCCTACCTCCCCAGCTAACTCACATTGTCCATCCCTTTCAACCAAACCTTTGTTTGGCCCACCAGTAATCCCACCCTGTTCTCTGCATAGTATGGATGAGAAATAAAGGATGGATATTTCTAAATACTATAGTAGTATAGTATGGATGAGTGAATCTGTTTTATTTGCCTTCTATCTTTCCTTGGGAGCTCAGGAGGAAGAGTATGTCACATGTCTTCCATTTACCTCCTGTTACCATCTAGTCCTCACCCTCTTCTATCCTGACCTTTGTTCCAGGTGGCTGACCTGTAGAGATACATTGACTACCATCCTTGCCTTCTATGTCTGATTGGATCCAGCTAATGGGGACCCTAGCAGAGGATCAGAGGAAGGAAAGAATAAGGCCATGCTATTTATTCCTTCAGCTCTCTCTGTGGAGTTGTCCCAGGCTGAGCCCCCTATTAAAAGCCACAGCTTTTGCCAGGTGGCCCTTTTCACATAGGCCTGTGGTTCCTCTGGCTCCTCTGGCCTCTGTAGTAGCCTTGCTTCTTCAGGCAGATATGGCAAAGGACCCTTCTTTCTGGCCCTAGGGCACCACCCATCCTTTATGGGTTTCCCTATTCCCCACCCACAACTTTGTAAATAATCTCTCTATTAAACTCTTTTTGATTGATCCCTTTTAAATATTGTTTTATTTCCCCATGGAATTCTCTATAATACAAAAAGAACAAAAATCAGATCTGCCTGGCCTACTATATTGGGTCAGGGAATCTCAGGTAGTTTTGAAAGCATATAACTTGGGACTTTCCTGATGGTCCAGTGTTTAGGACTCTGCACTTCCACTGCAAGGGGCACAGGTTTTATCACTGGTTGAGGATCCAACATGTCACATGGCACAGCCAATAAATAAATAAAAGCACTTATCTTTTCCATGTAGACTGTTTCTATTTATTTATTGCAACCTAACTAAGACTTTTGGATTTCCCTGGTGGCTCAGTGGTAAAGAATCCGCTTGCCAGTGCAGGAGATGTGGCTTCGATCCCTGGGTTGGGAAGATCCCCTGGAAAAGGAAATGGTAACCCAGTCCAGTATTCTTGCCTGGGAAATCCCATGAACAGAGGAGCCTGGCACGTTATAGTACATGGGGTCGTAAAACAGCCGGACACAACTTAACAACTAAAAAACAACAACAACTGCTAAGACTTTAAGGTCTTAATCCTCTATTACCATTCTGGCTCATTGTTTGTTAGGAATCCTGGAATTTTCCTGTAATTTCACAATATTTATTGGTCATAGAGGCCTTTAGAGAGCAGTGTTCTCAGTATGGGATGCTGTGAATTAGCACTGAATTGGACTGAATTTTCTGGGCATACCCTTGAGTCTGTTTCTGGCCTTGAAGGTTTTTAGCTTACAATTTTGGTACCTGCTTCTGGGTGGCAGTGCCTTGTTATTGACCACTGACCAAGCAGAGAACGTCTCCTCAGATGAATGGCGACAAACCAACTCCTGAATTGTGTCTCTTTCACCTACAAGGAGCTCAGGAATCCTTTGTGGGCACATCTGCCTCTTCTTCCAGACTGATGTCCCTAATGGCAGGGTCCATGTCCTCGTTAAGGTTGTGTTGCCAGTAGCTAGTCCAGAGGCTGCTCATAGCAGGAGTGAGAACATTATTTGTGGAATGTAGGAAGCTGTCCTCAGAGAGCTATAAAACCACAGCTCCAGTTGACATCTCTTCTACTCACCCCGTCTAGTTTTGCTCCATAAATAAATGACTAGGGGGCTGTGAAACCTCTATGAAGGGTATTCATCTTAGTCCACAGACCCCTGTGTAAAAGAAATGAAGCTTCCCTTTATTCCCTTTAAATCAAAATAAATTGAATTCTGAATTCCCGCATGGCTGGGTTGAGGGAAATTTGATCACATTCATCCTGGAGAGTGTGAATAAAGTGTCCTTCTTCCCAGGATCTGAGAGGCTTCCTTGGTGCCTGGACAGTGAGGAAGGAGACCCATCTTCGGTCTCTCAGTCCCCCAGTGACCTCATTTCCAAGCTCCTTTGAAGGAGGTAGCTCTGCTGCTTCTCCCATGAGCTTGGTCCTGGAAGAATGGCCGGTGCTGGGAGCCTGGGTTTCCATTTCTAGCCCCTGGGGTACACTGAGCTGGGACCTCTCAGTGAGGCCCAGCCCTCCCCATTGGTATGGCACCTGCTGACTCAGTCCCCCCCATGTGTGCTTGTCCTCTGTTTGTGCCCTGCTCCATCCCTCCAGTTTTAGCTTTTGCCCCATTGTGTTTTTTTCCCTACTCATAATCTCCATAAGGAACTCAGGCTTCTGGAAGGCCAAAGCCAGAGAAGTAACTTGCACGTAAGAAACTTCTGGTTATGCTTTAAGACAAAGTGTGAGTTCATTTGTCTGTGGATTTCCCCACCACCTGTCTGGGCAGGATTGGTAAATGGCCAGGAGGCTCTCACCAGTCTGTGGTTAAATGTTTTGTGTTCACCCCTGCATCTGGGCATTCGTGTTGAAGTGTTTGCCTTTCGCCTCTGCAAACATGGACTCCCGACCATAGCCTAATTGTGATGAAATAAATGGCAAATGAGTGATTACTAATAAATGTTCATTCCTTTTCTCTTCTTTGTCATGATTTTATTTTTCCCTACTGCATTGCAAATCCTTTCTTAGGACTCTATTTGTAGCTTCTGTCCCTGGCAAATACCAAGTAATCAATGTTTGTGGAATCCGACCTGCTTTCTTACCTGGATGTTTGGTCTAATTAAGCCTCTACCCAACCCCCCACCCCTTTATTTTACTTTATTTTATTTTGACAAATGATGGCATTTTATTATAGAAGAAGCACCCCAAATATAGGATTTCCTAAACAATGGTAGGTGAGCTTTAAATGTAGATATAAAGTAAAGAGGCAAAAACCTACAAGAATTTTGCTTTAAGAGGAAACGTAACGTTCTCCTGCAGTGGTGATCCCACTCAGAGCATGTGGGCTCCATCTCTGTAAAGGCATCAGGTTTGCTTTCTGAACTGTGCCCAATTTAATAATTTCAAAATGATGGCAAGGAGTGACATGGAATAAGTCACTAAGACTGATTCTTAACTTATATTGACTATTACTTGAAAAAGCTCCCAATCACACATTGACCATTTGTAGCCAGTGCTCTGATTGTTTTTACTTACAGAAAGACCCGTGGGAACATTACCCATCCTTCCTGGGGCTTATTCCACAGCATTTTCATATACCTGTATACATTAGGTATCACATGGACTTTAGTTTAAAATAATATTGGCTACTGCATATCGTGCTGTTATCCAGCTACTTTCCAGCTTCCTCACCTTTTTTTCAGTCATTCTTTTAGTACCTTTTCTCCTCTTTGGAAGCTGCCATTTTGACCTCTTAGGCAGAGTGAGGAAAGATCTTCCTCCACTTTGAGTTCTCTGCTTAAAGAAAGAAAAAGAAAAACTTAAATTACTTGCTATTTGCCAGGGACAGAAGCTACAAATAGAGTCCTAAGAAGGGATTTGCAATGCCGTAGGCGTTCTGGATCCTGTCTCACTGGTGGTTTGGGCTGTCATACTGTCTGGTGGTATGGAGGCTGGGCCCGCTCTTCCTCCTTAAGAAGATTCCTCCAGGCTCCCAGGGAGTCATGTCCTTAACTCACTACTCCCTCTACGAAACTCACATGTATTTCTCAACCTCTTGTTAATTGTTAAGGGGGAAAATCTGCTAACTTAGAAATGAATATGATTCAGAAGTTCTGAATTCAGTAAAATACAGCCAGTGACTTTTTTTTTTTTTGATGTGGACCTTGTCTAAAGTCTTTACTGAATTTGTTACAATACTGTTTCTATTTTATGTTTTGGTTTTTTTGGCCAAGAGGCATGTGGGATCTTAGCTTCCCGACCAGGGATCTGACCTGCACCCCCTGCACTGAAAGGTGAAATCCTAACCACTGAGACCCCAGGGAAGACCTTAGCCAGTGACTTTTAAGAAATAAGAATTTTATTTATTTGTTTTTGGCTGTGCTGGTCTTGCTGCACAGGCTTTTCTCTAGTTGCCAAGAGTGGGGGCCACTCTCAAGTTGCAGTGTGTGGGTTTCTCATTGCAGTGGCTTCTCTTGCTGTGGAGCACAGGCTCTAGCGCAGGCTTAGTTGTTGCAGCTCCTGGGCTCTAGGGCGCTGGCTCAGTAGTTGTTGCGCACGGGCTTAGTTGCTCCATGGCATTTGGGATCTTCCTGGATCAGGGACTGAACCCGTGTTTGCTGCATTGGCAGGCGGATTCTTTACCACTGAGCCACCAGGAAAGCCCCACCAGTGACTTTAGAATATCTTTTCAGATAAAATAATATAAAAATAGGATAATTCATTATGGAAAACTTAAAAAATACCGATATATATGTTTATATGCATGTACTGTTATTTTCTGCCCACTCATCACCTTCACCTGGATGTCTGATAAGCATCAGCCTGAACCACCCTGTGTCCTGTGCCCTGTGCCTCTGCAGGCTTGCCCAGCTCAGGACTTGTCTTCCAGTTGCTCAGTCATCCTGGAATCCACTCCTTCTCACCCACACATCTAATTCAGTAGCAAATTCTGTTGGCTATTCCTTCAAAATCAGCTTAAATCCAGGTGCTTTTCATAGAAACGCTGCCCCCCTCCTACACTCCCCTGTTCTAAACTCTTGTCTGGATCACAATGGAGCCCCAGAGAATAAACCCCCTACAGTTTATTCTCTGAAAACAGCCAGAGAATGTCTGTTTCTGATATAAGGAAGATGCAGGACTTGATTTACCACCTTGCCACAACTAGAAAACCTATAAAAATTCATGAAACAACTGTTTAAAGTACATAAATTCATACTAAATTTGTACATTTGCTTGGATCTGATTATGAACTTTCTATTTTCTTCCATGGTTCTGTGTAACCCTCTACCCCTAAAATAATTATTGAAACTATATCATACATATCAATATTTGGTATAGTAAATCTCACCCCATTACCCTTCTTTTGCAAAATGTTCTTGGCTGAATCAGGTGTGTCTTTTCCCAAGTATAGGAAATTATAGGAGTTGTTTTGTATTTGGAGATTTATCTGAGGATTAACGGATTTCTTCCAGTATTAAATACTACACAGCCTTGATTACTATAACTATGTAATCAGTCTTGAAATTGAGTAAACTGATTCATCCCGCCATATACTTTTCGAATTGTTTTAGCTATTCTAGTTTCTTTACCTTTCCATATAAACTTTAAAGTAAGCTTATATATATCTACAAGATTTAGTCCTCAGTGAAGTTTTATGGTTTTTCTCACATAACGCCAGCACATTTACTGTTGAGTGCATTCCTAGATATTTTATTTTGTTTATTGTTTCTGTGAATAGGATTATTTTGGTACCATAGTTTATGCGAATGTTGTTATTGCTTTTTATGTATTTATTTTATAACTGACCAATTTATAGATCTTTTATCAGATATAAAAGTTCTTTTCCCTCTATGGTTTCAATTGTTTTAAATTTGTTAAAATTTTTTTCATTGCCATTGATATGGTCTATCTTAGTATATGTTCCATAGACACTTGAAAATAATGTGGATTTTCCTGTTGTTGGGTAGAATATTCTATAAATGTTGATTAGACTCTGTTGGTTGATGGTATTGTTGGCTATATTCTTATTGATTATCTAATTTCTCTATTGTTGAGAGAGAGATGTTGAGGTCTCCAACTGTAACTATGAATTTGCCTCTTTCCCCTTCCATTTCTATCAGGCTTTGCCTTACATATTTTCTAGTTCTCTTATTTGGTGCGTGCACAGGATTGCTGTGTCTTAACCCTTTCATTATGTAATGAATCTCTGTCTCTGGCAGTTATTTGTTTTGAAGTCTACCTTCAGTTCAGTTCAGTCGCTCAGTCGTGTCCGACTCTTTGCGACCCCATGAATTGCAGCACGCCAGGCCTCCCTGTCCATCACCAGCTCCTGGAGTTCACTCAGACTCACGTCCATCGAGTCAGTGATGCCATCCAGCCATCTCATCCTCGGTCGTCTCCTTCTCCTCCTGCCTCCAATCCCTCCCAGCATCAGAATCTTTTCCAATGAGTCAACTCTTCGCATGAGGTGGCCAAAGTACTGGAGTTTCAGCTTTAGCATCATTCCTTCCAAAGAAATCCCAGGGCTGATCTCCTTCAGAATGGACTGGTTGGATCTCCTTGCAGTCCAAGGGACTCTCAAGAGTCTTCTCCAACACCACAGTTCAAAAGCATCAATTCTTCAACGCTCAGCCTTCTTCACAGTCCAACTCTCACATCCATACATGACCACAGGAAAAACCATAGCCTTGACTAGACGGACCTTAGTCAGCAAAGTAATGTCTCTGCTTTTGAATATGCTATCCAGGTTGGTCATAACTTTTCTTCCAAGGAGTAAGCGTCTTTTAATTTCATGGCTGCAGTCACCTTCTGCAGTGATTTTGGAGCCCCCCAAAAATAAAGTCTGACACTGTTTCCATTGTTTCCCCATCTATTTCCCATGAAGTGATGGGACCGGATGCCATGATCTTCGTTTTCTGAATGTTGAACTTTAGGCCAACTTTTTACTCTCCTCTTTTACTTTCATCAAGAGGCTCTTTTAGTTCTTCTTCGCTTTCTGCCATAAGGGTGCTGTCATCTGCATATCTGAGGTTATTGATATTTCTCCCAGCAATCTTGATTCCAGCTTGTGCTTCATCCAGCCCAGCCTTTCTCATGAAAGGGTTTAACCATTAAATCCTTGAATACTTTTTGGCCTCACTCTTTCCTGGGGTTCTGATGACATAAGTGCTAAATCTTTTGTTATAGTCCCGTAGGCTCCGGACAGAGAAGGCAATGGCACCCCACTCCAGTACTCTTGCCTGGAAAATCCCATGGGCGGAGAAGCCTGGTGGGCTGCAGTCCATGGGGTCGCTGGAGTTGGACACGAGTGAGTGACTTCACTTTCACTTTTCACTTTCAGGCATTGGAGAAGGAAATGGCAACCCACTCCAGTGTTCTTGCCTGGAGAATCCCAGGGATGGAGGAACCTTGTCTCTGGGGTCGCACAGAGTCGAACACGACTGAAGTGACTTAACAGCAGCAGGCTCCTGAGGCTCTGTTCATTGTTTTCTCTCGCTGTTCAGATTGGATAATTTCTATTGTTCAGACATCAAGTTTACTGATTCTTTCCTCTGTCCATCCTCATCTGTCCTCTTCAGGTTTATCCTTTTCACTGAGTTAAATTTTTTTCAGTTATTGTGCTTTTTCAGTTTTACATTTGTTTCTTTATATCTTTTATTATTTGCTGAGATTTTTAATTTTTTCATTTGTTTCAGACTTGTTCATGATGGCTTGTTGAAACATTTTGTAATGGCTGCTTTGAAATATTTGTCAGTCCCTCCCTTGATTGTCTTTTAAAATTCAAATTGAGATTTCCTAGGTTCTTGATATGATGAATGATTTTTGATTTTGGAACTTCAACATCTTAGGTATTATATGGTATAAGAATCTGAATCTTATTTAAACCTTCTGTGTTAGTTGATTTCTTTTGATGGTGCTCCAGCAGGGGAGAAAAGGTGCTACCTCATTACTGCAAGACAGTGCTGGAAATCCAGATTCCTACTTGGCCTCTGTTTTTCTAAAAGATTTATTCATTTATTTATTTATGGCTGCACTGGGTCTTCATTGCTGCATGTGAGCTTTCTCTAGTTGTGGCTCCTCTCTAGTTGCAGTGTGTGGGCTTCTCCCTACAATGACTTGAACTGTTGCAGAGTGCACACTCTAGAGCATGGGCTCAGCAGTTGTGGCACACAGACTTAATAGCCCCGAGGCATGTGGAATCTTTCAGGAGCAGGGACTGAATCTGTGTCCCATGCATTGGCAGGCAGATGCTTAACCACTGGACTGCCAGGGAAGTCCTGCCTCTGTTGACCCCTCCCTATGAAGGAAATAAGCTCCTCATTACCAGTGGCTGGGGGTGGGAGTTTTGGCTCCCCACCAGCCCTTTGCTGATACCACAGAAGAAGGAGTGGAGTAGCCTTATTACCGCAGGGCAGTGGTGAAGGTCCTGACCCTTCTTTAGGTCTCTCTAACCCACCACCCTTGTGGGGAGAGTGAAAGTGCCTTGTTCCTTTGGTTGAGGGTGGAAATCTCAGCTCCCTACTCAGCCTTCTCTGACACTATCTTCTGAGGGGGTTTGGGACAACCTCAGTACAGCCTGGTGAGGGTGGAAGTCCAAGCTTCCTGCTCACTGTTTGCAGGCAGTTGGGGCTACAGTTTTTCTGTGTTGTTTGGCTGGAGTAGAACAGTTATTGTCTAAATGTTTTTGTCCTGCTCGTCTCTTTCCTGGTCCTTTGGCTTGAAAATGCAGAATTTTGCTGGGGCTGATTTGAGTGGGGATCTCTATACAGTTTGATGTTTCTGAGTTACAGCCTCTTTAACTACAAGTCTGGATATTTCAGGCAAAAAGGAAAAATCCAGAGAACTCACTAACGTGATGTTCCTTGATAGTCATCCCCAACCTCCCTGGTTAGGTTGCCTTTTTCTCTCCATTTTTTGGAGTTTTATGTTCATTATATACATACACATTATATATAGTGTCAAGGGGTTTTAGTTGTACTTAGCCGGAGGAATAGAGAAATGTAAATCAATTCCATCTTCCCAGAACTTTATATAGCATTTTGTTACATAATTTTTTCTTACTTAGTGTACTGGCTAGTGTTTCTGCGATAACATAAAATGATAACAGCAATAGCATCTATTCTTTTCTCATTCCTCATTTACCGGGAGTGCCTCTGACATTATCCCATGAAGTATAATGCTCAGTGCCAGTCATTAGTTTGAGATGTTAAATTCAGTTGAACAAATATTTAGTAGTCCCTACTGTATGTAGTCACTGCTCTAAGGCTGGGAATATATCTAGCAGAGAATAAAGAGGTCTTAATTGTTTTATCTTATCTATTTTTCTCTTTTATCTTTACAATATCTGTTATATTTCTTGTATCTTTTTCTCTACAAAAAGACTCACCTTTATATTAACACTGTGTCTCCCATTCCTTCATCTCTTTGACTGCTTTGTACTGAAGCAGAGGTAGGGAACCATGTGGTTCACAATTAGATAAGAGGAATTTAAGGTATATTAAGTTATATTAAATCTATGGGCCTATCTTGGACTGCAGATGGTGACTGCAGCCATGAAGTTAAAAGACACTTGCTCTTTGGAAGAAAAGTTACGACAAACCTAGACAGCATATTAAAAAGCAAAGACATCATTTTGACAACAAAAGTCTGTGTAGTCAAAACTATGGTTTTTCCAGTAGTCAGGTATGAATGTGACAGTTGGACCATGAAGAAGGCTGAGGTATCAGAATTGATACCTTTAAACTGTGCTGCTGGAGAAGACTCTTGAGAGTCCCTTGGATACCAGGGAGATCAAACCAGTCAAAGGAAATCAACCCAGAATATTCATTGGAAGCACTGATGCTGAAGCTGGAGATCTAATACTTCGGCCACCTGCCAAGAGCTGACTCACTGGAAAAGACCCTGATCCTGGAAAAGATAGAAGGCAGGAGGAGAAGGGGGCAACAGATGAGGTGAGGTTGATAGCCTCATCAACTCAATGGACATAAATTTGAGCAAACTCTGGGAGATAGTGAAGGATAGGGAAGCCTGCCATGCTGCAGTCCATGGGGTTGCAAGGAGCTGGACATGACTTAACAACTGAATAACAACATCTTGGATAGGAGTCTAAGTGTCAAGTTATAAAGTTCAAGCTAGCAGAATTAAATGGAGGGTACTGCATTCATTGTACAACAGAAGGCCAGAGTCTCAGTTCTCAGGAAGTAGGACATTTTGCTGAGTCTCAGTTCTCAGGAAGAACTAGAACCAGGAACCCCCAGGACCTTTTGGACTCCTGTTCTATCATGTTCTTTCCCTCTCCTTCTGTCTGCTAGGGAATTCCCTCTCCAGGTCTTTTACCTCCACTTTTAGAGAGTTGCCTTCATTCTTCCTTCTCTGCCTCAGAGGCTATGATAGACACACCCCAGGTTCTAGGTTCATGTCCTGTCATTTAAGGAAATAGTCCAGACAGAACTAGCTCCTCATTCTCAGCATCAGATTGGTTCAACTGGATGCTTGTCCACTCATCGTCTGGCTGTGGCCAGAGAGCCTAGTTATGTGGTACAGACACGGCAGCCAAGAGTTCACCTTTATATCAGAGGTGGGAGACACCCCAAAAGATGGAGTTCTTTTCATGCTTTATTATTATGTTGTAATAGCATGAAGCTATAGAGACTAGATAAAGAATCATTATATACATGTAACAGTTATAACTGGACAGAATGGCTATCCTTACTTTGGGCTCCAAAGTAGGGCTTTTGTAAATTGCCATGAGAATGTATGGCCTGAGGTTGTGCCCGTTCCTGGTTTGGATAGTACAGTCTCATCACTCATGGGTTATTCCTTGCCATGGGTCATGTTATGGCTTATAGTGGACTCTGTGTCTCTAATTTATATTGACCTCTACTTCTTCTTGGGCTTATAAATAAATCCAATACAGAAATTCCCAAATGCTTTCAAATTAATGTCCTAGCCAGCAACATTAAGCCATGAATTCTATTATTACTGGGTGAATCTAATCTCCCAAATCTTTACTCTTTTTCTTGTATCAATATAGTAAAGAAATATTTGGTGTAGTTGAGAATATTAACTGCTTGCTTCCACATCAACTCTGGTTTTCATATACAAACATCTACTTAATTTCTGAGGGAGGCAGCTTGTTGTCATTTTCCTCTCTCTCTCTCTTTTTTATTCCCTCACTGCTGCTTCCCTTTTTCCAAGACTAGTATTAAGTTTAATTAAGTATTAAAATTCCACCATTTTAATCCTAGACTCTTTCTCCATACTGTGCTTCTGACATTTTAGATAGGCAACTTCCTTCCTCTGCTGCCTCTCTGGAGACCTGCTCCTACCTCATCTGGCAGAATTACATTGACATCAATTTCCAGGACTCAAATGGAAGGGTTTGAATCCTTAGGTGGCACTAGCAGGACTCAAATGGAAGGGCTGAATCCTTAGGTGGCACCAGCGGGAATACAAAACAGCTGGGAACAAAAGATATCATGTGTCCACTGGTGAAGTCACCACTCGTGTCACTGAGAATGGCCTATCTAGCCACCCATGTCATTGGTTTAGTATTCCAGAGATCTTCCAGGAAATCAAAGCCAGTCAAGATTGCCAGGAGAAGGACTTCCCTTGTTTCTCCCTGGTGGTTCAGTGGTTAAGACTCCATGTTCCCAGTGCAGGGGACATGGGTTTGATCCCTGGTCAGGGAACTAAGATCCTGCATGCTGTGTGGAGTGGCAAAAAGATAATAAATAAAGAAAGAAAATAGAAAAGAATGTGCATGTTGTTAATACTCAGATAATGATAATATTGGTAGTGATAACATGGACTTTTGTGATGTCTGAACATGAGACGTTGAGTAAGTGAAAGTGAAACTGAAAGCCGCTCAGTCATGTCTGACTCTTTGCGATCCCATGGACTATACAGTCCATGGAATTCTCCAGGCCAGAATACTGGAGTGGGTAGCCATTCCCTTCTCCAGGGGATCTTCCCAACCCATGGAACAAATCCAGGTCTCCTGCATTGCAGGCAGATTCTTGATCAGTTGAGCCACAAGGGAAGCCCAAGAATACTAGAGTGGGTAGCCTATCCCTTCTCCAGTGGATCTTCCCTACCCAGGAATTGAATCAGGGTCTCCTGCATTGCAGGTGGATTCCTTACCAACTGAGCTATCAGGGAAGCCCCACTGAGTAAAGACTACCCATTTAAAAAAAAAAAAGATTGCTAGGAGACACAGGCAAATTACATATCAAATACCATCAGAAAAAGATTACCAAAAGTTATTGTTGAATAACTTTCACCTATATAGTTCAAGCTGAAAGATTTCCATAAGCCCAGGTGCCATAAATTTTTATTTCTTTGATTTCAAAACTAATTTTAGAAAGCATTAGTACTTTGGCCACCTCATGCGAAGAGTTGACTCATTTGAAAAGACTCTGATTCTGGGAGTGATTGGGGGCAGGAGGAGAAGGGGACGACAGAAGATGAGATGGCTGGATGGCATCACTGACTCGATGGACGTTGAGTTTGAGTGAACTCCAGGAGTTGGTGATGGAAAGGGAGGCCTGGCATGCTGCAATTCATGGGATGTCAAAGAGTCAGACACAACTGAGCAACTGAACTGAACTGAACTGATGCCTATAAAAATAAAAGAAAGCCCTGGCAAGTTTCATTTGAAATATTGATCCTTAAAACATTAAAAATGTGGGGGAAATATATCTTAAAATTGAAAAATCACATTAAAATCTCATATGATCTTAAGAATCAGATTACAAAAGTTGGCTCAGTTGAAGTCCAATTGTATGTAAAAACAGAAGTGACTCAACCTTATTGCAATCCTTTAGCGTCTTGTGGTTATTCTATTGCAATATGAGTGCAAATAACTAAAACCCTGGATGTATTACAAGGCCAGAGCTAAAATTCTGATTTAGCATTCTGTGTGGAGTAAACACCACTACAAAGATAAAGAACATTAAAGATTTAAACTTCTGGGGGGGAAAAGTAACCTAATTACTATATTAAAATTTCCCTCTGTCTCAATGAGGAAAATCAACAAATAAAATTCCTAAACTGATGATCAATCCTATTCACTTGTAATTATATAAAATATCCCAATGCCTCCCCTTCATGGATCACAGCCTTGTCATGGCAAAGGGGCTTGCATAAGTCAGTGCAGCTATGAGCCATGCCATGGAGGGCCACCTAAGATGGATGGGTCCTAGTGGGGAGTTCTGACAAAATGTGGTCCCCTGGAGGAAGGAATGGCAAACCACTCTAGTATTCTTGCTGTGAGAACCCCATGGACATAAAGAATATGAAAAAGCAAAGAGATAAAACACCAGAAGATGAGCTCCCCAGGCCAGAAGGTGTCCAGTATGCTACTGGAGAAGAACAGAGGGCAATTACTAATAGCTCCAGATAGAATGAAGTGGCTGGGCTGAAGCAGAAATGATGCTCAGCTGTGGATGTGTCTGTTGGTGAAAGTAAAGTCTGATGCTGTAAAGCACCATATTGCATAGGAAACTGGAATGTTAGATCCATGAATCAAGGTAAATTGGAGGTAGTCAAGCAGGAAACAGCAAGAGTGAACATCAATATTTTTGGAGTCAGTGAATTCAAATGGATGAGAATGGTCAAATTTAATTCTGATGACCATTATATCTACTACTGTGGGCAAGAATACCTTAGAAGAAATGGAGTAGCCTTCATAGTCAACCAAAGAACTCAAAATGCAGTACTTGGATGCAATCTCAAAAATGACAGAATGATCTCGGTTGTTTCCAAGGAAATCATTCAACATCACAGTAATCCAAGTCTGTGCCCCAACCATAGATGCTGAAGAAGCTGAAGTTGACTGGTTCTATGAAGACCTACAAGATCTTCTGGAACTAACACCAAAAAAAGATATGCTTTTCATCATAGGGGTTTGGAATGCAAAATTAGGAAGTCAAGAGACACCGGGAATAACAGGCAAGTTTGGCCTTCGAAGGGCTTCCCTTGTGGCTCAGCTGGTAAAGAATTTGCCTGCAATGTGGGAGACCTGGGTTCGATCCCTGGGTTGGGAAGATCTCTTGGAGAAGGGAATGGCTACCCATTCCAGTATTCTGGCCTAGAGAATTCCATGGACTGTATAGTCTGTGGGGTTGCGAAGAATTGGACACGACTGAGCAGCTCTCACTTTGGCCTTCAAATGCAAAATGAAGTGGGGCAAAGGCTAACAGAGTTTTGTCAAGAGAATGCACTGGTCATAGCAAACACCCTTTTCCAACAATACAAGAGATGACTCTATACATGAATATTACCTGATGGTCAGTACTGAAATCAGATTAATTATATTCTTTGCAGCCAAAGATGGAGAGACTCTATACAGTCAGCAAAAATAAGACCTGGAGCTGACTGTGCCTCAGATCATGAACTCTTTATTGTAAAATTCAGATTTAAATTGAAGAAAGTAGGGAAAACCACTAGGCCATTCAGGTGTGACCTAAATCAAACCCCTTATGATTATACAGTGGTAGTGACAAATAGATTCAGGTAGACAGACTGCCTGAAGAACTATGGAAAAAAGGTTCGTAACGTTGTACAGGAGACAGTGGCCAAAATCATCCCAAAGGGAAAAAAATGCAAGAAAGCAAAGTGGTTGTCTGAGAAGGCTTTCAGACAAATAGCTGAGGAAAGAAGAGAAGAGGAAAGCAATGATGATACCACTCTAATGCAGAAAGTGAAGAGGAATCAAAGAGCTTCTTGATAAGGGTGAAAGAGGAGAGTGAAAAAGCTGGCTTAAAACTGAGCATTCAAAAAACTAAGATCATGGCATCCGCTTTATGGTTAATAGATGGGGAAAAAATGGAAACAGTGACAGATTTTATTTTCTTGGGCTCCAAAATCACTGTGGATGGTGACTGGAGCCATAAAATTAAAATTTCCTTGGAAGGAAAGCTATGACAGACCTAGACAGTGCATTAAAAAGCAGAGACATTCATTTGCCGACAAAGGTCCATATAGTCAAAGCTATTGTTTTTCCACTTGTCATGTATAGATGTGAGAGCTGGACCATAAGGAAGGCTGAACACTGAAGAACTGATGCTTTTGAACTGTGGTGCTGGAGAAGACTCTTGAGAGTCCCTTGGACTGCAAGGAGATCAAACTAGTCAATCCTAAAGGAAATCAACCGTGAATATTCATTGAAAGGACTGATGCTAAAGCTGAAGCTCCAGTACTTTGGCCACCTGATGTGAAGAGGCAACTCACTGGAAAAGACCCTAATGCTCGGAAAGACTGAAGGCAAAAGGAGAAGAGGGTGGCCAAGGATGAGATGGTTAGACAGCATCACCGACTCAGTGGACATGAATTTGACCAAACTCCAGGAGATAGCGAAGGACAGGGAAGCCTGGCATGCTGCAGTCCATGGGTTCGCAGTCAGACACAACTTAGCGACTGAACACAACACACAACACGCACATCCCAGTGTCATTAGATGGCATTTCCTCATTCTGGCATAGCATTCCTTCTTGTTGAGGTTTGAATGAAAACAAAGGATACCCTTGTTCCCTGCCTGAGTTCAAACCAACTAAGAAGAGAAGTGAGAATTCAGATGGAGACTGAATATTACCTCCGTTATAGCAATGATATATTGAAAAGAATGGCCTGAAATTCAGGCCAGGTGAATTCTCTGACTCCCTGCAGACAGTCTAAACCTTGGAACTGTCCATCTAAAGGCAAGTTTGGGTCTGCAGAGTGGACTCACTTAACCATGATTTCTGCCATGAACTAGTTCAAATAGAAGAGAACATTCCTACTTGTAAACCTAAATATATTAATTCCATCCAGTAAAGAAATATGGGCCATTTGTTGTCACCCATCATTGTACCCCATTTCTAGCTAAGGCAAGCAGTAAAAGTTGGGACAAGAAGCCAGGAGTATTTAAGAGGAACTCTCCTCATGATAAACAGGGCACAGACGTTTCCTAAAGGACATCTCTATTCATTCCTTTGATGTGGCAACCTGCCTCCAAAGATGGTCTCCAATGATCCCCCACCTCCTCACAGTCATACCCAGATGTAGTCAATGGCTATATTGTACTAGAGTTGGCCTGTATGACCAATAACATGTGGCAGAAGTGAAGATGTCTTACTTCTAAGATTAGAAGGCTCTCTCTTGCTTGCTCTGGGGGAAACTGGTTGCCATGTTGTGGGCAGTACTAAGGAGAGCACTATGCAGAAAGTAACTAGAGCCCCCAGTCAATAGCCAGTGAAAAACTGAAACCCAATAACAAGCATATGAGTGAGCCTGGGAGTGGATCCCCCAGCTCCAGTCAAGGCCCACAAAGATGGAAACCCTGATAAAAGGTTGACTACAACTTCATGAGACCTTGAGCTAGGACCACCCAGCTAAGCCACTCTCAGATTTCTGATCCTCAGAACCTATATAAGATAATACATGTTTGTTGTTTTTAACCTCCCAAGTCTTGGGGTGATTTGTTAAGCAGAAAAAGATGACTATTAATAGAATATTTAACTAACATTTATTTCATAATGTTATGAGTTCACATGTATTTATCAGTTTTTATAATATGCCAAGCACTATGGAAGTCCCTGTCCCCAGCATCTGCCATTTAGATGGGGGAATTGTGATGTGGACAGCTCTTTGTGAACTTTCTTACAACTGAGTGAAGCTGATGACCAGATTCTGATTTTATAGATGGGGGAACTATGACTCAGACAGATTAAACACCATGGTTCATCAGTTGTTGTTCAGACACTAAGTCATTTCTGACTATTTGAGGCCCCGTGGACTGCAGCATGCTACGCTTCCCTGTCCTTCACTATCTCCCAGAGTTTGGTCAAATTCATGTCCACTGAGTCGGTGATGCCATCCAACCATCTCATCCTCTGTTGCTCCCTTCTCCTCCTGCCCTCAATCTTTCCCCTCATCAGGGTTTTTTCCAATGATGGCTCTTTGCATCAGGTGGCCAAAGTATTGGAGCATCAGCTTTAGCATCAGCCCTTCCAATGAATATTCAAGATTGATTTCCTTTAAGATTGACTGGTTTGACCTCCTTGCTGTTCAAGGCACTCTCAAGAGTCTTTTCCAGCACCACAATTCGAAAGCGTCATTTCTTTGGCACTCAGCCTTCCTTATGGTCCAACTCTCACATCCATACATAGCTACTGGAAAAACCATAGCTTTGACTATATAGAACTTTGCTGGCAAAGTGATGTCTCTGCTTTTTAATATGCTGTCTAGGAGATCAAATTGCCATGATCCACATCCGCTGGATCATGGAAAAAGCAAGAGAGTCCCAGAAAAACATCTATTTCTGCTTTATTGACTATGCCAAAGTCTTTGACTGTGTGGATCACAATAAACTGTGGAAAATTCTGAAAGAGATGGGAATACCAGACCACCTGACCTGCCTCTTGAGAAACCTGTATACAGATCAGGAAGCAACAGTTAGAACTGGACATGGAACAACAGACTGGTTCCAAATAGGAAAAGGAGTACATCAAGTCTGTATATTGTCACCCTGCTTATTTAACTTATATGCAGAGTACATCATGAGAAACACTGGACTGGAAGAAGCACAAGCTGGAATCAAGATTGCCAGGAGAAATATCAATAACCTCAGATATGCAGATGACACCACCCTTATGGCAGAAAGTGAAGAGGAACTAAAAAGCCTCTTGATGAAAGTGAAAGAGGACAGTGAAAAAGTTGGCTTAAAGCTCAACATTCAGAAAATGAAGATCATGGCATCCAGTCCCATCACTTCATGGGAAATAGATGGGGAAACAATGGAAACAATGTCAGACTTTATTTTTTGAGCTCCAAAACCACTGCAGATGGTGACTGCAGCCATGAAATTAAAAGACGCTTACTCCTTGGAAGAAAAGTTATGACCAACCTAGATAGCATATTCGAAAGCAGAGACATTACTTTGCCGACTAAGGTCCGTCTAGTCAAGGCTGTGATTTTTCCTGTGGTCATGTATGGATGTGAGAGTTGGACTGTGAAGAAGGCTGAGCGCCAAAGAATTGATGCTTTTGAACTGTGGTGTTGGAGAAGACTCTTGAGAGTCCCTTGGACTGCAAGGAGATCCAACCAGTCCATTCTGAAGGAGATCAGCCCTGGGATTTCTTTGGAAGGAATGATGCTAAAGCTGAAACTCCAGTATTTTGGCCACCTCATGCGAAGAATTGACTCATTGGAAAAGACTCTGATGTTGGGAGGGATCAGGGGCAGGAGGAGAAGGGGACGACCGAGGATGAGATGGCTGGATGGCATCACTGACTCGATGGACGTGAATCTGAGTGAACTCCGGGAGTTGGTGATGGACAGGGAGGCCTGGCGTGCTGCAATTCATGGGGTCACAAAGAGTTGGACATGACTGAGCGGCTGAACTGAACTGAACTAGGTTTGTCATAGCTTTTCTTCCAAGGAGCAAGTGTCTTTTAATTTCATGGCTGCAGTCACAGTCCACAGTGATTTTGGAACCCAGGAAAATAAAATCTGTCACTGTTTCCACTTTTTCCTCATCTATTTGCAGTGAAGTGATGGGACTGGATGCCATGATCCTAGGCTTCTGAATGTTGAATTTTAAGCCAGCTTTTTCACTCTCCTCTTACACCCTCATCAAGAGGCTCTTTAGTTCCTCTTTGCTTTCTGCCATTAGAGTGGTATCATCTGCATATCTGAGGTTATTGATATTTCTCCTGGCAAATCTTGATTCCAGCTTGTGCTTCATCCAGCCTGGCATTTTGCATGATGTACTCTACATATAAGTAAAATAAGTAGGGTGACAATATACAGCCTTGACATGCTCCTTTCCCAATTTTGAACCAGTGATACTGAAATAACTAAGAAAAGTTAAGTTTGGTTGCCTGCATTGTGTCTTGAGTTTCTTTAATTTCTAGATATGAAAGAGAGAAAACAAGGCTTATACTGATATTCCATTGGGAATGCAGATGTAGTAAAGTTTCATTGCTACGGGCTCCAGAGTGACAGGCTGGCATGTGGGCCTTTCCAGGAGCAGGGAACCAAGCCTCTCTCTGCATCTTGGGATGCCCTCTGGAGAACAGTTGTCTTATCCTTGCCTTCATGGGTCATGGGTCTTCTGAAAAGCCTAGGGTGGTATGAAATGTTGGCGGGAAAGTGGGCACCTACTTATAATTCAGAAATCCATTTTAAAGCTGATTCCATTTAAAGATAGCCTTGGCAACTGGCAGGGGTTGAACTGCCAGATGTCTCGAGGAGATTGGCAAACAGAGTGAATAACTATGATTCAGCATCATTTAGCCTTGATCACACCATTTTATAATGGTCATCACTTGGATGTTGAAGTTGCTTTACTTGTTCTTGGTTTTTAGTGAATAGCAATTTAGAAATTTTAATATGCAAAATTTCATTTAAAATTAAAAACAATTTTTTTGGCAATTTTTTCTTTATTGCAGTGCTCAGGCTTTCTCTAGTTGTGGTGTGTGGGCTTCTCTTGTTGTGAAGCATGGGCTCTAAAGTCCATGGGCTCCTTAGTTGTGGCATGTGGGCTTGGTTGCTCTGTGGCATGTGAGATCTTTGTTCCCCGACTGGGGATCAAACTCAAGTCCCTTGCATTGGAAGGCAGATCCTCAAATACTGGACCAGCAGGGAAGTCCCCTGTATACAAAGTTTTAAATACCATCAAATGTATGGAGCTTTGTGGGGATGTTATAGTAGCCACCAGATAAATGTATTAGCCCAATAACTGAATGGTATCATGTATCCTTAATTAATTTTGACCCAAGTGTATAGCATGAAAAAACACTAATCCCCATATTACCAAATTAAGAATTTTTACCTTCACCAAAATGCAGCAGATACTGTAAGTTAAGAAAGATTCTTTCCAGCCACTGATTACTAATTGCATTTAAGAATTTTCTAAGGTTGGAGGAATTTAAATGTTTAGACAGATGGTTATATCAGGTTTGATTATTCATATTTTTGCTATGAATATATTTATTTATGAATAAATAGGTTGTATCAATTAACAGTATAACAGCTGGAACAATAACAGTGAAAATGAATGTCTTTGCATATGATTTTTTGTCTCAGTTGGAATTTTTGTCTTTTGGGGGTTTTAGATTTCAAATTGGACTGTTTTGGTTATCGTGGAGGGTGAAAATGCAGCTGGTAGACAGTTCTCTAAGGGAGAGGGGAAAGTAAGGACAATCACCAGTATTAGTAAAGATTGATGCTACTGACTAAATTAAATTTAGGTCAACTCTTAGTACAAATCAGTCATCATGTATATAAAAAGAACCATATCTCTTCCTACTTCCCCAATTCTATCCCATCCCTCAGCAGCAATTCTTCCTTCATTTTGCTCTGCTCCATGAGACCTGACCTGCTGTGTTTGTTTTTCTAAGCAAGTCAGAAATGGGTAAGTCTGTGCTACTCAGAATTTTGTTAGAAAGATGTAAGCCTATAAAGACAATGCTTCTTCACTTTAACTGCCTTAGGTTTTTCTACAGAAATATTTTAGAATATATGATTTGTGAGAAAATTTAAGACTTTGAACTTTTTTGAAAATTAGTGTCAGATTGTGTGTGTATGCTAAGTTGCTTGTCATGTTCAACTCTTTGCAACCCTATAGACTCTAACCTGCCAGGCTCCTCTGTCCTTGGGATTCTCCAGGCAAGAACACTGCAGTGGGTTGCCACGCTCTCCTCCAGGGGATCCTCTGAACCCAGGGACCAAACCCATGTCTCTTACATTTCCTGCATTGGCAGGTGGGTTTTACCACTAACACCACCTGGGAAGTCCCTAGTATTAGATTGTGTGTGAAGTAGCTTTAATCATGTCTGAGTCTTTGCAACCCTATGGACAGAGGAGCCTGGCGGGCTACTGTATTGCATACTGGAATGGGTTGCCATGCCCTCCTCCAGGGGATCTTCCTGACTTAGGGATCGAACCCTTGTCTCTTACGTTTCCTGCATTGGTAGGTGGGTTCTTTATCACTAGCACCACCTGGGAAGCCCCAGTTGGGAAGTATCAGATTAAGGTTATCCAAATATTTTCTAAATTCAAGTCTTACAAAGTATTTAACTTATATGCAGAGCACATCATGAGAAATGCTGGGCTGGAAGAAACACAAGCTGGAATCAAGATTGCCGGGAGAAATATCAATAACCTCAGATATGCAGATGACAGCACCCTTATGGCAGAAAGTGAAGAAGAACTAAAAGAGCCTCTTGATGAAAGTGAAAGTGGAGAGTGAAAAAGTTGGCACAGCTGAACATTCAGAAAATGAAGATCATGGCATCCAGTCCCATCACTTCATGGGAAATAGATGGGGAAACAGTGGAAACAGTGTCAGACTTTATTTTTGGGGGCTCCAAAATCACTGCAGATGGTGACTGCAGCCATGAAATTAAAAGACACTTACTCTTTGGAAGGAAAGTTATGACCAACCTAGATAGCATATTCAAAAGCAGAGACATTACTTTGCCGACTAAGGTCCGTCTAGTCAAGGCTATGGTTTTTCCTGTGGTCATGTATGGATGTGAGAGTTGGACTGTGAAGAAGGCTGAGCACCGCAGAATTGATGCTTTTGAAGACTCTTGAGAGTCCCTTGGACTGCAAGGAGATCCAACCAGTCCATTCTGAAGGAGATCAGCCCTGGAATTTCTTTGGCAGGAATGATACTGAAGCTGAAACTCCAGTACTTTGGCCACCTCATGCGAAGAGCTGACTCACTGGAAAAGACTCTGATGTTGGGAGGGATCAGGGGCAGGAGGAGAAGGGGACAACAGAGGATGAGATGGCTGGATGGCATCACTGACTCGATGAACGTGAGTCTGAGTGAACTCCGGGAGTTGGTGATGGACAGGGAGGCCTGGCGTGCTGCGATTCATGGGGTCACAGAGTCGGACACGACTGAGTGACTGAACTGAACTGAACTGAACTGAACTGAATGAAGTATTCTGGCTAAAACCTCCTACCCTAATGAAATCTTCTTTGTCCATTCTAACACTCTGTAAACTCTGAACCATAACAATAATGGTTTATTTGTTCATTCATTTAAGAGACACTTGTTGAATACCTGTTATAGATTAGAGTCTATAATGCTAGAAAAATATGTTCTGTGGTTTCTATTCGTACTGATCTAGCAAACAAATGAGTTACAGTACAATGAGGATAAGCATTGTAGTGTTTTTGTGAACAGACTGAGAGCATGTACCAAGACTGGAAAACTGGTGCCTAAGCTGAGAGAAGAGATTACATACAAAAACAGGGAGATGTGAGAATGCTAAGGCAGATAGAGAGGTGAGCAGGGGCCAGGTCTTTGAGTATCAAGCTAAGGAGCTTCCATGTGATTGTGAAAGCAGTAGGAAGGCACTAAGGATGTTTAAGGAGTAAAGTGAAATGATCTGGTTGGTGTTTCAGAAACATCAGTCTAGAGGATATCTACAATTAGCAGTGCAATGGATGAGAGACCCTGGCTAACTTTCCTACTGAAAACAACTAGAAATGCTAGATGAAAACAGTTTTTTTCTTTTTAATTTATTTTTTATTGAAGGATAATTGCTTTACAGAATTTTGTTGTTTTCTGTCAAACCTCAGCATGAATCAGCCATAGGTATACATATATCCCCTCCCTTTTGAACCTCGCTCCTGTCTCCCACCCCATACCATTCCTCTAGATTGATACAGAGCCCCTGTTTGCGTTTCCTGAGCCATACAGAAAATTCCCATTGGCTATCTATTTTACATATGGTAACGTAAGATGTTATTCTTTCCATACATCTCACCCTCTGCTCCCCTCTCCCAATGTCCATAAGTCTATTCTGTATGTCTGTTTCTCCACTGCTGCCCTGTAAATAAATTATTCAATGCCATTTTTTCTAGATTCTATATATATGCATTAGAATATGATATTTATCTTTCTTTTTCTGACTCAACTTCACTCTGTATAATAAGTTCTAGGTTCATTCACCTCATCAGAACTGACTCAGATGTGTTCCTTTTTGTGGCTGAGTAATATTCCATAGTGTATATGTACCACAACTTCTTTATCCATTCATCTGTTGATGGACATCTAGGGTGCTTCCGTGTTCTAGCTATTGTAAATAGTGCTGCAATGAACAATGGGATACATGTGTCTTCTCAATTTTGGTTTCCTCAGGGTATATGCCTAGGAGTGGTGGTTTTATTCCTAGTTTTTTAAGGAATCTCCATAACATTTTCTATAGTGGCTGTATCAATTTATATTCCCACCAACAACACAACAGTGCAACAGTGCAAGAGCATTCCCTTTTCTCCACACCCTCTCTAGCATTTATTTTTTGTAGATTTTTTGATGATGGCCATTCTGACCAGTGTGAGGTGATATCTCCTTGTAGTTTTGATTTTCATTTCTCTAATAATGAGTGATGTTGAGCATCTTTTCATGTGTTTGGTAGCCATCTGTATGTCTTTGGAGAAATGTCTATTTAGGTCTTTTTCCCACTTTTTGATTGGGTTGTTTGTTTTTCTGGCATTGAGTTGTATGAGCTGCTTGTATATTTTGAAAATTAATCTTTTGTCAGTTGTTTCATTTGCTATTATTTTTTCCCATTCTGAGGGTTGTCTTTTCACCTTGCTTATACTTTCCTTTGCTGTGCAAAAGCTTTTAAGTTTAATCAGGTCCCACTTGTTTACTTTTGTTTTTATTTCCATTACTCTAGGTCCAGTACTCTTGCCTGGAAAATCCCATGGATGGAGGAGCCTGGTAGGCTGCAGTCCATGGGGTCACTAAGAGTCGGATACGACTGAGCGTCTTCACTTTCACTTTTCACTTTCATGCATTGGAGAAGGAAGTGGCAACCCACTCCAGTGTTCTTGCCTGGAGAATCCCAGGGACAGGGGAGCCTGGTGGGCTGCCGTCCATGGGGTCACACAGAGTTGGACACGACTGAAGTGACTTAGCAGCAGCAGCAGCAGGGCCATAGAGGATCTTACTTTGATTTATATCATTCAGTGTTCTGCCTATGTTTTCCTCTAAGAGTTTCATAGTTTCTGGTCTTACATGTAGGCATTTAATCCATTTTGAATTTATCTTTGTGTATGGTGTTAGGAAGTATTCTAATTTCATTCTTTTACATGTAGCTGTCCAGTTTTCCCAGCACCATTTATTGAAAAGGCTGTCTTTGCCCTATTGTATATTCTTGCCTCCTTTGTCAAAAATAAGGTAACCATAGGTGCATGGGTTTATTTCTGGGCTTTCTATCTTGTTCCATTTGTCTATATTTCTGTTTTTGTTCCAGTACCATACTGTCTTGATGACTGTAGCTAATTCCAGGGATGGGGGAGGCTGGTGGGCTGCCGTCTCTGGGGTTGCACAGAGTCGGACACAACTGAAGCGACTTAGCCATAGCAGCAGCTGAAGTTTTAGAAGGTTGATTCCTCTGGCTCCATTCTTCTTTCTCAAGACTGCTTTGGCTACTTAGGTCTTTTTTGTTTCCATATTAATTGTGAAATTCCATATTTTTTGTTCTAGTTCTATGAAAAATGCCATTGGTAATTTGATAGGGATCACATTGAATCTGTAGATTGTATTTGGTAGTATCGTCATTTTCACAATATTGATTCTTCCTACCCAGGAACATGGAATATCTCTCCATCTGTTTATGTCGTCTTTGATTTCTTTCATTAGTGTCTCATAATTTTCTGCGTATAGTTCTTTTGTCTCGTTAGGTACATTTATTCCTAGATATTTAATTCTTTTTGTTGCAAGGTGAATGGGGGCGATTCCTTAATTTCTCTTTCTGATTTTTCACTGTTAGTATATAGAAGTGCAAGTGATTTCTGTTATTGATTTTGTATTCTGCAACTTTGCTCAATTCACTGATTAGCTCTAGTGATTTTCTGATATCTTTAGGATTTTCTATGTACAGTATCATTGCACCTGCAAACAGTGAGAGCTTTGCTTTTTCTTTTCCGATCTGGATTCCTTGTGTTTCTTTTTCTTCTCTGATTGCTGTAGCTAGGACTTCCAGAACTATGTTGAATAATAGTGATAAAAGTGGACCCCCTTGTCTTGTTCCTGATCTTAGGGGAAATGCTTTCAGTTTTTCACCGTTGAGAATAATGTTTGCTGTAGGCTTATCGTAGATGGCCTTTACTATGCTGAGGTATGTTCCTTCTATGCCCATTTTTTGAAGAGTTTTAATAATAAATATGTGTTGAATTTTGTCAAAGGCTTTCTCTGCATCTATTGAAATTATCATAAAGTTTTTATCTTTCAATTTGTTAATATGGTGTATCACATTGATTTATTTGCATATATTCAAGAATCCTTTCATTCCTGGAATAAACCCAACTTGATCATGGTCTATGAGCTTTTTGATGTGTTGCTGAATTCTGTTTGCTAAAATTTTGTTGAGGATTTTTGCACCTATGTTCATCAATGAGATTGGCCTATAGTTTTCATTTTTGTGTTGTCTTCTTCTGGTTTTGGTATCAGGGTGATGGTGGCCTCGTAGAATGAGTTTGGAAGTGTTCCTTCCTCTGCAATTTTTTGAAAGAGTTTTAGAAGGATAGGCATTAGCTCTTCTCTAAATGTTTGATAGAATTCTGTGAAGCCATCTGGTCCTGGGTTTTTGTTTTTTTGGGAGATTTTTGATCACAGCTTCAATTTCAGTGCTTGTAATTGGGTTGTTCATAATTTCTATTTCTTCCTGGTTCAGTCTTGAAAGATGGAACTTTTCTAAGAATCTGTCCGTTTCTTCCAGGTTATCCATTTTATTGCCATATATTTGTTCATAATACTCTCTTATAATCCTTGTATTTCTGCACTGTCTGTTGTAACCTCTCCCTTTTCGCTTCTAATTTTGTTGATTTGATTCTTCTCTCTCTCTCTCTCTCTTTTTTTTTTTTTTGTGAGTCTGGTTAAAGGTTGGTCAACTTTATTTATCTTCTCAAAGAATGAACTTTTAGTCTTATTTACTATTGCTTCTTTCATTTCTTTTTCACTTATTTCTACTCAGATCTTTACGATTTCTTTCCTTCTACTAATTTTGGGTTGTTTTTTTTTTGTTGTTGTTCTTCTTTTTCCAGTTGTCTTAGGTGTAAAATTAGGTTGTCTCTTCAATGTTTTTCTTGTTTCCTGAGGTAGGATTTTATTGCTATAAACTTCCCTCTTAGAACTGCTTTTGCTGCGTCCCATAGGCTTTGTGTTGTCATGTTTTCATTTTCATTTGTTTCTAGAAATTTTTTAATTTCCCTTTTGATTTATTCAGTAACCTGTTGGTTATTTAAAAACATGTTGTTTAATCTTCATGTGTTTGTGTTTCTTACAGTTTTTTTCTTGTAGCTGATATCTAGTCTCATAGCATTGTGGTCAGAGAAGATGCTTGATACAATTTCAATTCTCTTAAATTTACTGAGGTTTGATTTGTGACCCAAGATGTGTTCTATCCTGGAGAATGTTCCATGTGCACTTGAGAAGAAGGTGTATTCTGCATTTGGATGGAATGTCCTGAAGATATCAATGAGATTCACCTCATCTAATGTATCATTTAAGACATGTGTTTCTTTATTAATTTTCTGTTCTAATAATCTGTTCATTGGTGTGAGTGGGGTGTTAAACTATCCTACTATTATTGTGTTACTGTCAATTTCTCCTTTTATGTCTGTTAGTGTTTGTCTTATGTATTGAGGTGCTCATATGTTGGGTGCATCGGTTCAGTTCAGTTCAGTCGCTCAGTCATGTCCAACTCTTTGTGACCCCATGAATCGCAGCACGCCAGGCCTCCCTGTCCATCACCAACTCCCGGAGTTCACTCAAACTCATGTCCATTGAGTCAGTGATACCATCCAGCCATCTCATCCTCTATCAGCCCCTTCTCCTCCTGCCCCCAATCCCTCCCAGCATCAGAGTCTTTTCCAATGAGTTAATTCTTCACATGAGGTGGCCAAAGTATTGGAGTTTCAGCTTTAGCATCAGTCCTTCCAATGAACACCCAGGACTGATCTCCTTTAGAGTGGACTGGTTGGATCTTCTTGCAGTCCAAGGGACTCCCAAGAGTCTTCTCCAATACCACAGTTCAAAAGCATCAATTCTTCAGCGCTCAGCCTTCTTCATAGTCCAACTCTCACATCCATACATGACCACAGGAAAAACCACAGCCTTGGCTAGATGGACCTTTGTTGGCTAAGTAATGTCTCTGCTTTTCAATATGCTATCTAAGTTGGTCATAACTTTCCTTCCAAGGAGTAAGCGTCTTTTAATTTCATGGCTGCAGTCACCATCTGCAGTGATTTTGGAGCCCCCCAAAATAAAGTCAGCCACTGTTTCCACTGTTTCCCCATCTATTTGCCATGAAGTGATGAGACCAGATGCCATGATCTTCGTTTTCTGAATGTTGAGCTTTAAGCCAACATTTTCACTCTCCTCTTTCACTTTCATCAAGAGGCTCTTCAGTTCCTCTTCACTTTCTGCTGTAAGGGTGGTGTCATCTACATATCTGAGGTTATTGATATTTCTCCCAGAAATCTTGATTCCAGCTTGTGCTTCTTCCAGCCCAGCATTTCTCATGATGTACTCTGCATCTAAGCTAAATAAGCAGGGTGACAATAGATGTTTACAATTATTATGTCTTCCTCTTGGATTGATCCCTTGATCATTATGTACTGTCCTTCCTTATTTCTTGTAATATTGTTTATTTTATGATCTATTTAGTCTAAGAGGATTGCTTGTCTAGCTTTCTTTTGCTTCCCATTTGCATTGAAAATATTTTTCCATCCTCTCACTTTCAGTCTATATGTGTCTTTAGGTCTGAAGTGGGTTTCTTGTAGACAGCATATATATGGGTCTTGGTTTTGTATCCATTCAACCAGTCTGTGTCTTTTGGTTAGAGCATTTAATCCATTTACATTTAAAGTAATTATTGATATATATGTTCCTATTGCCATTTTCTTAATTGTTTGGGGTTGATTTTGTAGATCTTTTTCTTCTCTTGTATTTCTTGACTATATAAGTCCTTTTAACATTTGTTGTAAAGATGGTTCAGTAGTACTGAGTTCTCTTAACTTTCACTTGTCTGAAAAGCTTTTTATTTCTCCATCAATTTTGAATGAGATCCTTGATGGGTACAGTAATCTTGGCTGTAGATCTTTCCCTTTCAGTACCTTAAATATATCCTGCCATTCCCTTCTGGCCTGCAGAGTTTCTGCAGAAAGATCAGCTGTTAAGCATATGGGGTTTCCCTTGTATGTTACTTGTTGCTTCTCTCTTGCTGCTTCTAATATTCTTTCTTTGTGTTTAGTCTTTGTTAGTTTGATTAGTATGTGTCTTGGCATGTTTCTCTTTGGTCTATCCTGTAGGGGACTCTTTGTGCCTCTTGGACTTGATTGACTATTTCCTTTTCTATGTTGGGGAAATTTTCAACTATAATCTCTTCAAAAATTTTCTCATACCCTTTCTTTTTCTCTTCTTCTGGGACCCCTATAATTTGAATGTTGCTGCATTTGATATTGTCCCAAAAGTCTCTGAGACTATCCTCATTTCTTTTCAATCTTTTAATTTTATTCTGCTCTTCAGAAGTTATTTCCACCATTTTATCTTCCAGCTCACTGATTTGTTCTTCTGCTTCAGATATTTTGCTATTGATTCCTTCTAGAGTATTTTTAATTTCAGTAATTGTGTTGTTTGTCTCTGTATGCTTATTCTTTAATTCTTCTAGGTCTTTGTTAAGTGATTCTAGCATTTTCTCCATTTTGTTTTCAAGGTTTTTGATCATCTTTGCTATAATTATTCTAAATTCTTTTTCAGGTAGTTTGCCTATTTCCTCTTCATTTATTTTGACTTCTGTATTTCTAGTTTGTTCGTTCATTTGTGTTGTATTTCTCTGCCTTTTCATTATTTTATTTTAACTTACTGTGTTTGAGGTCTCTTTTTCCCAGGCTACAAGGTTGAATTCTTTCTTCCTTTTGGTTTCTGCCCTCCTAAGTTTGGTCCAGTGGTTTGTGTAAGCTTTGTATAGGGTGAAATGTGTGCTGAGTTTTTGTTTCTTTGTTTTTCCTCTGATAGGCAAGGCTGAGGAAGGTGGTAATCCTGTCTGCTGATGATTGGGTTTGTATTTTTGTTTTGTTTGTTGTTTAGATGAGGCATCCTGCATAGAGTGCTGCTGGTGGATGGGTGATGCCAGGTCTTGTATTGAAGTGGTTTCCTTTGTGTGAGTTCTCACTAGTTGATACTCTCTAGGGTTATTTCTCTGGTAGTCTAGGGCCTTGGAGTCAGTGCTCCCACTCCAAAGGCTCAGGGCTTGATTTCTGGTCAGGAATGAAAATTCCACAAGTGGTTTGTGAGTATATTAAGTGAGATTAAAACAAATATCCAAAAACAAGAAGCCAAAGATGAACCCTGGACAAATGGCAGTTACAAAATCAGGCAAATAATAATTAAAATAATGGAATATACACATATACATGTACATCCATATGCAAAATCAAATCAGTCCAACAAAAATAAAGTACAATAGATTGACCTGGTGAACAAAGGAAACAAAAAATTATATCTATCAGTTAAGAACAAAACTAACTAAAGCACAAACTGGAAAACAAAATTAAAGTAAGGTGCCAAGTGGGGAATAAAGCAATGAAAACAAAACTAACAAATATGTTGAGAAGAAAGGAAAGAAAGAATAGATATGCAAAGTTAAATAGAGGTAGATGGAGAAGATTTCGGAGAAGGCAATGGCACCCCACTCCAGTACTCTTGCCTGGAAAATCCCATGGACAGAGGAGACTGGTAGGCTGCAGTCCATGGGGTTGCTAAGAGTCGGGCATGACTGAACGACTTCACTTTCACTTTTCACTTTCATTCATTGGAGAAGGAAATGGCAACCCACTCCAGTATTCTTGCCTGGAGAATCCCAGGGACAGAGGAGCCTAGTGGGCTGCTGTCTATGGTGTCACACAGTCAGACACGACTGAAGTGACTTAGCAGCAGTAGCAGCAGCAACAACAGCAGCAGATAGAGAAGCTTTATATACATTAAAGATTAACTGCAAGGGAAAAAGAACAGTAGGAAAAGCAAACAAAAAAATAAATGTAGAAAAATAAAATGGGTTTAAAAAATTCAAATTTAAATTATAAAAAAAGAGAAAAGAAAAAAACTGAAGAAGAAAGAAAAAAGAAAAAAAAAAAAAAGGAAAACTTCACAGAACTGCAAAAGCCCAACATAGAAGCAGGGTTTATAGCAACAATAAAAAGTGTGACTGAATATACACATAAACATACACACACATAAGCAAAATCAAAACAGTCCAACAAAAATAAAGTACAATGGATTGACCCAGTGAATAAAGGACAAAAATTATATCTATTAGAAGAAAATTAACTAAAGCACAAACTGGAAAAGAAAACTAAAGCAAGATGCCAATTGGGGAATAAAGCAATGAAAACAAAACTAACAAATATGTTGAGAGGAAAGGAAAGAAAGAAAAGAAAGAAAGAATAGACATGCAAAGTTAAATAGAGGTAGATAAAGAAGATTTATTTTTAATCTTTATTTTTAAAGATTAACTGCAAGGGGAAAAGAACAATAGCATAACAAAGGAATAAATGCAGAAAAATAATAATAGGTTTAAAAATTAAAATTAAAAAAGAGAAAAGAAAATTAAAAAAAAGGAAGACTCCGCAGAACTGCAAAAGCCCAACATAGAGGCAGAGGTTTATAACAGTAATAAAAAAATGTGACAGAAAAAAAAGCTCAAAAGCTTAATTAGATTTCACAGTGCCAATAAAATTGACAACTACAACGGGGGAGGGGGAGAAAAAAATCCCAAAGAATCTACAGAACAAGTCAAAACATAAGAATAATAAATGTTTATCTTGAGTCACTGCTGTCAGAGTCCTTTCCCTCACTGGGAGTCACAGTCCACCTCACCCCTAGGATGCCCTCAAGCACTGTGCTGATCTCTGGACCTGCTGTGGTGGGCAGCTCAGATTCTAATCTGGTCCTACTCCTATGTGTTCTTGCCTCCAATGTCCGCAGCTATCAGAACTAGTGCATTTTCTTTTGTGGGAGCTCTCAATGACTTTTTATATATTTCATAGACACAGAGTCTGCCTTGTTGAACGTGTGGATTTAATCTGTAGCTTGTACAGCTGGTGGGAAGGTTTTGGGTCTTATTCCTCAGCCACACTGCCCCTGGGTTTCAATTGTGATTTTATTTCCACCTCTGCACGTGGGTCATCCACTGGTGTTTGCTCGTGAGGCTTCCCTGGAGGATTTGGGTGTGCCTCTGTGAGGGCCAGGTGTGGAGGTGGTGCAACTGCTTGGGTCACAGGGGTTCTGGCAGCACCAGGTACTCAGGGGAGTTGGTAGCTAGGGAAGCAAAAAATATAGTGTTCTAGAAGGGAATGGCAATCAGTATTGGCCAATATGCTCCAGTATTCTTGCTTGGGGGCTTCTGTGGTGGCTCAGAGGTTAAAGCATCTCCCTGCAATGCGGGAGACCTGGCTTTGATCCCTGGGTTGGGAAGATCCCCTGGAGAAGGAAATGGCAACCCACTCCAGTATTCTTGCCTGGAGAATCCCATGGAGGGAGGAGTCTGGTAGGCTACAGTCCACAGGGTTGCAAAGAGTCGGACACGACTGAGCTACTTCACTTATTCTTGCTTGGAGAACCCCACTCCCTGATGGAGAAGCTTGGCAGGCCATAGTCTATAGGGCTGCAAAGAGTCTGGACACTACCAAAGCAACCCTGCGTGCGCAGACACAAGTCTTTTTTTTGCCTGTGGCAGCTCTGCCCCAGTGAGAGTTGAGCATGAAGGTGGTGCAGCTGCTTGGCTTGCAGGGACCCTGGTGGCACCAAGTGTGCAGAGACATAGACTGCCTCCGCTGCAGGAGTTATGGCCCTATCAGAGTCTTTTTTCGAGCCTCTGCTAAGTCGCTTCAGTCATGTCTGACTCTGTGTGATCCCATAGATGGCAGCGAACAGGCTCTCCTGTCCCTGGGATTCTCCAGGCAAGAACACTGGAGTGGGTTGCCATTTGCTTCTCCAATGCATGAAAGTGAAAAGTGAAAGTAAAGTCGCTCAGTCATGTCCGACTCCTAGCGACCCCATGGACTGCAGCCCACCAGGCTCCTCCATCCATGGGATTTTCCAGGCAAGAGTACTGGAGTGGGGTGCCATCGCTTCTGGTAGCTGGCAATCAGAAGGCCTCTTTGGCCAGTGTTTCTCCATAGCTCTGCCCATTTAGGCACTTAGAGGGCTCCCTTGCCTGGGGTCCTTCTCTGTTATTCGGCTGGTCAGGCACTTA
Source organism: Capra hircus (assembly GCF_001704415.2). Classification (NCBI taxonomy): domain Eukaryota; kingdom Metazoa; phylum Chordata; class Mammalia; order Artiodactyla; family Bovidae; genus Capra; species Capra hircus. Next base: position 45,401,560 of record NC_030825.1, on the reverse strand, counting down.
AAGGGGCACCCTGGGTGGGGCCCTACTCTGTAGTTCAGTGCCTCAGGCATTTGATGGACTAGACTCTCTATTGTTCAGCTGCCAGTGCTGGCGGGTGGGGGAGAGAAGCTATAGTGAGGGCTCCACCCTCTATGCGTGACTCAGCAGTATTACCTTGCTTCCCTGGCTGCCTGGCTTTCCTCCACAAGCATTTCCCACCACAGCCTCGTCCCTCACATCCCCTCAATCCGTCTCTCCACAGTCAACAGCAGCCCTTGCCCTGGGATTGCTCCACAATCCCTAAACTCCAGCTCTCAGCAGCTGTGCCTTCCAGGGGACCTGCATTGCTGTCTGGGGTATGTATGGCTGCAGCAAAACTGTCTGATTATCATTCCATGTAGGCTGCCACAGATCCGCTGTTTCACTCTCAACCTTGATTGTTTCTTCTCTGACTCAGACAATTGCCCTGATGTGGGGATCGGATCCCTGCTTCAGTTCCCCACCCACCGAGGGCAGGCCCAGTCCTAGTACCACGCCTGTTTTTTCCCCTAGTTCCTTTGTTCTGCCTACAGAGTTTTGCATGGTTCTATGTATTCTTTTCCATTGGTCAGGTACTCCTGTCTGCTCTCAGCTGGTGTTCTGCATGCATTTCTGTGTCTGAAGGTATATTCCTGATATATCCGTGGAGAGAGATGTACTCCACGTCCACCTACTCCTCCACCATCTTGTTCTCGATTGAAAACAATTTTAATATAAAATTTTAAATGAATCAGTGAAGTGGCAAGAAAGTAAGAAGCCTTCAAACCAAAAACCAAGTAAAGAGAGAAACTCAGGAAGGGAAACGTAGATGCTTCCCCTTTATGTTGAGCATATTTGCTAAATAAGATGAACTTGAATTTTTATTTTTATTTCCTTCTTGGCTGTGGAGTATAGGACACAACTTGCAGCCCATTCAAATGTCAGAAGTCTAATAGGAGTCCTCCACCATAAAACTGAGACCTCAGAGTTTACACCCTTAAAATAAGGACAAACTAGAAATAAACTTACCCTCCTACCCCAAGGAATTTCAAAGAAAATGACCGATCTTGTAATGATAAAATCACATGGGAAACAATCCTTCCTCAATGTTTGTAACCACAGACAAGTCAGGTCTTTATACAAATTTTCACCACAAATTCACACTACCAAGATGGTTGAAGAAAATCTCAATCTGAGATTTACTGAAGTTTTAGTGTAGAATGTTCCCATTCTTCGGAGAAGGCAATGGCATCCCACTCCAGTACTCTTGCCTGGAAAATCCCATGGATGGAGGAGCCTGGTAGACTGCAGTCCATGGGGTTGCGAAGAGTCGGACACGACTGAGCGACTTCACTTTCACTTTTCACTTTCATGCATTGGAGAAGGAAATGACAACCCACTCCAGTGTTCTTGCCTGGAGAATCCCAGGGACGGGGGAGCCTGGTGGGCAGAATCGGACACAACTGAAGCGACTTAACAGCAGCAGCAGTTCCCATTCTTGAAGTACTCCAGAACAATAGACAGAAACAAGTGAAAATCTCTTTCTGTAGGAACTCACCTTCTTTATGAGCTCAGAGAATTTACCTGGATGATGTTCTAGAAAAATATGAGCGTACAGTAAAACTGAACAAACAAAAACATACTCAAAATATGCACAAATGGAGGCAACATAAGACAGAGCCAGCAGAAGTAATACATAGCCAAGTCAGGTAAGCAAGGTTACAGTTATGTAAATTTATATTAAATGTGTGTGTGTGCATGTGTGCTAAGTCGCTTCAGTCATGTCCAATTCTTTGTGACCCTATGGCTACTCTGTCCATGGGATTCTCCAGGCGAATATTGGAGTTGGTTGCCATGTACTCCTCCAGGGGTCTTCCTGATCCAGCAATTGAACCCACATCTCTTACATCTCCTGCATTGGCAGGCAGGTTCTTTACCACTAATGAACCTGGGAAGCCCATTATAACCACACACATAGTCAAAGTACATAATGAGAGGGAAGAAAATTCTAGTGCTTGATAGAAATTGTAGTTGAGTTGAAATTCTTGAAAGAGCCTACGTATGGTTCATCCAAGACACAGACTTATTGTGGTCCCATGCCAAAGTGACGGGAGTCTCCCATCACTAGTCACTTCCATCACTAGTCTCCCTACTTGGCAGGCCTGAACACCAATCCCTCTCATGCTCAAGGCTGGCAAAATTATAGCTTAATTCTTGGCTTCTCAGTTTTTCCATCTCAGAACAAGCAAATACCTCTTGGAGAAAGTGGCCCTAAATGTATGCTCTGCTCACAGAGTCTCCCTTTTTTTCCCAGATCCTAATTCTTTTTTTTTTTTTCCTTATCCTGGTAATTCTTTACTATCATGGTAGAGCTCTTTAGTGTGTTCAAGCAGGTTTTTATTTTCATTTTCCAGATTTTCTAATTAACTTCTGTGGGTTAGTGGGACCTAGCCCACCATTACCTGAAGCGGGAGTGCTCTGCTTAGTTTTTTCCCTTGAAAATTGGCTTGTCTTGAAAAAATAAAAGTGAACCTCTGCTTCACTTCATATGCAATAATATACTCAACATGAATTAAAGGCCAAAATAAAAGTGAAACCTTAAGACTTTTAGTAGAAAATAGAGGACCCTGTCTTGATATTCTTAAAGCAGAAGTATCCAGAAAACACCTTTTAAAAAATAGTTGGTAAATTAAAAAAAAAAAAAGTTGGTAAATTAAACCAAATAAAATGTAAAGTTCATAAGAACAAAAGTCACCAAAACTAAGGTTAAAATGCAAGTCCATTTCAGAAATAATTTTTAAGCCTCCATAACTGACCAAAGATTTGTATCCAGAATAGATATTTTTTTAAAAAAGAAATAAATAAACCCCATAGGGGAAAATGGCAAAAGATATAGACAATTGTCTGAAGAAGATGTAGGGACCAGTACATGTGTGAAAGATGCTCAACTCTCCAGGAATCAGGGAACTCAAAATTAGAGCAATGAAGTGTTTCATGCCCATCATATTATAAAAATTTAAAGAAAATCATACGATTCTTTAAAACATATTGGAGAGATAAGAAGTCACTCTGTAAGTCAGAGTACAAATGAGAACAGCTAATTAGAATAGGTAATATCTATTGAAAGTCCAATACATGTACTGTTTTTGAACCAGCCATCCCAAATCTAGTTGTAAACTCTCGAGGTATTGAATGTATGTGTAGGGAGACATATCAGGGTCTGCACTGCAGCACTGTTATTATGGTAATTAAAAAGGAAAGCAAACTGTGTGTCCCTCAATAGGAAAATGAGATTAAAACTGAGGTATTTTGTATAATAGATTAGTACAAAGCAGTTAAAATTATTCACTAGATCTATGTGCATCAACATGGATAAATCTTGAGAATGTATTTGATGAAAGAAAGACCATGTTGAAAGGTGATGTACAGTATGACATAATGCAAAACTTGAAAGTAAGAGAAACAGGGCTTTCCTAGGGGCTCAGTGGTAAAGAATCCGCCTGCCAATGCAGGGGACACGGGTTTGATTCCTGGTCTGGGAAGATCCCACATGCCTTGGAGCAGCTAATCATGCGCCACAATTACTGAGCCTGTGCTCTAGAGCCCAGGAGCCGCAACTACTGAGCCGATGAGCCATAACTACTGAAGTCAGGGCACCCTAGAGCTGTGCTCTGCAGAAAGAGAAGCCACTGCAATGAGCAGCCCACACATCACAGCTACAGAGTAGCCCACAACTAGAGAAAAGCCCACTCAGTGACAAAGACCCAGCACAGCCAAAATAAATTAAATTACATAAGAAGAATCTTTTGTTAAATACATAAGGGAAATAATACTATAAGCTCTTAAAATATGTATACGTGCACAGAAGTTGTAAAGATGCAACAACACGAACAGAAAGGATGGACACCAACTTCCGATCACCAAGAAGTGGAGGTTGGGCTAGAGGAATAAAACAGGGACTTCATCTCTAGTAGTAATGTTTTATTTCTTACACAACAAAAAACAAAAGAAAAAACTTAAAGCAAATAATATGGCATCATGTTAAAATTTTTTCATTAAAAATTAATTAAATAAGAGCTCTAACAGTTCCCAGCACATAAAAAAGTCATTGAAGTAAAAAAGGGAAAGAGGATTGAGGCAGGCGGGAGGGAAGGAATCAGACTCGGGATGTCCCTGGGTATCATAAGCAGCTGCAGGGCTCAAGGTGGTGACACTGACAATGTTTCATATGGAGAAGGTTTTTAAAAGATTCATCCCAATGAGAGTGGGGATTGATGTCTTGGCCTGTAGAAAGCTGGCTAAAAGACACATGAGGATAGGGATGAGCCACCAGGAGCCTTACTGGTGTCAGTTACCTTTAAAAAAAAAAAAAAAAAAAACTTTATCCATAATCTGGAGATCACAGAGCACAGGGACCTCTGGGTTTGGCAGGAAGCCCTTCCCAGGTGTGAGATTTGAGGTTGGTTTCACTGAGAGGTGGAGTAGACCAAGAAGGGGTAGGTAAGATGGGGTCATGTGAACTCTCCTAGGTGGGCACTCAGTGATGCTGACGTGAAGAATGGTGCAGGCCTAGCTGTCATCAGGTGGTCCATCAAGGACCCCTGAGAGCCCCAGCTGAGCTGTGAGCTGTGATATCCAGGAAGGAGAGAGGGCTTCCCAGGTGACGCTAGTGATAAAGAACCTGCCTGCCAGTGCAGGAGATATAAGAGACACAGGTTTGATCCCTGGGTTGGGAAGATCCCCTGGAGGAGGAAATGGCAAGTCCACTCCAGTATTCTTGCTTGGAACATCCCATGGACAGAGGACTCTGGCAGGCTATAGTCCATAAGGGTTGCACAGAGTTGGACACGGCTGACGTGACTTAGCCACACACATGCATACTCACAGGAAGGAGAGTAAATATGGCAGGTCCAGAAGAGGCAAGGCAAGGTGGGGAGAGCATCTGATCAGTCTTCCTGATGTTGAATTAGTGTTCTTGTTCCCTGAACCCTAGAAGGTAGAATACTTAAGACAGAGAAACCTAAAATAAAAAGTAAAAGAAACTCTAATTTGTACAGATCTTTCTAGCTTCTGTTCCCTAAGTTGGTGGTGCCCAGTGAAAGATAAAAATTGATAAAAGATTTTGTCTAAATTGAGAAGAATTTTGGATCCAGCCTTGACCTATGAACTTGTTTGGACGAGCCATTCTAGATAAAACCAAGTGTGACTAAGGACCTCAGTTGAGCCTTCTGTGGGGTTAAGGCTGACTTTGATTGCTCCTTTCCTTTCAGGTAGGGCACATAGCATGGTTGCATCTGTGATACTGTTTTCCATCTGTGCAGCCAACTGCCCAAAGATATGCAAAAATTCCCATTTTCCCAAAGTATCAAAAGCCTAATGCCAAGCAATATATTGTTATATGCCCCCAAACTCAGCTTATATATAAATTAAGCAGTGTATCACTAATTGATGTTGAGATGACTAAAGAATCCTTGTTTGAATATCTATTTTTAATTTCTCATTTGCGTGGGAAATACCTTACCTTTCAGCCTGTTAAAGAGCTTTCTGATTTATAAGGATATCATCTTAATGGAATAATGATATGCTGCTTAGCATGTTGTTAAAAATGTTTTCTCCCTCCAGTTACATTTTTTAAAGTAAATAAGTGCCATTTAAAGTAAATAAGTGCCAATAGTATGGTCACTTTTCTCCTAAATCTCTCTTATAGTGAGTGAGTTTGTAATTTGCGAGTTGGAAGGAATTCTTTATGTATTTTGGAGGGTATACCAAAATTAACTGGAGCTTTCCCAGTGGCTCAGCAGTAAAGAATCTGCCTGCAATGCAGGAGAACGCAGGAGAAGTGGGTTCCATCCCTGGGTCAGGATGATCCCCTGGAGGAGGAAATAGCAACCCACTAACAGTCTTCTTCTCAGGAAAAACTCATGGACAGAGAAGCCTTGTGGGCTACAGTCCATGGGAGCACAGAGAGTTAGACATGATTGAGCACTCACTCACTTACTCATTCACTCACTAAAATTAATTAGGATTTCAATGTGGGACTTCTGAAAGTAGTGAAAATATGATAAATCTTTCTATTGATCAGATACTGGTGGTGTTCAAAATGGACTGATAAATTTTAGTATTTTTGTTGACTATTCCTCTAAAAGTCAGTGGTAAGTTATAGATTGTTTATCTTGACTCTGGCTAAAAGAAGATAATTATTGATTAATAAATATTCATTGCTTAAGTTTTCTTGATTCTGTATAGATCTAAAGAATAAGTAGGTTGGTAGTCAGTGAAATACAGATTTATTTAGCAAACAAAGATGGGCTGGCATCAAAAGGAAAAATGACCCTCCCTACTGCTGCCCCCACTTCTCTTCCCTTAAGTCTTTTGACTCATTGGAAGCAAAGGGTTCATGGGATCTTTGCATCTTAGAGATGGTAACAGCAGACAAAAAAAAAACTTTAGCTTGTAACAAAGAAGCACATGTGTCCGCCCTGCTGGTGCAGTGGTTAAACTCCATGCTCCCGGTGCAGAGGGCCTGGGTTCAACCCCTGTTCAAGGAACTAGATCCCACATGCTGCAACTAAAGAACCACATACCACAGTGAAGATGGAAGATCATGCTGCAACTAAGACCCAACAAAGCCTAATGAATGAATTAATTTTTTTTAAAAAGCACATGAAAATCTCAACTGAATATTCACCAAATCTCAGAAGGGCGGACTTTCTAAGCTAAGAAGTATTAGAAGTTATTTGTTAGATTTAGCTGCATACTTCTTTCCTTTACGCTGTTTTATCTCTCTTGTCTTTCTGCCCCTCTTCATCTCTATCCCAGCTATTTACTGCAGGTCACTGTCACCTCCCACAAAAACACAGCAGGGAACTAAAAACAACAACAATGTAACAGACAAATACATCTAAGACTCCAACATATACAGATTTTACTCTGGGTGAAATGGAGTACTGCTGGAGAATTTTGATCAATGGAAGGATTATGGTCTGCCTTATTTGATCCCAGGTACAGTCAGGTAGGGCTTCCCTGGTGCCTCAGATGATAAATAATCTGTCTGCAATGCAAGAAACCCAGGTTCAGTCCCTGAGTTGGGAAGATCCTCTGGAGAAGGGAATGGCTACCCACTCCAGTGTTCTTGCCTTGAGAATTCCATGGACGGAGTAATGTCCATAATTGCCAGTCAGGCTATGTTGAGAATAACCATAATGAGTGTAGGTGGAAGCAGGAGTCTGACTGGGGCCATTGCAGTAGTCCCCAGAGATAAGGTGGGTACCTGCACCAGTGTGGCTGTGGTAAAAGTAGAGAGAGAAATGTTGGATTCTAGATATATTTGGGAAGCAAAGCTTACACAATATATTCATGGACTGGGTATGGAGTTTGAGATAAAGAAGAGTTGAGTAATTCCAGGCTTTTTCACAAAAGTACCAGAAAGAATTGAATTGCCTTTACCTGGGATGGGGAAAATTGTGGCTAGGGCAGATTAGAGGTAGAATTTCAGGAACTCGGCTTCAGACATGTTAAATTTGACTTGGCTATTTAGACATGCAACTGGAGATGAAGGCTAGGTATATAGTGTTTATATAACAGAAGGAAGGAATATGTGAAGAGTCAGAGAAGCTGTAAAGACATTGAGGGTTTAAAATGTTCACACAAAGCAAGATCCTATTGACTTGAGTCCCACAACCATAGGATCGTGACCCCATGGACTGCAGCCTACCAGGCTCCTCTGTCCATGGGATTTTCCAGGCAAGAATACTGGAGTTGGGTGCCACCGCCTTCTCTGAGGATCATGCCAGTCTTCTGAATTTCAGACACTGTAGTTGGCCTTGACCATTACAGACCAATGGAACATATCCTTTATGGTACAGTTGATGGTGGCTAAAGAATCTGAACATTTTATTGAAATACAGTTTACACATAAGTTTAAGGTATACAACATGGTGATGGTGGTGGTTTAATCACTAAGTTGTGTCTGACTCTTATGACTCCACAGACTGTAGCCCACCAGCCTCCTCTGTCCATGGGATTTTCCAGGCAAGAATACTGGAGTGGGCTGCCCTTTCCTTCTCCAGGGGATCATCCTGACCCAGGCATCAAACCTAGGTCTCCTGCATTGATATACATATATATTGCAAAATGATTACTATAATAAGTTTAATTAGCATTAATCACTTCATAGTTACAATTTTTATGATGAGAATTTTTAAGATCTCCTGTCTCACACTTTCAAATATATAACACAATAGTTCTAACTGTAGACACCAGGCTGTACATTCCATCCCCAGAACCTACTTATCTTGTGACTAGAAATTTGTACCTTTTGACCACCTTCACCCAATTCCTCTACCTCCACCTGCTGCCTCTGGCAACCACAAATATGTTCTCTGTTTCTATGGGTTTGATTTTTTTTAATGTTTCACATATAAGTGAGATCATAGAGTATTTGTCTATATCTATTTGACTTATTTTACTCAGCATAATGCCCTAAAGGCCCATCCATGTCTCATAAATGGCAGGATTTCCTTCCTTTTTTGGTTGAATAATATTTTGTTATATATACCACATTTTCTTTATCTGTTCATTAATCAATGAACACTTAGGTTGTTTCTATGTCTTGGCTATTGTATTAATAAATAATGCTGCAATGAACATTGGAGTGTAGATATCTCTTTGAGGTAATAATTTCATTTCCTCTGGATATATACCCAGAAGTGAAAACCACTAGATCATACCATAGCTCTGCTTTTAATTTTTGAGGAACCTCCATAATGTTTTCCATACTGGTTTGCACCAATTTATATTTCCAACAACAGTAAAAATGGGCCACATCCTTGGCAACATTTGTCATCTTTTGTCTTTTTGTTAATAGTCATTCTGGCAGGTGTGAAACCATTCTCATTATGGTTTTGATTTGCATTTCCCTGGTGATTAGTGATGTCGAGCTCATTTTCATATACCCATTTGCCATCTACATGCCTTCTTTGGAAAAATGCCTGTTCAGATTCTCTGTTGCTGTTGTTTAGTTGCTAAGCTGTGTCCAACTCTTGCAACTCCAGGCTTCTCAGTCCATGGGATTTTCCAGGCAAGAATACTGGAGTGGGCTGCCATTTCCTTCTTCAGGGGATCTTCCCAACTCTAGGATCAAACCCACATCTCTTGTGTCCCCCACACTGGCAGACAGTTTCTTTACTGCTGAGCCACCAGAAAAGCCCTTCAGATTCTCTGCCCATCTTTAAATTGGATTATTGGTTTTATGCTTTTGAGCTGAGTGAGTTCCTTATATTAACTCCTTATCAGATATATACTTTGCAAATATTTCCCCCCATTCCATAGATTGCTTTTTCATTTTCTTGATTATTTCTTCAGCTGTGCAGGAACGTTTTAGTTTGATGTAGTCCCACTTACTTATTTTTGCTTTTGTGGCTTGTGCTTTCAGTTTCATAACCAAAAAATCATTGCCAAGACCAATACAAGAACTTTTCCCCCATTCTTTCTTCTAGTTTTACAGTTTCAAGTCTTAAATTTAAGCAAAATATATTTCAGCATAATTTTTGTGAATGGTGTAAGATAGGGGTCTGGTTTCATTCCTTTCTATGTGAATATCTAGTTTTTCTAGCACCATTTATTGAAGAGACTACCTTTTCCTCATTAAGTATTGGAATCCTTGTCCAGTATTAGTCGACCATACATGCATGGGCTTATTTCTGGGCTTTCAATTCCGTTTCATTGGTCTGTGGATCTGTTATCGTGTCAGTATCATGCAGTTTGATTATTGTAGCTTTGTAGTATAGTTTGAAATCACAAAATGTGATGCCTCTAGCATTATTCTTATTTCTCAGCATTGCTTTGACTATTCAGGGTCTTTTGTGCTTTCAAACAAATTTTAGAATTGTGTTTTCTATTTCTGTGAAAAGTGTCATTGGAATCTTTATAGGGTTGGCATTGTAGATGGCTTTGGTTTATATGGACATTTTAGCAATCTTAATTCTTTTACTCCATGGACACAGAATATCTTTCAATTTATTCATGTATTCAATTTATTTCATCAATATGTTACCATTTTTAGGGTAGAAATCTTTTACCTACTTAGTTAAATTTATCCATATGTATTTTATTGTTTTTGATGCTACTGTAAGTGGGTTTGTTTTCCTTATTTCTTTTTCAGATAATTCATTATTAGTGTATAGAAATGATACTGAATATTGTATGCTGATTTTGTGTTCTGCAACTTTACTGAATTCACTGATGAGTTACAACACTTTTTAGTGGTGTTCAAGATTTTCTATATATAAAACCGTAGAAACAATTTTACTTCTTCCTTTATGATTCAGATACTTTTCATTTCTTTCCCTTGACTGATTGCTCTGGCTAGGACTTCTAGTACTATGTCGAGTACAAGGGTGAGAGTGGGCATTCTTGGCTTGTTCCTGATTCTTAGAGGAAAAGCTGTCAACCTTTTACCACTGAATTTGATGTTAGCTCTGGACTTGTCATATATGACCTTTATTATGTTGGCATGTATTCCTTCTGTACTCTGTTCAGAGTTTTTCTTTGAGAAGATTTTGTATTTTGTCAGATGCTTTTGCTGCATCAACTGAGATGATCATATGATTTTTTATCTTTCATTCTATATTAATGTGGTATATCACTTTTACTGATTCACGTATGTTGAACCAGCCTTGCAGAGTGGAGATAAATCTCACTTGATCATGGTGTATGAGTCTTTTAATGTGGTGTTAAATTACAGTTTGCCAGTATTTTGTTGAGATTTTTTGCATCTATATTCATCAGAGATATTGGCCTGTAGTTTTTATTTGTTGTAGTGTCCTTGTATGGCTTTGTATCAGGTTAATTCTGGTCTCTTATAATGAGTTTGGGAGTGTTCTCTCTTCCTTGATTGCTTTTGAGGAAAAGTTTGAGAAAGATTGGTATTAATTCTTCTTTGACTTTTGATGAAATTCACCTGTGTAACCATCTGGTCCTGGACTTTTCTTTGTCGGGAATTTTGATTACTGATTCAATCCTTGCTTGCTATTGATCTGTTCAGATTTTCTAGTCTTCATGACTTAATCTTGGCAGGTTGCATGTTTCTAGGAATTTATCCATTTCTTCTAGGTTGTCCTAGTAAAGTAATGCTCAAAATTCTCCAAGCCAGGCTTCAGCAATACGTGAACCGTGAACTTCCAGATGTTCGAGCTGGTTTTAGAAAAGGCAGAGGAACCAGAGATCAAATTGCCAACATCTGCTGGATCATCGAAAAAGCAAGAGAGTTCCAGAAAAACATCTATTTCTGCTTTATTGACTATGCCAAAGCCTTTGACTGTGTGGATCACAATAAACTGTGGAAAATTCTGAGAGAGATGGGAATACCAGACCACCTGACCTGCCTCTTGAGAAATCTGTATGCAGGTCAGGAAGCAACAGTTAGAACTGGACATGGAACAACAGACTGGTTCCAAATAGGAAAAGGAGTCTGTCAAGGCTGTATATTGTCACCCCGCTTATTTAACTTATAGGCAGAGTACATCATGAGAAACACTGGACTCGAAGAAACACAAGCTGGAATCAAGATTGCCAGGAGAAATATCAATAACCTCAGATATGCAGATGACACCACCGTTATGGCAGAAAGTGAAGAGGAACTGAAGAGCCTCTTGATGAAAGTGAAAGAGGAGAATGAAAAAGTTGGCTTAAAGCTTAACATTCAGAAAACGAAGATCATGGCATCCGGTCCCATCACTTCATGGCAAATAGATGGGGAAACAGTGGAAACAGTTTCAGACTTAATTTTGGAGGCCTCCAAAATCACTGCAGATGGTGACTGCTGCCATGAAATTAAAAGACGCTTACTCCTTGGAAGAAAAGTTATGATCAACCTAGATAGCATATTCAAAAGCAGAGACATTACTTTGCCGACTAACGTCCATCTAGTCAAGGCTATGGTTTTTCCTCTGGTCATGTATGGATGTGAGAGTTGGACTGTGAAGAAGGCTGAGTGGCGCAGAATTGATGGTTTTGAACTGTGGTGTTGGAGAAGACTCTTGAGAGTCCCTTGGACTGCAAAGAGATCCAACCAGTCCATTCTGAAGGAGATCAGCCCTGGGATTTCTTTGGAAGGAATGATGCTAAAGCTGAAACTCCAGTACTTTGGCCACCTCATGCGAAGAGCTGACTCATTGGAAAAGATTCTGATGCTGGGAGGGATTGGGGGCAGGAGGAGAAGGGGATGACAGAGGATGAGATGGCTGGATGGCATCACTGACTTGATGGATGTGAGTCTGAATGAACTCCAGGAGTTGGTGATGGACAGGGAGGTCTGGCATGCTGCGATTCATGGGGTCGCAAAGAGTCGGACATGACTGAGTGACTGAACTGAACTGATAGTTCTTCATAGTAGTCTCACGATTCATTGTATTTCTGTGGTGTCAGTTGTAATGTCTCCTTTTTCATTTATAAAATGTCTCTTCTCTCTTCTTTTCTTGATTAGTCTTGCTAAAAGTTTAATAATTGGGGTTATTTTTTCAAAAAAACAATTCTTTTTTTGCCTATCTTTTCTATTATTTTCCTGTCCTCTATTTCTTTTATTTCTGCTCTAATTTTTGTTACTTCCTTCCTTCTGCTAATTTTGCGCTTCAGTCAATGCAGCAGCAGCAGCAGCAGCAGTTCAGTCACTCAGTTATGTCTGATTCTTTGTGATCCCATGCACTGCAGTACGCCAGGCTTCCTCGTCCATCACCAGCTCCCGGAGCTTGCTCAAACTCATGCCCGTCGAGTCAGTGACACTATCCAACCATCTCATCCTCTGTCGTTCCCTCCTCCTCCTGCCTTCAGTCTTTCCCAGTATCAGGGTCTCTCTCAATGAGTCAGTTCTTTGCATCAGGCAGGCTTAGTTTGTTCTTTTTCTTCATCCTTGAGGTATAAATTTAGATTGTTAAATTGGTTTCCCTCTTTAATGTGTGCATTTATCATTGTAAACTTCCCTCTTAGAACTTCTTTTGCTATATCCTATAATTTTGTTACATGTGTTTCCATTTTCATTTGTCTCAAGATATTTTAAGATTTCTCTTTTGATTTCTTCTTTGATCTATTGGTTGTTCAGGACTCTGTAGTTTAATTTCCATGTATTTGTAAGTTTTCCGGCTTTCCTTCAGCTATTATTTCTAGTTTCATACTCTTGTGATTGGAAAAGACAGTTGGTATGATTTCAGTTTTCTTAAATTTGCTAAGATTTTCTTTGTGACCTAACATACTCTAGAAAATGTTCTGTGTGTACTGAAGAAAAATGGGTATTCTGCTGCTGTTGTTGGGAATGTTGTCTGTTGGGTCTGTGCTGCTGCTAAGTCGCCTCAGTCGTGTCCGACTCTGTGAGACCCCATAGACAGCAGCCCACCAGACTCCCCCGTCCCTGGGATTCTCCAGGCAAGAACACTGGAGTGGGTTGCCATTTCCTTCTCCAATGCATGAAAGTGAAAAGTGAAAGAGAAGTCGCTCAGTCGTGTCTGACTCTTAGCGACCCCGTGGACTGCAGCCTACCATGCTCCTCTGTCCATGGGATTTTCTAGGCAAGAGTACTGGAGTGGGGTGCCATTGCCTTCTCCAATATAGTGCTATTAAAATCCAGTTTTCTTATTGATTACCTATCTGGATGATTATTTATTGCTGAGAGTGAGGTATTAAAGTTTCTACCTATAATTATGTTACTGTTTATTTCTCCTTTTAGTTCTGTTAGCTTTTGATTTATACAGATGCTCTGATGTTGGATGCATAAATATGTACAATTGTTATATCTTCTTGATTGGTTTATCTCCTTTAGATCTTGTTTTTTTATTCTATCAGCCATTCTGTGTCTTTCATTGGAGAATTTACTCCATCTATATTTAAAGTAATTATTGGTAGGAAAGGACTTACTGTTGCCTATCTATTAATTGTTTTCTGGCTGTTTTGTAGATTCTTTGTTCCTCACTTATATTTCTTTCTTTTTTGTGATTTGATGATATTTTGTAGCTTTCGTCTATCCTACAGAGAAGGCAATGGCAACCCACTCCAGTACTCTTGCTTGGAGAATCCTAGGGATGGGGGAGCCTGGTGGGCTGCCGTCTATGGGGGTCACAGAGTTGGACACAGCTGAAGCGACTTAGCAGCAGCAGCAGCAGCATGCCTATCCTACAACCCAGCTACTCACTGGCTGGGCTATCAGCTTGGGTACCACTGCAAGCTGGGTTGAATGGTGGACCATACAGTCTCCGAGATGCTCTAGTTAACCCTTCTGGTTAGGTGGGACTGTGGGCTATTCTCATGGCAGGGATATACAATGAACCTGCTTCCCTTTCTGAGTGGGGTGGCAGAACAGGTTCCAAGGATGGCATAGCTTATTGGCTAGGGACTTAAATCAGGCAGAACTGTCCACTGAGTTATCTGACCAGAGAAGGCCACTGGCTTGGTTTTGCATGTGGACAGAGCTCCTGACTTGGTTCTCTGCTCAGGTACCACTGTAAGCAGGACTGTAGGATGGGCCATGCAACCCTTGGGTACTCCAGCCAGGCCCCTCGCTGGGCTAGATTGGGGGTTATATTCAATAGTAGATGGGGCTTCAAATCTGCTTTCCTACCTAGGCAGGACAACAGAACAAGTTCCACAACTGGTATGGCCTCAAACGCAGCACTACATGACTCAAAAGCCCCATGTTCTTCATGTCCATGCTGTTTTGTTTGGCATTTCACAGTGCTCTGTCGGTCTCTTCACCGGTGAGATCATACAGATTCTTATTTCCGATTGCCATGGCTTCTTGGTTCTGCATCCTTTGCCTTGGTCATAGAATTTGCCATTTCTCTGGGGCAGGATGAAGGGAATCTTTGTCTGCTATACAGATTCTGCTGTTAAACAGAAACATCATAGACATACTTTAAAATAAATCTTTAAGTATACCAGTATCTGAGGGAGCTTCTTTAAGATAGTCCTATTTTAAAAATCAGTGATACTTCTATTTTAATGTCTTTTTCACCCTTTTTTTTGCCAGAGATTCTATCCAAATGTTGAGCCTCCCCCAAACCTATTCATATCCCCAAATAGTAAGGACAAGAAATCTCTCTTTTGTATGGAGTCCTCCTAATACCTTGAAAATGTGTCAGGCAAGTCAAGTAGGCTGTCGGGAGGTGTCAGAGATATAAATGGGAAATTAGTCTGACTACAGAGCAGGAATCAGGTGCTAATTATATTCAGCAAGATAGTAAAGATCAAAATGTTCACTCTTATTAAGACCTGGATGAAATAGAAGCTAGATGAAAGGGATCACCTCATATTTAGTAAGAAATTATTTAGTTATTTATTTCCATGATCTCAACTAGTCATTTTGACTGCTGATTTTAAAGTGATTTTCTAAGTTAGAGCATGATCGTTTCTATGAATACTTGCTTATCCCAAAATTATTATATTTTAATAATTAATAGAGATGTATATTACTGATCTTGGAATAAGACTTCTTTTTATTATTTATAGGTATCTTGTCACTTAGAAAAATGAGCAATCCATTTTTTTTAATACAGTAAGTCCCCTACATACAAATCTTGAGAACTTTCAAAGATGTGGACGTGTGTTCCATCAACATCAGATGTGAGTAAAATTGCAGTTTGCCCTCCATCTCCTATTGCTAATGATCCTTCAACTCGATCATATCACACCTCCTCTTCCTCCTCCAGTCAGTAACTCTTCTTGCTTGTTCACTCAATGCCAGCCCCTGTATGCCAACAGTGGTAGTATACTACTGTACTTTTCAAGGCACTGTACTATAAGATTAAAAATGTTTTCTTTATTTTTTGTGTTTGTTTGTTTTTTATGTATTATTTGTGTTTAAAGTTTTATAAAGCTGTTACAGTACAGTACTGTATAACCGATTATATCAGTTGGGTCCCTAGGCTGACTTTGTTGGACTTGGGAACAAATTGGACTTACAAACATGTTCTTGGAACGGAACTCATTCATGTGTAGGAGACTTACTGTATCTCATTTCTTTTTACTTATTTTTTTCCAGCTTTCTTGAGGTATAACTGACATCAGTTATCTATTTGAACATTTTACATGGCACAAGAGAAACTCCAGGCTGTTTTTTTTTTTTCAGGAGCTACAAATGCCCCTGGTCCTAAAGAAGAGAATTTTTATAGCACTTCCTTTATTCTTTGGCCACAACTGAGCCCCCTCCAACTTGGCTTCACATCTCAGCAAAGACCAGCCCCTCCTGGCCATTCACGCATGTGCCAGCTGGGCTTAGAGCCTGCTTGCATGGATCTTGATGAGCTTGTCTGGTTGGCCCCTATTTGTGAAAGAGAAGAAGCAGACCTTGTCCAAGACCGGCACTGAATAAAATACCACAGTCAGAAGGTTGGTTTCTTTTTATTCTTAAAGAGAGAATTAATTAAGGCAAACATTCTCAGGAAGGCTGTGAGTGTGTAGTTGGGGACTATAGTGAGGTACTCCAAGAACTGGGAAATGAAGGAGGAGAGAATGACCTCAGCGCTAAATGACGAAATCTACAGGAATTGAATCAAAGCTGAACTCTTCAGAGTCAGTTTGTCAAAAGGAAAGTTTCCAGGAATATCTCAAAAAAAAGAAAAAAAAAGAGTGTCTCTTAGAAGCATGTCTGGTCCACTCGAGATTAGCAGGGAGAGATTATGAGCGGCCCCTCCAGGCTCTCCCCAGGAATCCTGGCAGCATTCCGCCTGTGAGCAAGACTCCCCTTGAGATGGAGATGGAGATGGAGACCATGCCATGTTACCTGAAACAGACAAACTCACTCTCTGCACAGTTGCATGTTTGCCTGGAGGAGGAGAATGTGCAGATCATGTACACCCAGGTGTCAGCCTCCCTGTGAAGGGTCCCTCTCTGTCAGTAAATGGGCATGCTGATTTTGTACAACAGTCCTCAGCACTTGCCTCATGGAACACAGCTCCTGAGAGATGGAGCCACTCTCCGCTTGTTGGCAACACTCAGCTTCCCTCCCTGCAGGGCCCATGGGTAGACCTTGCACTGTGGCACTTATGCCAGCTGCCTTCTGGGAGGCCTGGCAAGCGCAGGCCAGCCACACACCTCTGCTCCCTGCCTAGTGACAGCCTTGCTGCTTTGCTGCTGCTAAGTCGCTTCAGTCATGTCTGACTCTGTGCGACCCCATTGATGGCAGCCCACCATGCTCCTGTTATAGGCCCAAACGGTGCCCCACAAAGATGCTGGAGTCCTAACCCCCAGTATCTGTGAATGTGACCCTATTTGGAAATAGGCCTTTGCAGATGGTCATGTTAAGATGAGGTGATTAGGGTAGACTCTAATCCAGTTTGACTGGTGTCTTTGTAAAAAAGGGAAATTTGGAGGCAAAAAGATGAGGGACTTCCCTGGCGGTCCAGTGAATAAGACTCCGTGGTCCCAATACAGGGGGCCTGGGTCTGATCCCTGCTCAGGGAATCAGATTCTATATGCTGCAATTAAGAGTTCACATGCCATAACTAAAGATCCCACATACTACAACTAAAAAATCTTGCACACTGCAACTAAGAATCAATAAATAGCCAGAATCAATAAATAAAGTTTGTTGTTTTTCTTTTTAAGAGAGGAAAAAACAAAGAGAAGATGATGTGAAGATACGGGAAACATGGAAGAGGCTCCCATCCCTTATAGGGAACCGATACTGATGACACCTTGATTTTGAATTTCTAGCCTTGGAATTGGGAGAGAATAAATTTTCATTATTTTAAGCCACCCAGTTTGTGGAACTTTTTAATGGTAGCCTTAGGTAACTAATACACCTAGTACCAGACTCTTTACCAGGGAATTCTGAATTAAAGCTGTTCATTGTTGTTGCTTAGTCCCTAAGTTGTGTCTGACTCTTTGCGACCCCATGAACTATAGCTTGCCAGGCTCCTCTGTCAATGGGATTTCCCAAGCAAGAATACCAGGGTGGGTTGCCGTTTCCTCCACCAGGGGATTTTCCCAACCCAGGGATCAAACCCAAGTCTCTTGCTTAGCAGGCAGATTCTTTACCACCGAGCCCCCAGGGAAAGCTGTTCATTATGATTCACCATTGATGTCAGAGCCCTGGTCCCTGACATTACCTGTTGCTGGAAAAGCAATGCCCTAAGAATATAAAATACACTCAGGCTAACTTGGTGTGACCCTGGAGAATCTCTGGCTGTGGGGAATTTTTTTTCTAGCTGGCGCAGGTGTTCTGCAGGGCTAAGTATTGTCAAGTGCTTTTTATTTTTATTCTTTTTATTTTTAAATATAAATTTATTTATTTTAATTGGAGGTTAATTACTTTACTATATTGTATTGGTTTTGCCATACATCAACATGAACCTGCCACAGGTGTACACGTGTTCCCCATCCTGAACCCCCTCCCTCCTCCCTTGTCTAGTGGTTTTTAATTTTTCAAAAGTTCATTTCAGATAAGACAAGTATTTTGGCTGTGTATTAGAAGGCATTAGCACCAAAAGATATTCCTAAAGACAAATTATAATTTACTAAATAGGTGTTTCCCGTCCTGCCCCAAACATAAGTAAATGTTACTTCAATGCTTTGCAAACCCCTAAAAATCTACTTTGGAATTTTAAACCACGTACTAACTTTTCAATAGAAGAGTTCAGACATTTCAAACTATTCTCGCATAAAATTTGTTATATTTTTAAGATGAAATTAAAAAATTTCCGTGACTAATTAAAAGCAGCTGTCATGAATTAACTCAGGTGGCTTACCTGCACAGGTTAAAAGGCAGAAACTTTTAGTACTGAGCAAAAATCGACCATCAAATTTTCACCAGGTAACAACGTAGTATTATAATGAATGTCATAGATGCTTTCATCTATAATATTCACTCCTGTTGAACTAGTTAGCTAAATTTCTGAAATAGTCTTTGTTCCATAATTTGATGTACTTTCCCTCCAGACTTATGTTTTCTTTTTTTAATATAAATTTATTTCTTTTAATTGGAGGCTAATTACTTTACAATATTGTATTGGTTTTGCCATACATCAACATGAATCCACCATGGGTATACACATGTTCCCCATCTTGAACCCCTCTCCCACCTCCCTCCCCGTACCATCTCTCTGGGTCATCCCAGTGCACCAGCCCCAAGCATCCTGTATCTTGCATCAAACCTAGACTGGTGATTCGTTTCATATATGATATTAAACATGTTTCAGTGCCATTTTCCCGAATCATCCCACCCTTTCCCTCTCCCACAGAGTCCAAAAGACTGTTCTATACATCTGTGTCTCTTTTGCTGTCTTGCATACCGGGTTATCGTTACCATCTTTCTAAATTCCATATATATGCGTTAGCATACTGTATTGGTGTTTTTCTTTCTGGCTTACTTCACTCTGTATAATAGGCTCCAGTTTCATCCACCTCATTAGAACTGATTCAAATGTATTCTTTTTAATGGCTGAATCAGACTTATGTTTTCTAAACATTAGTTTTGGAAGCAAGCCAGTGAGGTTGACAGATTTTCTCCCATTTTGTAGACTGAAAATGCTGAGACTCAGAAGGGCAAGTGGCTTGTCTAAAGCCATACAGAATAAAAACTGCAACAGGAACATGTATCTAGCACACCTCTTCCCTTCTCATTCCTTCCATAAATGTTCATTTATTGAGAATATTCCTCTTGTTCAAATTCTTTGTCAGGTCCGGGCAGACACAAGGTTCTTGCTTCTAAATGACACTTACTGAACGACCCCTGTGCTGAGGGCTCCGGCATCCACTGCTTCATTAAACCACACCTGGGAGTCAGGTATGGCCAACCTTGCATTATGGATGAGGAAACCAAGGCTCAGAGGGTTTTAGTGTCCTGCACAAGGTCACATAGTTTGTTCATGACTGACCTGCCTGGGATTGGTACCAGACATAAATGAAGTTCAAATACACCATTTAAAGGTAATACCATTTTTAAAACTTCCAAAATGAAAAGAATTTTTCTTAAATTAGTCCTTTCTGCTGCTGCTAAGTTGCTTAGCAGCATTCATGTCCAACTTTTTATGACCCTGCAGATTATAGCCTGCCAGGTTCTTCTGTCCGTGGGGATTCGCCAGGCAAGAATACTGCAGTGGGTTGCCATGCCCCACTCCAGGGGATCTTCCTGACCCAGGGACTGAACCAGGATCTCCTGCATTTCAGGCAGATTCTTTACCACTGAGCCACCAGGGAAGCCCAAATTAGATCTTAACACCTGCTATATGCTAGATAACACATATGCTAGTTCAGCTTTATCTCATTTAATCCTCTGAACACCTCTTCAAGGTTGGAGGGTTATTTCTACTTTTGTTCAGGTAAGGAAATAGAGACTTAAGGATGGAAATAGAGTATCATGGCCTGAAATTAGCAGAGGCAGAACTGGAGCCCAGGTCTGACTGACTGAAAGCACAGTTTTGTCCTGCTGCCTGAGTGACAGTATGGTGTGAAACAGAATGTGATGGCTCAAAAAGTGCATCAGGTTCCTATGGGATTCAGAGGAAGGGGCTGTGGTGATGAGGGTAAGTTCAGGGAATAGTGGGTGCAGGAGAGGGGCTCCAAAGTCTTCTGCAGGCAGAGCTGGTGAGGAATGAATGGGAGGGCAGAGAGAAGGAAGGAGCCCTCCCTGCTCCTCAGCCACCGCTGTCCTGGGGGCCAGTGTGCACTGGCAACTTTTATTTTGGCCTTGCTAGGCAACTGCACCCCCTTTATGGGAAGCACGGAGTCTTAACCACTGGACCACCAGAAAAGTCCTGCTGCTGCTGCTAAGTTGCTTCAGTCATGTCCGACTCTGTGCGACCCCATAGACGGTAGCCCACCAGGCTTCCCCATCCCTGAGATTCTCCAGGCAAGAATACTGGAGTGGGTTGCCATTTCCTTCTCCAGTGCATGAAAGTGAAAAGTGAAAGTGAAGTCGCTCAGTTGTGTCCAACTATTAGCGACCCCATGGACTGCAGCCTACCAGGCTCCTCTGTCCATGAGATTTTCCAGGCAAGAGTACCAGAGTGGGTTGCCATGTCCTAGAAACTCTTAAATGCTGAGTTTCTACATGAGATGGAGACTATATAGATAAACCTGATCATGAGTGAAGAGTTGAAGAGGGAAGAGAGGGCATGTGGAGGGATGTTTGCTTGGATGCAGAGAAAACCCTGCAGCCTCCCAATTGGCCCAGCTTCCTTTGACTTTTTCTTGACTGCCCCCTACACCCATGATTGCTTTTCAGATCTTTTTCATTTATATTGCCTGGAAACAATCTTTCACGAGGTTCAGTCTTTCAGGGACAGTGAAATGCAGGGAAGAGGTACCGTTACAAGGATCCCCATATTTCTAAGCTGTCCCTCTTATTTCTCTCCAGACAGACAGGAAGACTATTCTTTGCAAACAACTGTTGAACTGCTCACAGGTCTTAGAGTTTGCTTATGTGGGAAGAGCAGTGAGTTTTATGAAGTGACATCTTTTGGTCTGTGGATCAGAACTTGTGAGTCTTAGTAAGGCGAGGAGGGGAGACTTCAGGTTGGGGTATAAACCCAGAGTTCATCATCTGCTTTCAGCAGCATCTTTCAGCTGAGGGACCCAGGACATCCTCTCTACCCCTCCTGACCATAAATTGTAAACAGTAGCATCAGTGCCTGCTCCAAAGGAAGTGTCCAGCATGGTGTCTAGATTCAGTAGATGTGTGTTCTATGTCAGGGGTCCCCAATCTCAGGGATATAAAGCCTGATGATTTAAGGTGAAGCTGCTATAATAATAATAGAAATAAAGTGCCCAATAAATGTACTGCACTTGAATCATCCCAAAACCACCCCCCGACACACAGGTCTGTGGAAAAATTATCTTCCATAAAACTGGTCCCTGGTGGCAAAAAGTTTGGGAACCACTGTTGTAGCTGAATCTGAGTCTGTATGTTCTCCATCCACAAGACTCTTTTAGCAGCTACCTGATAACAAGTCCCTGATGCTGAAAGAAAATACCTTTCAGGAGATGCTGCAAGCAGCTAGAATGGAAAAGACACAGAGGTTGTTCACCATCCTTGGTGAAGCCCAACCTGTCGGGCAGCAAGCCCAGGCCTTGGGAGCCATTGCTTAGGAGGAGAACATGCATGATGGTGTCCCCAGCAACATGCTGCTACGCTGTAGGTGACTGCAGGCTGCACCCACGGAGCTTGGCTCATGCAGAGGGGAGCTGGCCTGACTGCTGCCCTCAAGATAGCAAAGACAGATCAAGATGGCAGACGAGCAAAGATGGTAAACCCAGGGCAATAACCAGGGGAAAAACCTGTGTCCAGCGGCAGTCTAGGCTCACCTTGAGATCGAGCTGGTAACCAGGTGTGACCCTGCAGGGGCTCTGCCCCTCTTTGGAGGGTGGAGGTGCTAGTAGTCTCTGTCCTGTGGGGGCTCCTTGCAGTGTTTCCCGAGGGACTGAACAGCACTGAGCAAAATCTCCGGAGAGTTTCCCATCAGACATCTCTGAGTTCTGGAAGAAGAAAAATAAAGATAAATGGCAGATACTGCTTACTAGACTAAAACACACACAAATTGATCATAAATCCCAAACTAAGTTGTTGATTCTTATTTCAAGCAAAAATGCCTGTGTTTTCAGCAATGCTCTGCCTGGAAAGGTTGTATAAAGGGCTGACACAAACCCTGTCTTACCAAAGGAGCTGGTTATCCCTGAGAATGAAGGAAGAATACACATGAAACGTGCGAATTAAAATGAGGTGTTCTCTTCCCCCCAACAGTCTTACTTTTAATAGTTATTTAGAAGAAATCTGCATTTTTTCACTTGAAACGTGCCGAGCCTTTGTTGGCCGGCTATGTGTACCAGTCCGCCCGCCTGTTTCCGCTGGCTTGTCATGCTCACTAATTAGAGAGCTGCCGCCTGATTCACCTTGTTAATTAGAGGGACTTGCACACGGAGCCCTTCGGGCAGTGTGCGAGACAGCCTCGCACCAGTGCCCCGAGAACGATGCGTCTGTGAAGTCATTCTTCTCATCTACCTTCTATTTTTCATTTGAAATGAATAAATCATTGAGATTTTCCTTGTGGAGTGAGAATGCAAGAATTCACATCTCTGTAAGATGTAAATTACATGTGATCAATAGGAAGGGATGACTCGGGTATTGTACTTACATGATTTCCTAATTTACTTCTTGTCGGTGTATGAAAAATGGCCTGAAATATGTGTCTCCCCGCCATGAATCAGTGTCCTTCATCTGGGAAAGGAGGGTGTTGAGTGAGAAACAGCTGCTTCATTTGAGCTGTCAGAGTCTGGTCTGGTGGTTTGTTGTTCTCTTGCACAGAAGGAGAGAAGCCTCTGAAACACAGTCATCCAAGGAGGGAGTTTGACCAGCTCCTTCTCCTAGGCCTCCCCCGCCCCACCCTGCCCCACCCCCACCTGCGCTCAGGAAGAGGCAAGATGCAACAGGTCATTGTGTTGGACATGGTCTTTTGTAATAGAGACCTACACTTCTTGGAACTGAAATTTTATTTTATTTTTAAATTTTTATTTATTTTTTAAATTAAAAAATGGGTTTTTTTGGCTGTGCTGGGTCTGCATTTCCATGCATAAACTTTCTCCAGTTACAGTGAGTGGGGCCTACTCCTCGCGGTGCATGGGCTTCTTGCTGGGGTGGCTTCTCTTGTTGCAGAGCATGAGCTCCAGAACGCAGGCTCAGTAGTTGTGGCACACGGGCTTAGTTGCCCCGAGGCATATGGAATCTTCCTGGACCAGGGATCAAACTTATGTGCCCTGCGTTGGCAGATGGATTCTTAACCTCTGGACCACCAGGGAAGCCCAGAACCGAGACTTTAAATGTACTGTCTTTTTTTTTTTAAGTGTTTGTTTAAAGTTTATTTCTTAAAAATATTTTCTTGACTGTGCTGCACAGCATGTAGGTTCTTAGCTCCCCAACCAGGTATCGAACCCGTGCCACCCCCTGCCTTGCAAGCATGGAATCTAAACCACTGGACTTCATGGGAAGTCCCTATCGTGTGTCTTTTAAAAGACCAAAAATTTAAATAGTAGTTTGGCTTAGATGCCATGCCAGAAGCAGTAGTGCCTTCAAGCACCACGTTTCCTCCTATTCCAACCTACAAAACACTTTGGAAATAAGTTTCAGTGGCCTTCTCTCCTGCTGCTTGGTGAAAAAGAAGTTTTGTGGTTAAACGAGAATGGAAAAGAGAGTGACCTCTCATTGGGTGAAAGCCGTGGTGGATTCATGTTGATGTATGGCAAAACCAATACAATATTGTAAAGTAAAAAAAATAAATAAATAAAAAATAAAGTTTTTAAAAAAAGAGAGAGGCGAGGCTCAGCCCTACCAAGTCTGGGTGTCTCTGCTGAGGAGCCTATTCAATGACCCTATTATCAGTCTGGGTGTTTAATGAATATCTTCAACAGGTTCACCTTTCTGCTCATCAAGAGCATTTGCAATCATTGTGCATGCTCACTTACCGAGATTTTTGGCAAAAGATTTGCAAATGTTTCTTTAGAAAAAGGAAGCATTTTATACCTGCTTTTCCTGGGGAAAACACAGACTGTGTAACTGTTTTTGTAGGTGCTTTCCCCACCATCCTCGACATCTGATCGTGTGTCCATGAGCACGCATTAAGCACTTGTTGCTTGCAGAATATTGCCCCAGTTCTGAGGGAAACATGAGACACAGAGGTCATCCTTGTCCCAGTTCAGTTCAGTTCAGTTCAGTCACTCGGTCCGACTCTTTGCGACCCCATGAATCACAGCACGCTAGGCCTCCCTGTCCATCACCAACTCCCAGAGTTCATTCAGACTCATGTCCATCAAGTCGGTGATGCCGTCCAGCCATCTCATCCTGTCGTCCCCTTCTCCTCTTGCCTCCGATCCCTCCCAGCATCAGAGTCTTTTCCAATGAGTCAACTCTTCGCATGAGGTGGCCAAAGTACTGGAGTTTCAGCTTCAGCATCAGTCCTTCCAATGAACACCCAGGACTGATCTCCTTTAGGATGAACTGGTTGGATCTTCTTGCAGTCCAAGGAACTCTCAGGAGTCTTCTCCAACATCACAGTTCAAAAGCATCAATTCTGCAGTGCTCAGCTTTCTTCACAGTCCGACTCTCACATCCATACATGACCACAGGAAACACCATAGCCTTGACTAGACAGACCTTCGTTGGCAAAGTAATGTCTCTGCTTTTCAATATGCTATCTAGGTTGGTCGTAACTTTCCTTCCAAGGAGTAAGTGTCTTTTAATTGTCTTCAGGACCCCACATATGAGTGGAATAAAGAATCAGAAAAGTAGCAAGTCATTACCCCTGAGTGGTGGGTAGTGGGGAGCCTGCCAGGGGAGGGGACTTGGGACTGAGGCCACAGAGGGAGGGACTCTGTGAGGGCCACTGGGGACCAGGCAGAACTGGCCAAGTGGAGGAGGACTTGCAGGCAGGGAGCATGACACACGCAAAGTTGTGGAAATACTGCCTGTTGCAGGGGTGTGAATGGAGGAAAGGCTGGAGGATAAGTCAGTTGGAGGAGAGAGGGCTGCAGGGGAGAGGGGCACACTGCCCACACTCTACCCTGGATGCTAGCTCGGGTGCACAGCATTGCTATTGGCTCCGCTATAGCCTCCAGCCCTGGTGGGGAGTCGGGGGCAGAGGGGACGGTATGTGGCCACTGCAGGCCTGGGCTTTGGCTTAGGATGAGCCCATGCAGGTCTGTAGAACTCCATGGGAGGATGCAGAACTGTGCTCAACCCATTCGACCCATCTACCCTCTGCACAGCTCCAGCCCTGGGTGCAGGGCCCATGAAATGTAGGGAGTAGAGGGTGATGGAATGGACACTGACCTGCCAGGAATCTCAGAGGCAAAGAAAGCTGCCTCTGCAAGAGCATCCGCCTGCTTGACCTTGAAAATTTTACTGAGGGTCGCAGGGGGCAGCATGGGTCCTTACACAGCACTTTCCCAAACACCTTGTTCAGTTCCTCAAGTGGGATTTGAGCACCTGGACTTTGCTGGGTTGAGTGCAAATAAGTGTGAGCCACTCAGTTGTGTCCGACTCTTTGTGACCCCATGGACTGTAGCCCACCAGACTCCTCTGTCCACAGGATACTCCAGGCAAGAATACTGGAGTGGGTTGCCATTTCCTACTTCAGGAGAGTGCGAATAGCTAGGGATGCAAAGATATAAAAGCCCCGTCTCTTCTCTTTAAGAAGCTCACAAGAGATGGCAGAAGTGGTGTGTGTTTGCAGAGAATATAGAGGACGCACTGTTAATTTCAAAGCAGCAGCCTGGAGAGAGAGGCCTCACTGGGGAGGTGACATGGCCCTGAGTTTTCCAGAATGAGGAAAATTTATTAGAATGAAGTAGTGGGGGAGGATTTTCTAAATAAGGGGCAGTAAGTGCAGAGTGAGGAGATGCGAGTGTGCATGGTGGGTTCAGAGGCTGCAAGAATTTATCAGGTTCCAACTTGGAATGAACCTAGAGAGTTTATAGTAGGGTCTCCCAGAGGGGAGAGGATCAGAGGTTTTAGTGTTAGTCACTCAGTCATGTCTGACTCTTTGCAACCCCATGGTCTGTAGCCCACCAGGTTCCTCTGTCCATGGTATTCTCCAGGCAAGATTGCTGGAGAAGGTAGCCATTCCCTTCTCCAGGGAATCTTCCCAACCCAGCGATTGAACCCAGGTCTCCTGCATTGCAGGTGGATTCTTTACCAAATGAGTCACCTCCCACTGGGAGGTTTTAGGACAAAGTGAAAACAGGATCAGATGTAAATTTATAAGGGAGGCTTTGGCCAATCCCTCCCCGACTCAGTTGTACCACACCAGAGGTGCTTTCCCTGATGTTTCCTCTCCTTGATGTTTTGTAAGGTGTTGTACAAGGTGAGGGCAGAGACTCTCTGCCCATCCAGGCAGCCAGGGTCTGAACCAGCATGGACTGGAGGAGATTCTGAGGTGCAAAAAATAGACTATGGGAGAACAGAGCTCAGGGACCCTCCAGAAGGAAGCTTCCAGCTTTGGGGACAGAGCATCAGAGTGAATTAATAGCCTTCTATTTGTGGAGTCTAGCGGTTGTCTCTTTCAGCTACTTGAGACTTCTCGTTTCACAGCTTACTGGTTTACAGCCACAGAAATGGAAAATCCAGCCATATTCACACCCACCGTCCAGGTGGTGTTGGATTTGATGATGAATTCATCACCCCCAGGACACACCGCTACTTCTAAATTGGTTGTAAGATGACAGTTGAAAGCTGTACCCACTTTATATGGTGTGCTCCCCACTTTTAAAATCTCTTTTCCCTAGAAAGGTGTGGTCAGCCTGGCACCAGGCAGGAGGGAAAGCCAGGTGGCCCAGACCTGGACCCTCTTTTAATTCAGGAATACCTGGACACAACCTCATCTCCAAGGAGATGAAATCACCTTCTGAAACAAGTCCTGTGTGTGGAGTGAGCTTTCCAGATCACTTTGAGGGGCTCATAATGCTATCTAAATATTGTAGGATTAATGGCATCACCAACTCGATGGGCATGAGTTTGAGCAAGCTCCAGGAGTTGGTGATGGACAGGGAAGCCTGGTGTGTTGCAGTCCATGGGGTCACAAAGAGTCAGACACGACTGAGCGACTGAACCGATTGAAAGTAACCATCAACCGGCATAGTCCCCTCTCCCTTGGGACAGTCCTCAGGCACAGTTCTGCTCCTTAATGCTCATAACTGCTACTAGGCTTTGCCACATTCAAGGTTAGAGACGATGCTTGAATTTCATCTGTCATCTTTCAAGATTCAGTCAGTGTCACTGATGGATGCTAGGCTCTGAGCTGGTCTCTGAAATGGCCCCTCCCAGAGCCAGTGCACCTGGGAGAAGCTTCTCAGGGAGGGCAATGGGGTTGGGGCCTGCCTCTCACAAGTGTATTGGTGCTCAGGCACAAACCTCTGTCTCTGTCTTTGAAGAAGACAAGAGGTTGTTCCTTTAGCAAGTCATTTGCTTCAGTATCCTGAAGAGGCGCACACACACAGAGTGAAGTGAAAGTAGTATTAAAATAGCAACTGAAATCCCCATAAGGCTTCTCCCAGGACAGGAGACTCTCCACCATGGATCTCATTCTGCTGGCCGCCCACCAACCACTCCACTGTCCTCCGGCCTCTGGGCTGAGTGCCACACGTTGGGGCTCTAGCTTCTTAAGTTCGTGACATGTCCCAGGAGAGCAGAGTCTTGCCCACTGCCCAGTGCCCCAGTGGTGCTGAGTCGAGCAGCACAATGGATTCTAGGGGAGCCTCTGCTAACTGATCAGTAGTTTCTCCACACATTTAAAACTTTCATCCTTTGCTTGATTCTAAAGGTAATGTGTGTAAGTGTGTGGTAATGGCAGACAGTTTGGAAAGCGCAAAGTTGTATTGTCTATGGGGTCGCAAAGAGTCAGACACAACTGAGCAATGTTCATTCATCACATATATTTTTATAACATTTCTTTGTTTTATTCATTTATTTTGGCTGCACGTGGGATCTTGGTTCCCCAACCAGGGATTGAACCAGTGCCCCTGCATTGGGAGCATGGAGTCTTAACCACTGGACCACCAGAGAAGTCCCACCCACAGTAGTATTGATGAGCTGGGAGACAGGCCTTGCAGATGTGTGCAGTGGATGCAGGTATCCCAGCTACAGAAGGCTGCTGAGCGCTTGCAGCAAACGGTGTATAAATCAGGGACTCGTGAATCTGTCCATAAGATGCAGACAGGGTATCTTTTTTCCTGTCTGTCCTTTGCTAGAATAGACCAAACAATCTTGAATTCTAAATCGAGGGACTCATTTTGATACTTTAACCCATATTTATATTTCAAAACTTGGTGATTTGGGGGCTCTGCTCAGAAAATGAAACGTGTGATGCTTTCCTAAGCTTGAGGTGGTTGTTCTGTCACTCAGTCGTGTCTGACTCAGTGACCTCATGAACTGCAGCACGCCAGGCTTCCCTGTCCTTCACCCTCTCCCAAGGTTTATTCAAACTCATGTCCATTGAGTTGGTGATGCCATCCAACCATCTCATCCTCTGTCGTCCCCTTCTCCTCCTGCCTTCAATCTTTCCCAGCATTAGGGTCTTTTCCAATGAATCAGCTTTTCAAATCAGGTGGCCAAAGTATTGGAGCTTCAGCTTCAGCATCAGTCCTTCCAGTGAATATTCAAGGTTGATTTCCTTAAGGACAAGGGCATATTCGTTATTCTACAGTTATCTACTGAGCACTTCCCTGTTAGCTTCAACCCTGAGACACTGATTTCTAACTTCTACCCCAGAACTGTGAGAGAACACATTTGTGTCATTTTAACCCCACCATCCCCCCACCCTTTGTACCCAGGGTTTGTGGTGATTCAGGGTTGATTTCCTTCAAACTCATGTCCATTGAGTCGGTAATGCCATCCAGCCGTCTCATCCTCTGTCGTCCCCTTCTCCTCCTGCCTTCAATCTTTCCCAGCATTAGGGTCTTTTCCAGTGAATCAGCTTTTCAAATCAGCTCTTCAACCTTGTTACAGCGGCCACAGGAAACTAACACAGACAGAGTCAGAGGGACTTAGGAGCAGAATCCACCAGCCTGGGGACTGAGTGGATGTATTCGTTGCAGGGATGGGAGACACCTAGGAGGTACCCAAGCTGGCTGCTGCCAAAAGCAAGCCTGAGACTCAGAGATGTAGGAGCAGGCCTGGGAGGCAGAGGAAGGACCCAGGGAAGGAAGAGACTCCTGTGAAGGTGTGTGACTGAGCTGGTGACTGCAGCAGGCAGAGAAACCACATGGAATACTCACCTGAATCGTCCCTCAGGAGGACAGGGAGCTGGGGCATTTATCCACTAGCTCCCATGTCCCAGTGGTTGACGGTTGCCTGTATTAGGGTTTTCTAGAACCAATGGACTATGTAAATATTCATTATATTTAATATGCTGCTGCTGCTAAGTCACTTCAGTCGTGTCCGACTCTGTGCAACCCCATAGACGGCAGCCCACCAGGGTCCCCCGTCCCTGGGATTCTCCAGGCAAGAACACAGGAGTGGGAAATATGTTAAATATTCATTATAATTAATATATCATATACATCTCTCATATATGATAAATATCTATGTTTGTAACATGTAACAAAAATGAGAATAAATATATATATGTATATATAGGTCTTCCCTGGTGGCTCAGGGGTAAAGAATCCACCTGCCAATGCAGGAGACCCTGGGTTGGGAAGATGCCCTGGAGTAGGAAACGGCAACTCACTCCAGTATTCTTGCCTGGGAAATCCCATGGACAGAGGAGCCTGGCAGGCTACAGACCATGCAGTCACCAAAGAGTTGGATATGACTTAGCGACTAAACAACAACAGCAACTCTGTGTGTGTGTGTGTGTGTGTGTGTGTGTGTGTATCGAGACAGAGAGATTTTGTGATGAACGGATTCATATGATTATGGAGGCTCATATGATTATCACAAGATCGGCAGTCAGCCAGCTGGAGCCAGGACAGCCCGGGGGGGTAGAAGACCACTGAAAACCAGCAGGCTCAAGCCCCAGGAGAAGCCGATGTTTCAATTAAAATCCAAAGACAGGAACAAAAACCCCGTGTTCCCAGCTCAAACAGGCAAGAAGAATTCCTCTCACTCTCTAGAGTGTCAGCCTTTTTGTTCCATTCCGACCTTCGAAAAACTGGACGAGGGCTGCCCGCATTGGGGAGGGCCATCTGCTTTACTCGGTCTACCAATCCAAGTGTTAATGTCACCCAGAAACACCCCACAGATACACCCAGGGTAATGTGTGACCAAGTTTCTGGGTACTTCATGGCCCAGTCAGGTTGACACACGGAATGAACTGTCACACAGGCCCTAGGGCGTTGTCCCTCCGTCCCCTGCTGAGTGTTCCCTGTGACCACTGAAAAATCGAGTGGGTACTGAGGGGTGCCTTGGAGGTGGGACTGCTGTGCTGAAATCAGGTGTGTCTGGGGGACGCAGGTAGGGCACAGAAGGCATCTGGCTCAGGTTCCTGACCTTCTGGCTTGGGCAAGGAGGGGAGTGGGGAGCCTAGTAGGAGGAACCAGGGTTGGGGAGGGGGCACCGATTCCAGTAGCAATGCGCTGGGTTTTCATATGCCAGGGCCTGCAGGCAGCTTGGGCTGGGGTATGGCTGAAGCTCTGGAGCCCTAGAGTGGGTGAGGGGTCCTGGTGAGACCAGCTGCAGGAGAGCAGAGGGGCAGAGCCTGACAGCAGCGGGGTGTGTGTGAGAGGGCAGGGCAGGGGTGGCGGGAAGCCCGCAGCCAGGGGCAGTCCCTTCAAGGAGAGCCACAGGGCAGAGGTTGAGCGAGAGTCGGAGTAAAAGGAGGATTTAAGCTGAGAAAAAGATTATTCCGTCAGTCAGTCAACAAGCATTATTGAGCCCCTAATCTATGATCGTCTCTGGGGATACCACCATTATCAACACACACTAAGCTTCTCTCCTTGGAGAGTAAATGTGTATAGAAAACACAACAATTTCAGATACTGTAAACGTAAAACAAAAATAAAATAACTGCAGGGAATCCCTTGGCAGTCCAGTGGTCATTGTCCCTGTCGCTGCCCTGGCCCAGGTTCAATCCCTGGTCAGGGAATGAAGATCCTGCCCCTCAAAAAAGTAAATAAAGAGAAGATAGATAAAATCATTTCAGATATTGATAAGAAGCACAAAGAGATAAATCAGGGTGACGTGCAAGTGAGTGACAGGGCTACTTCAACGGTTAGGACTAGTTAGGGAAGGTCTCTGAGGCGGGGACGACTGCTGTGGCTGTGGGGAATGAGAAGGACCCGGCTGGGCAGAGGGTGTGCCAGTGCAAAGAGCCTGGGGTGGGTGTTTGAGGGAGACGGGGAAGCCATGGGCTGGAGCGGGTCAAGGACAGGAGGCTGCTGGCTGGCACCACGCAGGGCACTGTAATGGAGGCTTGAGGTGAGGCTAGTTGTCATGTGAAGCTGTTGGAGCCTCTGAAGCAGGGAATGATTTACATGTGGAATGATTTACATATCTGAAAGGTCACTTTGGGGACTTCCCTGGTGGTCCAGTGGCTAAGACACCATGCTGCCAATGCAGGGGGCCTGGGTTTGATCCCTGGTCAGGGAACGAGGTCCCACATGCCACAGCTGAAGAAGCTGCATGCCCCAGTGAAGATGGAAAACCCTGTACCACGACTAAGACCCGGAGCAGCCAAACAAACAAACAAATGCATGAACATCAATCTTTAAAAAGGCCACTCTGGCTTTGGGGAGAACGGACTCAAAGAGGGCAAGAGTGAAAGCAGGGAGGGTGGTGAAGAGGCCCCATGGTTGTCCGAGCTGGGGATGATGGGAGGTTTTTGGTTTTGTGTTTTTTCAAGTTCATGCTCAGTCATGTCTGGTTCTTTGTGATCCCACGGACTGTAGCCCGCAAGGCTCCTCAGTCCACGGAATTTCCCAGGCAAGAATACTGGAGTGGGTTGCCATTTCCTCCTCCAGGGGATCTTCCAGACCCAGGGACCGAGCCTGCATCTCTTATGTCTCCTGCATTGGCAAGGGGGTTCTTTACCACTAGTGCCACCTGGGAAGCCTGGGTGATGGTGGGCGAGGTTTGGGCAAAGACGGGCATTGCAGGAACAGGCCTGTCTGGGTGTGCTGGGATCAAGGTGAAATACACAGAAGGACAAAAATTACCATTTTCTAAGTCACTACTGTGACTGTGCCACCGTAGTGATGTAATGTGTTGTCTTAAATAGAGAGAAACTTGATAACTAGCATCAGTTCACAGGTAATGTATTCTACGAGGTGTGTGTTGTTAGCAGGAATTAGACTTGTTTAGAAGGACTCCATCAGCTACTGAACTGTTGTGACTGGGTCATGCAAAGTGTGCCTCTATCTTTTTTATAATCATAGTATAGTTGCTATACAATATTACATACATTACAGGTGTACAGTATAGTGACTCACAATTTTCAAAGGTTGTGCTCCGTTCACAGTTGTTATAAAATGTTGGCTATAACTCCAGTGTGGTGCAGTATGTCGCTGTAGCCTATCTTAAGCATGGTAGTTTGTGTCTTTTACTCTCCTGCCCTTACGTTGCCCCTCTCCTTTCCCTCTCCCCACTGGTAGCCACTGGTTTGTTCTCTATATCTGCGAGTCTGTTTATTTTTTGTTATATTCACTAGTTTGTTATAGTTTTTAGATTCCACATAGAAGTGATATCATACAGTATTTGTCTTTCTCTGAGTTGTTTCACTGAGCATAATTCTCTCCAAGTGCATCCAGGTTTCTGAAAATGGCAACATTTCATTCTTTTTGTGGCTGAGCAGTATTCCATTTTGTGTGCGTGTGTGTGTATCATATATATATATATATGTATATCTTTTTAATAAGTTTCTAACATTTATTTTTGGTTACCTGTGGCTGTGCTGAGTCCTCATTACTGCGCGTGGGCCTTCTCTGGTTGTGGTGAGTGGGGGCTCCTTTTTGTTGCGGTGCGCAGGCTTCTCTTTGCGCTGGCTTCTCTTGTTGCGGAGCACCTGCTTTAGGTGCACAGGCTTCAGTAGTTGTGGCGCATGGACTTAGTTGCCTCAAGGCACGTAGAATCTTCCCAGACCACAGACTGAACCCACGTCTGCTGCATGGGCAGGCGGATTCTCAGCTGCTGGACCACCGGGGAAGTCCAAACCACATCTTCTTTATTCATACATCTCTTGATGGACACAGGTTGCTTCCATATCTTGGCTGTTGTAAATAATGCTGCTGATATATACATAGGAATGCATCTATCTTTCGAATTAGGGTTTATTTTTGTTTTGTATATATATCTAGGAGTGGAATTGCTGGATCATATAGTAGTTCTATTTTTAGTTTTTCAAGAAACCTCCATACTGGAAAATGTACCCTTAATAGGGGTGGGCTTTTCACAATCCACTTGTGGCTGGAATGGAACTTTCAGAGTGAGAATGCTTCTCAGGGCAGAAGCAAAAGGTCAGCATTAGGAGAAGACCTGTTCTGGGGACAGTTAGACCCTGCTGCCCCAGCTCTCTCCACATCCCCCCGTGAGGATGCGTCTGGAAGGAGAATGTAAGAAGGCTCTTGACAAGGCTGCACTCAGGCTGCTTACCCAGCCGAGAGATGCTGCACGGGGAGGGCAGCAGGTGGGGTGGCTGGTGGGCTGGTTGTGGGCAAGGGTGTCTGCTCACTTATGCCCACAGGTGGGGAGGAAGGTTGGAGAGCCAGGGTGCAGAGCTGTGCTTTGGGAACGGTCGGGCTAAGGATCCACTGCCCAGAAAGAATGGGATTCTTATGCCAGACCCTACTGACCTCAACAAAGTGTTTTTTGGGTTGCAGGAGGCAGACTTCCCTGGTGGTCCAGCGGTTAAGAATCCACCTTGCTGTGCAGGGGATGCAGGGTCAATCCCTGGTTGGGGATGTTAAGATCTCACATCCCACAGAGCAACTAAGCCCATGATCCGCAAGCAGAGAGTCCACGTGCTGCAACGTAAGACCCCAGGTGCTGCAGCTAAGGCCCAACACAGCCAAATGAGTAAATTTTTTTAAAAAAAGAAAGCTTTTGGTTGAAATGCACCTTTTATTCTCTGGTTTTGGTGAGGGAGATGCTTAGTCACTTAATTTTAGCATAGATAAGCACGGCAAAGAGGCCAGATCAATATTTGTTGTCTGACTCTGGACCACTGATGGCTGACAGCAAGGGATAGACTCAGTCAATCCAAGGAAAAGTCCCCGCTCTACCCTTGTGAGCCTCTGTTTTTTTCAGTTTGAAATGGGAACAACCCTGTCCATCCTAAGTTCAATGAAAATGGAGGTAAAAGTAGGGTGGGTGTGTCAATTTGGACAAACCTTGGAGACATATCAAGCTAAGTGAAATAAGACAGACAGTAAGGGATGAACATTGAGGTGCCTAGAATAGGCAAATCCATAGAGATAGAAAGTAGAATAGCAATTCCCAGGGGCTAGGAGGAGGGAAGAATAGAGAGTCATTATTCAGTGGGTTATTGTTGTTCAGTCACTAAGTTGTGTCCAACTCTTTGTGACCCCATGGACTGCAGCATGCCAGGCTTCCCTGTCCTTCACTACCTCCTGAAGTTTGCTCCAGCTCATGTCCATTGAGTCAGTGATGCTATCCAACCATCTCATCCTCTGTCTCCCCATTCTCCTTTTGCCCTCAATCTTTCCCAGCATCAGGGTCTTTTCCAATGAGTCAGTTCTTCGCATCAGATAGCCCAAGTGTTGGAGCTTCAGCTTCACCACCAGTCCTTCCAGTGAATATTCAGGGTTGATTTCTTTTAGGATTGGCTGGTTTGATCTCCTTGCTGTCCAAGGGATTCTCAGGAGTTCTCCAGCACCACAGTTCGAAAGGATCAATTCTTCAGCGCTCAGCCTTCTTCATGGTCCATCTCTCATATCCGTTCTGATGCACCCAAATTAGATTTCCTGAGCTGCTGTGGCCTGGCTGGACCCTGGCCCAGGCCTGGACCCCAGCCACCTTGGAGGATAATAACTAAATGTAGACAACTCTGAAAAGAACTAGAGTATCTGAAAGCTGCACCATGTCGCCTGTAATCCTCGTAGTTATCTATGAATTTTTCCTTACAAAGTTTTCTACAATTTGATACCTGGGTTTTTATTGTTGTGACTGTTTAGCACTCTTTTATAAAAATTTCCCTATATCACTGGAAGCTCTGTATAAAGCTCTATAAAGGCCATATGGAATTGCTGTAATTCACCTTTTAATTATTCATCTGCGTCGGGTCTTGGTTTTGGCACGTGTGATCTTTTGTTATGGTGTGCAGGCTCAGTAGTTGTGGTGCATGGGCTTCGTTGCTACTCTGCATGTGGAATCTTCCTGGATCAGGGGTTGAACCTGTGTCCCCTGCATTAGCAGCTGGATTCTTATCCACTGTACCACCAGCAAAGTCCCACAGTTTTTCATACTACATAGAACGCTAGGATCAAGGTCTCTGGGCATAAATCTCGGTCTACCCCTTGGTTATTTCCCTGAGATAGATTTTTAGAAGTAGAATGACTTGGGTATGATATCAAACGCTTATAGAAGTTTGCTCCATGGTGGCAGGTTGATTTCAGAAAGGCTGTACCTTTGGCACTTCCTCTGGCTGAAGCCCAGCCCACCACCTGTGTCCTGGTGCTGCTGACTCCACTTGGAGAAAGGGGTATCATGGCTTAACACACATCGCTCCTGAAAGAGGCCCTGCCCATCCCTCTGGGCAGCCGTCACAGAGCTCCTGGGATGGCAAGGCGCTGTGCACACCGACCTTAGGAGGAAGCCGATGTTAGAGACCATCCTCAGCAGAATTGACCTCTCCAGACTGTTACAACCTTGCTTCTCATAAGGTCGACACAGCTCAGAAGAAAGACAGAACTCACCCCCACCCCGCTGCCACCACCAGTTCTTATGGGGAATATTTGCTGTCCAGCTAGTATCTGTCACAGGGAGCTCAGCCTGGTGCTCTGTGACAACCTAGAGGGGTGGTATGAGGATGGGTGGGAAGAAGGTTTAAGAGGGAGGGGATATATGTATACTTATGGATGATTCATGTTGTTATATAGCAGAAACTAACACAACATTGTAAAGCAATTATCATCCGATTAAAAATGAAATTTAAAAAGTCACACAATACAAAACATACTATTTTTAAAAAATACTGTTTTAACTGCATGTAACTCTATAGTTCAGTGGCACTAAATACATTCATATTGTTATGCAGCTCTCACTAGCAATCCTTCCAAGTGTTTCACTTTCCTAAATGGAAACTCGGGCTTCCCAGGTGGCACTAGGGGCAAAGAACCTGCCTGCCAACACAGGAGACATAAGAGACGCAGGTTCCATCCTTGAGTCAGGAAGATCCCCTGGAGGAGGGCCTGGAAACCCAAATCCAGTATCCTTGCCTGGAGAATCCTATGGACAGAGGAGCCTGGTGGGCTACAGTCCACAGGGTCGCAAAGAGATGGACACAACTGAGTGACTTAGTGTGCACACATGCAGGCTCTGTCTCCATTAAACATTAACTCTCCCTCCCCCCAGCCCCTGGCATCTACCAGTGCGCTTTCTGACTCTATGAATTTGACTGGTCTCTGTGCTTCATGTAAGTGGGACCAAACAGAACTTGCCTGCACCTCCGCCAGTATCATTTTTTGCCTGGTCCTTGTAGGTTTCTAGAGAGGCCGAGGGAGTGATGCTCCAGGTGTGCAGGAGAGGCAGAGGCAGGTGTGGAGAGGGGTTTGCAGGTTTGCCACCAGCCCCTGCCCTCAGCTCTTCCAGAGATGCTGGTGTGGAAGCATCTTGCTTGGCTGGAGCGGAATGAGTCGCCCGGACACCCTCGTCTCCTCCAGCTGACTCTGAACCCACTCTGCTACTTACCTCCCTGTGACCTCAGCCACCTTTCTGATCCTCACTGTGCTTCCATCTTCCCATCAGTAAAGGGCACTAATGGGCTTCGCTGGTGGCTCAGATAGTAAGGGGTTCACCTGCGATGTGGGAGACCTGGGTTCAATCCCTGGGTCGAAAAGAGCCCCTGGAGAAGGGAATGGCTACCCACTCCAATATTCTTGCCTGGAGAATCCTGTGGACAGAGGAGCCTGGCAGGCTACAGTCCATGGGTTTGCAAAGAGTTGAACGTGACTGAGTGACTAACTTTCTTTCTTTCTCTCAAAGGGAGCTAATAATACTTACTTCTGGGGGTTGTAGTGAAGGTTAAGGTTATGGGTGTCAAAGTGCCAGGCCCAGCCCTGTATAACCAAGCAGCTCAGAATGTGCCAACCCTCACTCCCCCACTGCCATTCACAGAATGGCAGACCCTCCTCCATCCGGATGGCTTTCTCCCAGTCATCAGTAGGGTGGGCCTGGGGCTGGTGTTTGCAGTGCCCACTGCGAAGGGCATCTCAGACATGAGTTGGTGCTGGTTTCCCTACTACTGTGTCCCTCAGTAAGAGTCCCCTTCTTTGTACCCTGAACCCACCCAGCTCCCAGCATCAGCACTCCAGGGTCCCCACTGCCTGGTGAGGCCTTAGCTTTCTTGGTGATCATTTTTAGCAAGTAGACCCTCATCTTCATATATTCAGCAGACAACTGACAATTGTGATAACCTTG
The DNA here is from genome assembly GCF_001704415.2 of Capra hircus. NCBI lineage: Eukaryota > Metazoa > Chordata > Mammalia > Artiodactyla > Bovidae > Capra > Capra hircus. Next base: position 45,363,504 of record NC_030825.1, on the reverse strand, counting down.
ATGGGTGGTGAGCAGGGCAAATTAGCCAAAAGATGATTGATTTTTTTTTTATGCGCAATTTTATCTTCAACCTTTCCTAGCAACGTGCTCTACCAGAGTAATAATTTCTTCTCCCAGGTATTTGCCAGTATCGAGATTGCACATCTATTTAGGGTTGCCTGGAAGCCCCATAATTACAATACAGTCCAAGTGCCCATTTTCTTTCCTTGACTACAAATAGGGATCAATCGAATTTTAAATGACTGCTCCAGGGCTGGTTCCCCGATCGTGACCTTTGTAAATGATTAGCGCTCACCACTGTTGCTGTCTGCCCAGAAAAAGCAAGCGGCCAGAGCTTTCTAACTGGCATTTAATCTGGACGTGGGCCAAAGATATTCCAGGTGAAAACCGGCCCTGAGCTGCCTGTAGAGAAAGGGCTTGTGGATTTCGTCTCCGCCCCAAGGACACTGCCAGTGTGTCCCCACACCCGCTTTCTTTGGACCAAGTCCCGGGTTCTGAGAATATCTGGATGGAGGGGCAGTAAGCACCCTTGGGGCCTGAATTCAGAACATCCCTGGAAGTTTGAAACCTGCAGATAAAATTGTTATTTGCTAGGAAGAAGGTTCTTTCCTCTTCTTTTTCTTAAATCACTGGATTTGATCTCCATGCTAAGCTTTAGATTGTGAAGCTCAAGCTTCAGTGTAAATAGTTCTTACTGAAGAAGCTGCATCCAGGCCTTGCATTGAACTCCCAGGTAACGTCCCAGCTGTCCTCAGGGCCAGGCTTTCTGATTCAGGCTGAAGCCAGCTGCAGCATGTTTGAGCTGCCCGCCCAAGGTCCCTGGGGGTGCTGCCTGAGGGCAGATGGCTGAAGTTCAGCCACAGAAGCCTGGAACACGATCCTCCTGCATTTCCTGGAGGTGGGATGTCAGGAAGGCTGCTTCCCACCTGCCCCCCCCCCTTGATGGCAATGTTGGGGCTACAGGGAGGGCAAGACAGGCTCCTATTTGAATGCCAGCCCCCTCCTCAGTTTCTTGAACCACTGCTATTAAGAATAATTTGCTACCTTAGTCTGTGGTCAGGCTGTAGCTGTGCAATTGAAATAGAGTCTTGACGGCCTTGCTTTACCAGAGTCTTGTTTTATGTAATAGCAACCTGTTTCCTTCTGGACAGTGGTCTTTAGGCTGTCTGCTACTAGGTCTCTCTGAGCATACCTAAGACCAGCCTTGTCACCCAATGGTTCTCTCTACACCCTCCATCCCCTCTGCAGACAGGCCAGCTCTCCTGGGACTGACCCTCCTGGGTATCTGCATGTCAGCTGCTATCCACGCAGTGCCCCATGACACCCATCATCACCCCGCACCTCCCCTGTCCACTGCACACAGCCTCCCTGAGCTGGCTCCTCTGAGCGTTCTGGGCAGCAGGGCTGTACCTGCTCGGGAAGCAGGTACTGGTTATCCCTGTCTCTGGCTAAGCACTTGAGTGTAACCTTACTGTAGCTCCTCATCTCGCCAGTCCCCAGGAAAGCCTCTCTCCTCTACCAACACATGAGAGTCCACCTGAGCTCCCAGGAATAGAGGAGGACACCAGGGAAGGGGATAAGCTGAGATGAGGCAGCAAACAAAGCTTGATCCCACGGTTGGCTGCTGGCATGTCTCTGTGATGCAATCTCTAACACAATTCTCATAAAAGCACCAGTGTTCCCCGAAGTGAAAGCCATCATCAAGAGTTACAGTCTGCGAGGGCTCCCCTGCTGGCTCAGTGGTAAAGAATCTGCCTGCCGATGCAGGAGCCACGGGTTTGACCCCTGATCCAGGAAGATCTCACAGGTCACGGAGCAACTGAGCCTGTGCGAGTGTGCGTGCTCAGTCCTTTCTGCCTGATTTGTGACCCCATGGACTGTAACTCTCTAGGCTCCTCTGTCCAGGGGCTTTCCCAGGCAAGAGTACTGGAATGGGTTTTCACTTCCTACTCCAGGGGATCTTCCTGGCCCTGGGATCAAACCCATGTCTCCTACATTGGCAGGCAGATTTTTTACTACTGTGCCACCTGAAAGTGAAGTCCCTCAGTCGTGTCCAACTCTTTGCGACCCCATGGACTGTAGCTTACCAGTCTCCTCAGCATGGGATTTTACAGGCAAGAATACTGGAGTGGGTTGCCATTTCCTTCTCCAGGGGATCTTCCCGACCCAGGGATCAAACCCGGGTCTCCCACATTGTGGGAGCCACCGTCTGAGCCACCAGGGAAGCCCAACTCACACCAGGCACCACAACTATTGAGCCTGTGCTTTAGAACCTGGAAATGCAACTAATAAACCCACACTGTACAGCCTGTGCTCCGTAACAAGAGAAACCACCACAATGAGAAGCCTGTGTAATACTCTCGTAGCCCCTGCTCACCGTAATAGAGAAAACGCCAGTGCAGCAACGAGGACCCCACACAGCCAAAAATAAAGAATTGTTTTTAAAAAGAGTCATGATCTATGTCTGTTTCTATTTCTGCTTTGCCAATAAGATCACCCATACCATTTTTCTGGATTCCATGTATATGTATTGATATACGATATTTGTTTTTCTCCGTCTGACTTACTTCACTCTGTATGACGGTCTCTAGGTCTATTCACGTCTCTTCAAATGACTCAGTGTTTTTCCTTCCTTTGGCTAAATCATATTCTCTTGTATGGATACCAAGGGGGAAAGGCAAGGTGTGGGATGAGTCAGGAAATTGGGAATGACAGCTATACACTACTGATACTATTAATATGTGTAAAAGAGATAACTAATGAGAACCTACTGTGTAGCGCAGGGAACCCTACTCAATGTTCTGTGGTTACCTAAACGGGAAGGAAATCCAAAGAGGAAGGGATATGTGTATGTGTGTGGCTGATTCTCTTTGCTGTACAGTAGAAATTGGCAAACATTTTAAAGCAACTATATGCCAATAAAAATTAATTTAAAAAAAGAGTTATGATCTAAAAATCCCATGAGAAGTCTCAAGTAAAGCACTGTTTGTCCTGCTGCAGAAGTCTCAGGCAGGTGCGTGCTGTGGCTGTGTTTCCCCGTGCGTCACGAGTACACCTGTGTTCTTAGAAACTTGGACTGTACAGGACAACTTTCTTTCTTTGTCATGGAGATAGATCTAAGCTAGCTCAGTGGAGGCAAAGGCAGAGAACCAAACTGCATCAATAGCTTCCAGCCCTTGAGAGGCAACCAGGTAAACTCACCTGAGCTTTTTCCCCAGCTGGAGAGGTGAGCATCTATCTAGGTGACTATGCATGATTTCTTCTATATCTCATGGGTAAGCATTTCCTTCTGTTTGACCTTTGAAATGCATCGGAAACCAAACACCATGTGTCTCCTTGGTCCTGTTCCTTTATTTATAGAACAAGAGAGTGTAATCTGACAGGTTGGGGTTGAAATCTGTGGGCTTTCCCAGTTGTCATCATCATTTTTTAAAAAGATTTAATTGTAAAATGTTATTTTAATTTTGGCTATCCTGGGTGTCCGTGGCTGCGAGTGGGCTTTCTCTAGTTTCAACGAGTGGGGACCACTCTTTGTTGTGATGCTCGGGCTTCTCATTGTGGTGGCTTCTCTTGTGTGGGAGCATGGGCTCAGTAGTTGTGGCATGTGGGCTTAGTTGCTCTGAGGCACATGGCATCTTAGTTCCCAGACCAGGAATCAAATCTGTGTCCCCTGCATTGGCAGGCGGGTTCCTAACTACTGGACCACCAGGGAAGTCCCATTGTCGAGTTTTCATTTAAATTTCTTTCTTCTTTTTTTTCATCGAGTTTTAATGTATACATTCTAGCAGGCCCCCGTGATGTGAGCACAGCATATTTCAAGATATTTCTGTTATGGTACATCCAAGGATTACAGTTGGAAGCAATTGATTTAATTCCCCAATACCATGGCAATCTGGAAGCATGAGATGTGTTTTGTGTGCAGTCAGGATGGGCTCTAAAGTGCATCCTCGGGCTCAGCAGCAGATCTGAGCCTGGGGCCTGAGCCCATGGAACCGTCATCCTGGGAGCACCTGGCATCCTCAGGCGTCGGTCCCAGCACAGTGTGGGGTGGGAAAGCGTCCTGACTGTGGAAGATGCTGCTGCGTCTTTATGTGTCGGTACCTTTTCTTCACTCCCTGAAGAGCAGCAACTTTGCTGATTTCAGTTTAGTTTATTTTCCCACTATTAACATGTGTACATGCAAGTGTTTTCAAAGATGCTTACATTAGTGTCATGTTTTGCAGATAATGTATAACAGTAGGACTGAGGTGAGAATCTTTAGTGCAAAAGCTATTGCTCCTGGGAACGAAGGAAGTGCATGGCAGTGAGGTATGATAATTGATCCCACCACAGGCGACTTGTATCTCTGGAATTTCACCTTTGTCTTGGCACATATACTATTAGTAATTATTCTGATTAGAATAATGCCCTGCATTTTTAAAGTGTGTAATTTGCACTTAGAGTCACTGCTTAACCTTCGTGGGAATGTTACTTTTGCAGAGCTCTGCTGATGCTGCAGACCTCCAAAAGACCTGAGTGCAGGGGCATTCATTGGAAACCTGTATCAATAAATGATGAATGTTTGAGTTGAGGGCTGGGTAGTTTTCTAAATTCTTTTTTGAATCTATATGTTAAAAAATTCAGAAGAAGCTGTGCATCACTGCCCCCAAGATTCTGGAATAATCGGCTTGTGTAGTCAAGTAAATATAGTATAATTTCACACCCAGACCAGCTGGCAGGGGCAAAACCAGCAGAGAAGATGGCGTTCATGAATTTATCTGAAATAGGCAGAGCAGACAGCCATGCATTCCGATGTGTGTTCCAGGGAACACCCAAGCTTCTGGGATAGGTGAAAAGGGGCTATAGGAGAAAAGGGTTCCACTGTCCAGGCAGTTTGGGAAGTACTAGGTCCAACCAGGTGAAACAGGTTTCTTTACCAATTGCACTGCTGTTCTAACTCAGTCCTCCATCCCTGCTCACCTGAAAAATATGACCGCTTCCCCTAGTGCCGTCCTTTTGGGGGATCTTAGTTCCTCAGCCAGGGATCAAACCCGTGCCTCCTGCAAGAAAGCTCAACTCACCCACCCATCAACCATTTATGACAATGATCACTAATGGCAACATACAATTTGGGGGCGGGGGTGGGAAGGCTGCACCATGGGGCATGTGGGAACTTAGTTCCCCAACTAGGGATCGAACCTGCACCCCCTGCATTGCAAGTGCAGTTTTAACCACTGGACTGCCAGGAAAGTCCCCAGAGGGGACTTTTAGAAAGATGATTTGGGGACTTCCCTGGTGGTCCAGTGGTTAGGACTCAGCGCTTTTACTGCCATGGCCTGAGTTCAATCCTGGTTGGGGAACTAAGATCCTGCAAGCCGCCCAACACAGCCAATAGATAAATAAAAGATGATTTGGCATGCCATGCCCCAACCTCAAACCCTCCAAGGGTTTCCTGCCCCTGGAGTAGACTTCAGCTGTAATCATGGCCCGAGGCTGGCCTGCCCTTGCATGGCCTCTCCTCTCCACTTTCTCTGCTCTACTCTCCTTCCTAGAGGCGTCAGCCACCCTGGCCTCTTCAGTCTTTGGAAGGGCTCAAGCCCTTTCCTGCCTCAGGGCCTTTGCACTTGCTATTTCTCTGCCTGCTACGTCATCCCTCTGATCTTCTTGGTTAACTTCTCCTGTCATTCAGATCACAGCTCAAAACCACCTTTCTTGCTTTAATATTTATTTATTTGGCTATGCCAGATCTTAGTTGTGACACAGAATCTTTAGTTGCAGCATTTGAACTCTCAGTTGTGGCATGTGGGATCTAGTTCCCTGAGCAGGGATCAAATCCAGGCCCCGTGCACTGGGAGTGTGGAGTCTCAGCCACTGGACTGCAAGGGAAGTTCCAAAACCACTTTGTGAGAGGTGTTTTCCCATCACCAGGTCTGTTCCACCTCGCATCCTGCTGTTACTTTATATACCATGAAAGAAAATGGTGAAAGTCATTCAGTCATGTCTGACTCTTACGACCCCATGGACAATACAGTCCATGGAATTCTCCAGGCCAGAATACCGGAGTGGATAGCCTTTCCCTTCTCCAAGGGATCTTCCCAACCCAGGGATCAAATCCAGGTCTCCTGCACTGCAGGGGGATTCTTTGCCAGCTGAGCCACAAGGGAAGCCCAAGAATACTGGAGTGGGTAGCCTATGCCTTCTCCGGCAGATCTCCCTGACCCAGGAATCGAACTGGGGTCTCCTGCATTGCAAGTGGATTCTTTACCAACTGAGATATCAAGGAAGTCCCTATATACCATGAACATGTATTATTTTCGTTATAGTACTCATTGTTCTCTGACATTATCTTATTAATTTATTGTTTTATTATCTCTCCCTGCCTGAATGTGAATCTCATGAGGACAGATTGGTCAGCGTCTTGGTCTGTCCCATTTACACTGACCCTTTGGATTTGGAACCACACCTGTGACTTGGAAGACTCTGTGAATACTTGTTGAGAAGCAGAATGAACTGCGGGCCCGTGTCTATTAGCACCTCGGGAGCTGGCCATAGTCATTCACTGAAATGCGATGTGCCCTTATACCATGTGCAGCGCCTGGCCCGGATGAAAACCTCACCATTTGAGCATGTTCAGTATATGGAAAATCGATTAGAACCTGAGGGCTCAAAGCTGGCTCTGAATGTCTCACCTCACATCCCCAGATCTGGATATCTCAGGCGTGGGTGTTCAAGTCAGGGGGGACCCCTGTGTCCAGTCGCCTGGACCTGATAAATGTAGGTGCCCTTTTCTGCAGTCTGTGCTGCAGGCAGAGCCCTTTTTGGGTAACAGGCCCCCGTGTGGCTCTCTCACCCCACTGCTATTCCTGTCTCTGGGATTTTGCTCCCCCTTCTGCTTCTGGCCCCACCTCTGTAGGCAGGAAGGAACTCTCATTTCACCTACATAGCTCAAGAGGATTGGGCATCCTTGAGAGGGAGTGCTGGCTGAGCAGTGCAGGCTCAGGGACCCTGGCTTGGTACCAGTTTTCCTGAGCTGCTGTCTCACTGAGCCTGGAAATGTCTTCCAGTTTAAGGCATCCCCTTCATCTGATGAATGGTATCAGCAAGATTGATGTGGTGTCAGAGTCTGAGGGTTCCCCACCATGGAGGGTCCAAAAGGGCGGCAACCTTCTGACCAAAGGCTGGATGGACCCTGCTTGTCAGACAATGTGACCTCAGAGGGTTGACCTCTCACCTCATCCAAGGACACAAGCCTGCCTCCTGGACACCCGCGGCGCACTGCACACCTGCGCAGACCCTCGTTCCCATCTCTGCCCTCCCCTCTTCTGTCCCGCTGCTCTGGCTTCCCCGCAGCCTTCCTCTTTCAGACTTCCATAGTGATCCTTCCCTAATAAAGGATTGCTGCTCTTGTTCATTCTCGTTTTTTGCCTCCTATGCCAAGTCCCAAGCCTTCTGGTTGTCCTTCCCTCATCCATCTCCCTGTCATCCGTCTCTTCAGTCTTGCTTGGCTGACTCCCCCACGGCAGCCGGAGAGACAGTGGTGTGTTATGGATAAAGTCAGACTATTCTGTGAGTCTAAAGAAGGGAAGATAAATCAGCATAGTAAAGACTTTCCCTTCGAGTCACACTCCTTCAGAGCATGGTTTTCTAATTGTTTACAACTTCAAGACTGTGAAACAGGAACGTGGACAGTGCCAGCAAAATCTGTGAAGCAGCCCCTATTTGCCTTTATAGTGGCAGAGGCATGTCTTTAGCTTGGAAGGAATATTGATGGATGAAAGTGTTGATTGGCCAACGACCCTGACAGGAGGAAGCAAAAGATATGAAATGGGAATGTTCTCATTCATGGAGAGGAACATCTTTCAGGACAGGCACCAGTGCCTTGTGCACGAGCTGTTATTCAGTTGCTAAGTTGTGTCCAACTCTTTGCAACCCCATGGACTGCAGCATGCCAGGCTTACCTGTCCTTCATTATCTCCCGGAGTTTGCTCAAAATCATGTCCATTGAGCTGGTGATGCCATCCACCCATCTCATTCTCTGTTGCCTCCTTCTCCTTCTGCCTTCAATCTTTCTGAGCATCAGGCTCTTTTTCAATGCGTTGGCTCTTCGCATCAGTTCAGGAGAGATGACTTCAAAAACGCATGTGGTCACCTGTGGCATGCAACACTCTGAGACAGACATCTGTAGTGATTGCTTTACTGGGTCCTGAGAGCAGCTCAGGTCAGGAATAAGAGCAGAGCCTCAAGGTCTTGGAGGGGAGGCTCACACCACTTCTATGTCACAACACTTTACGTTGCTTTTGCAATCAAGGCAAACAAGACTCCCAAAGAAACCCCTACTGAAGTTGAGTTCACAATAATAAATTACAAACCACTACAACAGAGAGTCTGCTCCAACAGAGAAATTGGCATTTCAAGAACTGGAAATAATAGAACAAACTGAAAGACATTCAAAAATATGTTTAAAATATTTATAGATCATTGAATGTGGATCATTTTGCTTTTCTGTATGTTTGAAACCAATTATAATTTTAAAAAGGAATCAAGGAGGGCAGTCAACAGTTTAAGTGAAAAAGTGAGCGGAATTTTAATTAGGAGTTAAAGCCTCCAGGTATTTCCTTGGTGATCCATTGTTTAAGAATCCGCCCGCCAGTGCAGGAGACTCAGGTTCAATCCCTGTGTTGGGAACTAATATCCCACATGCTGAGGGGCAACTAAGCATGTTCACTGCAACTACTGAGCCCAGCAGCCACAGCCAGAGAGAAGCCTGCATGCTGCAACGAAGACTGTGTGCCACAACTAAGACCTGACACAGCCACATATGAAATAAAGTCGATCAACGAAATAAAGGTTTTAAAAAGAAATCAGAACCTCCACCTATGAACACCCCTTTCATCCTATGCCCCTTTCTTCTTGGTGATCCAGGCTATAGAAAGCCAGCTTGCAATCTAGGTCAGCAATCAGAGTGGTATGTTATAATCTTTATTCAAAACTCCTGAAACAATACAGCATATGTCTTGTCAAACAAAAATATAAGACTATATCTCTCATGAATAGATAGAACAGGTAGGAATTTTCTTTTGCTCAATTGGAAGATAAATGGATACATATGACTTCACGTGCATTTCTGTTCTATAGCAGCCAGACATTTACTTTCCCTAGGATGTAATTCTTAAACAGAAGTTGCTTGTTGCCATGGATTTCTGCTCTCAAGTTTTTTTTTTTTTTTTTGCCTTTTCCAAGACTTGAGCAAAGCCAGCCTAGCTAAGAAACAAGCGAATTATTTTTAGTTTTTTTCATGAACCCTTTCTTTCCTTTGGCCCAAGGCCTATTGGAACTCAAAGCAATTTTCATTCTAATGTTGGTGTTTGCTGGACCACTTATCTCCATGCTTGCCCTGACCGGCTAGGCACTCCCAGGGACCAGGAAGCCCCCTCGATCTCAGATACTGGGGCTTTAGCAGGAACACATTACTTTTCAGACGTCCTCAAGTACTTCAGACTTGGCACATTTCAGCAGAGAGCTCTGGAATCTTTTCCTTGGAGAGGGTTATCTGAGCCAGAACTCCACAGGCCTCCCTGATTCCTCCTTCCATTTGTCCTTCCCCCTGTCACTCACCCGCCCTTTCATTTCTACTTCTCAGTCGTATATTCCAAATGGACTGTGTCCTTTTCACTGAATAGGTTTGGGGCTGTCTTGGAGATCAGAAGATCCAGCCCTGTCCTGGGACATCTTTGCTCAAGCCTCACACACACAAGAAAACTTCCCTTGCAAACCTCCAGTCTCCATTGGCAGCCTCCTCAGCACCCTTTCCTGGTCTCACCTCCAAGCAAAGTAATCCTGCAGGGATACGGAAGTGTGACCTTTCCAGAGCCCCTCCTTGGAGTCTGTCCTTTTCTTGGAAGCAGAAAGAAAAAAAAATTAACCCAAAACAAGTAATAATTTGAAATTCTTTTTTAATTTAGTTAATTAATTAATTTATTTTTTACTGCACTGAACTTCTCATTGCAGTGACTTCTCTTGTTGCTGAGCATGAACTCTAGAGTTGTGGCACCATGAGCTTAGTTGCTAGGCAGCATGTCGAATCTTCCCTGACCAGGGATCAAATCTGTGTCCCCTACATTGGCAGGCAGGTTCTTAACCATTGGGCCACCAGGGAAGTCCCAATTCGAAATTCTTGTTCACTCTTTCTTTTTCCCTTCACTCCCCATCATCTGAGCAGGAGGATGGTTTTCCCTTCTCTTTTCCTGCCCCTCCTATGCAGTGTGAGTGACATTGAGGATGGGTACAGAAACTCACAGAAGCTTGTAACCACTCCAGAACCTCTCCTTGGAGTCTGTCCTTTTCTTGGAAGTAGATGCAAAGAAATAACAGTGCAGCAGAAAAAAAAATATTAACCAAAAACTAGTGATAATTCAAAATTCTTTTTTTCTAAATTGAGGATGGGGACCCTTAGGGCACAAGCAGGACTATTTCTATCCGTGCCTCTCTCTCTCTGCTAAGATTAACTCCTCTTGTGGCTGAAAAAGAGTCAGGAAACATGAAGGAGAAGCAGCATATCCTTGGGAGACTTCTCTGGCATCTCTGTCTGAAAGAAGAACTTTCCTTCTCTCCAGGAGGATTAGATCTCACCTGCCACACTTGTCATGGCTGTTTTCAACTACAACTTGGCCTTCAGTGACGATTATTTTCACTTGAGGTGTTCCAAGTGTTGATGTGGTTCCATCCCTTGGGGTTTTCAATTCAAACCAGGTCTTCATAAACCTAAATGTAAAAAGCAAAACTATAAAACTCTTAGAAGATATCCTCAGAGAAAATCTGCATGCCCTTTGGGTTTGGCAATGTCTTTTTAGATGTAGCACCAAAAGCACAGTCCATGAAAGCAACAGTTGGTAAGTTGGAGTTCATTAAAGTTAAAAACGTCTGCTCTGGGAAAGAAACTGTTAAGAGAGTGAAAACAAACCGCAGACTAGAAGATCTTTGCAAAACACGTATCTGATGGAAGACTGCTCCCCCAAATCTACAAAGAACTCTTTAAAATCAACAATAAGAAAATAAACAACTCAATTTAAAAATGGACAAAAGCTCTTACCAGACACCTCACAAAAATGTAGCAAAATAAAATAGGAAAATATGCTCACCAGGGAGCTGCAAATTAAACCAACAATAAGATACCACTACCCACCTATTAGAAAGGCTAGGATCTAAAAAACTGACAATGTCAAATGATGGTGATATGTGGAGCAACAGGAATGCTCATTCATTGCTGGTGGGAATGCAAGCTAGTACCTGCAGCCACTTTGGAAGACAGTTTGGCAGCTTCTTACAAAATTAAACATACTCTTACCATGTGATTCAGCAATTATGCTGTTTGGTACTTACTCAAATGAGTTGAAATCTTATGTCCACCCACAAATGTTTATAGCATTTTATTCATAATCACCAACACTTGGAACCAACCAAGATATCCTTCAATAGGTGACTGGATAAACAGACTGTGGAACATCCATGCAGTGGAATTTATAGAGCACTATTAAAAACAATGGGGCTGTGAAAAGGCAAGGAAGAACCTAAAATGCATATTTTTAGGCATAATCTAAAAGGCCACACACATTATATCATTCCAACTCAATGACGTTTTGGAAAAGACAAAACTAGGAAAAAGTAAAAAAGACTGGTGATTTTCAGGGTTCAGGGAAGAACAGGTGGGGAAGGAATGAAGGGACAGAGCACAGGGGCTTTTGAGGGGCAGTGGAACTATTCTATATGACACTATAAGGGTGGAGACGTGTGGCAATCCATAGAAGGACTGAACCTTACTATAACAGTTGATAGTTGATAATAGTAACACTTATTAGTTAACCATGTATCAATATTGGCTTATCAGTTGTAACAAATGTACCACATGAATGCATTTGTTATAACTGATAAGCCAAACACACACCCACTACATTAATGCAGTGTTAATAGGGGAAACTGTGGGAGAGAGGGAGTATATAAGAACCCTCTGTACGTTCCATTCAAGTTTTCTGTAAACCAAAAAAACTGCTTCCTAAAAAATAGACTTTATTTTTAAAAAATATTTATTGATTTATTTGGCTATGCTGGGTCTTAGTTTCGACATGCCGGATTTTTAGTTCCCTCACTGTGGATTGAACCCAGGCCCCCTGCATCGGAAGCACAGAGTCTTAGTCCACTGGCCCACCAGGGAAGTCCCCAAAATAAAGCTTATTAATTGTAAAAAATTTTTTCTTAAGGACCAAGGGCCTCCCAAAGTTCTCGTTGTACCTAAGGTCCAAAGCAACTTTGGAATACTTCAAATGGACTCCGGGCATCCATCAATCTCAACCACAAGTTTATCAGGTGTTCTAGTATGCTTGGAGAAGGCAATGGCACCCCACTCCAGTACTCTTGCCCGGAAAATCCCATGGATGGAGGAGCCTGGTAGGCTGCAGTCCATGGGGTCGCTAAGAGTCGGACATGACTGAGCGACTTCACTTTCACCTTTCACTTTCATGCATTGGAGAAGGAAATGGCAACCCACTCCAGAGTTCTTGCCTGGAAAATCCCAGGGACAGGGGGGCCTGGTGGGCTGCCGTCTATGGGGTCACATAGAGTTGGACACGACTGGAGCGATTTAGCAGCAGCAGCAGCAACAGTATGCTTGCCCAAATGATTTTCAATCCTAGAGATAAAGAATATAAAATTTCTATTGATCCATCTGTCTGGCAATACACTTGACTAGTTAAAAACCTGAATAGAAGACAGTGTCACCATCACGTTTCCTGCATGCTGTCTGAAGCGCCCAGCTGGAGGCAGCTCTCAGACTGCTGCTGATCTCACACAGTGATGATCCCGGGTGCGGATGTCTGTCTTTGGAAGCCTTGTTAGATACACCCTCATCTCTCAAGCTGATGAGATCAGGCAGCCTGTGCCTGTCATTGAGATGTCACATCCATAGCTCCCGCTCTCTGACAGTGGACAACCTGTCTGCTCTCCTGAACTCAACCTGCGCCTCTGAAAGAAGGGGATGTCAGCCTTGGCCAGTTCCCAGGAGGACCGCTGTGCAACTAAAGTCACTTCTCTGAGCACACTTGAAACCACTGCAGTCTCCCTAGTAAAGCTAAGAGGGGACCTTCCACCTGTCTATCTGGATGCACCAGAGATAGAAGTTTTGCTTTGCTCACTTTCCTTCCATTAGATTACCACCCTTTTGAAGAAGTCCAGGATGGGACAGGAACCAGCCTACCTTCCATCCCTCCCTTCCTCCTGCCTTTGTTTAAAATTCATTAATTTTTAAAATGGTTTATTTTGGCTGTGCTGGGTCTTCATTGCTGCACACACGCTTTCTCTAGTTGCACCAAGTAGGGGCTACTCTCTAGTTGTGATGTGTGGCCTTCTTACTGCAGTGGCTTCGCTTGTTGTAGGTTTCCCAGGCGGCGCTAGTGGTAAAGAATCCGCCTGCCAGTGCAGGAGACCCAGGTTCAATCCCTGGGTCGGGAAGCTCCCCTGGAGGAGGGCATGGCAACCCACTCCAGTATTTTTGCCTGGAAAATTTCATGGACGGAGGAGCCTGGCAGGCTTCAGTACAGTGTGTCACACAGAGTTGGACACAACTGAGTAACATTTTCTCTTGTTGTGGAGCACAGGCTCGGTAGTCGTGGCACACGGGCTTAGTTGCTCTGTGGCACGTGGAATCTTCCCATACCAGGGATTCAACCTGTGTCCCCTGCATTGGCAGGCGGATTCTTAACCACTGGACAACCAGGGAAGTCTCCTTCCTGTCTTTCTTTCTCTCTCTTACTATGACTTGGAACTTTTTCCACTGACAATCCACAGTACCCAAGCTGCACTGGGCCCAGTCAGGAGCTCCGGTGTGAGACAAGCATGGATGTTGTGGTCTGCCTTGCTCTGGATTTCCTCAAGAAAAACATAGGTTGCATAGGTTTATTCATTTTTAAACTCAGAGATGACTTTATTACTTTAAAAGCCAATGACATTGATGGATTGTCATCTTTCTGGATCCATGGTTTAAAGGGACAGCATTTTCAGAGATGATTGTGTAAAGCAGCAAGTGTGTGCAAAAGTATTGGAAAAACTATGTAAATGAGAACAGCACTCGTAAAGTCTACCTCTGAGGCACTCAGAAGACATGGTTATAGGCATTGCACAAGTCTTGAAGGTTGCTTCAGGGGCACTGCACCTTTGCAATGACTGGATCTCCACATTCAGGGACGGAGGAACAGACTGAATCTGTCTCTTGGTCAGGGACCAGTGGGGAGGAAAGGTCAGTTAATGACTAAGGGACAGCAGCACCAGCAGCACGGCCTTGACCGGCAGAGGTCCCAAGCATATCTCAATCCCCACACAGCCTCTGTCCAGCAAGAGCCTCTAACAAGTGTTGCACACACACAGCAGAGTGACCATAGCAACTGAGGCCTGATTAATGTGTGTTTCTCCATAGTAATATTGAACTTTTAAAAGTTGTAAAAATAGTTTTTAAAAATATTTATTTTTTATTATTGGGCTGCATCAAGCCTCAGTTGTGGCACACAGGATCCTTGTTGCATCGTGCAGATCCTTCAATGTGGCACGGGCTCCAGTGGGAGCTTTCCAGTTGGTTCCCTATGTCTCTGACATACCTCCATAACTCTCCCTTTATGGAGCACGTCCTTACTTTCTAGTACTGTAAGATGCTCCAGGTTCATTTTGTATACCCCAGTCCTAGAATCAGCTGTTTCTCCATAGAGCCCTAGTTTCTTCTCATTGGAGTGTGATAATAGAAGCCAAGATCTGGGCAATAGATGTGTTCATTTGCTGCTGCTGCTGCTGCTGCTAAGTCGCTTCAGTTGTGTCCGACTCTGTGCGACCCCATAGACGGCAGCCCACCAGGCTCTCCCGTCCCTGGGATTTTCCAGGCAAGAGTACTGGAGTGGGGTGCCATTGCCTTCTAAATATGTCTAAATGTAGCCATATTTATTTATATTAAGTTAAACATGAGGGGAAACAGTGGAAACAGTGTCAGACTTTATTTTGGGGGGCTCCAAAATCACTGCAGATGGTCATTGCAGCCAAGAAATTAAAAGACACTTACTCCTTGGAAGAAAAGTTATGACCAACCTAGATAGCATATTAAAAAGCAGAGACTTACTTTGCCAACAAAGGTCCATCTAGTCAAAGCTATGGTTTTTCCAGTAGTCACGTATGGATGTGAGAGTTGGACTGTGAAGAAAGCGGAACGCTGAAGAACTGATGCTTTTGAACTGTGGTGTTGGAGAAGACTCTTGAAAGTCCCTTGGACTGCAAGGAGATCCAACTAGTCCACTCTAAAGGAGATCAGTCCTGAGTGTTGATTGGAAGGACTGATGCTGAAGCTGAAACTCCAATACTTTGGCCACCTCATGCAAAGAGTTGACTTATTAGAAAAGACTCTGATGCTGGGAGGGATTGGGGGCAGGAGGAGAAGGGGACGACAGAGGATGAGATGGCTGGATGGCATCACTGACTCAATGGACATGAGTTTGAGTGAACTCCGGGAGTTGGTGATGGACAGGGAGGCCTGGCATGCTGGGATTCATGAGGTCACAAAGAGTCGGACACGACTGAGCGACTGAACTGAACTGAAACATGAGTGCATACTGATGTCTCTAACTCTAATCTATTACCGCATGTATCATTCTAGTATCTTCCCATTGCTTATGTGTAAACCAACACTCCATTAGTAAGAAACCTGGCTCCAATCATCCACCATCCATTTATGTAATTATTATATATATTGAGTAGTTTTACAGTTGTTAACCCTTACCCCTATGAGACATGGAACAATGGACTGGTTCAAACTTGGGAAAGGAGTATATTGGGAAAGGCTGTATATTGTCATTCTGCTTATTTAACTTATATGCAGAGTACATCATGTGAAATCCCAGCATGGATGAAGAACAAGCTGGAATCGAGATTGTGGGAGAAATATCAATAACCTCAGATATGCAGATGACACCACCCTAATGGCAGAAAGCAAACAGGAACTAAAGAGCCTCTTGATGAAGGTGAAAGAGGAGAGTGAAAAAGTTGGCTTAAAACTCAACATTCAGAAAACGAAGTTCATGGCATCTGGTCCCATCACTTCATGGCAAATAGATGGGGAAACAATGGAAACAGTGACAGACTTTATTTTCTTGGGCTCCAAAATCACTGCGGACGGTGACTGAAACCATGAAATTAAAAGACATTTGCTCCTTGGAAAGAAAGCTATGACAAACCTAGACAGCGTATTAAAAAGTGGAGACATCACTTTGTCAGCAAAGGTGCATATAGTCAAAGCTCTGGTTTTTCCGGTAGTCATGTATGGATGTGAGAGCTGAACTAAGAAGAAGAAGGCTAAGTGCCGAAAATTGATGCTTTTGAACTGTGGTGTTGGAGAAGACTCTTGAGAGTCCCTTGGACTGCAAGGAGATCCAACCAGTCAATCCTAAAAGAAATAAACCCTGAATATTCACTGGAAGGACTGATGCTGTAGCTGAAACTCCAGTACTTTGGCCACCTAATGCACAGAGTTGACTCATT
Organism: Capra hircus; assembly: GCF_001704415.2. NCBI lineage: Eukaryota > Metazoa > Chordata > Mammalia > Artiodactyla > Bovidae > Capra > Capra hircus. Next base: position 45,346,965 of record NC_030825.1, on the reverse strand, counting down.
GGAAAAGACTCTGATGCTGGGAAAGATTGAGGGCAAGAAGGGGGCTACGAAGGATGAAATGGTTGGATGGCATCACTGACTCAGTGGACATGAGTTTGAGCAAACTCTGGGAGACAGTGAAGGACAGGGAAGTCTGGCATGCTGCAGTCCTTGGGGTCGTAAGAGCTGGACACAGAGTGAGTGAATAACATCAACCCCCAGGGGGAACACTGTGTCGACTAAGTTCAGTATGTATGTACAGTTCCCTTTGCCTTTAGTGCTAAGTCTTCTCTCTCTGCTGCTGCTTTTTTTTTTTTTAATTGTGCTGTGAAGCATGTGGGATCTTATAGTTTCCTGACTGTAAGGAATTGAACCTGTGTCCCCTGCATTGGAAGCATGGACTCTTAACCACTGGATTGGCAGCGAAGTCCCTCCACTCATTTCTTAAGTTACTGTCCCAATCCCTTCAGTGAACTTACTTCATCCATTTCTAATACAGTTCAATTCTCTTATCATCTGCATTCCATCCTGGGGTTCTCCAGCCTCTTAAATGATTTCTTTAAATTTACGCAACTTAAATTCTTTGCTCTGTAAAGTTCTATGGGTTTGATAAATGCATAGTGGCACGTATCCACCATTACAGCTCATATAGTTTCTCTGCCTTAAAAACAAAAATCACCTGTGTTTTGCTCAAATAAGCCTTCTTTTCCAAACCTCTGGCAACCACTGATCTGTTTACCATCTCTACAGTTTTGCCTTTCCTAAAATGTCATATAAATGGAATCATAAAATATGATATCATAAAAAAAGCCTTCTCAGACTGGGTACTTTCATTTTGGCAATATATATTTAATATTTACCCATATTTACAGTCCACGGGGTCACAAGAGTTAGATGTGACTTAGTGACTGAACAACATAACTTAAAATTTTTTATTTTTCTAATTTAATTGATGTAATTGATTTTTAACCTTTTGGACTTCCCAGGTGGCTCAGCGGTAAAGAGTCTGCCTGCCAAGCAGGAGACACTGGTTTAAACCCTGGGTTGGGAAGATCCCCTGGAAAAGGAAATGGTAACCTGCTCCAGTATTCTTTCCTGGGAAACCCCAAGGACAGAGGAGCCTGATGGGCTAAACAGCAACAACTCCTTTTTATCACTAAATAGTATTCCACTGAATGGATTTATCACTGCTTATCCTTTAACTCCTTGAAAGGAAAGTTATGACCAAGCTAGATAGCATATTGAAAAGCAGAGACATTACTTTGCCAACAAAGGTCCATCTAGTCAAGGCTATGGCTTTTCCAGTGGTCATGTATGGATGTGAGAGTTGGACTGTGAAGAAGGCTGAGCACCGGAAAATTGATGCTTTTGAACTGTAGTGTTGGAGAAGACTCTTGAGAGTCCCTTGGACTGCAAGGAGATCCAATCAGTCCATTCTGAAGGAGATCAGCCCTGGGATTTCTTTGGAAGAAATGATGCTAAAACTGAAACTCCAATACTTTGGCCACCTCATGCGAAGAGTTGACTCATTGGAAAAGACCCTGATACTGGGAGGGATTGGGGGCAGGAGGGGAAGGGGACGACAGGGGATGAGATGACGACAGGGTGATGCTGGATGGCATCACCGACTCAATGGACATGAGTTTGAGTGAACTCCAGGAGTCAGTGATGGACAGGGAGGCCTGGTGTGCTGTGATTCATGGGGTTGCAAAGAGTCAGACATGACTGAGTGACTGAGCTGAACTGATCCTTTAACTTGGGGCTTCCCAGGTGGCAGGTGGCTTCCCAGTGGTAAAGAACCTGCCTGCTAATGCAGGAGACATAAGAGACATGGGTTTGATCCCTGGGTCAGGAAGATCCCCTGGAGGAGGGCAGGGCAACCTACTCAGTATTCCTGCCTGGAGAATCCCCATGGACAGAGGAACCTGGTGGGCTACAAGTCCATAGGGTCGCATAGAGTCGGACACAACTGAAGCGACTTAGTGTGCACGCACAGACTCTTTCGCTTACAGAAGAATATCTTGGTTGCTTCCAATTTGGGATAATTATGAATAAAATTACTATAAGTATTAATGGACAGACTTTTGTGTGGACATAGTTTTCAATCCAGTTAGATAAATGCCTAGGAGTATGACTGGGTTGTTTGGTAAGACTGGGTTGCACTTTGTAAGAAACTGCCAAATGATCTTCCAAAGTGGCTGCTCTATTTTGCATTCCTATCAGCAATATGAGTTCCTGTTGCTTCACATTTCCTCATCAGCAATTGGTATTGTCAGTTTTTTGGATTTTAGCCATTCTAATATGTGTGTAGCAGTATTGCATTGCCATTTTGATTTGCATTTCCCTAATGACAAACGATGCTAAACATCTTTTCATTTGCTTATTTGCCATCTGTATATCTTCTATAGATAATTTTTATCTTTAAATAATTTCAAATCTACAGAAGAATAACAAATACAGTATGAAGAACTTCACTGTTCTTGAACAACATGAACATAAGTTGCTGGCTTGATGCCCTGTCAATCCCTAAAACTTGAATGCGTATTTCCTACAAAGACATTCTCCTAAATAAGCACAGTGCACAGCTACAATTGTGAAATTAACATTGACACGTTACTCACATCTACTCCTCAGACCTTATTCAAGTTTCACCAGTTGTTTCAGTCACATCCTTTATAGCAGAAGGATTGGGTTTAGAATCACATGAAGCATTTAATTATCACATCTTCTAGTCTCCTTCAGTCTGGAAATATTCCCCCTGTTCCTGACTTTCCTTGACTTTTATAACTTCAATATTTTTGAAGGTGTTTGAATACAGACCAGGTATTTTGTAACTGTCCCTCAGTTTGGTTTGACTGATGTCCCCTCATGTTTAGATTCAGATTTATATGAGTGGGAAGGTCACAGGTTGCTCTTCTAGGTATACCTTATTAGGTAGCATCAATTTTCAATTTATCCCATTACTGATGATGGTAACTTGATTAAGCTCGATTTGTATCTACCAAGCTGCTTTACTACAAAATTACTTTTTACCTTTGTAATTAGTAATCATTTTGTGGGGAAAGTGTTTTGAAAATTCTATCTCATTCCTCATCAAACTTCCTATTAGTTCTAACACCCACTGATGATTCTTAGATGAATTCTTAGTTGTGAAATGATGCTTTTCTGACTCCACTGTTCCTTATACAGCTGGCATTCTGCCATAGGGAAGCATTCTACTGTTCTTCCCATTTAATCATGAGTATCAGTACAGATAGCTTCCCTGGTGGCTCAGATGGTAAAGCGTCTGCCTGCAGTGCGGGAGACCTGGGTTCAATCCCTGGGTCGGGAAGATCCCCTGGAGAAGGAAATGGCAACCCACTCCAGTACTCTTGCCTGGAAAACTCCATGGACAGAGGAGCCTAGTAGGCTCCAGTCCATGGGGTTGCAAAGAGTCAGACATGACTGAGTAACTTCACTTTCACTTATCAGTACAGATTCATGGGTTTTCATTCAGTTGCCCCAGACGTGGCCAGGGGGAACTCCTTCTGTGTGTTTGACATGTCCATATCATTCTTTGGGCACTTCTTTATTTTCTGGCACCACAAGATGTTCCAGGCTCATCTTGTTCTTTCTCTACTTTGCCTTTTTAGTGGAGAATGGTATTTAGAAAGCAAGATCTGGACACTAGGGGAACTTGTGCCTTTGGGGATGTCATTGCTCCCAGGGACTCTCAGTGAACAGGGATGGGAACAGAAATAGGAAACACATGAATGCATATACATACATGCAAACATACATACACCTATTTATATAATACACACACATTTACACCTGCATCTATTTTTATATCTATTTTAAGGTACATTGAAAACCATGTACTTGCACTGATAACTCAAATTTTCATCTAATCCTAAAGTGTTCTGTGTGTGTTTGCTAGGGCTACCATAACAAAACCCACAGACCAAGTGGCTTACACAACAGATATTCAATTTCTCACAGTCCTGGAGGCCTGCAGATGAACAGATATGTGATAAAGCAAGTATTGTAAATATTAACTGTATCATGTAGGTGGAACATGCATAAGTGTTTGCTGCACAATTCTTTGAATTTTTCTGTATATTTGACATTTTTTACAATAGAATGTTGGTAAGGGAAAGAGTAGGAACCACTGTGAATAAAAGAAAAAGCACTAGTTCACATTTATCATGTATTACAATGTGCTGGGCCTGTACCAAGCACTGTTATAATCATCTCACTTAATTTTCTAACAGCCCCATATTATTATTATTTTCTGGTGCTATTATTTTCCCCATTCGATAGCTAAGCAGTCTGAGGCTCGGAGAGGTTAAGTCACTTATCTGAAGTAACAACGCTTGTAAATAGAGGTGGGACTCTAATTCAGAAATGTGTGATTCCATAATTGATGCTCTTAACTCTCTTAGATCTAGAACACCAGCATTCCTGTCCACCCTCCATCCATCTCTGTGATTAAAACAAAAAAAAAGTTAAAACCCAATAAATGGCTTCTAATGACTCCTTGATTTTTTAGGTTTCTCCAGGATGGAGTTATACTTTTGCAGAAGGAAAAATAAAGTTCTTATTTAAGTTCTCTTCCTTGAGGGATGGTATCATCTCCCTCCCAGAAGTCTTGGCAGTTGTGCATTCTTTTCCAGGGGGTAAGGAAACTGGTAGCAGCCAGTTGTCATGTCTGCTGTCTCCTGCTGTACTCTGAAGTAGGGCAGGCTCTTTTTATGCATGAGAACACTGTGAGGCTCAGAGACTGACTGTACATACATTGACCAAGTCACACAGGATTATGGGACTGGGCAGCTCTGACGCTCAAGTCTCCTGATGCCCAGTTTGGGGGCTTTGGTCTTGGCACTTCTCTCTTAACTGGTCTCCAGACTGGTTTCCGTCTAAACCCAGCTTGACAATTAAGCAGCACTTGTTCTAAAAGGCCAATGGGTACTGTGGGTATTTTCCAAACAGTCGTACTTGCCGATCTGCCCGCCTCGCCTGGCATAAATTCCCAGAGAGATCTGACATGCTTTTGGTCTCTTGGTCACCTGCGCCGTCTTCCCTGAAAGGGCTGTTTTCTGTCTAGTTTTCCGTTCTCACAGAGGGCGTGGAAAACGCCTGGATGCCCGGCCTCGTGCGTCACTCTGTCCCTAGGGGAGCTGTAGCAGAAACGGGGGTGGGGGCGGGGGTGGGGGCGGGGGGCGGGGGGCGGGGCAGGGGGGTGGGTAGCGGGGAAGGGAGCGATCTTACCCAACAGTAAAGGCAGAGACGAGGCCCCTGAGGAGGCCGTGCTTTGTCCCGGCTCAGCAGGGCCGCAGCCTGAACAAGCGCCGGCCTCGCTCGTGCCCTGACGCCCCTGGGGCGAAGCTGGAGGCCCTGGACGCGCCAGCTGACCAGATGGCCTGAGCTGCAAACCCCAGAGACCCCGGGCGGGTTCTGGCTGCCCCCCAGACTCGGGCTTGGGTCTCGCCGCCGCAAGGCTCAGCTCAGCCCGAGCGCCCCATTAGGAGGTGCGGCCCACGGAGGTGGCGTGACTGGGCCGGCCGGATGGCCCCACCCGGAGCCCAGAGGCGCGGCGCCCGCGGCCCACGCGGGGCGGGCGGGACGGGGGTCGTCCGCTGGCGTGCCCGCGGGCTTTCACCCGCAAAGCAGCCGTCCGGGGTTCCGGTCTCCGCCTGGGGTCGCCTGAGCACTGCGGCTACCAGGGCTTCTCCGGAGGGCGTGGGGGAAGGGGGAAGAAGCAGCTGCGCCACGGCTGCTTGCGGCCTGTGCCCAAGGCGGGGTCGGTTCCTAGGCAACGAGGCCCTTGCACGGGTCGCGCCCTCCCTCTTCTGGGTCGGTCTCCCCTCCCCCATTGAAGCTCTGCAGTCAGAGCCCCGGGACCCAAGGCGGAGCCCAGGTGTGGCCTGGGGTGCTGGGGGGGGGGGGGTGGTGAAGCCCGACGGGCGTGGGAGTGGGTGACCCGAGGGCTGTCCAGCTGCCGGCCGGCGTTTCTCCGACTTCGTTGGGGCTGCGCTGGGGGCTGGGGACCCGGACGGCCCGAGGCGGGGGAGACAAGTCTGTTTCCTCCCGGTCTCCGCCTGCGCCGGCTGAAACGAGTCTTTCCGGTGGGGCTGCCCAGCCGGGTCCGCCCCGCCCGGCCTCCCGGAACCCGTTCGGAGACGTGCATGACCCCGCCCGGGCCGAGGACGCGAGCAGGAGGGTGGGTGGAGCGGCTGGAGAGGCGGGAGAGCCCGGATCCTGGGTTCCAGCCCGGGCTGCGAGCTCTGGAGCCCCTTTCCGATCCGGTGGCTCCCAAGGGCACCCTGACCGAAGGTTTATGTTGAAGCTTCCTGGGTGATTCTGCGAATCAAGGCTGCGAATAAAGTAACCTTATTACTTTACAACTGGGGAAGCTGAGGCACACACTGTGCCAAGGCCTCACCGTAAGTTAGCCAACCACAAGGAAGCCAAGGGAAAGCCTGCAAGGAGAGACCCCACGAAGGCCAGGATTTTTTCCCAGGGCCTGAGTCCTGGGGGTTTGGAGTAGAAGACAGGGGCTAGGGACGCAGGAAGGTCTGGGCACGCTGCCCTGACAGCTTCGCAGTATCACCGCGGCGGTCCCCAGCCTCACGAAATTCACGAGGAAGAGGTCTTTCTTTCCTCAGTCGAGGAGTAGAGATTCCGTTTAACCTCTGCAGACAGTAAGACAGCGACCACTCTCCCTCCCTGCCTGGCGCCAGCATGAACCCGAGGGCATGTCAGCAGGAGCCAGGAACTGGAGGCGAAGCATCCTTCATTTCCTCTGCGGCAGTGGAACGAGTGAGGTCTCTGATTGCCAGAGTCTTGTTTTTTTCAAAATCGCAGCATGCTGAGACCGAAAGCGGGGTACCCTGGAGGATTCTTTTATATGCTCAACCTTGAGTCAGACTTGCAATCAGCATTTGATCAAGAAACTTGGTCAGTTTCTCAAAATGCAGAATCAATCGCCGGCTTTACTTTTTTGCTTGGCATTTCCTTGGGTTAGTCTCGGTTCTGAGGATGAAAGATTATAAACTATTGTCTTAAATTCTATCCTGATTAGCATCTTTCCGCCATCCGGGATTTCCCTGGAGCCAGATATTTGCAGCTTCAGGATTATGACTTTTTTAAAATATAAGTTTGATGAATTTTTATCCATTCCCCAAATTAGAAACTCCCTTAATTACAGGAGAAAACATTTTCAAAGAGAAAAGGTAGACCTTTAGAGCAAGCCTAGGAGCAATGCTTCTAAAGAAAATCTCAGGGCAGGTAGGTCCTCAGAACCAAGTGAGATGGTCTTTCTGCAGCTGTCAGGCCCACCGTCTTTCAGTTAGTTCTTGACTAAAAAATAATAAATGAAGGTTTCCTTGAAGCTGTTCATCCTCCTGCAGAGGATTCTACTTTGAGAGAAAGCATGGTCTTGGTTCAAATTCTTTTAAAATTGGGCTTGGGTGGCCAGATGGTAGATGGGGGTGGGGGGGGGGGGGAGATTTCTCTTTGTGAAAGTATTTCCAGCTAATAAATGAAGAAAGAATTATAGACAGAACATCACCATTTTGTATTCTTAATGAATGATTGGATCTAGGCATGATCAGCTATGACTACTAAGTCTTGAAAAGAGAGAACCCACATGATGTGCTAATGAAAAAACTCATCACCAGCTATGAAGTCATCTTGATACTCCTTATGTCCCTGCCCTCACACAAATCAAAGCAGCATCTGATCAAGAGTCATCTAGCTCAACAGCACTGTGGAACATACTCAAAACAATCTACATTTTGTGAAACTATAAATGGCCCAGTTCTTTAATAATAATTGTATAGAAAGTATTGCATTTAGATTCTAAATTGAATAAATGAAAGGAAAAATTGACATTCATAGGACACTTGTAAATTTGAACACTACTAGGTACTGGATATTTAAAAAGTATTATTATATTATTTCAGATGGGTAATATCATGGTTATATTTTTAAGTATTAACAAAGATTTGAACATTTTCAATGTATGTTGAAATTTGGAAATGCAGTACTAAAATACAGATGAAATGATATGAAATCTGGAATTTATTTCTGAATAATTTTATGTAGAAATAAGAAAAAGTAAGTGTTGGAAACAGGGTTGGACATTAGTAATGAGTATATGGTGGTTCATTTTATTATTCTTTTTTTTTATGTTTTACTTTTTGCAAGGTATTCTCAAACTTGGGAACCAGCCTTGAAGCCTGACAAAATTACCTGGGATGGAGCTCAGGACGACTGGCCCTTGTCTTGCTCTGTGACTGTACATCTCACTTCTCACTTGTCCATTCAACAAAAACTCTGGAGAACCTCCTGTCTGCTTGGGCTTCTAAATCGTGGCACTGACACTTAAGATTAGAAAATAACAAAGAAGGAAGCTGCCAAATAGAAGCATGGAAGGCTTTGCAAAAGAGCTGACATTTGATATGGATTCTGACAGATGAAAAGGAGTTCATGGGTGGCATCAGTTCATCTTCTATAAGGTAAGGTGGTTAGACTAGGTCTACATCCGTTTAATCCTAATAGATTCTGGAGTTGTAACGTGCCGGTAACCAACTTTTTTCTTCTCTGTGTGTCCTTCCAGGGAGTTGAGTGACACCCCTCCCCACCCCCTTGCACTGTGTACTTCCTGTCATCATCCTTTATGTTGTGAGCTGAGACAATCCAAACGTGAGTCCCCCAGTTGTATTTGAAGGCCAAAGCATCATCATATTAACCAGTCTATAACCTTCTTTGGGAATGGTTTCTTGGACTCCTAGATTTATTTCTGTCTATCTGGTTCCCAAGGCATTTCACTTAGTAACTTAAGTTATACCAAGACTCAGCCTTGGTGGTAAAGCCCATTTGCTCCTCAAAAGATGGGTGCCTATAGTGTATACTCTCGGCCTTCCCAACTGTTCTTAACCTCCCTCTCTTCATGTAGGATATGCAGTTTAATATACAGCATGCAGCCTGGCCTTCAGGTTAATTGTTCATGCTGATATTCGGCCAAAACAGGTCAAACTTTGTGCTTTGATGGCCTTTTCACCCATGTGACATGAACCATCTGTTGGGGCAAAGCTTAAAACACTAGTTGTCATTTAGCAAGTAGTTGGAAATATCACATCTTTACTCCATTATAGAGAATTATTCTCTTTTCATCTTCTTGGTTTTTGTGGATGTTTGTACTTTAAAAGGACAATTTCTGAAACTGTTGGAGAAGTAAGATATGACTGTTTAAATTCGGTTGCTCTGTGTTTGTTGAATGAGTTTGCCTGGGCTATGATGCTGAGTCAAATGTGCTGTTTTTTTAGGACCTGGCAGCATCTAGCAGTGTGATCCAGAGCCTGGTGGAGGGCTGGGAATGCTAGCAGCTCCTCTAATTTTTACTGCTGTAAACCAAAGGTATACTTCACTGTGGGAAAATATTGGGAAATTAGCTATGATATATTGTATGTTTCCAGTGACTGCTCAAAAGCTTCTTATACTAATTTAATTAGAATAATTTACCTTAATAGGAAACTATAATTTTCTACTTTTTCCAATTGGTTGAACCAATTTGTATTTTTTTTACCCACCCAGATGGAATTTATTACACTAAAGCTAATAAGCTAAACCTTAATTTTTGTGCTAGCCATCATTATAACAGGAATTATGCTATAGGAATAGTTGAGACCTCTGCTTCTGGCTCTGGAACACCAGGCTAGATCAAACTAAACTTCCTACCTTAAACAAATAAAACAGCTGGATAATTTAATGAATATATCTGACAGTGAGAACCTGAGAGGGCAAGATCCTGGAGAGAATGGAAACATAGGAAGGTGAGCCTGACATTTGACATTTGTCTAAGCTTGGGCTGCTATAAAATATGCCATAGTCTGGGTGGTTTAAACAATAGACATTTCTTTCTCACAGTTATAGAGGCTGAAAGTCCAAGATCAAGGTGTCAGCAGATTTGGTTCTTGGTGAAGGCTGCCTGGCAGATTGCCACCTTCTCTCTGTGTCTGTCTTCACATGGCAGAGAGGGAGCTCTGGTGTCTCTTCCTCCTCCTACAAGAGCACTAATCCCATCACAGAGGCTACACCCTACACTTGACCCGACCTAAACCTGATTACCTTCCCAAGGCTTCACTTCCTTTTATGAGCACTTTGAGGGCCAGGGCTTCAGTATATGAGTGGGGGAGGCAGAAATATTCAGTACATAACAGCACTGTTATTCCCCTTAAGGCATCTCTAAGAACAGTGATTTCAATGCTAAGAAGTTGAGGAAAGCTGTGGCAGTCTCGGAGAGACCCTGGTAATATCCTGGGCTTTTGGTTAGGACCTCTGAAAGGTCTCTTCCCTGGTGGCTCAGACAGTAACGCATCTGCCTACAATGCAGGAGACCCAGGTTCAATCCCTGGGCCAGGAAGATCTCCTGGAGAAGGAAATGGCAACCCACTCCAGTACTCTTGCCTGGAAAATCCCATGGATGGTGGAACCTGGTAGGCTACAGTCCATGGGTCGCAAAGAGTCAGACACAACTGAGCGACCTCACTTCACTCTGAAAGGTTACACCAGTAGGAAGGACAAATCAAAAAAGGACCAACTCAACTCTCACAAAGGTTCAGCTTTGACTCAAATGAGGTTAAGATGGTCTGCCTCTATACTAACTGCTTTACAAAAGCAAAAGAAAATCTCTGGAGAAAGATAGCATTATCTACAATACTACATTTGTCTACAACTTTTCATATACAACATGTTGCAGTTGATCAAAATTTACTAGGCATACTAGGAGATAAGGCCAAGTCACCTTTTTTTTTTTAATTTTTATTTTAACTTTATTTTACTTTACAATACTGTATTGGTTTTGCCATACACTGTCATGAATCCACCACGGGTGTACATACGATCCCAAACATGAACCCCCCTCCCACCTCCCTCCCCACAACATTCCTCTGGGTCATCCCCGTGCACCAGCCCCAAGCATGCTGTCTCCTGCATCGGACATAGACTGGTGATTCAATTCTTACATGATAGTATACATGTTTCAATGCCATTCTCCCAAATCATCCCACCCTCTCCCTCTCCCTCTGAGTCCAAAAGTCTGCTATACACATCTGTGTCTTTTTTGCTGTCTTGCATACAGGAGACCAAGTCACCTTCAACCAAGAGGAGAAAGATAATATAAACTGATTCACAGAAATCCAGTTATTGGAGTTATCAGATATAGACACATATTGATAGAATAACCTCTGATCAATACATTTCAGGAGATAAAGACAAAATGGAAAATTCCAACAGGGTATATATATTATATATATATACAAAGAATCAATGGAAATTTTACAACTGAGAGAATGTAATTAAAAATAAGAACGTATTCAGTTCAGTTCAGTTCAGTCACTCAGTCATATCTGACTCTTTGCGACCCCATGAATTGCAGCACGCCAGGCCTCCCTGTCCATCACCAACTCCTGGAGTTCACTCAAACTCACGTCCGTTGAGTCGGTGATGCCATCCAGCCATCTCATCCTCTGTCATCCCCTTTTCCTCCTGACCCCATTCCCTCCCAGCATCAGTCTTTTCCAATGAGTCAACTCTTCGCATGAGGTGGCCAAAGTACTGGAGTTTCAGCTTTAGCATCATTCCTTCCAAAGAACACCCAGGGCTGTTTTCCTTAGAATGGACTGGTTGGATCTCCTTGCAGTCCAAGGGACTTTCAAGAGTCTTCTCCAACACCACAGTTCAAAAGCATCAATTCTTTGGCGCTCAGGTTTCTTCACAGTCCAACTCTCACATCCATACGTGACTATTGGAAAAACCATAGCCTTGACTAGAAGAACATATTAGATAAGTTCAAAGTAGATTAGACAGATGAGAGAGGTGAATTGGAAGAAAGAAAATAATCTGAAATGAATCACCAAGAGATAAAAGAATGGAAAATACAGAAAGAGTGTATCATATTTTGGACATAGTAAAAGGTTTTAGCAAAATTGTAACTGAAGTCCCAGAAAATGACAGGGAGGGAGAGAATTGAATGGAGCAATTTTTGAATAGATAATGGCCAGAAATTTTCTAAAATTGATGAAATACATAAATCCACAGATTTAAGAATCCGTTTAGAGCCCTGTGAGTGAGTGAAAGTCACTTAGTCACATCTGGCTCTTTGCGACCCCATGGACTGTTGTCCATGGAATTCTCCAGACCAGAATACTGGAAGGGGTAGCTGTTCCCTTCTGCAGGGGATCTTCCCAACCCAGGGATCAAACCTAGGTCTCCCACATTGCAGGCAGATTCTTTACCAGCTGAGCCACAAGAGAAGCCCAAGAATACTGGAGTGGGTATCCTAACTTCTCCAGCAGATCTTCCCAACCCAGGAATCAAACCAGAGTCTCCTGCATTGCAGGTGGATTCTTCACCAGCTGAACTACCAGGAAAGCCTTTAGAGCCCTAAGCAGTGTAAATTCAAAAAAAAAAAAAAATCACATCTAGACATATCTGAGTCAAACTACCAAAAATCAAAGAACAACATACTATGCAAACAAGGACTAAAGAGATTGTTGAGAGGCAGAAAGATAAATATTTCTGTGACCACACAAATTTGGCACTGTCAATAATAATTCATAGAAAATGTATTTTTCTGATTTTTATTGGATCCAGTTGATTGTTTTCATGTCTTTGAAGCTAGCATTTTCTTAAAGAAGGATCACACTCTGTTTTACCCACATGCCACCCATACTCCCAAGAGTCAGGTGCCAAGAGCTTCCTGCTAGCCTGAAAACCACACCATTGAGTCTGGCAATCTGCATGTATATAGTGTATAAACACTCACAGCTCTCTCTCTGTTTACCCCAAGTTTGCTGAGCTTTGCCAGATGTCAGGTTCAGTATTAGGTAGTGCTTGTCCTCAGTTTAGTTCAGTTCAGTCGGTCAGTCGTGTCCGACTCTTTGTGACCCCATGAATTGTAGCACGCCAGGCCTCCCTGTCCATCACCAACTCCCAGAGTTCACTCAAACTCATGTCCATTGAGTCGGTGATGCCATCCAGCCATCTCATCTTCTGTCGTCCCCTTCTCCTGCCCTCAATCCCTCCCAGCATCAGAGTCTTTTCCAATGAGTCAGCTCTTCGCATGAGGTGGTCAAAGTACTGGAGCTTCAGTCCTTCCAATCAACACCCAGGACTGATCTCCTTTAGGATGGACTGGTTGGATCTCCTTGCAGTCCAAGGGACTTTCAAGAGTCTTCTCCAGCACCACAGTTCAAAAGCATCAATTCTTCAGCACTCAGCTTTCTTCACAGTCCAACTCTCACATCCATACGTGACCACTGGAAAAACCATAGCCTTGACTAGATGGACCTTTGTTGGCAAAGTAATGTCTCTGCTTTTCAATATGCTCTCTAGGTTGGTCATAACTTTCCTTCCAAGGAGTAAGCGTCTTTTAATTTCATGGCTGCAATCCTGCCTAGTGGAGCTCAAACTAGGCAAGCATGGATGGGACCCCCACAGATGTGACTAAGTGACTTTCACTCACTCACAGGGCTCTAAACGGATTCTTAAATCTGTGGATTTATGTATTTCATCAATTTTAGAAAATTTCTGGCCATTATCTATTCAAAAATTGAGAGAGGCAAGCATGGATGGGACCCCCACATCTCTGAGTGAGCGCTGTAGTTAAGACACAGGAGCCCAATGAGAGAGGGACTCATTCTTTCTGCAGAGTTCCTTTCTCAAATATTCATTGAGCACCTACTATGTGCCAGACTCATTAACATGTTTTTTTTTCCCCCTAGTCTTGTTTTTTTCTGAACTAAGACCCATAGTCTTTCCAAAAAAACTTATGACTTCTTTTTTGGCTGTGCCATGTGGCATGCAGGATTGAACCTATGCTGGGATTGAGCCTGTGCCCCCTCCTTTGAAAGCACAAAGCCCTAGCCCCTGGATGGACATCATTTTTTTTTTTTTAAAGGGGAAGAGTTTTCTCCCCAGTCAGTGAGTTTTGTGAAATACCTATAAAATTAACAGCAAACAGGTAAACACAAGAGGCCAAGGTAGGGAAAAAGGGAAGAGGAAGGAAAATAACCCTTACAGAACCTCCACTGTTTATTCTCTCATTGATCCCCATAATAACCAAATGTGCGAAGTGTGCATACAATTTATAGGTTGGAAATTCAGGCACAGAGAGGTTGAGTACCTTGTCCCAAGGCCCCAGCTTACAAATTGAGTAGCTGGTCTGTAGACGCCAAGCCTTTCGACACTTGGTCCAGTGTTCTTCCTACACAAGGCGACTGAGTGGTAGGTGTCCTGGAGACCTTCTTTTCAACTCATGGATCCCCTGGGCTGGGGGCTGGTGTTTGTGAAGCAATGTGAGGAGTCGGAGGGAACACCTTTCAGCCTCCTTGTCTGCTCTGCTGATGGGTTGAAATGCCCAGAAGTCCCAGATGGGGTTGGAGTCTGGTGCCTCCTCCACCCACTGCTCACCCCGTTGGCCTTCCTGTCTTTGGGACTTGGCATCAGCATGTCACCTTCTGATAGGTAGTGAGATAGAGCGACTGAAGGTGAACGAAGGCCTTTGTCTTTGTGGATGATCCTCTCATCATCAGGGTCCTAGCGTTTTCTTGACAGTTTCTCTAGGGTCCTTTACTCATTTAGAACTGGCAGCTGCATCTGGCTCTTGTGCAAGACATTCACCGAGTCCTTTTGGCCAACAGGTTAGCTTCAAAACCAGACCGGAGAAAAATGAAGAAAAGACCATTCACAGGTGTCACAGTCTTCTCTGGCTGCCTTAACAAAGTACCACAGATTGGATGGCTTAATCAATAGAAACTGATTTTCTCAACATTTTGAAGGGTGGAAGTCTGAGATCAAGATGCCAGTATGGACAGGTTCTGAGCTCTCTTTCTGGCTTGCAGAGGACTGCCTTCTAACTGTGTCCTCACATGGCAGAAAGAGTGAGCTCACTGGTATTGTAATAAGACCACTAATCCCATCATGGGAGCCCCACCCTCATGATGTCATCTAACCTAGTTACCTCTCAAAGCCTCCATCTCTGAGTACTATCTCATGAGAGGTTAGAACGTCAACATATAAATTTCTGTGTGCATACTGAGTCGCTTCAGTTGTGCCTGACTCTGTGTGACCCCATGGGCTGTAGCCCACCAGGCTCCTCCACCCATGGGATTCTCCAGGCAAGAATACTGGAGTGGGTTGCCATGTGTAAATTTGGAGGGGACACAATTCAGTCCATAGACATTGGTTTTTCCTTCGGGCAAATCTCTTCATCTCTTACCAGTGTAATGGGCATATTATGATTCCAAAGGGGTAGCAAGTAAGAGCCACTGCCCTGATGTCTGTTCTTTCACATTTGTCTTTTCAGGGGTCCCTTTGGCAGTTTCATAGTCAGGTTTGAGGAGAGGCCAGTTTCCCATACTGAGAAAAAAGACCCCAAGGAGGCTATATGCAGGTTCTCTGAGTGAGTTTTGGCAGGGGGAGTGTGGGAACCAGATGTCCCAGGTGGTATTGAGCATGTGTCTAGACACCTGGAAACCTAAGGGAGGTGACTGCTGTTCCCATCTGAAGGTCAGGTCATTAAACGGCCTTTATATATTTTATAGCTTTCCCAATTAACTTGTTTTTAAATCTCTGAAGTTTGAACCTTGTAGGTTCAGCTGCTGAAAACAAAGATGCTGTAGAGGCTGTTGCCCTATTTTTCTTTGGATGGTCTGTCTCTGTGCCCCAACCTCACTCCCGCTGATCCTCAGGAGAATCTAGTTACTAGAGCTTTCTTTTGGGGACCTGGTCCCCTTGTTTCTGGTAGGACCTCATGCTGTGTGCTCTCGGGTTCCGAGTGAAGGTTCTGACACCCAGCCCAGCCCTCTTTCAGGTGCTGGGCCTGCACCACAAGTCTGAGTGGGGTGTCCAAGCCTCAGTGCTCCTACCAGGCGGAGCACTCCTGCTGCTTGGCCTGTGACCGCTTCTGACCAGCCTGGACCTACACTTTTCCCTGGACTGGACTCTGGTCTCAGCTTCTGATTGGTGACGCCCTCTCCTGGTTTCCTGGAGCCCTTGAATCACTGCCGACCCTTCATGGCTTCCCTGGTGACCCTTCTGCTCACACACCCCTGTCCCTAGTACGTGAGCAACTGTCCTGGGTCTTCCTGGGCCCTGTTCCCTCCCTCCTCGTCCCTTGAGGGTGCCCCTGACCATACTTGCCAAGTGGCTTGTCAGGAGGCTCGTGACACCTCCAGGGAGGGCAGTCTGGGGGCAGCGGGGAGGGGACTTCAGCAAAGCTGGTGCGTCTGGATTGCTCTGCTGTGACCTAGAAACAGGGCTTTACAGAATTGCCCCGTACTACATGTTCTCCACACCCCTGGAAGTTTGGCAGTGGGAGGATGGATTCATGCACAGCTTAGTATCAAAACCCAGCACTTCCCATTTTGACTGCTCAGGGTTGACAAAGTGGAAGCAAAACACCTGGATCAAGCTGGCCCGTGTCAGGAGGCACTCTGGCGCAAGAACAAGGACTTCACGTGTGCTCTCTTATTTAGCTCTCACAACTACCCCTGTGGGATATAGTTTCTGTGAAAACATAAGACTCAGAGAAGTTAGGTACCTTGGCCACGGTCACACAGCACATCTATGACAGGGTATGATTTTAAACCATACCCACTGAGGCCAAGGCTCACAAGCCGCGAGGCTGGAATGAGCGCCTTCTGTTGCTCCACAGAGCAGCCTCAGGATAGGGGTGGGGAACTGATATTTCCAAAGATATTTAGTCTTTTCTTCTTTGAAAAAATACATCACTGTGCAAGTCTTCAAATATGACTGTGCTTCACAACTTGGTAGACAGACCCGGATAAATGCAGAGTGTGCAGGATAAAGGGCCGCAGCAGGGGCGCCTTTGGGGCTAATAAACCAGTTGGGAGGTGCAGTTCTTACGCTGCTCCGTGCCTGGTGCTGCCCAGAGCTCCACTCCAGAGGGCAAGACTCTGCCTTGATGCTCGTCGGGGCTGTGCCCACGCACAGCTCTGGGTAAACCTTTGCCTTCACCCAAGTGACCATGTGTCCCAAGGGATACATTTATGCTAAATAGCACCTTCTGAGACCCTGCTCCCTCCCGAAGGGATGATACCCAGTTTCAGAGAATCCGGAGGAGGGCCTTGTGGCCAGGCCCTTACTGGGACAGAGTAGAAATCTCCACTCAGCTACTACTGGATCCAACTCGCCCCTCCCTCCCTCGACAGCCCCAAAGCTCTTTTCTGCAGAGAGGGCCCCACATCCCAAGCCCTCTGACCGCTGGCAACCACATCTAACCAGCCACCAATCCCAGCTTCCTAGTCACCCCCACACTGGGAGTCGGGCCAGGCTTGCAGGCAGCGTCTGGCCTGACGAGGTGGTGGCTGGGGGTGGTGGCTGTGTCTGATTGAAGTCCCCATTTCCCTCCTACAAAGGCAGCATAATTAATCAGGCAGTAATGAATTCAGGTACCCCCGGCTTGTCACCTCAAGAGATAGGCTCTCTGAGAGCGCTGGAATTCACAAGAGGCAAACAGGTCACCACTACGATTTTTTATTTTTTATTTATTTATTATTATTTTTTTTTTTGCACTATGATTTTTTAGTATTAAATGTTAAGAGGAAGATGTATTGGAATTTGACCAGAATTTTGTCTGTTTACCTTCGAGAACCCCTCGCCCATTTTCTCTCTTCCTATTATTTATAATTTACTTTCGGCCATTCTGGGTCTTTGCTGCTGTGTGTAGGTTTTCTCCAGTCACGGTGAGTGGGAGCTGCTCTTCTTCATCGCAGTGCACGGGCTCCTCATTGCAGGGGCTTCTCTTGTTGAGGAGCATGGACTCTAGGCTCAAGGGCTTCAGAAGTTGTGGTGCACTGGATTCATTGCCCCACAGTATGTGGGATCTTAGTTCCCAGATCAGGGATCAAACCTGTGTCCTCAGCATTGGCAGGCAGGTTCTTAACCACTGGACCATCCAGAAAGTCCCCTGTCCCATCTTCTTTCTCTCTTCCTTTGGCTCATGGGGCTGGGGCACTTGGGGTGGGTGGTCCTCTGGCTGACTCTGATCCTCCACCCAAGGTTTTCTCAGTTCAAGGATGACTGTCCCCTTGTGTCCCTGTTATTCAGCATCCTCTCATGTGAGGCTTTGGGAAAGGGGAGGCAGGTGTTCCCCTCACTGAGAATTCAGGCTCCCCAGTGCTCTGCCACCAGGGCTCTGGAGATGGACCAGGTGGGCAAAGGTGTTGGGAGGGCTGTGGGATGCTGTGACTGGGCCCTGATTGCACTGACCTGTACTCTTCAGCTTCCAGGAGCAGCCAGCCCAGGAGCACAGCAGGGCTATCAGCAAGGCAGGGATGCTGATCCAAGTTCAAATCCCAGTCTTCCCAGGGCCACACTGGGAGCTTTGGAGAAAAGTGCAGAACTTGGAGTTGGCATCCGTCAACGTAGTGGGATGAAACAAAATGGCAGTCGTGGGCCACCTTGAGTATGGCATGCACACAGTAGGCCCTCAACTGGTGAAGGCTTCTACAGGTGGGGCCCATGGAGCCCCAGGCTTTGGGCTGAGGCAGGCCCAGGACTAGCCCATTAGAGGCTGCTGAGCTCCACATGGAAACCCCAGCTGGCTGTGGGGCCCAAGGTGTAGTGTGTGCCAGAGTCCCCTGATTTTAAGTGGCTTCTGGTCAGTGTCAACGCATGTCCCTACCAGCTTCAGGACCAGTGGCCCCCCAGTGCCATGAGAATACTGTGAAAACTTCCCAGAAGAGGTGCTATTTGATCCCCTTTAAAGGAATACATCAAAGCCCTACAGGTTGGCCCAAAGCTGCTGTGTCCCCGTAGAGAGTGGATAAGTAGCTTGAAATTCCCTGTGTCCCAAGCACCTCCTGTGTGCTCAATCAGGAAAGCAAGTGATAAGGTGAAAAGACAAGCTGCTCAAATGGGCAAAGAATATGAGTAGGTATGAATAGGTATATGAATATGAATAGGGTCACAAAAGAGGCATGGAAAATGGCTCAGAAATTGATTTTTAAAAAGAATGCTCAATCCTACCAAACCTTAAGGGAAATGCAACTTAAATGAGGTAGTGTTTATATATATACTGGAATAGTACTCAGCCAGAAAAAAAGAATGAAATAGGGGTTCCCTGGTGGCTCAGTGGTAAAGAATCTGTCTGCCAATGCAGGAGACATGGGTTTGATCCCTAATCTGGGAAGATCCCACCTGCCAAGAAGCAACCAAGCCCCATGAGCCACAGCTATTGAATCTGTGCTCTAGAGCCTGGGAACCACAACTACTGAACCCGTGTGCCTCAACTACTAAAGCCCATGCACCCTAGGGCCCACATTCAGCCACAGGAGAAGCCACTGCAATGAGAAGCCTGCACACCACCACTGCAGAAAAGCCCTATAGCAACGAAGACCCGGCACAGCCAGAAGTGAATAAATAGAATTATTTTTTAAATAAAATGAAGTAACACTTTCTGCAGCAACATGGATGGACCTAGAGATTATCATAGTAAGTGAAGTAAGCTAAGAGAAAGATAAATATCATATGATATCATTTATATGTGGAAACTAAAGAAATGATGCAAATGAACTTATTTACAAAACAGGAACAGCCTCACAGACTTGAAAAACAAACTTATGGTTACCTAAGGGGCAAGATGGGCAGGGGAGGAATAAATTAGGAATTTGGGATTAACATACTACTACTATGTAAAATAGATAATCAACAAGGATCTACTGTCTAGAACACGGAACTATACTTATTCTGTAGTAACCTATATGAAAGAATATTGAAA
Organism: Capra hircus; assembly: GCF_001704415.2. Classification (NCBI taxonomy): domain Eukaryota; kingdom Metazoa; phylum Chordata; class Mammalia; order Artiodactyla; family Bovidae; genus Capra; species Capra hircus. The sequence goes on along the minus strand of NC_030825.1, from coordinate 45,327,197 downwards.
TCTGAATAAGAATGAATATTGTATAAATGAATCACTTTGCTGTACACCTGAAACTAACCCAACGTTGTAAATCAACTGTTGTTGTTTAGTCACTCATTTGTGTCCGACTCTTCTTCGGCCCCATGGACTGTATCCTGCCAGGCTGCTCTGTCCATGGGGTTTTCCAGGCAAGAATACTGGGGTGGTTGCCATTCCCTTCTCTAGGGAACCTTCCCAACCCAGAGATCAAACCTGAGTCGCCTGTATTGCAGGCAGATCCTTTACCGCTGAGCCACTGGGGAAGTCCAAAACAACTGCACTCTAACAAAAAATTAAATTTGAAAAATGAGGTAGCATTTCTCACTCATCAAATGGGTAAAAATTTACAAGTCTGATAGTATCAGGTACTAGTGAGAATGTCAGGATAGTGCTCTCAGAGCTCCCTATTGGTGCAACTGTTTTGGAGGGCCTAGCCGTGTCCTTTAGAACTAGAAATGTGTATACCCTGAAACCCAGCAATTTCCCTTCTGCTTTACCTGCCCCCAAGAAACATATATATGCACACACAGAGAAATGATCATACCAGTCTCTGTAATTGTAGAAACTCAAATGCCCACCAGTATTGGAAAGCCCAAATAGATTAAGGCATCTCACAGTGTGGAGTTTTATATAGCAATTTTAAAAAATTGAGTTGAACCTATATGTATGCAAATAGATCTCTAAGATGTATTATTGAGCCAAAAAAAGAAATCTGCAGACAATATATGTATTTTTCATGTAAAAAAAAAACCTTCATCAATAACAACAAATACTGCATAGTTTTAACGGAGTCCTACGTGTGTTGCAAAGACACAGAACAAAAATCAGAAAGAATATGTACAGACTCATGTACAGTGGCTACCTTTTAGAAGGTTGAGGTTAGCCATGGATTACAGGAGTTTGGCAAGGGTGGAATGGCTTGAGTTTTCTCTACAATGCTATAGGTTTTGGGGAGACAAATGGGTTACTGTACCTTGTGGAGGATATAGACTAATTTTGAAAAGAGTATGCTAGGGGAAACAGACTGCATCTAGGGACAGTTGGCAGAATGCAACATGGAAAGCTGAGAGAATGGCTAAGAAGGAATGGGAGTGAGCACATGTGTGCAAAAGCCTTCTGGGGCTTGCCGAGGGGAGGGAAGGGAAGAGCAGAGTGAGAAAGTCAGGGAGCCTGGACACGCAGAAGGAAACCCCAGGGAGGGAAGGTGAAGAGCCAGGCTTCTGATTGCTTTGTCCTTGACTGGAGAGGGAGCATGACATGGAGATGCCCTTCCTGATGCTGAAGTTTCCAGCTGTGACAGCTAAGGTTCCTCCCCAGACTCCTCCTCTCTTCCTTTCAAGCTGGAAATCTATTTCTCTTGTTGGCTTAGAGAGGAAGTCTTGATTTGTTTTGCATAAGGACCCTGAATTACAATTCAGTACTCCGGGACTTCCCTGGTGGTCCAGTGGTTAAGAATCTGCCTGCCAGTGCAGAGAGCATGGGTTCGATACCTGGTCTAGGAAGAGTCCATGTGCCGTGGAGCAACTAAGCCTATGTGCCACAACTGCTGAGGCCTGCCTGCCTCGAGACTGTGCTCTACAACAGAAGACACTGCAACGAGAAGCCCCGCACACCACAACAAAGAGGAGCCCCCACTCGCTGCACGTAGAGGAAGTCCATGTGCAGCGACAAAGACCCGGTGCAGCCACAAATAAATAAAAGTTTTAAAAAGTCAGTACTCCTGGGACTTCCCTGGTGGTCCAGTGGTTATGAATGTGCCTTGCAATGCAGGGGGCACAGGTTCGATCCCTGGCCAGGGAACTAAGATCCCACATGCTGTGTAGCAACTAAGCCCCCACACTGGAGCCTATGAGTCAGAACTAGAGAGCCCGCATGCCTGCAACTGCTGAGCTCACCCCAACGCTGCAACGAAAGATCCTGTATGATGCAAGAAGATCTCATGTGCTGCAACTAAGACTGATGCAGCCAAATAAAACATAAATAAATTTAAAAAGCAGTGCTGCTGCTGACCCCTCTGAGAGCATCATCTGCAGGAATGGACGCTGGTCCTGGACACACCTTTGCTGTAAAGGGCTGCCCAATAGGTCTAGAAACCTGCTTCTGCCCATGTCTGTGTGGATGGGGAACCTGCTTCTCCTGGGTCATGCTCAGGGGTCCTTAGGTTTACAAGGTGAGGGTGGTGTGGGAGCCTCAATTGCACCAACTGGGCAACCTTCAGCCCTGGGCTCAGCATCCTGGCACAGAGCTAGGCCAGAAAAATGTGCAAAAAGAGTAAAACTTATCTCCAAAGCTCCATAGTATGGGGGCTTTGGAGTCCAATATGAATTCATGTGCCAGCTCATTCCCACAGCTGGTACGTGTAACTGTGCAACCTCAGATACACCAGCAGCCTTTCTGGGAACTAAATAAATAAAATGTTATCAAGCTCTCAGCTCCATAAATGTCGCCCAGAGGTGGTTGAAAATAATGATGCTAACATACATCTCCTGTCTCTTCAAGCCCTTAATCAGAACAGCAGACCTTGATGTACTGTGAATGTGGTTTCTGATGTATTTGGTTGGTCAAAAGGTTTATTCGGGTTTTTGCATAAGATCTTACAGAAATGCCTGAATGAACTTTTTGGCCAAAGCAATACTTAGAATAGTTTATTCTAGTGTGATGTTCAAGAAAACTCTTCTTTTAATTCAGTAACTCTTTCTTATCCTGCATTTCTTAAAATTGGAGGCTTATAGTTTCGGAAATCTTTATGAAGGAATGAGACCTAAGAAGAGAGATCCCAGTGAGCCTGGATTGGGAAGGGCCAGTAAAGAAATTGCTTCCAGCCATCCGGAGGCAAGGCATTGAGAGAAATGGCCCCTCCTCTGCCATGTTGGCTGGTCCTTGTGGGACCCCAGTCAGCTAGTGAGACATCCATCATTCCCACCAACAAAGCCAGGACCAGGGAGAGGTGAGCGAGGCACCTGCCTGGGGGCAAAATTTAAGGCAGTGTCTAAACTGGGCTTCCCAGATGGCACTAGTGGTAAAGAACCCACCTGCCAATATAGGAGACATAGGAGACGCAGGTTCAATCCCTGGGTTGGGAAGATCCCCTGGAGGAGGAAATGATAACTCACTCCAGCATTTTTGCCTGAAGAATCCCATGGACAGAGAGCCTGTGGGCTACAGTCCATAGGGTCACAAAAAGTCAGACACGACTGAAGCAACTTAGCATGCACAGCATACCAAAGCACTCAGTAATCAAGATAAATAATATTTTAATGCAATATATGTTTAATAAGAATTAATGCAAAAAAAATCTATGATGAACAAAATGCCACCACTTTACACCCTGGCTTCCAGTCTCATCTTACTGACCCCATAAGCTGCTTTCTAGCTCTTTACACCCTCCTTGCTGGGCTGCCTTGAGCATCGCTTGGTCTGCCTAGGAAGAGGAGAAGGGGCTGGGGAATGGACTCTGTAACTTGTCTTCTATCAGCATGGGGAGGAGCAAGGAAACCTTTCTGGACAATTATCTTTTGAGTGTGTGTGTGTGTGTGTGTGTGTGTGTGTGTGTGTGTGTGTGTTTTTAAGCACAGCATACACTGGCTTTTTAAAAAATAAAAATTATTTGGCTATGCTGGGTCTTAGTTGCAGCATGTGGGATCTAGTTCCCTGACCAGGGACGAATCGTGCCCCCTGCATTGGGAATGCAGCATCTTAGCCACTGGACCACCAGGGAAGTTCCTATATGATTTTTTTAAATATTCATTTTTTGGTGACCCTGTAGAGGAAATAGATTTTAACAAAATAAAACCTAAAAACAAGGGATAGGAACATGCGAATTTAGAGAAAGCAGATTTGAAAACAGTTTTCAGAAAGCCTTCTACGGTCTGCATTCTGATTTTTCAGAAAATAGCCTAGGATTTGCAAAAGCAATTTTTCAGTTTTAAGTGCCTTTATTTCCCCTCAGCGATGCTGCTGCAGTAAATACGGGTTCAAATGCACATCCCATTTGCCCCTCTAGAATCTGAGCATTCTGTATACCTGGCTTGAAAGCTCAGCTGATTTGCCCTCAGACACCACCCATCTCAATCCTAGGCTCATCTCTCTATGCCTGGCTGAGGTAGCTGGATGCCCAGCCAGTATGGAAGCTTCTATCCAGGAAGAGACAGGACAGCTACAGTGTAAAAATGTTGGCTTGATGAGACAATCCCTTAGTTGGTTAAACACCCTCCCAAAAGAAATGTGCTGTGTGCTAAGTCGCTCAATCGTGTCCGACTCTTTGCAACCCCATGGACTGTAGCCCGCCAGGCTCCTCTGTCCATGGGATTCTCCAGGCAAGAACACTGGAGTGGATTGTTGTGCCCTCCTCTAAGGAATCTTCCTAACCCAGGGAATGGGGTTGGGGGTGGGGGAAACGCCTTTTTTCTTTAAGTTGGAAATCATGTAACAAACCATTTTTGTTGCGATACAGTATTTAAATCAAACTAGATTAATAATAATGTAATCATATGCATTTATTCTGCTATTCTACATATTTAAAAAGAAACTAATTTGAGAATATTTAGAAATAAGGACTTCCCTGGTAGCTCAGTGGTAAAGAGTCCACCTGCAATGCAGGAGATCCAGGTTTGATCCCTGGGTCAGAAAGATCACCTAGAGAAGGAAATGGAAACCCACTCCAGTATTCTTGCCTAGAGAATCCCTTGGACAGAGGAGCCTGGTGGGATATAGTCCATGGGGTCTCAAAAGAGTCGGACGTGACTGAGAGCTGTTGGTGGCAATTATTTGCTGTGTGTGTTCTTCACTCGCTGCTGAGGCGGCTGCTATTCTATCAGGAGGGATGTTGGGGGACTAGGTTGGGGGAGCTGGAGGAAATCTAGGGAGAGGAAGACCCCACTTCCGAAAGAGACAGCAAGAGACAGCAATGGAGGCAGGCAGTTGAGTTTTAAGTTTTCAAGCAAATACTGCTTTTGAAAAAACTGGATTCTATAATTTTTTATATTAATGATATACTTTAAATTATTACTAAAAATGCCATCCAAGGGGATGGGAAAATGGAATCCGTTTTGTCCTTCCTTTTATCTGTGGACTTCATTTTAAAATCACTTTATTTTCAGCACCTTGGTTTTGTTGTCTTTGCCAGAAAGTAACTTTTCTGTTCAACAGTATATTAATGCAGAATAGAAATAAAGATGCTTTAAAAAAATTCTTTCAAGCACAAAAGGAGATGGTTTTCAACAGATAATTTTACATATTTACATATTTTACCTTAAGCATTTTGTAGTCTCTGCCTACTGGTGAATGGATCAGATTTTTGCACTCTTCAAAATGAACCAGTTTGGCTTCTAAGCCTTTGCGAAGGACGGAAATGAATTCTAACTTTTTTTTTCCACTTCATTTTCGCATCTTCACATTTCCTTATTTCACATGGTTTAAAATAAAATGCCTCCAGCATTATTTTTCCTTTCTCAAGAGCAAAGTGAATGTGACTTTTCGGAGGGGTCACAGGATGCCCTGGAGGCCTGTGGGTGTTGTTGGACTGCAGCCTGCTTTCAGCTTGACTGAAGGGCTTGTCAGAGTTTTCATCTCCTAAGAAACGCGCCGCCGGCGATGGCCAGAAGCAGGGGAAGGCAGCAGTATGAGTCCCACGCTGGTTTCTTTCCCACTGACATCAAATCCTGAGGTTTTAAAATTAATCCCACACAAAGACAGCCCTTCATTGTGGTGCCTGTTTGAAATTAGATGAGCAATAATGACCTTTCTAAGATGTCTCCTTGTTAAGATAGCCCCCTGTTGAAATTGAAAGGCTGCCGAGGGGGCCCCCCGACCAGAGTGGGTGAGATGCCTCAGCAGTCAGCCGGGTCAAGGTAACCGCCTGGCCTGGCCGGAGGTGCTGCCGGGTGGCAGGAAGTGGCCGCTAGCCCAGATGGCTGTGGTTCTCGGGCTACTACAACCTGGAGCCACTGATGCTCCCCAGGTCTGAGCTGCTGACTGGCCCCAGCTGAGAACGGCTCCCACCTCCAGGTCAAACAGATTCCTTGAGTTCTAACAAGCATTTTTTGTTAAAGGAACCTGGAGATTTAAAGGGACTCGACCTGAACATTAACAAAGAATGCAGTCGTCTTCCAAGAAGGAGGAGCACAGAGTGGGGACTGGTCCTCCGCAGAACCCTGCTGTACCCCCACTTAATCTTACTTCTCTTGCACAGTGGCCTTTCTTCCCCACATCATGTGGCTTCCACACCAAACCGCCTTACCCGGATCCGGGTACAGCCAAGCAGGCAAGCCCCATTCAGGCGGCTAACTGTGCCGTCCGAATCCAGGGCAGCGCGGCCGCCTCTCTGCTGGGCCCTGGGCACCCATCCATCATCTCCGTGGTACCTATGGGCTCTTCACACAGTGGCCACTAAGAAAACTTCTCAGGGAGAACAGGTTTGAATGGCGATGTCCCTGCACATTAACAGACACAGAGGAGCATTTAGAGCTTATGTGGTTTGAATGTGACCTTCTTACCAGACTAGACCGGAATAACAATTTAGTTATTTTCGATAACTGCTATGCTTCTAAATAATTAGATATTGTAATCATTTCCATCAGTGACTCTGTTCAGAGCCCTGTTTCAGTTAACACGGTCATGGTGCCACTGTGGCCTGCGTGAAGGGCTCGGTCTTTGGAAATAGAAAGTGTGTGTTAAGCATCCTGTTATTTTTACTGCCCACCACAAGCTCGGCTATATTTTTTCATTGTTCCTATTTGGAGAAGGCTTCTATGCTGTTGAATTTTGAGATTCCTACTGTCCTCTGCAAAGGTTGCATCTCATTTGAGTTGCTTCTTTTAACCCTTGGCAGTGGTTTTGAAGAGAAGAGGCACAGGGAGGCAGTGTGAGTATTTTGTAAACAACCAAAGCTGATTTATCAAAAGAGCACTTTTTTTTTTTTCCCTAGCATCATGGTCTCTGTCAAACTTCTTTCTGTATTCTGAGTGCTGGAGAATGTGCATTTGGAAAGTTAGAACGACAGCCTCCTTCTCTGTTTTAATATATTTCACCTCTCTGAGGCAGACGGATCAGAAGCTCACAAGGAAAACCGATGCCCTTTCCCGCAGCGAAATTAACCAGAATCACGTGGAAAACAATCCAAGCCTTGTAGGGAAGGGGAGCCATTAAAATGTGCCCTGAGCGATGGGCTGCACCCAATCTCGCAGCCTGGCTCACTCGGCGGCAGCAGACAGGAGGCTGCTCCCCGGGATGGAGGGAGCCTTGTTGTAGTGCCACAATTAAAATCAGCTCCTCTGCCAAAAAATAAAAGGGAGGAGGGAAGAAGGAGAACATCAAAGACAGATTGAAATGTGTAGTTAGTAATAAGAGTGGTCTCCTCTTGAACCAAAGCCTGCAGCGATTCACGGCCCCCTTGTTAATGAGAAATTTTGACCTCTGGTTTGTAAGTTAAACTTGTAATCCCAGCTAATGAAGTAAATCACTTCCAACTTGAGTCTGTTGTTCCCCCGTCTGCTTTGCACACTGGGTGTGAGAGTGAAGAGCCAGGTCCACACACACACACACACACACACACACACACACACAGATCGAGGGGAAATATAATTATTCGGTGACTGCAGTTTCTTGCTTGTTGAGGACGTGCTCACAGTGACGCCGCAGGCACGGACTGTGGACCTATCCGTTATTTTATGGTACCCTGTGTGTTGATAAGAGAGAAAGCCTCTTAGACTCTGAGTTGAACAGCAGGATTGAATGACACTGCAGGGAGGTAAGCCGGGGACCCTACACACCGCATTTCTTCATTTCTTAAGCAAATGGAAATACATCTTACTCAGTTCCCAGCCAGCGACTGAGCAGTCTAGTCCTTTGCATAGGGAAGAAGTCGATGGAGATTTACTGAAGAAATGTTGCTGAATGAAGGAAAGACTGGTTAGGTGATGTGGAACTTGGAGGGTAGAAAGCATAGCTCAGGAATGTGTGTCCAGGAAAGGCAGGGTTGAGGAGTCTGTGCACTGCCTGACTTCCGGCTGCGCTGAAGCTCAGTGGGGAGAAGAGCCATTGTGTTCACTGGATACAGCTGGGATGCTCAGGGGCTTTCTCCTTCAAGTGACAGATTGTAGCGAAGACAAACAGGCTAAAAAATTACCCGGTTTTAATTGCGTGAGGCCAAACATAAGTATTAGGCTGTTTCATCTCAAAAGGATTTCATTCAGAGAACTGTTGACATTCAATTCCATGATGCATCATGTTCTATTCCTCCCAACGAGTCTAGAGTCTCTAAAAATTTCCAGATCCCTCTCTAAAAATTATCAATGATCTTAGTTTTTGATCGGGCAACAATCTTCTTAATTTTTGGCCAGGAGACAACTCAGCCACACAGACTGGTGCCATCCTTGGCATAGTGACCTTGGGGCATGAGCTGTCAGAGGTGAGACTTCTGGTCTTTGGGAGATGTTAGCCTACCCCAAAGTTCAGGCCACCACCCTTTAATCAAGGCTGACTTTACCACTGGAGGTGGCAGCCCCCAGAACCTGCTGGGACCACGAATCACGGGGAAGTCCCCGTGGCGCAGGGGTGTCCCTGCCCACCCTCTCTGTAGGCAGGATCTGTGTAACAAAATCCCACAGTGGAAAATGGCTCCTGTTTGGCAAATCTAGGGAGGCAGACCCCTTTTTCATCATCTCCCATATTGGACGTCCTTGTCCCTCTCCTGTCCCTTGGCATATGTTGGCCTAAAAGGTTTCTGAAAACTTCAAACTTTCTGGGCGTAAGGAAGGAGTTGGGGAGGGAAGATGTTTTTAAAGCACTGATTCCTGTTATTTCCGTTGAAGGGCATTCAGACCTAGTCTCCTCTGGTTTTTCATTAGACAAAGCAAAGCATCTGGGCATTTGTCCTGTTTGTATGACCCTGCAGAGAGCTCTGGGGTGAGTCCCCAGGCAGGAAAAGTCACTGACCGGGTGTGTGAAATCTGAGGACGTCTGGGGCCTGAGGCTGGGCATTTAGATCTGCTATAAACAACAGTGTGTTTTACGTCAAGTGATTTGAATAATCTCATCTTTCCTCTGAATTTGAGCATGTATAAAATATTAATTTTGTCAACAAGTGGAAAAAATGCCACAGTGAATTTGTTCTCTGATGGGGTACCTGGTATGTGGAGGAGCCAGTCGAGAAGGGGCCATGATGAACATAATCATGGTTTATTAGCTGCACGGGCTTTTTCCTTTGTTTCTTTTCATTTAATTCAAAGTGAAACAACTCAGCATGCAAAACTAAAATTAGCTGGAAAAAAAGGTGTAAGTGAATAAACAGGCAGATCCATTAGAGTCGATGGGTTATCGGATCCCTTGCCACTCCTCAGACAGCGGCCTATTAAAAGTGGTAATGTTCGCTGCTGGCAGTGCCCCTGGCAAAGAAAGAAGGCCAACGCAGGCCTATTTCACATGCATCAGACACAGGAATTAAATAGACCAATGTTCCCTAAAAGACTGAAGTACATCTCTTTCTGACGTTCATCTCAGGCAAAAATTCATTGATCTCAGTATGTCCCTTGGCAATTATAAAATATTAAATCCAAGTCACACTTTTCTAGTTGGCTTAATTTTTTCTCTTTTCACAGCTTTCTATTTGATCAATTTTAACAAGTTAGGAATAGCATCTAATAATAAAAAGTGCAGAGTTTAAAAGTTTGTTCTTTTGACATTCTTTCCTTTCTTTATTTTGTTTGGGGTTGGCATTAACTTTGCATCATATAAATGATCTGAATGCTATTTTAACAGAAAGAACATTAGTAAGCCAGAAGGTTCTTTATTGAGAATGATATTCATTAGTCAATATCCAGTGATAACGATAACCTGATTTAAGGCTTTTTTTTTTTTAGCACATGCCCAAATAGCCTTCTTTTTGTTTTGTAGTCATTAATGCTCCCCTCTTCCAAAATTACCATGTGGTTTCAGCTGGGAGTATCTGGTAGGGCTAGAGGTTTGACTATGTTCCCACTGAGACTTACAAAAGATGTAAATTCCTTTCCCCATTTTTATGCATATGTAATTTTTTAGCGTTTGATGTTTGTTAATTCAGAATATAACATAAATGCTAGCACAGACACACATGAGAAAAATGCAGAATTTTGGGAACCCATTTTCATTAGACTATCAGTATGGGAATTATTGAAGGGAAAAACATTGCATAATAGTAACTGTACTCTCCAGTTCTCCTTGCCATAAACTATGAGAACATTCTCTCCAAATTTATAATGTGTAGAATCATTTTATGTGAAATAATAAATTCTTCTGAAACAAAATCTACTATGTTCTCCCTACATTTAAGTTTTCATGTGGGGGACGTTATTCATCAGTTGCCCACCATATACCAATTACTTTATGAAAAGCTTTATTTAAATAATTTGATTCTTACCACAAACTCATGAGGTCATGCTATTGTCTCCATTTTTCAGATAGGTGCAAGGGCCTCACCATCATGCAGCAACTTCCCTCTCTGGGCAAGCAGGCCAGTCCCTTGGGGGTTTTGACAGCAGGATCAGAAAGAAAAAGAGAGGGAGAGAAGGTCAGGCTAGAGAGCGAGAGGCCTGGGGGATAGTGTTGAGGAGGGTAGGAAAGATGGGGCCACCGCAGTACTCCAGGGAGAAAGCAGGAGGGAAGAGACGGGTTCCCAAGCGGTGCTGTAATCTGTTATCTCCTTCAGACTGTTAGACAAGTGTGAGGGTTGAACTTGGCTTATTTTGAAATTACCTTTAGGTTGGTCGATGGTGTTTCATCTGAGACTCTTCCCTGAGACTGGACCACGTGGATGATGGCTTTATAATTACTAGGGTTGTTTCAAATGGCCAGTTATAGTGTTTCAAAGAGAATTCAAAATAGAGCCGGAGCATGAGGACGAGAGGCTGTAAGTCTGGTGGCCTCTGGGCTCCGAATAGGCTCAACCTGGGTCTCTAAAGGGGCCCTGCATGCAGAATTTCTGCAGTCTTTTTTGTCATCCCCCTCCTGTACCTGTTTCCCTTCCTGCCCATGCCTCCTCTCTTTCACTGTGCAAGGATGGTGTACATTTTTTCTCTCTGAGACAGCAAGAAGAGACCTCTCAAGGAGATGATTAGTGCCTTAGGGTTCAAACTGTGCCGTGAGCCATCTTTTACCGTGGTCCAAGCAACACAGGGCCTGCTGTGAGACCCCATGCCCAGGGCCAACAGTGTGTGCAGTCGTGGTGGGCTCACCCATCTCTGCATCTCCCACAGTGGTGTCGCCTTTCTGAGTCATTAGCCCCCTTTAAGATTTGCTCCCTCCTCTGCATACTGAGACCTCTTTCTACCACTCCAGCACCTAGAACATGGCTTGACACAGAACAGGTGTTCAAGAAAGATCCGCTGAGCAGAAGGATGGATGGCTGGATTGGTGACGAATGGATGGATGGACAGATTGGAGGATGGTTGAGAGTATCTCATAAACTCATGTCAGGAACTGAATAAGCTACCCCTCCCCGGAGCGTAAGCGTTTTTTGAAAGACCTAGTATGGACTAAAATAATCGATAAACAATCTATGATAGGAATAGAAAAGAGTTTATTTGAGTCAAACTGACTATCGTCTAGAAGCCGGCCTCTCAGCTAACTCTGAGGGACTGCTCCGGAGAAGCATGGTTTTCAGCACAGCTTTGTATCTCGTCAGAACAAAGAACATTAAACAAGTCAGGTGTCCAAAAAATAGATCAGCAGTACACAGCTAGTCAGTATGGCCTCGGCACCCGGGGAGGGAGTCTTATCGTGGAAGGAGGACAAGCACTGGTGTCCCAGGAAGAAAGGCTTTTTCATCTTTATTTTTAATATGGACATTCTTTATTTCCGGCCAATGTACCCTTTCGTTAATACTGAAAGCAGATGTATAATGTATGTTTGATAGGCCATAAACAGGCTGTTTTAGTTAGCATACAGGGCAAGTTAATTCATATATAAGCCAGAATGACTTCCCCCTACCTCAGTACATGAAAAGTTCTTTTATCACTAGGTAGGATGCTGCACACACAAAGAAATGTTACCCCAAATTGGGGTTCCCCAAACTGTGCTCTTCTAACCACCTGTTATGTGACTTACGTGAGCAGCCTGTTTACTGAGTCCCTGGGCCCCGCTCAAGACCTACTTCATCAGAATTGTGTGTTTTGAACAGGTGCACTCCAGTATTTGAGGATTCTTGTGCACTCCAGTGGGCTTTCCCAGGTACTGTCAGTGGTAAAGAACCTGCCTACCAATGCAGGAGACAGAAGAGAGCGAGTTCAATCCTTGGGTCGGGAAGATCCCCTGGAGGAGGGCATGGCAACCCACTCCAATATTCTCTTCTGGAGAAGCTCATGGGCAGAGGAACCTGGTGGGCTGCAGTCCACGGGGTCGCAACGAGTGGGACGTGACTGAGTGACTTGGCATGCACGCATGTGCACTCCTGCATTTGAGCACTCCTGCTATCCTAAAGGTAAGATTTCAGCAGTCTGGAGGCTGATCTGAAAAAGGTGGAGTGGAGACTCTTTCCTGGTGTCAGCACCTGTTGCTGCTGCTGCTGCTAAGTCGCTTCAGTCGTGTCTGACTCTGTGCGACCCCATAGACGCCAGCCCACCAGTCTCCCCCATCCCTGGGATTCTCCAGGCAAGAACACTGGAGTGGGGTGCCATTGCCTTCTCCGGTGTCAGCAGCTAGAACCTCCTTTCTGCACCACCTACTGTTTACTAGCTGGGCCCAGGCAGCCTGAGGATCCAGCCCAGCCTCCTGAACACAAGGGGCCGTGCCAGTCACAAGGCAGAGGCTATGTTCCCATAATCCTCATCCCATCTCTGTCAGCAGCAGGCACCTTCCTCACTTCCTGGGATTAGGGTGGACCTCTGTAGCTTTGCGCTGCCCCCATGCTGCCCACATTAAGCTCCTTGGGTCCCAGGGACCCTGTGTAGTGAGGGGTCCCAGGCTCTTTGGGTCAGTGGTTTGCTGCAAGCTTGTCCAGCCAGTTCTCCTAAAGGAGGGAGCCTAGACCTTCCTTCTGGGATTCAGGGAGGAGTTCCTGAGACAGAGCCGTTGTTGGGGTGCTTTATTAAGCTGTTGCTTCTCGGGCAGAGCCTCAGTCATCTCATCTGTTAACTGGGGGTAAGAAGAACAACCTCCATGCTTAGTTGCTTCAGACATCTTGTGAAGGTGAGAGGCCTTGGCAAGCCTTAGTGTAAAAAAAGGCTGTGTGCATATGTGCCCATTTGAACCAAAGAGTCCTGAAGTGCATCTGGGGTGATTTCTTTCCTCCATGGTGGAGCTGGGGCAGGGCTGTCCTCCTCCCTGGATCTGAACTTCTGCATGCTTTGTTGGGTGGAGGGTGGGGTGGGAAGGACAAGGGCCCCTTGAAGGTCTGTCTGCAGTGAGACTTTGTACAGACTTGGAGGGTCTCAGCCTCTCCTCCAACCCCCTTTTCCAGATTAAATGTTTCCATCCTTGTTATATTAGGAATTTGATCTCCTTGTGAGCATTACACACAAGTACCTCTAAAATGCTTCCCTGGTGGCTCAGACAATAAAGAATCCACCTGCAATGCAGAAGACCCAGGTTCAATCCTTGGGTCTGGAAGATCCCCTGGAGAAGGGAACAGCTACCCACTCTGGTATTCTTGCCTGGAGAATTCCATGGACAGAGGAGCCTGGTTGGCTATAGTCCATAGGGTCGCAAAGAGTCAGACACTATTGAGCAACTAACACTGTCACTTTTCACCTGTAAAATACAGCCGTGGCTAGTATCTATGAATTGGCTGTTTTTGGTGTGCATGTGTACCTCCGTGTATGTGTGTGTGTGTGTATGTGTGTGTGTGTGTGTATAATGTATATTTGAGACAGGCAAAACGGTTTACATATTCCCAAGCCATGTTAACATGATGTTCTTTCCTGAACATAACATGTTTCTGAAAATTCCCAAATCTTTCACTCTGAAACTCAACAATATTGTTATTAACATGGTTCTGTTTAAAGAACACTTGGCTGAACTTGGTTGCCTTTTAACGACACCCTCGTTTGAAAAGGTCAGGGTATAGTGTTGCCGGAGCTGTGACCTAAGCATAACCCTTTGCTGCTACCTGGGTTTCTGATCTGTGGTGTTAGCATTCGGAAACGCTCTTTCCCTTTGAGTTTCAGCAGCTAAATAAGTTGCAGCCCCTTCAGCTATACTCATAAAAATTTGCTTCCAGACAACATGGTCTGTTTATTGTGTAATAATCGAAATGGCACTAAATTGCAGTGATTGCCGAACACTTAGGAATTGTGTTAACCTCTTAAGTGCTAAGCGGTTTGCTGCCTGTCTCCCTGCTCAGATGTGCAGTCCCAATGTGTTTCTCTTCCTCTGCTTCACTCAGTCAGTGGGGGAGGCCAGTGTCCTTGACCCCAAGTCCTGCTTTGGGAACAGGCCGGAGCCTGCTGGCACCACACTCACCAGAAGACAGTCCTGCCCGGCCGGTGGCGGAGACAGTGAGCTGTTCCTACCCAGGGTCCCTAGAGGCTGGATCAGCCAGTCTTGGCCCACAAAGTCCCACTTCTGTCCCCTGGCTTCAGCCGTGTTGTGTTTCATGACAGCTGCTTTATAGCTTAGTTTGAAGATCGATTCTCTGAAGAGCAAAGGGAATAACTGGCCTTTCTGCCAGAGCTGCCACCTTTGAGAAGCGGCTCTGGTTTGGGCGAGTCCCTGGCTGCCCCGCAGGAGGCCGAGTAGCCACGGCCTTGGCGTCCCTGGGCCTTGACCGCCCACCGCCAGCCCTGTCCACACTGCTCCTGCGAGCGGCGGGCCCGGGAAGGAAGAGTTAACCAGAAATGGAGCGGCGCAGCTCCGGGGCAGGCAGCCTCGCTGCAGAACCGAGCAGCGTTCGTGCAAAGGCAAGTCATTTCCCGAAACACTGCAGACACACGGCCTCGGGCAGCCTAAAACCTTTGGAGACCAAAATGGCTCGCAGGGGTTGGAAGTAATAAGGTGTTTTTCCCTTCTTTCTCCTTCACTGAAATTCTACGAGGTTGCTCTGCCTTGCTGGGGAACAATGGTGCTGTTTTTGTGTTTTCTGTGGGTATTAAGATCCATTACGCTGTGACATTTTTAAGATTGGTTATCCTGTAGTTTGGTGTTAAATTGAAGTTGTTTGTTTTGAATTTAATTCTTTCATTTTTCAAATGGAAAAAGGCGACTCGGCGGGGCGGTGATGCTGGCTTGCTGAAGTGTGTCCGTACTTGTTCTAGGGCAGAGATCTCTGCCGTCCCCGGACCTCGGCAGAATTAGCCCCGAAAGAACATGACCTATTTCTCAATCAGGAAGTCTAAGAATCCTGGGAGACGACTTTCAAAACTAGGAACCAGGGGTCGTTTCCATTGTATGTTGAGAAACAGGATACGAGCTGGTTTTTAGCAGAATGTTATACATCCAATCTGTTATGCCTAATGCAGCCTGCATATAATTATTACCACTCTCTGTTTACGACAGCAGCAAAATCAGCTCCCATCCACCAAATGACCCAGCAGCAGCGGGCCAGCCGCCTCTGAAATGACATCTGTTAACTCTTTGTCAAATGCCCTCTCATTGTCCCTTTCTCCCAAGCAGCGCTGTGGTTAATTATGACCTGAGCATATGACACAGCCTTTCTGGTAGAGAGAACCACTTAGGGGCAAGGAGAAATCTAGTCCCAAGAAATTCTGTTCTCTCACCCTCTTAAAAAAAAACAGCCATAGTAAATTGTTTTAAAATAAACATTTATTTATTGACCAGAATATGATGTTGAAATATGTTTTGACTGAGGCCCAAGATTATAGGGTTACTATATAGCATTGTGTCGAGAGGCCCAGCCCTTCACAGGAAAAAGAATCACATCAAATTCTTGTCAAGCCCTAAGAAAGTTTCTACCAGAGGAACCTGGGTGGCCTTGATGCCTGTGAGCAGGGAGCAAATTTGTATCGCTGTCACCAACTTTGTTAATGGTGAAAGGTGGTTTCCTTCCAATAAAGATTGGTCACTGGACCTGGGAAAGACCAATCTGATAAACCAACATTTCAGCACAGCCGCAATAAGGAAGTAAAGGGCGTGAAAGTGTTAGTTGCTCCGTCATGTTCAACACTTCATGATTCCATGGAATGTAGCCCCACAAGGCTCCTCTGTCCTTGGAATTCTCCAGCCAAAAATACTGGAGTGGGTTGCCATTCCCTTCTCCAGGGGATCTTCCCGACCCAGGGATTGAACCGGGATCTCCTGAACAACAAGCAAATTCTTTACTGTCTGAGGCACCAATAAGGAAGTAAAGTGCCGTTTGTATCCGGGTGCCCGGAGTTCACGAGGGGCCAGGTTTTCTCCTTGGAGTCTAAGTGGGTGGCTTGTTTCTGGTACTAGATCTGATGTTGCGTCTGGGAGCCTCCTTGCCTTTACCCCCCAGGTGGTGAGCTCACAGCTGCGCGCATGGACCTTCACTTTGGATCCATCCAGCAGCGCAGGGCTGAATGTGTGCTGGTCTAGCCTCTGGTCTGTGCCCTCAGCCTGCTCTTGGCCCTGGGTTCTTGCTAAATGTCTCCCACTGTGGTAGCCCACTAGCTCCTTTGTGTGAAGATCATCAAAGAATTGGCCAGGAATTGGGCTAAGTCACCCCTACAGGGCCACAGGCTCGAGCCTGCCCTGGACACCAGTCCTTGAGAAATCCAGAATGATGTCCCTCACCTTGCCCATCTAGGGAGGGGCGCTTGGGGTCCCGCCATGCTCAGGAAGGTCTCCTAGACCCTTCCATCCTAAAGGAGGCTCCTGATAGCCGCCTCCGGGCTGCTTCCGGACCCCTGTCTTCAGATTGAGAGGTGTAGTCGGTGGCCAGGAGATTTCAAAACTTTCAGTCTAAGACCCCAGGGAGCCCTGTTGGCAGAGGGGACCCTGCCGAGACAGCCTGGTCAGAGACATGAACAAGGACTGTTCTCCAGTCTGTGGACAGTAAATGGAAACCCATTCCATGCTGATGTTCTCACATACTGGTTTCATTTCCTCTGCTGCTTCTGATGGAATGCATTTTAGTATAATTCCAAAAAATTCATTAGCTGTCCAAATCCCATCTTCCCAGCCACGTCCTCTAAGTTGCCACCCGCATGGGTTCTGAGGGCAGGTCCTGGCCCTTCCTTGCTAAAGGGTGGGCCCAACTCTCGGAACCACGTGTGAAAGGGGTCCCAGGTGTAAGCTTGTGTGAACGTTCCCGTGCTGCCTCAGACATCAGTTTCTTTACATACAGGTGTCTAAGTGTGCCTTTGCTTGGAATCCAAGGCCAGACCAAGTAGACGGTAAGTTTTGGAGTAGAGGGAACAACTCCAGCGGTGGCCGACTTGGGGAAGGAGGAGCAGCGTTTCTGTGTGGATTCATTCATTCACTGAGACCCTGACGCAGAAGCCACCCAAAGGGCCTAGACTGTGAGTCGAAGTCAGACGCTTAGGCTCTGTCCTCCTATGCTGTGTCTCCTGTCCCAATCAGGAGTAAACATCTGTGTGTGAGAGGTCCTGTTTCCTGATTTGTGACAACGGGTTCCTCCAAATAATTATATTCAAAATAAGTTCTGTGACGGAAGCAGAATTTGAAGGCAGTATTGAAATGAGTGCCCTGGCTTTGTTCCCTGCTGGCTTCCTGCCAGCGAGGTGGGGCTGAGAGACCAGTTTCTGAAACCATGGCCCACAACACACAGCCAGGTGTTGGCACAGATTTCATGTGTTCTTGCTCTTTTTTTAAAAAAATTGAAATGTAATTGATTTGCAACGTTGTGTTCCTTCAGGCGTACAGCAGTGATTCAGTTATACGTGTATATATTTATGTACTCTTCATTTAAAAATTAACAAATAATTACCTATTTTGGCCGTACTGGGTATTCACTGCTGCACGCGAGCTTTCTTTAGTTGCAGTGTCTGGGGTTACTTTCAAGTTGTGGTGCACAGGCTTCTCATTTTGGTGGCTCTTTTGGTGCGGAGCACGGGCTCTAGGGCTTGAGGGCTCTAGAGCACGGGCTCAGTATTGTGGCCACAGACTTAGTTGTCCTGTACTATATGGGATCTTTCCCGCCCAGGGATCGAACTGGTGTCCCCCGCTTTGCAACGTAGGTTCTTTACCGCTGGACCACCAGGGAAGCCCTATATAGTCTTTTTTTAGATTCTTTTCCATTACAAGAGATTGAGTATAGTTTCCTGTGCTATAGTTATCTACTTTATGTATATAAATGTATAAATTTTAATCCCAAACTCCTAATTTATCCCTCCCCACTTTCACCTTTGATAACCATAAGTCTGTTTTTTATGTCTGTGAGTCTGCTTCTGTTTTGTAAGTAAGTTCACCTGTATCACGTTTTTAGATAACGTATATATCACTTGTGTTCTTCTGCCACATCATAGAGCCCTGGCTGGGGCCCATCCTGCAGACAGCATCTCCCCCGAGCAATCGGGTAAATTACCTCATGTCACCTCTGCTTGACTTTTGAGACCTTGTTCCTGGGGAAGGGAGAAGAAGAAGGTGATGGGAAGTCAAACCTCTCATGCCCAGTCCCTCTGCCTGCTCTGTCCTACAGGGTACAGGCCATAGAGGCTTCCTTGTAAGCCTGCTTTCCCATGACACGCCTCTCCTACTTGCTCAGGACACAGCAGGGTGCAGACTCGCTCAGGGGGACCCTGAAAGGTGAGTGTGGGTCAGTCCCAAGGCCACAACCCTTCCCTGCCACATCCACAGGGCTGGAGCTTTGGGCCTGAGACTCAGGACCTGAAGTTTCCTTTTAGAGTCCGTCCTGGGGATGCACATGTGGATTAAATTAGAGCAATATGTTTTTCTAACAGCATCTTGGCTGAAAAGCCAAGCAGATAAATGGAAACAAACACAGCTTTATGTGAATGAAAAGGGGCTGACGAGGCAGCCACTTCTGCCTGAAGCGCCACAGCCAGCAGGGTTGCCCTCCTGGGGTCTCGCCCTCCCCCCCCCACCGCCTCCCCCTCCAGCCCTGACCCTGGAAGCACTCACCAGAGGGCTCCTCAGCGCCCCTCACCCAGCCTCTGCCCTGGCTGAACTGGCTTCCTGCTCATCTCCAAACCCGCTTTGTGCTGCCCACTCCTGACCACAGTCGTCACCTATGCTGTGCTCTCTGCACAGGTATGTGTGTGTGTGTTCAGTTGCTTCAGTCGTGTCCACCTCTGTGCGACCCCACGGACTGCAGCCCGCCAGGCTCCTCTGTCCGTGGAATTCTCCAGGCGAGAATACTGGAGTGGGTGACCATGCCCTCCTCCAAGAGTCTTCCCAGGCCAGGGATCAAACCCGTGCCTCCTGCATTGCAGGTAGGTTCTTTACCTACTAAGCCAGCTGGGAAGCCCTCTCTAAGTCCACATGGCACTGGTGTGAAGAGTACACACCCCAGAGTCACCTCAGGCAGGTAACTTGCCTGTTTCATTTCAGTTTCCTCAGCGTCTCCCCTGCAGATTTCAGAGAGGACTGAGGGACAGATTCACACAAAGCCCTTAGCCCAGCACCTGAGCCACAGCTACTGATGATTAGCTGTGATGCGTTGATCATCATCACGATTATGCTTCCTATTACTACCACCTCTCCAAACTCCACCTGGCCTCGGGGCGCCATTCTTTCTCCACCCCACTGATCCCCTCCATTGAAGGGGTCACCTCCTTCTTGTGGAGTTCCTTCTGCACCTCTGACAGATGGTTTCATGCTGGGCTGAAGGCAGGGGACCTGCAGGGCAGGGACTTGGTCAGGGTAGCAGCACAGGCAAAGATGGGGGGTAACATTCGTTGGTAGATTGGTAGACTACGGGTTTTGCTGTTGGGTTGAATGAAAAGGAAGAGTGGGCCACACTCTCCCAAGAAGGCAGCCCATATGCATTGCTCGTGGGTCCACTTACAGGTGTTTCTTACGGAGCTGGTCCCAAGGCTCCCGGGGAACCAGGTGGTAACGTCCTAGCCGTTGAATACTAGTTAGAAACGGGTTGGGCTTCCCTGGTGGCTCAGTGGTAAAGAACCTGCTACCAATGCAGGAGACACAGGTTCGATCCCTGGGTCAGGAAGATCCCCTAGAGAAGGAAATGGCAACCCTCTCCAGTATTCTTGCCTGGGAAATCTCATGGATGGAGGAGCCTGGCGGGCTGCAGCCCATGGGGTCGCAAAGAGTCGTACATGGCTGAGCACACACACGCACGTAGGAGTTGGTTAGTCTCTGGGTGACTCAAGAATTCAGGAGCAGTGTTTCGTATTATTTGAAGCCACTCTATTTTGTAAACACTTTCAAGGCCTTTCACTAAAGGAGCCCCTTCCTGGTGTGATAGAGCATTAGTGGACTCCCTCCTTCCCCACTCTCCCCTGTGCCAACAGGCTGCTTCCCCACCAGAAATCCTTCCTCATCAGACAGCCCCACTCAGCCGACATTCCCCTGTAGTGGTGGTGGTTTAGTCCCTACGTCGTGTCCGACGCTTGTAATCCCATGATCCGTAGCCTACCAGGCTCCTCTGTCCATGGGATTCTCCGGGCAAGAATACTGGAGTGGGTTCCTTCTCCAGGGGATCTTCCTGACTCAGGGATCAAACTGGGGTCTCCTGCATTGCAGGCAGATTCTTTACCCACTGAGCCCCCAGGGAAGCCCGCATACCCCCTAGTAGACCGTAATCTTCAATAGGGAAGGGAAGGGGTTGTTTTCCAACTTGTACACCTGCCTCCAGCGCCGAGGCACTTGTAGAAGTTGCGGGTGAGGCAACTGCTCTGAATCTCGAGTGCCTGAAATTACTACCTAGGAATGCCCAACCCTCCTCTCCTTGTGACCATCCCAGCTCTGTATCTGCACTTCTCTCCCAGACACATCACATTCTAAGGAAGGCAGGAACTGCATCCAGCTCCTCCTTGTCAGCTTCCCAATGCTGAGAACATGATGGGTGTTGCATAAATAGATGCTGTAAATGAATGAGTGGAAGGAGACAGAGAGTGTGAGATAACAGAAAATATGTTTTGGTCTTTGCCTTTGGTTCCTGTCATGAGGTTCCTGAAGCCCTGGTAATTTTCTGGGTGATAGGAGTGTCTTTGGTTCTAATGAAGTGACTCTGGGCGGGGCTGGGGGTGGGAGGCGGTGCTCCTGGATGACAACTGGCCACCAGAGAGACCAAGCCATGATTAGAAGCTTGGAATTTTCAGCCCCGCCCCTGATTCTCTTGAAAAGGAAGAAAATGAAGTTAATGATAGATCATGTCTGTCTGATGAAGCCACCACAAAAAATCCCAAAAGTACAGGGTTCAGAGAACTTCCATGTTGGTGAACACATCCACATACCAGGAGGGTGAAGCACCCTAATTCTACGGACACAGAAGCTCCTGGACTTGGGACCCTCCTGGATCTTGCCCTGCGTGTCTCTATATCTGGCTGCTCATCATATTTATCATATCCTTTTATAACCTGGTAAATGTAAGTAACCACTTCCCTGAGTTTTGTGAGCTGCTCTAGCGAATTAATTGAGCCCAAAGAGAGGGTTGTGGATTATTGGAGCTGAAGCTCCAATACTCTGGCCACCTGATTGAAAGAGCTGTCTCACTGAAAAAGACCCCAGTGCTGGGAGAGACTGAAGGCAAAAAGAGAAGGGGGTGGCAGAGGATGAGGCAGTACCTAACATGAATGGATTCAATGGACATGAATTTGAGCAAACTCTGGGAGATAGTGAAGCCTGGAGTGCTGCAGTCCATGGGGTCACAAATTTGGGCACAAATTAGCGACTGAACAACAGTAACAACAAAGAGAGGGTCGTGGGAGCTTCTGATTTATAGCTGATCCGTCAGAAGCACAGGTGGCAACCCAGACTTGCAACCGGCATCTGAAGGTAGGGTGAGGGGTGGGGCAGCCTTGTGAGACTGAGCCCTTAACCGTGGGATCTGACGATATTTTCAGGTTGATTGTGGCAAAACTGAGTTAAATGGTAGGACATCCAGCTGATGGTGCAGACTTGCTTGCTGTGGGAACCACCACCCCCCACCCCACGGCCCCCACCACACACACACATCTGGTGACCAGAAGTATGAGATGCGTTCCATGTGGAAGTAAAGGAGAAAGACACAGGAGGAGGAAGGACCAAGTTTTCTTCTTAATGGAGAGAGATTGCTAAGACAATGATAATGAAGGTTTATTTCACTGTTAGGATATTGTCACAAGAAGCTGGTTGTGAGTGGGCTTGTGTGAAGCTCCTCTGGGCAGTAACCTTTAGCAAGGGTGGCCCCATAGGGGATAAATGCCCTCTCTCTTTCCAGTCTTGAGCCGGAGAATCCCTGGGGGCTGAACCCCCACTAAAAGCCAGAGACAAAGGAGCCCATTATTTCAGACCACCTGGGCCAGCCCTGAGGGTGGAGAGCCAGGTAAAGAGGATGTGGAAGGCCAAAAGGAGCAGGCTTGGCTCTCTGGAGAAGGGGAAGTGGGTCTCATTTCTCAGTAGTGTTCTCTGATGGCTACAAAAAAGGGCCTTCATCTGCTTTGCCCATCCTGTTGCTTGGGCAAACAGATTCTGTTGCTTTTTATATTCCCCACAGAAGACAGACAAAGACTCAGGTAGGGTCCTTCTCAGAGACAAACTGCGGTCATCCCCATACCCCACCTTCCTACACCCCAGCCTCAGAAGGGGGATCAGAAGTCGCATGTTTAAAATCACAACAAGGCTCCATCCACAAACTCATTTGGGATTATTGAGGTCAGAGTGCATGGGAAGGAAAAGAAGCAGATTTCTCTTTGAGTTAAAAGTTTTCAACATACAAGCTACTCTTCCATGCATGTCGGTTTTGGAGACAAAGGGCAGTTGGGAAACTAGGAAGTAGCTTTTTATTTTTTCTTTTTCTTCCTATTTGATGCTAGTGTCTTAAGAATCTGAATTTATATTAAAAATGTGAAAGTGTCAAACCTCAAAGCAAGTCTGTGGAGCCTAAGTAAGTGGAATGGGAGTGGAGAAGAAACACGGAGGCAAGGTTGTGATGTGGTGTGGCGCAGGAGGCCCTGTGGGCCTGCTCATCTGGAATTCTGCAGCGCGGGTTGTGTGGGATCACAGCGCTTTCCGGCACTTGTTCATATCTTATTGCCACGGTGAGACGGGAGGCCAGCAGCAGCATCCCACACATTCAAAAGACCTGCATTGCTGGTGAACAGCTTGGACCAGGTCTCTGTTGGGAAGTCCCAGTCTGGGGGAATGCCTTATTGCCCAGCAGGTCCCCCTTTTATCTCTATAGAGTGGGGACAGCCCTCTCAGGGTCCCCTTTCTGGGGCAGGTTTTGTAGCTTGCTTTTCCACCATCTCTCTCTCTATATATAAAATGTATATCGTGGTGATGTGTCCAGATCTAGGTTATTCATTTTAATTGCTGAATATATTTCATCATATGACTGTACTACATTTTTTCATTGGAATATAATTGCTTTATAATGTGTTAGTTTCTGCCGTACAATAATGTGAATCAGCCATGTGTCTACATGTGCTACATTTTATTTATCCCTTGCTCAGTTAATGAAAGTTGAGGGTAGTCCCAGTTTGGGGCTAATAGACAATGCAGCAGGTAACACCTTTTAGAATCTCCTTGTGCACCCAGCCTTGGGCACTCTGGGGAGTGTAGCTTCAGCTTGCTGAGTTCTCGCCCAGTTCACCTCCAGATTCTGCTGTGAAGGCACACTCCCACAGGGAACACAGAACTGGTCCCATTTCTAACATCCTTCCAACAGCTGATGTCGTTTTGCCATTCTTATTTATGTTGCCCTATTTAATAGTAAGCTTGAATATCTTTTCACATATTTATGGACTTTCTTCTTTTTTTTCTCACCTATGATTTGCCTGATGATATCCTGACTTGTTTCTATTAGATTATTCATATTTTTCTTATTTATAACAGTTTGTGAAATACTCTGGATATGATTGTTGTTGTTGTTGTTGTTATAGGGGTTGTAAATATCTCCTCCAAGCTTGTGGACTTGGGTTTTCTTTTGACTGGACTGTGGCTTTTTTTGTTTATTTTGGTTTGGTTTTTAACATTGCTAGTGGTGTCTTTTGATGTGCAGAACTTTAAAATTTTAATGTGGTAAAAGTCTCTCTTTCTTTTGTGGTTTGTAATTTTTCTATTTTATTCCAAAAAATCCTTCTGTAACCTCAATGACAAAATTATTTTCCTATACTTCTTAATTCAAATGGATTGAGACATAATTTACACACAATAAAATGCACCCATTTGAAGTGTAGTGCCTGCCGTGTTTTGACAAATGTATACAACCATGTAACCCTGCCCCCAAAAGAAAACACAGACTGTTACCTCATACGTGCCCAGACAAACTGCCTTCCTACTCTCCAGCCCTAGGCAATGACTCATCAACTTTCTGTCACTATAAATGAGCTTAACTTTTCCAGATTTCATATCAATAAAATATATGGCACATAGATAGACTTCTGGCTTCTTCTTGTTCAGCATCACGGTTTTGACTTTCATCCATGCTGTCACAGGTACATCATTTTTATTGCTGAGTAGTATTCCATTGTATGGATATAACACAATTTATTTTTCCAGGAAATCTGTTACACGTTTATTTCCAATAGGGCTATTATGAATAAGGCTGCTGTGAACATTTGTGTGCCCATATTTGTTATGTATATGCATTTTGCTGTTTCTTAGGTAAATCTATAGGTGTGGAATCACTGATTCATATATAAGTATATGTTTAACACTATTATGAAAACTTCTAGGCTGTTTGCAAACAAATTGAACCATTTTACACTTCTGAAATATAAAAGAGTTCTAGTTGCTCTACCAAAACTTGGTATGGTCAGTCTTTTTAATTTTAACCCATTTTAGTGGGTGTTTGCTGCTGCTGCTGCTGCTGCTGCTAAGTTGCTTCAGTCGTGTCCAACACTGTGCGACCCCATAGATGGCAGCCCACCAGGCTCCCCCGTCCCTGGGATTCTCCAGGCAAGAACACTGGAGTGGATTGCCATTTCCTTCTCCAATGCGTGAAAGTGAAGTCGCTCAGTTGTGTCCGACCCTCAGCAACCCCATGGACTGCAGCCCACCAGGCTCCCTCGTCCCTGGGATTCTCCAGGCAAGAACACTGGAGTGGGTTGCCATTTCCTTCTCCAATGCATGAAGGTGAAAAGTGAAAGTGAAGTCACTCAGTCGTGTCTGACTCCTAGCGACCCCATGGACTGCAGCCTACCAGGCTTCTCCATCCTTGGGGTTTTCCAGGCAAGAGTACTGGAGTGGGATGCTGTTGCCTTCTCCTAGTGGGTGTTTAGTGGTATCTTATTGTGGTCTTAATTGATATTTCCCCAATGATGAATAATGTTGAACATCTGTTCATGTGTTTCTTGGCCTGTGAAATGTCTGTTCATATCTTTTTCCCATTTTCATTTTGGGTTGTTTGTCTTATTGAACCATTTGTAGATATTATGAAGTCCTTTGTAAGACATGTGTTAAGAACATTTACTCTCCACTTATGTCTTGAATTTTTATGTTTTGACATTGTCTTTCAGAAAGCAGAAGTTTTTTTTTATTCATTTTGATAAAATCTAGTTTGTCAGAACTGTCTTTTATGAAAAGAAAATATGTCTTATTCAACTCATCTTTGCTTACTACCAGCTTACAAAGATTTTCTCCTAAGTTTACTACTGTAGATTTTATCATTTTATATTTTACATTTAGGTCTATGAATCTATTTCAAGTTAAGTTTTGTGTAAGTTGTGAGATAAGGGTTGAGCTGATTTTTTCCCCTGCTGCTGCTAAGTCACTTCAGTCATGTCCAACTCTGTGTGACCCAATAGATGGCAGCCCACCAGGCTCCCCAATCCCTGGGATTCTCCAGGCAAGAACACTGAAGTGGGTTGCCATTTCCTTCTCCAATGCATGAAAGTGAAAAGTGAAAGTGAAGTCACTCAGTCGTGTCTGACTCCTAGCGACCCCATGGACTGCAGCCTACCAGGCTCCTCCATCCATGGGATTTTCCAGGCAAGAGTACTGGAGTGTTGGTGACATTTTTTTCCCCTACACATGTCCAATTGGTCTGGCACCATTTGCTGTAAAGACTATCATTTTCCCAATCAAATAACCTTAGAACTTGTGTCAAAAATCAAGTAACTGAAAGGAAAAAAAAAAAAAATCAAGAAACTATTTAAGTGTGGGTCTATTTCTGGACTTCTGATCTGTTTTTCAGAATCTATATCCAGTTATCTATACGTCTATCCTGACACCAATTGTCCTTTTTAAAGAAAGTTATTTATTTATTCATTTTTGGCTGGGCTGGGTCTTTGTTGCTACATAGGCTTTTATCTAGTCGGGGCAAGTGGGGGGCTACTCTTTAGTTTGGTTCTTGGGCTTCTCATTACAGTGGCTTCTGTCACGGTACATGGACTCTGGGTACGTGGCTCAGTAGTTGTAACACGTGGGCTCAGTAGCTGTGGCTCTGGGCCTAGCTGCTCCACAGCGTGTGGAATCCTCCCGGATGAGGGACTGAACTCACGCCTCTTGCCCTGGCAGTCAGATTCTTCACCACTGAGTCCCCAAGGAAACCCCGTGCTGTCTTTGTTACTATTGTTTTACCAAAAGTCTTGAAGTCAGTTAGCACAAGTCCTCCAACTTTTCTCTTCCTTTTTTTTTCAAAATTGTTTTAGATGTTCTAGACCTTTACATTTCCATATAAATTTTAGAATAAACTTGTCCCAGTCAACCCAAACATGAAAGCCCACTGACATTTTTAATTGGGATTGTTTTGAATCTGTAGATCCACTTGGAAGGAGTTGACATTTTAACTATATTGAGTCTTCAATCAATAAACATGGAATATTTCTCCACTTATTTAGGTCTTCTTTAGTTTATCTCAAGTGTTTTATAGTGTTAAATATAAAAGTCTTGAAAATCTATTGTTACATTTGTTGTTGTTTAGGCTTCTCAGTGATTCAGTGGGTAAAGAATCCATCTGCAATGCGGGAGACACAAGATATGCTGGTTCAATTCCTGGGTTGGGAAGATCCTCTGGAGAAGGGCATTGCAACCTACTCCAGTATTCTTGACTGGAGAATCCCACAGTTAAAGCATCTCAAAGAGCTGGACATAACTGAGTGACTAAACTCACAGACACACAGACACACACACTTACAGCTACTAAATTGTGTCCAACTCTTTGCAGTTTCATGAACTGTAGCCCACCAGGCTCCTCTGTCCATGGGACTTCCCAGGCAAGAATGCTGGAGTGCCATTTCCTTCTGCAGGGGACCTTCCTGACTCAGGGATCGAACGTGAGTCCCTTGTATTGGCAGGTGGATTCTTTACCACTGAGTCACCAGAGAAGCCCCCATTGTTAAAATTAGTCCTATATAATTTCATGGTTTTAGGTGCTATTGTCAATTTTTAAAAACTTAACTTTTCAATTGTTTGTTGCTAATATGCAAAAAAGCTGGGTTATTAATACTGGATTTGACTCTGAGGCTTTGCTAAATTCATTTATTATTTCTAGTAGGCTTTTGAACATTTCTTAGGATTTTCCTGTATGATATTATGTCATCTTTGAAGAAAAAAATTCTTCCTAAACAAGATGTCTGTGTTAAAATTTTCTTACCTTATTGCATTGACTAGGATATTCAATACAATGTTAAACAGAAGTGGGGTGAGAGTGGAAATCTTGTTATTCCTGACCTCAGAATGAAAACATTCCGTATGATGTTAGGTGTAGCCCGATACTCAAGACGTTCCCTTCTAGTCCTTGTTTGCTGAGTTTTTTCTTTTTCATAAATGAATGATGAATTTTGTCAAAAGCTTCTTTTTGCATCTTTTGAGATGGTCATATGAATTTTTCTCCTTTATTCCATTAACAAAATGAATTGCATTGATTTTTAAAACGTTAAACCAATCTAACATTCCTCAGGAAAACCACATTTGGTCATCTATTGTTGGAATTAATTTGTTCGTATTTTGTTGAAGACGTATACACCAAAGTTAATGAAGTATATCAGCCTGGAGTATTCTTTTCTTATAATGTATGTGTTTGGTTTCAGTTCAGTTCAGTCACTCAGTCATGTCCAACTTCGAGACCCTATGGACCACAGCACTCCAGGCCTCCCTGTCCATCACCAACTCCCAGAGTTTACTCAAACTCACCTCCATTGAGTCAGTGATGCCATCCAACCATCTCATACTCTGTTGTCCCCTTCTCCTTCTGCCTTCAATCTTTCCCAGCATCAGGGTCTTTTCAAATGTGTCAGCTCTTCACATCAGGTGGCCAAAGTACTGGAGTTTCAGCTTCAACATCAGTCCTTCCAATGAACACTCAGGACTGATCTCGCTTAGGATGGACTGGTTGGATCTCCTTGCAGTCCAAGGGACTCTCAAGAGCCTTCTCCAACACCACAGTTCAAAAGCATCAATTCTTTGGCACTCAGCTTTCTTTATAGTCCAACTCTCACATCCATACATGACTACTGGAAAAACCATAGCTTTGACTAGACAGACCTTTGTTGGTAAAGTAATGTCTCTGCTTTTTAACATGCTGTCTAGGTTGGTCATAACTTTCCTTCTAAGGAGTAAGTGTCTTTTAATTTCATGGCTGTATTATCAGGTGCAATTATAATATTGCCAATTATAATACTGGCTTCATAAAATGAGTTGGGAAGTGGTTCCTTTCTTCTGTATTTTCTGGAAAAAATTTATGTATCCTGACTGCAAGGAGATCCAACCAGCATTCCGAAGGAGATCAGCCCTGGGATTTCTTTGGAAGGAATGATGCTAAAGCTGAAACTCCAGTACTTTGGCCACCTCATGTGAAGAGTTGACTCATTGGAAAAGACTCTGATGCTGGGAGGGATTGGGGGCAGGAGGAGAAGGGGATGACAGAGGATGAGATGGCCGGATGGCATCACCGACTCGATGGACGTGAGTCTGAGTGAACTCCATGAGTTGGTGATGGACAGGGAGGCCTGGCATGCTGCAATTCATGGGCTCGCAGAGTCGGATACGACTGAGCGACTGAAGTGAACTGATGAATGATTTCTTAAGTGTTTCACAGAAATAATCAATGAAGCCACCTAGGCCCAGTAATTTTGTCAGTTTTAAATGTTGTTCTGTTGCTAATCATATCAGACTGCGACTCCATGGACTGAAGCACACCAGGTTTCTCTGTTCTTCACTATCTCCTAAAATCTGCTTAAATTCATGTCCACTTAGTAGGTGATGCTTTCAAGCAACCTCATCCTCTGCTGCCCTCTTGTCTTTTTGCCTTCAATCTTTTCCAGCGTCAGGGTCTTTTCCAATGAGTTGGCTTTTGCATAAGATGGCCAAAGTATTGGAGCTTCAGCTTTAGCATCAGCCCTTCCAATGAATATTCAAAGTTGATTTCCTTTAGGATTGACTGGTTTGATTTCCTTGCAGTCCAAGGGTCTCAAGAGTCTTCTCCAGCACCACAATTCACAAGCATCAGTCTTTCAGCGCTCAGCCTTCTTTATGGTTCAGCTCTCACATCCGTACATGACTATTGGAAAAACCATGACAGTGAAAGTCTCTCAGTCATGTCTGACTCTTTGCGAGTCCATGGCCTAGAGCCTGTCAGGCCCCTCTGTCCAGGGAATTCTCCAGGCCAGAATACTGGAGTGGGTAGCCTATCCCTTCTCCAGGGGATCTTCCTGACCCAGAAATGGAACTGAGGTCTCCTGTATTGCAGGCAGATTCTTTACCAGCTGAGCTACCAGGGAAGCCCCCATAGTTTTGACTCTATGGACCTTTGTCAGCAAAGTGACATCTCTGCTTTTTAATATGCTGTCGAGATTTGGAGGACTATTTAGAATCTCTGTTTCTTACTGAGTCAGTTTTGTTTCTTTGTATCTTTCAAGCAGCTTGTCCAGTTTTCTGCATCATAAAATTTATTGTCATAAAGATGTTTGTAATATTCCTCATTATTCTTTTAATGTTTGTATATTACTTAGTATGGCTTTTCTTTTGCATATGGTGTTGGTAATTATCTTCACTTTTTTGTGATCAATTTAACCAGAAGTTTTTAGATCTTATTGATTTTTTTTTA
Organism: Capra hircus; assembly: GCF_001704415.2. Taxonomy (NCBI): domain Eukaryota; kingdom Metazoa; phylum Chordata; class Mammalia; order Artiodactyla; family Bovidae; genus Capra; species Capra hircus. The sequence continues at coordinate 45,297,157 of NC_030825.1, read as the reverse complement.
AAATCATGTTTTAATGTCATTGATTTTTCTCTGTTGTTTTTATCTTCAATTTGTTTATGTTTTATCTTATTTATACTATTTCCTATATTCTATTTTCTTTTGGTTTGATTTGTTCTTCTTTTTCTAGTTTCTTAATATAGTATCATAGATTATTAACTTTAGACTTTTATTTTCTAAATATATGCATTGAAAGACCTTAGTTTTCAGCTAAGCACTATTTAACTACACTCAATTCCACATTTGCTGTGTGCCAATAATTAAGCTTGTTTCATTTAATTGTGATTTCTTCTTCTGTTGTTGTTCAGTTGCTAAGCTGTATGTGACTCTTTGCAACCCATGAACAGCATGCCAGGCTTCCCTGTTCTTCACTGTCTCCCTGAGGTTGCTCAAACTCATGTCCATTAACTCAGTGATGTCATCCAACCATCTCATCCTCTGTCGTCCCCTTCTCCTCTTGCCCTCAATCTTTCCCAGCATCAGGGTCTTTTCAAATGAGTCAGCTCCTCCCATCAGGTGGCCAAAGTATTGGAGTGTCAGCTTCAGCACCAGTCCTTCCAATGAATAGTCGGGGTTGATTTCCTTTACGATTGGCTGGTTTGATCTCCTTGCTGTCCAAGCCTCCAACACCACAATTCGAAAGCATCAGTTCTTTGATGCTCAGCTTTCTTTATGGTCCAACTCTCATATACACACATGACTACTGGAAAAGTCATAGCTTTGACTATATGGACCTTTGTAGGCAAAGTGATATCTCTGCTTTTGAATATGCTGTCTAGCTTTGTCGTAGCTATTAAAAGGAACAAGTGTCTTTTAATTTTGTGCTTGCAATCACCGTCTATGTAGATTCTGGAGCCCAAGAAAATGGAATCTGACACTGTTTCCACATTTTCCCTGTCCGTTTGCCATGAAGTGATAAAACCAAAGCCATGATCTTTGGTTTTTAAATGTTAGTTTTCAGCCAGCTTTTTCACTCTCCTCTTTCATCTTCCTCAAGAGGCTCTTAGTTCCTCTTCACTTTCTGCCATTAAAGTGATATCATCTGCATATCTGAGGTGGTTGATATTTCTCCCAGCAATCTTGATTCCAGCTTGGGATTCATTCAGCCCAGCATTGCACATGATGTACTCTGCATATAAGTTAAATAAGCAGGGTGATTTCTTCTTTACTCATTGAGTATTTAAAACTGTATTATTTAATTTACAAATATTCAGGTATTTAATAGATGTCTTATTGTTACTGATTTTTAATTTAACATTGTATGGTCAGAAAAGCCTATTATTTCAAACCTTTTAGATTTATTGAGGCTTGTGTTATATAACAGCCAATAGTCTATTTTGGTGACTGATTAAAGTGCACTTGAAATGAATGTGTATTCTTCCACTGTTAAGTGCAGTGTTCTATAAATGTCAGTTATGTCAAGATGGTTGATCATGTTCAATTTTCTACACTGCTTGATATTGTTCTACAGATCACTGAAGCTGTTCATTTTTAAAAGTTTTTTTCTTTCTGCTTAAATTTATTTCTATGCTTTCAAATTCTGTCTTCATGTTTGCTGGTTTTTATCTTCTTCAGTATCTATTCTGATATTAATCCCATCCAGTGAGATTTTCCTTTCAGAAGATAACTGTTCATCTCTAGAAGTTCACTTTGGCTTTTCTCTTTATACATTCCATTAGTCTCACTATATTCCCTTTAAATCTTGCAATTAAAAACATAGCTGATTAAATTTTTGCCTGATAATGTTATCATCTCTATTATTTCTGGTATATTGTATTGCCTCATTTTTTTCATGGTTATAGGTCACATTTTCACATACCTAATAATTTTTATTGGATGCTAGACATTGTTTCGGAGAAGGCAATGGCACCCCACTCCAGTACTGTTGCCTGGAAAATCCCATGGACGGAGGAGCCTGGTGGGCTGCATGGGGTCGCACAGAGTCGGACACGACTGAAGCAGCTTAGCAGTAGCAGACATTGTTTAGTGACTGGATTTTGTTGTCTTCCTTTTAAGAAAGTGAAGTTTTATTTTGACAACCAACCAAGTTACCTGTGGATCATTTGAAGCTTTTTTTTCTTTAATGTTTGTTGGGTCTAGAGTTGTCTTTCTGCTAGGCCTAGTTTGGCTCCGATACTGCACTGTGTTCCTTCTAGGGTATTTACAGAATGGTCTATGTGTTCAATGAATTCTCTCCACTCTGCCTGTTAGAATTCTAACATCTTCCAGCTCTGCGTGAGCTCTGGGAATTTTCCCACTTATTGCTTCTTGATAACTATTCTTTTCAGGATAAGTTGCTCCTTATCCAGCCTCTTTGAGTCTCACATACAGTTTAATTGCAACTAAAGAATCAAGGGAATGCCTATACATATTTCTAGAGATTGTACTGTACATAGCTCCTCTTCCTCTATTGTGTCCTGAAAATTCCAGTCTCCTTCGCTTCTCTGAACTCTGTCTCTGTATTCTCAATTGAATAGGAGTGCCTTGCTCTGCTTGAATAATTCCTTCCCCTGTGGCACAGTCCAAAGGTGCCAGCAAGCAGAAAGCCAAAGTGATTCACAGTCCTGCACTGCCTGTTGTTTGGTGTTAGAAAATAGGTGATTTGGGGGATTCCCAAGTTGCTCAGTGATAAAGAATCCGCCTGTTGACATGGGTCGGGAAGATTCCCTGGAGAAGGAAATGGCAACCCACTCTAGTTTCTTGCTGGGAAATCCCATGGACAGAAGAACCTGGCAGGCTCAGTCCATGGGGTCACAAAGAGTGAGACGTGGCTTAGCGACTAAACAGCAACAGCATATTAACTATATCTCGATAAAACTGGCTGAGAAAAAAATAGAAAAAAAAAAGTTGCTTTAAAAAACAAAAAAGAAAATGGTGGATTTGTATATTTTGTCCAATTTTCTAATTGTTTGTGGTATATGATGGCCAGATGCAGAAATGCACCTATGTTATTTCTTTTAAGTGTTTACATCTTGCTTTTCACATTTAGGATTTTATTTTCATATATACTGTGAAATGGTAGGGGGAGATGATTTTATTTTTTTCTATATGTAGTCAGTAGTCCCAACAGTACTTATTGAGTAATTCCTTTGTCCACTCATTTTAAAGTCACCTCTCTCATATGTCAAGCTTCTATATTTGCATTCAGCACTGAATTCTATTTTGTTTCTTTGGTTATCCCTGTATTCTTTTTCAAATTGTTTTGGTCAAGCTAGGGCCTATATCTTCCCATATAAATTTTAGAGTAAGTTTGACTTCATCTACAAAAAATCTTGCTGAGAATTTGATAGAAGTTGCATTAAACCTGTAGATCATTTTAGGGAGACGTCACATCTTTACTATGTTGTGTCTTCCAGTTAATGAACATAGTATGTCTCTTCAGGTATTTTGGTCTCTGATTTCTTTCATCAGCATTTTGTCATTTTCATCAAATAGACCTTTTACATGTTTCGTTGGATGTATACCTAAGTATTTAATTTTATTTGGTACAATTTTAAATGCTGTTGCATTCTTTATTTTAGTTTTAACTTATTCATGTGAGTATATAGAAATGCAGTTGATTTTTGTGTGTTGATGGTGTCTCCTGCAACTGTGCTGAACTCATTTATAAGCTCTAGGAGGTGTTTTTATTGTTTTTCTGTAAATTTCTTGTAATTTTACTCATCAACAACATGTCATGTGCAAATAAGAGAATGTTTTATTTGTTCCATCCCAATCTGTATGCTTTTAACTTCTTTCTCTGGTCTTCTCCAGTGCCTCAGACAGTAAAGAATCTGCTTGCAATGCAGGAGACGTGGGTTCGATCCCTAGGTCAGGAAGATCCCCTGGAGAAAGGAATGGCTACCAACTCCAGTGTTCTTGCCTGGAGAAGTCCATGGAGAGAGGTGGGCTTTTCTTTTCTTTTCTTTTCTTTTTTTTGGTATGCTTTTAATTTCTTTTTCTAGATTCTTGAGATGGGAGTGTACATGATTTATTTGAGACTTTTCCTTTTTTTCGAATGTAAGCATTTAGTTGTAGAAATTTCCTTCTCATCACTTCTTTAGCTGCATCTCACAAATTTTGATATGTTGTGTCTTCATTGTTTTCATTTTCACAAAGTGATATATTTTTAAAATTTCTTTTGAGGCTTCTCCTTTGATCCATGGACTGTTTAAAAGTGAGTTGTTTCGTTTCAAAGCATCCAGAGATTTTCTTGTTGTCTTTCTGTTATTGATTTCTAGTTTGAGTCCCTTATGGTCAGAGAACACACTCTGTATGATTTCAGTCCTTTTAAATTTGTTAAGATTTGTTGTATAACCCAGGACATGGTCTCTGTTGGCTGAGCCCATGTTTTCCAGCAAAAATCCCATGGGCCACAATTAAGAACTGACACAGCCAAAATTAATTGATCAATTAATTTTTTAAAAAAAGATCTATTCTCTTAGCAATTTTAAAATATATATAGTACAATATTATTAATTGTGGTCACCATACTTTATATTACCTCTCCCAGGACTAATTTTTTTATCACTAGAACTTTACATCTTTTGACAGCCTTCACCCGTTTTCTCCACCCCCAGCTCCTGCCTCTGGCAACCACCAGTCTGTTCTCTGTATCTGTGAGTTTAGTTTGCTTTTGTTTGTTTATATCAGTTTTGTTTTTTAGATTCCACATATAAGTGAAACAGTGTTTTTCTTTCTCTGACTTATCTTACTTAGCATAGTGCCCTCAAGTTTCATCCATATTGTTCCACATGGCAAGACTTCATTCTTTTTCTGGTTGAATAAGACCCCATTGTATAAATATACCAAATATTCTGTATCCATTATCGATCAGTGAACACTTACGTTGTTTCCATGTCTTGGCTAGTATATGAACATGGGAGCAATGAACGTTTGGGGGACATGTTTGAGTTAGTGCTTTCGTTTTATGCGGATAAATATCCAGGGGTAGAATTGTTGGTTCATATGGTAGTTCTATGTTTAATGTTTTGAGGAGCCTCCATACTATTTTCCATAGTGGCTGTACCACTTTACCTCCAACCACCCACACATAATGGTTTCCTTTCTCCACATCCTCGTCAATATTTATGATCTCTTGTCTTTTTGCTAATAGTCATTCTAACCGATACGAGGTGATATCTCATTATGGTTTTGATTTGCATTTCCCTGATGATTAGTGATGTTAAGTACCTGTTGGCCATCTGTATGTCTTCTTTGGAAAAGCATCTATTTAGATCCTCTGCCCATTTAAAATTTTTAAATATATACTGAGGTTGCTATATATTTTGGATATTAACCTTTTATCAGATATATGATTTGCAAGTATTTTCTCCCATTTTGTCGGAGAAGGCAATGGCACCCCACTCCAGTACTCTTGCCTTGAAAATCCCATGGACGGAGGAGCCTGGTGGGCTGCAGTCCATGAGGTCCGCAAAGAGTCGGACACGACTGAGCGACTTCACTTTCACGTTTCACTTTCATGCATTGGCGAAGGAAATGGCTACCCACTCCAGTGTTCTTGCCTGGAGAATCCCAGGGGCGGCGGAGCCTGGTGGGCTTCCGTCTATGGGGTCGCACAGAGTCGGACACGACTGAAGCAACTTAGCAGCAGCAGTAGCAGTCTCCCATTTTGTAGGCTGCCTTTTCACTTTTGTTGATGTTTTCTTTTGCCGTGCAGAAGCGTTTTAGTTTGATATAGTCCCACTTATTTATTTTTGCATTTGTTGCCTTTGCTTTTGGTGTCAAATCTAAAAAGTCACTGCCAATTTAAAAAAAATTAATGTTTGCATGATGTGTCTTTTCCATCCTTTTATTTTTAACCTCTCTCGGTTGCTGTGTTTGAAGTGAGTTTTTCGTAGGCAGCATATCCTTGGGTTGTGCTTTTCTACATGCTCTGTCAATCTCTGTCTTTTAATTTGTGAATTTAGAGCATTCATTTTTAAAGCACTTATTGATATGTTTAAGTCTGCCATTTTATTATTTGTTTTCTGTTCGTTGTCTCTGATTCTCATTGCTCTGTTTCTTCTATTCTTACCTTCCCATGGGCTATTTGAGCATTTTTAGAGCTTTGTTTTGAACTCTTTATGATATGTTTGAGTATGTCGCTTTATATAGTTTTCTAAGTATTGCTCTAGGTATTACCATATACATATATAGCATCACAGTCTATTGGTGTCAGTGTCTGACCACTTCAAGTGAAGGGTAGAAACCATACTTCCATTTAGATCCTTTTACCATCTCCACATTTTAAACATAATGGACTTGAGTTTCCTCTCTATATACCAGTTGGTGTTATAACCTTTTCTTCAACCACAAAATATGATCAAACAGATTCGTGAGGTGGAGGATAGTCTGTTGTACTGACTTCTATTTTTTACCCATTCCATTGCTTTTCTTTCTTTTCTGAATGACTCCGTCTTCTACTTTTATCGTTTTCTTTCTGTTTGAAGAGCTTCCTGTTAGGATGGGTCTGCAAGCAACAAATTATCTTAGTTTTTCTTTATCTGAAAAGGACTTTCTTTTCTCTTATTCCTGAAAGAATAGTTTCACTGGTTAGAAGATTCATAGTTAATGGTTCTTCAGCACTTGAAAAACTGCTGTGCCACTTCCTTCTAACCTCCATTGTTCCCAATGAGAAATTCAGTGTTATTTAAATTGATCTTTCTTTACAGGTAATGTGTTATTACTCACTGACTGGTTTTATGATTTTTTTTCCCATCACTTTTAGTTTTCAGAGGTTTGATGAAGCTATATCTTGGTGTAGATTTCTTCTAGAATTTCTTCTCATATTTTTCTGTCCCACATTCTTTTCTCCTCTCTTTCTTGAACTTGGATCATATTAATGTTACATCTTTTGTTACTGTCTACAGAATTCTGAAGCTCTGTAAATTCTTAATCTGCTTTCTGTTTATTTAGATTGAGTAAATGCTATTGATCTGTTTTCAAGTTCATCATTTCTATCCTCTGTCATCTCCATTTTACTGTTGAATCCATCTAGCAAGTTTTTTTTTTCCAGTTGTTGTATTTTTTAGTTTTATAATTTCCATTTGGTTGTCTTTTATTACAGTTACTTTTTGCTAAAATTTTTAATTTTTAAATTTGTTCCTAGAGAATTTGTGTTTGTTGAAGAATTTTTATGGCATGGCTTTAAAATTGTCAGGTGGTTCTGACATCTAATTTATCTAGTTATTACAATCAGTTTTCTCATTTAAACTGTTGTTGATTTTTCAGTTGTATCCTAGATGCTTTTGTCTTTATGTTATGATACTCTTGACTTTTGTATGCAGGTCAAGAAGCAACAGTTAGAACTAGACATGGAACACCAGACTGGTTCCAAATAGGGAAAGAAGTACATCAAGGCTGTATATTGTCACCCTGCTTGTTTAACTTATATGCAGAGTGAGTGTGTGTGTGTGCATGTGCGTGCATGCGTGCGTGCTTAGTTGCTTAGTTGTGTCTGACTCTTTGCAACCCCATGGACTATAACCCACCAGGCTCCCCTGTCCATGGGAATTCTCCAGGCAAGAATATTGGAGTGGGTTGCCATGCCCTCCTCCAGGGGATCTTCCCAGCCCAGGGATCTAACCCAGGTCTCCTGCATTGCAGGCAGATTCTTTACCATCTGAGCCAACCAGAGAAACCCTATATGCAGAGTATATCATGCGAAATGCCGATCTGGATGAAGCACAAACTGGAATCAAGATTGCCAGGAGAAATATCAATAACCTCAGATATACAGATGACATCATCCTTACGGCAGAAAGTTAAGAGGAACTAAAGATCCTCTTGATGAACGTGAAAGGGGAGAGTGAAAAAGCTGGGTTAAAACTCAACATTCAAAAAGTAAGATCATGGCATCCGGTCCTATCACCTCATGGCAAATAGATGGGAAAACAATGGCAATAAAGTATCAGACTTTATTTTATCGGACTGCAAAATCACTGCAGATGGTGACTGCAGCCATGAAATTAAAAGATACTTGCTCCTTGGAAGAAAAGCTATGACCAACCTAGACAGCATTTTAAAAAAACAGAGACATAACTTTGCCAACAAAGGTCTGTCTAGTCAAAGCTAAGGTTTTTCCAGTAGTAGTATAGGGATGTGAGAGTTGGATGATAAAGAAAGCTGAGTGCTAAAGAATTGATGCTTTTGAACTGTGGCAAAGACTCTTGAGAGTCCTTTGGACTGCAAGGAGATCAAAGCAGTCCATCCTAAAGGAAATCAGTCCTGAATATTCATTGGAAGGACTGATGCTGAAGCTGAAGCTCCAATACTTTGGCCACCTGATGGGAAAACTGACTCACTGGGAAAGATTGCTCTGATGCTGGGGAAGATTGAAGGCAGGAGGAGAAGGGGATGACAGAGGATGAGATGGTTGGGTGGCATCACTGACTCGATGGACATGAGTTTGCACAAGCTTCAGGAGTTGGTGATGGACAGGGAAGCCTGGTGTACCACAGTCCATGGAGTTGCAAAGAGTTAGACCCAACTGAGTGACTGAACTAAACTGAACTCTTGACTTATTTAAATCTGTTTTAGCATATAGGTGCTGGTATCTACATCATATGTAGATGTGTATGTATACCAGAACCTACATGCGTTAGTCACAGTGCTGGTTTGCTTACGGAAGCCTCTCGGTGTGATTCTGGTTTTCCAGCTTCATTCTTCTAGTGCTGCTGGCGCTACTGCTCAGTCTCTGTTGGTGCCATTTGCTGGTGCCGTTCCCCAGGCTGCCTGGTATTGCTGCAACGTCTTCTTCAGCGGGGGGTTAGGGGTGGGGGACAAAAGCTGCTGGGCCTGGCTCTTTTTATGCCTCTAGCTGCTGCCGCCCCTTGCAGGTTGACCAATTCACCAACCTCTACTCTGGTTGGTCAACTGTTGCAGGTGGACCAGACCATCTGCCAGTGCCTCCATCACAGAGGCTCCCCGCTAAGTCTATTTGAGTCTTTTTCTTTGTCCTTTGTCCAGAAAGAGCAGACCTTCCTTGTCTTTAATTTTTTTTTAACATCTGTCGGTGGTTCTGAGTTGTAGGACTCTTTGACACCTACTTCTTGATATATGTAAGATAAAAAAGAAAATGGGAAATTCACTGTGTTGTTGTTCCTCAAGTCCTGAAGCCCCTAGCTAGTCTGCCTTCTGCTTTCTGACTTTAAGAGTCTTTTAACTGTTGTCTGTTAAATAATTTCCAAGATATTTAGTTATCATTAGAGGGCAGTGTTTTAACACCTTTTCTTTACTCCACTGGTGAGGGAGGTCTTCCTGCCCTAGGTTTGTGGGGATGGTTGAATATACAATTGCTGAGATGGGTAAACGAGCTCCCCAGGTTTTTAATAGTCACATATAGTCATAGCCTGAGGCAGGACACCACATGCCACGTAGGGTCACATGGGGGTTGCGCTTGGGAACAGAGGGAACAAACAGGAGCTGTAGGAGGCAGGCCACATAGTATCAAGACGATGGGGTGCCCCCTGATTCCCACAAGTGAATGTGGAATAATTATCAACTTGTTTGAATAATTCCATGGACTGATAGAGTACGGAAACCTGATACTCAGGATGCAAAGGGACCAGGGTCCCTTTGATAAGGAGGTTGTTTGGCTAGGGGATCGTATCTGTGGGAGCAGAGTGAGGAGGGAACTTGCAGTTACGCCATTTGAGGGCCTCCTGATTGTACCAGATGTCAAGACAGCACACCGTATTGAGTCTTACAACATAGAAGCAGAAAAAAGTATCATCTTTTGCCAGAACTGGTATTCAAGTTTTATTTTAAAAATTCCTAAGAATTGAATTTTTATCAAATTGTTGTATTCTGATCCAGGTTTGTTTTGATATTAAACCTGCTTTTCTCCAGACCTTCTATTAAAATTGTGGGTATCTTCTTGGGCCATCAGCATGAATCCTGAGCACACTGAATGCAGCTTGCAATGATTTAGAAAGTGTTATTTGGAACTTCCCTTCTGGTCCAGTGAGCAAGACTCTGTGCTCCCAATGTAGAGGGCCCAGGTTCAATCCCTGGTCAGGGAACTAGATCCCATGTGCCCAACTAGGAGTTTGCATGCTACAACTAAAGATCCCATGCGCCACAACTAACAATCCTGTGTGCCAGCACAGCCAAATAAATAAATATTTTTTTAAAAAAGAATGTGCTATTTTAGTTATGCTTTTAATTGCAAAGTAACATATTACAGATAATTTGGGAAATATGGAAAAGGAAAAAACCTCTACAATCATACTGATTATTATTTTAGTGTAATTTCTGCAGTCTTTTTTTTCACCCAAAATTTATTTTATTTTTTTCAAAAATTTAAAACTGTAAATATAGACTGCATAGAGTTTGTTCATCTACTTTTTATGCCTGGTGTTTTATCAGAGTTCTTCTATCTCTTTTTCTTTCCTTAACAATTCAAGAAAACATTTATTAGGTGGGGCTGAACAAGGCAGGAAGCTGAAGTCATCCAAGGTACACCTTGCATCCTGAGAGTTGAGCAAGACATCTGCAGAAAAGAGTGTTTCAGTGCAAGATGAGGGTGTTGGAACCCATGCTGGATGAGAACACCTGTGCAAGGGTGTGACCTAGTACAGATGTCAGAGCTGAAGGGGGATGAGGAAGGCATCTGAGGATTTGGGAAGAGGGCAGTGACTGGATACTTGAAGCCTCTGGCAACTGTGTTTCTCATAGTTGGAAAAGGGAGAATACTAGATTGGAATTATTGGTAAGAACTCATAATTTTCTATATGTATAGAAGTATATGAAAGTGAAAGTGTTATAGTGCCTGACTCTGCAACCCTATGGCCTGTAGCCTTCCAGGCTCCTCTATTCACAGAATTCTCCAGGCAAGAATACTGGAGAGGGTAGCCGTTCCCTTCTCCGGTGGATCTTCCTGACCCAGGATCAAACCCATGTCTCCTGCATTGCAAGTGGATTCTTTACCATCTGAGCCACCAGGGAAGCTCATGGAAGTATATAAATATGTATAAAAGCACGAGATGTACACACACACTTATATTCCCTGGCATTGTCCACTGAGAATGTCTGGGAGAAATGATACCCAGTAGCAAAGAGTATGCTTAGCCCTATATCTTGGCTTCTAAATACTAGTCTCCATTATAAAGAAATAGAATCCCTTTAGGAACTCTAGGATCAGAGCAGGAAAAATACAAGATGACCTTGTTATGCCAGGAAGCAAGGAGGTATTAAAAATAATGAGGACATGTCAAAAGAATATGAAAGTCAGCATAAAGAAGCTCCTACTGGACAAATCTGGGGTAATTGAAGCACCAAAGCAAATACGGTAATAGATTATAACCCAATGAATAGAATAGAAATGGATAACTATGAAGTCATTGACATAAACAGATAAACAAATAGACGGAAAATTCCACAAAGAACCAAGTGTTGCATAACTTCACAGTACTGTTCATTACAAAGAGGAAAAGAGTAACTTTGAGGAGGAGAAACCTGGTAGACACCACCTTGATCTGATGATCAAAGCGATCATCATCAGTAAGGGAACAAATGGAAATCACTTACAACCTGGTAGACGGCAATAAGCAAAACAAGAATACCTGTCTGGGATCATCTGGCCAAAGATGCAAAACCTGAATCTTTATTTTTTAAATTAAGGTAAAATTCAAGTAACGTAAACATCACCATTTTAAAGCAAATGATTCTGTGAAATTTAGTTCATTCACAATGTTATGGAACTGCCACCTCCATCTAGTTCAAAAGTATTACTCAAAACAAACAAACAAACAAAAAAAACCCCACCCTACTCATTAAGCAGTAACTCCCTATTACCACCTACCTCCAGTCCCTGGAAACCACTAACCTGCTTTCTGCCTCTATGGATTTACCTATTCTGGATATTGCATATAAATGGACTCATATAATATGTAACCTTTTGTGTCTGCTTTCTTTCACCTTAGATAATGCTTTTGAAATTCATCCATGAAGCATATATCAACACCTTTTTATGGCCGAATAGTATTCCATTGTATAGCTATGCCACCCTTTTATTAAAATTAACTTGTATTGAAGTATAGGCTTCCCTGATAGCACAGTTGGTAAAGAATCTGCCTGCAATGCAGGAGACCCTGGTTTGATTCCTGGGTCTGGAAGATCCCCTGGAGAAGGGATAGGCTACCCATTCTAGTATTCTTGGGCTTCCCTGTGGCTCAGCTGGTAAAAGAGTCCACCTGCAGTGCAGGAGACCTGGGTTCAATCCTTGGGTTGGGAAGATCTCCTGGAGAAGGGAAAGGCTACCCACTCTAGTATTCTGGTCTGGAGAATTCCATGGCCTGTATAGTCTATGGGGTTGCATAGTTGGACACGACTGAGCAACTTTCACTTCACTTTATTGGAGTATAGTTGATTTACAATGTTGTGTTAGTTCCTGCTTTACAGATAAGTAAATCTGTTATACATACAGATTATACATGTTATATACCCACTCTTTAAAAAATTCCTCTCGCATATAGATCATTACAGAATACTGAGTAGAGTTCCCTGTGCTATACAGTAGCTTCTTATTAGTTACCTATTTTATATATAGTGTTCTTGCCTGGAGAATCCCAGGGCCAGGGGAGCCTGGTGGGAGGCCGTCTATGGGGTCGCACAGAGTTGGACACCACTGAAGCGACTTAGCAGCAGTAGGAGCAGTATGTGTATGTTAATCCCTATCTCCCAATTTATCCTTCTCCCTTTTCCCCCTTGGTAACCACAAGGCTTTTTTCTGTTTTGTGAATAGGTTCGTTTACACCATTTTTCTTCACTTTCACCTTCTGTTTCACACCATGTTTTTAAGATTCCACATATATATACCAGGGCTTTTCAGGTGATGCTAGTGGTAAAGAACCCACCTGCCAATGAAGGAGATGTAAAGAGATGTGGGCTCAATCCCTGGGTCAGGAAGATCCCCTGGAGGAGGGCATGGGAACCCACTCCAGTGTCTTGCCTGGAGAATCCCTTAGACAGAGGAGCCTGGCGGGCTACAGTCCGTAGGGTCGCCAAGAGGCAGACAAGACTGAAGCTGCTTAGCACTGCGCACATATATACCATCTTGTTTGTCTATTCAACCGCTGCTGGACATTTGGGTTGTTTCTACTTATCAGCTGTTGTGAGTAGTGCTGTGCAAGTATTTATTTGGCCATCTGTTTGTAATTCTTTTGAGGATGTACCTAAGAGTAGCATTGCTGGGTCATATATCCTGCTCTTATCATGAGAAAATACCAGTGAGCCAAAATTGAGGGACATTCTGTAAAATAACTGGCTTGTAATCATCAAAGATGTTAAGAATATGAAAGTTAGGGAAAGACAGGGGAAATTTCCCAGATGGAGATCCTAAAACCACATGGCCATGGCTGCTAAATGCAACTCGTGATTCTGGACTGGCTACCTTGCTATTAAAGCTATCAGAAGAGGCGGTGACCCAGTGGGCCAGAGGAGTAGAGGCTGATAACGTGCCAGTGTACTTGCCTGATGTTTGAGATTGTTTGGTGGCTATAGGAGAGAATGTCCCTGTTTGTGAAAAACACACATCAGTTTTGGGGGGTGATGGAAGGAACATCATGTCAATGAGTTACTATGAAATGGCTCATCAAAACAAAAATTGTTTTATATGGGGCTTGCAACATCTCTATGGATTTGGGATTGTTTCAAAATGAAAATTAATTTAAAATATTTGATACATTTTCCTTCAAGGTTGTCCATACTTGTTTCCAATTTTCTCCGATTCTGTCTAGAATATTTAGATTCTTGCCTCCTCATTCCACTTGATGGGGTGAGTATTGAAGTCATCAATGCGCTCTATGCTCCTGAATCCAGCAGCAAGCCCCAGGCTGGGCCTCATACCTGCCTCATCAGTGGCATCTGGCAGATTGATCTCATCTTCCTCGTTCAGCCTCCTGGCCTTCCTCCCACTTTGCTGGCTGCTCCTTCTCAGACTCCTCTGCTAATCCCTTCTTATCTCTCCTAACTTTTAGACCTTAGGTGCCAAGGCTCAGTCCTGGGGCCTCTTCCCTATTCTTTCTCCCCTCACTCCCTTGGAGACCTCACCCAGTCTTTATCTACTACCTCTCAACCGCTGATCCTCCAACTTCTGCCTGCAGCCTGGCCTCCCCCCAAGTTCCCCACTTGTGTACCTGACTATCTGCCTGCTCACCATCTCCACTCATATGTCTAGCAGGCATCTCAACTAAGCATGTCTAAACCTGAGCTCCCAACCTTCTGTATTTTACTCTCCCCCCAATAGTCTTCCTCATCTCAGTAAAATGCAACTCCATCCTTGCTTTGCTCAGGGCAAAAACTTGAAATTGCCCTAGACAGTTTAGTGTCTTTTATATCCCATATCCAAACAGACAGCAAATCACCTTGACTCTTCTTTTCAAAGTGTGTTCCAAAATCTTACCATCTCCACTGCTTCTACCCTGCTGCAAGCCACCTTCATCTCTCCTCCAGACTATTACTATAGCATCTAACTGGTCTCTCTTCCTTTCCCTTTGCTCCCTTCAGTCCATGTCATTCCTCTAATGACCATTCTGCAGTGAAAGCTCATCTTAGTCTCTTAAAAGTCCAACTCCTAGTAATGCCCACAGGCTACCTTAGATTAGGATGCTCTAGAGGCTGATGCTGAGACAAGAGCTTGAGTACAAGAAGTTCATTTGGGAGGTCCCCAAGAGCAGAGAGAGAGAGAGAAATGGGGAAGTAAGACAGGGAAAGGAAAGATGCCAATACAAGGTGTGTTAATAAGTGAGTTATCGCTGTGGGCACCAGAGCTCTGTGCTTCTGGGGACCTCTGGGAGGCTGCCTAGGGCATGCCTCACAAGTGCTAAGGCATTTGGGTATTTATTCACTAACTCCACATTGTCTGAGACCTACTTGCAAGGATAATAACTCCCTGACATGCCTTGCTGTATTCCTGTGGCCAGAAAAGGCCCTCAGACAGAGAGCTGCAGGGGCGGTAGGAAGCCAGAGGGTCTTCACGCATCAGTGGGCAGTGCTGAGGGGATACAGGTGGGGCACTAGCAGTACTTTCTTCAAAGGCCCTACATGATCTGACTTCTGTCCTGTACCAAGTACCCCTGTGACCTCACCTCCTATCACTCCTTTACTTACTCCAGCCACATAAGCTTCCTTCTGGCTGTGTCTCAAACACATCATGCATGATTTTACCTACCCCAGGACCTTTGCATTTGCAGCCACCATGCCCAAAGTGCTCTTCCACCAGATATCTGCATGTCTCCCACCTTACCTTCTTTAGGGGTTTTATCTAAATGTTACCAGCTCAGCAAGGCTTCCTGGGAAAACAGATGGCACCCTCCAGCTGGAACAAGCTGAAGAGAGTTTAATAAAATACTATTACAAAAAGTGGACAGGGTTTAGGGAAACCAGAAATGGTGATGAGTCACCCTGGGACTAATAAAGGCAGCCATAGTTACCATCCCTAGGCTTGAAAGGGCAAGGAAAGGAAGATGTTCTTGGAGCTGGGTGGGCTGCATGAAAAGACTCCTAATAGGGGGTGAGGCCTTTGGATGAGGGATGCTGACCTCAGTTGTATTCTGCCCTCAGGTCTCCTGAAGGTGTTTCTCATCAGCCATGACCAAAAGGAAGGCAGAGGGTAAGAGAACCATGCTGTTCACAGATGTTAGCCCACCAGGAGCAGGGTGGGAATAGAGGGACAAATGGTAGATGTCCAGTACATTGGCTGAAATAGCAGTGCACACATAATGGCCTATCCCTTTCTCTGCTTAATATTTTCCCCTTGACTTAGCACCATCTAACCTATGTTATGTTTTGCTCATTTATTTATTTATTTTTACTGGGCATCCCCCTCTGCTGGAGCATAAGCGCCACAAGGTCAGGGATTTGCCTTCTTCTTTCACTGTTGTACGTCAGCAGCACCTGCACTGGGCTTCCCAGGTGGCGCTGGGGGTGGAGAACCTGCCTGCAATACAGGAGACACCAGAGGTGCAGATTTGGTGTCTGGGTCGGGAAGATCCCCTGGAGGAGGGCGTGGCAACCCGCTCTAGTATTCTTGCCTGGAGAATCCCGTGGACAGAGGAGCCTGGTGGGCTACAGTCCATAGGGCTGTGCAGAGTCAGACATGACTAAAGCAACTTAGCACACACATGCACAGCACCTACACTAGTGCTAGGCATATAGCTGAAAGAAAGTGAAAGTGTTAGTCGCTCAGTCATGTCTGACCCTTTGTGACCCCATGGACTAAGCCTTGGAGGCTCCTCTGTCCATGGGATTCTCTAGGCAAGAACACTGGAGTGGGTAGTCATTCCCTTCTCCAGGGGGTCTTCCTGACCCAGGGATCAAACCCGGGTCTCCTGCGTTGCAGGCGGATTCTTTACCATCTGAGCCACCAGGGAAGCTCATAGGCATATAGTTGGTGCTCAATAAAAAGTCTCTGATTGGTTAAGGTTGCTACTTAGCTCTGGCAGACAGAATAATGCCCCCAAATATGTCCACATCCTAAACCTAGGAATCTGTGAATGTATTAGGTGTTGTGGCAAAGAACAAGTAAGGTTGCAAATAGAATTAAGGTTAATCAGTTGATCTTGAAATAGTGAGATTATCCTGGATTATCTGGGTGAAAGTGAAAGTCACTCAGTTGTGTCCAGTGCTTTGCTACCCCATAGCCTATAGAGTCCATGGAATTCTCCAGGCCAGAATACTGGAGTGGGTAGCCATTCCCTTCTCCAGGGGATCTTTCCAACCCAGGGATTGAACCCAGGTCTCCCGCATTGCAGGCAGATTCTTTACCAGTTGAGCCACAAAGGAAGCCCATATTATCTGGGTGGGCCGAATGTAATCATGAGTCCAGAAGAGTCAGAGTCAGAAATATTTAAGGATATTACTGTACTGGCTTTGAAGATGGAAGGGGCCATGAGCCAAAGAATGTGGGCAGCCTCTAGAAACTGGAAAAGTCAAGGAAACATATTTTTCCCTAGAGCCACCAGTCAGCTCCACGGACACCTTGATTTTAGCCTGGCAAACCCATGTCAGAATTCCGACCTCTAGAACTGCATCATGATAAATTTATGTTTTATGACACTAAGTTTGTGGTACTGTGTCACAGCAGCAATATGAAGCTAACACAATAGTTGCTTTCAGTGGCAGGAGCGTGGACTCTGGGATTGCTCCTCTAGCCCTCATTAGCTGTGGGATCTCACACCTTTCATTTTCTCTATAAATGAGACTTGATCGCTCCTTCATCCCAGCTGTGGTTGAAGGATTTGGTGAGTTAATGTGTGAAACACTCATGGCTCAGAGCCTGGCCTCCAGAAGCCGCTCTGCTTGAACCCAGGCCCTACAAGGGCCTGGCAGACTGGAGACAATAAGTCTTTATAGAAGGATAAATACATTTTATCAAATGATGTTCCATAATAGATTTCATCTTCTCTCTGTTTTTAGGACACATTCTCCCATTTAAACACATTTTTTACTGGAGTGTAGTTGCTTTACAAAGTTGTGTTAGTTTCTGCGATACAGCAAAGTGAATCAGCACACGTACACATATATCCCCTCCTTTGGAGATTTCCTTCCCACTTAGGTGACCATAGTGCATTGAGTAGAGTGCTCTGTTATACAGTAGGTTCTTATTAGTTATCTATTTTATACATAGTATCAAGAGTGTATATATGCCAGTCCCAATCTCCCAATTCATCCCACCACCCCTCTTTCCCCCTTGGTATCCATACGTTTGTTCTCTTTATTTGTGTCTCTATTTCTGCTTTGTAAATAAGATCGTCTACGGCCATACTACCCTGAATGTGCCCTGTCTTGTCTGATCTCTGAACCCCTATTTTCATTTTTACTATTGTAAATAAAATTTGAGAATCTTTGTGCACAGCTTTTTTTTCCTGAAATTTAAGTTTTCTACTTCTTCCAAACAAGAGTTCTAGTTGGCTGCAAGGCTGGTGCTCATCACACCAAGCGGGTGACTGCCTTCAGAGCAGAGTGGGCAGGTGACCACCCCCCTCCCATCCCTTGGGGACAGTGAGCCCCCCACGTGGTCAGCCCAGCTGGAGATGGCAGGTGGGGAGGGGAGAGAAGGCAGACAAGAGGCTGTGTCTGAGGGCACTTTGACAAATTCCATTCCTGGGCTGGGCTTCCAATGGGGCATGGGAGGTAGGGGAGGCTGAGGGAATGGAGAGCATGAGAGTGAGTGATGGTGCCTCAGTCATCTGAGCCAAGGGAGCCTCTTCGTGATGCAAGAGAAGCGTCAGGGGCCAGTTGAGCAGCTCTAGGCGGTGCCAGCCAGGGTGAGCACATTCAAACCACCCTCCCTCCTGGTACTCGTCCAGGACTGAGCTCTGAAGGCTGCACACCCACTACCTGTGCGGGAGGTGGGGGTTTCCCCAGATGTCTGGGGTGGTGAGAGAGCCTGAGCTCTGAGAGCAGGGGACAGAGGAATGGAGGTGCCAGCCTTCTGCAATGCCAGACCACTTTCCATCTGCCACCTCTGTGCTGCTGATAGTCAGTGCCCCCCAAACCCTCAGAACCTGCATCTGCAACCCAGAGGGGAGGAAAGGGTTGTGAAGTGAAGCCAGCAGAAGAACAAAGGAGGCTTTGCTGCAGAGGGAGGCACCTTCAGCCGAGGCCTCCAGGGCCTGGGGAAGTGACTCACAGGGCCCCCAGGAGGGACCCACCCATGGGGGCTCTGTGGGCCTGAGAATGCAGCCCAGCTGCCCTCGGGCTGGGAAAGGGGGTGTCAGTCTCCTACTTTTGTTGGGTGGGGCCTCGCCCAGCGCTCCCCCTACTGCCCTCCCTCAGGATCTGGTATGCATCCAGCCTAGGGGCTTTGGGGCTGGCCCTGTGCTCATTGGACACTGCCAGGCCCGGCTGTCGCCGCTGCTTCGACTTCTGCTACCCTGGCTGCAGGCGCGGGCCCCTCTGCCCAAGCTTCACTCCCATTGGCCCAGCAGGGACCTGGGCTCCCCAACTCTCGCCAGGGCCACACTGCTCCCCGATGGAGCGAGGCCATCAGTGACACCCAAAGGTGGCAATGTTGGTGTCTGACTCTGTCCCAGGCTCCCTGGATCCCTGCGATGAGAACTTGGACAGCCCTGGCCGCGCACCCCGGCTCCTCCAGCAGTTGCACAACCTCCGCCGCCCCCCCCGCCCCTCCCCCCCGCCCCAGTTATGCTCCTTATATTGTGTGGCAACCGGGCGAGAATTCCAGGACCTTGTGCGTACTCGTACAAATCTGCTTGGTGCTGTTTGGCTGCAGGGAGAGGCGTGTCCCGTGAGCCCCGGGAAATGGGGGTGTGTTCGCGTCCAAGGGGGCGTGGCCCGCGTCCGGAATGGGAGCAGCCGCCCCGCCCTGCTGGTGCAGACTGTTCGCCCCAGACCGCAGCTTCCGCGGGAGCCCTGGCCGGAGTCCAGGACACTGAAGAGGAAGCTCTGGTGACATTCTAGACATGGGCTTCGAGCAGCAAGCTTGGCTCCCAGCCGCTTAAACCCGTGGCAGGTGGCGCACCTCCCACCCCGTCCAGCCAGGGATGTGGGGACCCGTGTTCTCCTGGGGGCTGGGCGGGCATCCTTCCAGGCACTTGGCTTAGGCATCCTAGCGCTTCCCGGGCTCCGCCCCTGCTCTTCTACGGATTTGTCGCGGTTTGTGATGGCTATGTGAAGAGGTCCTGGGAGTCAGGGCCGGGGTGACCCAGCTGTTGTCATCCTAGAGCCATGACTCTGGGTCAAGGAGATGATTGTCCGGCTTGCTGTCAGGCCCAGAGACGGCTGTCAGGACTGGCTGTTTAGTGTAACGGAAACTAAGACGAAAATCCAAATGCCACCGACCTCTAGCCCTCTCCTTTGTGTTCCTCCTGGGGAGTGTGCCTGCTTCAGTCCCTGGATGTCTCATTAGAATTTCAAGGACGCCTCGTTCACTATAGAGGTACCAGTCATTGGGGCTGGAGAGGTGGTTGACTCTACTTGCAAACCGAGGAATTTGGGGGTAATCTATGTTCGATGTTGTGACCAACTTGAAAACTGTCATATGGAAAGTTCTCTTCCAGATAAGTGTACAGAGCCTCCAACAATTGTTGTGGATAAATGGACATCTTCTCTTAGCCTTGTGGGCTGTCTTGTTCTCCAAGCACCTGCAGTGACTGGCACATGTGACCCTCAGTCAATGGCATTCATCGGGTGAGCAGGAAGATAAAGATCTTTGCAGTGAGGACCC
Source organism: Capra hircus (assembly GCF_001704415.2). Classification (NCBI taxonomy): domain Eukaryota; kingdom Metazoa; phylum Chordata; class Mammalia; order Artiodactyla; family Bovidae; genus Capra; species Capra hircus. The sequence continues at coordinate 45,276,987 of NC_030825.1, read as the reverse complement.
ATTTGCTGACTGAGGTCCAAAGCCGCTGCAGCCGCATTAGCCCGCTGTTCAAGTCAAAGTTACATGATCCCAAAATAGAACAAATACTGTCCCAGGACAACCTTCCAATGGGGGTGGGAGGGAGAGATTGGAAACATAGAGTGCTTCTTCCCTGTGAATAGTCAACTGCTTACAGGCAGCAGTGCCTGGATACGTATCCTAGAAGTGGCTCCCACTCTCCCTGAGCCTCTGAGGTTTGAAGAGCTCCCTGAGGATCATTCAGGTGCCTTGTTTTTTCAACTCTGGGGCTTGGGAGCAGAGAGCTGCCATCTGGCATTCCCAAACAAGACCAGCCGGGGAGCAGGGGGTACGATTGGGGAGTTTTCCCAGGGGCTGGGCTCTCCTTGCATTAAAAGCTCTCAGGGCAGTGCCCCTGGACTTACAGAGGACGTGTGGCAGGGCGGATGCAGGGGCTGTGAGATCCTGTTCTGACCTTCGAACCACACCGGGGTTGGGTTCCATCTGGGTCAATCTGCGGCTCCTGAGAGAACTGCACTGCTAGCCTGACCCCTGGCAGGAAGCTGCCCCTAGCTGCCACCCATGCCTTTTTCTTTACCTCCGTCCACAAAAGGCTGCCCCGTGAGCCTTTGTCTCCGGGTGGGGCAAGGCTTCTCTCTACATGGAGTTGCCCTCTTTGGGTGGAGAGTGGGTGAGCAGAATGGGGGCCAGCCACGTCCTCATCACCTCTGAGACAAGACCAGCATTATGTAGCTGTCAGTTCGTGGCTGAAAAACATCTGCCTACCCACCTTAAAGTCAACCGAAGTCAAACTTTGGTCTGATGACCATCAGTCTGTGACATCACAGTTCTTTCAACATCCCTTGTCAACCTAGATGTCAGGCTCAAGGCCAGCATGTGTCCTCTGACCAACAGCTGGCCCTCCAGCTTGATCTAGAACTGCCCAGTGGCTTGAGTCAAGTGCTCTGCCTCAAACTGGAGATTCTCCAGCAGCTCCTGCATCTGTATGTCCCTCTTTGTCATCCCCTTAGGGGACACTCCGATCTTATGGGTCCTACAGTGTCCTCCAGGGCCACTGCAGCTGACCTCTTGTGTCTGGGAGTCAGGAGGGTAGGAGGGGCCCAGTGGGATGGGGCCATCTTAACAGACAGCATTCTCCAGAGATCACAGGACTGCCTCCTGGATGGGGAGCAGGGTCGCCCCCAATCCTGTGGTCTAATTTAGGCTCAGCTAAATTGATCTTCCGTTGGTCAGGAGCCATTTCTCACATCCTTGCTTCTCTACCCGTTTGTCAGCTGGTTTGGTTGGGTTTGGTTTATCTATGTGAGTGTATGCCTGCTCAGTCGTGTCCGACTCTGCAATCCCATGAACTGCAGCCTGCCAGGTTCCTCTGTCCATGGGATTTTCCAGGCAAGAATACTGGAGTGGGTTGCCCTTTCCTCCTCCAGGGGATCTTCCTAACTCAGTGATCTAATCTGAGTCTCGTCCATTGGCAAGCAGTTTCTTTACCACTGAGCCACCTGGGAAGTCCCTGGTTTACATATGCTTGCTAAGTCACTTCAGTCGTGTCCAACTCTTTGCAACCCTATGGATTACTGCCCATCAAGCTCCTCTGTCTATGGGATTTTCCAGGGTTGCCATTTCCTCCTCCCAGGGGATCTTCCCAACCCATAGAACCGGTGTCTCCTGCATTGGCAGGTGGATTCTTTACCACTGGCTACCTGGGAAGCCCCTGGTTGACATATACTCATGAGCAAAATGAATACAGTGTAAAAGGGCCCAACCCTCCACAGCAACTCTTCACCTAGACCAAGAAGGCTCCGTATGTGGGACTAGGGCTACTCAAGGTCCTTATTCAGTGGTCAAGCCAAGTCACAAGTGTGGGGGCAGTGGCTCCAGAGAAATCCACGCCAGAGTACCTTTCTGTGGCTGCCTCAATGGGTGAGAAACAAAGCGCTAGAGCTGGGTGTATAATTTATAAAATGTCCTTTATTTATTCTATGGAACAGAGTCAAGAGGGAGCTTTGGGGGGAAAAAAAAAACTTAATAGTGTTGTGACCTGGTTTTGAGCCCCATTGATCAGGACAGTGGCCAACATCTCCTGCTGTGGCTTTGACAAATTCTCTCCTGCACAGGCAGAGAGGCCTGGTGGGAAACAGGGAAGTATTGGCACAGTCAGCTGTCCAGTTGCTTATAATCAAGAATAATTTATGAAGAGCAGAAGTAACATTCATACTGCTGGCTTGTGATCAAGAGATTACTTACAATATAGTGTATTCATTCCAGGAAGTATAAAAATGTTTTTACTTATTGTTTATGGGGACTATCTTAGAATTTTAGCATTACTTTGGGAACATAGAATTTCTCTACAAATTTAGAAATTCCCTAGATTATATCAAATCAAACTTCCTGGTTTGACTTAATTGTAAGGAAATAATTAAGAGAAACATTCAGTAAGGTAGGTAGTTACTCTTTTTATGGTTTTTTTTTTTTTTAGTACAATGGTTTAATCAAATATGTTTGCTTGAAAATGTTAGGGGATCTCCACCAACGGGCAACTATGCTGGCTATCATGCCAGAAAAATCCATAAACGCACATGCCACTAAGCTGTTTTCACCAGACTTCCTTTCTAATAAACACAACACTTTCTCCTCCTCTCAGATGTGAACCTCAGAAGCCAAAATGCCCATGTGCCAACTGTAGGCATGTTGCTGAGCAAAGAAGGCTGGCAAGTCTGTCCAGCAAATTCACTGTATGGTGGGATGGCAACAGCTCTGTGGCCTCAGAGGAGTGGCTGTGCATGCCCTCCAGGCAGGGCGAGGTTGGTGGCCCCTAGCAGCAGGGGAAAAGGCTCTTGCTCAGTTAGAACATAAGGACTTTGAGGGAAAATACAAACAGGCTCATTAAAAGTGGACGTCTGGTGAATACATTCCAACTCCTCCCCCTGCAACCCACCCCCCGACCTAGGGGGACCGGCAGCTCCCCATGCTTTCGCTGGCTGCATGTCTCCAGGCTGACCTGGGCCAGGGACTGCCACCTTCTCCTACTGCTCTGTGGTGCTCCAAAGAGGACCTCAGCCTCTCAACCCTCAACCAAAAAAACCAGAGGGAAAAATCACAAACACTGAAAACTGGGGTCAAAAGCTCCCCTGGACACCTTTGGTCTGCCATCCCTCAGCTTGTTATCTGGTTAGGGGCTGTGAATCAGAATTCAGAAACTGTGCTGCCCAGAGGGGACAGCTACAGCCGTGAGGAAACACCCCAAAGCAATAAATAGCCAGCTCAGGACCCTCGTCCCTGCCCCTCCCCCAACTACCGCCGCTGGTTTTTCCTCCCTGGAACCCAAGGAATCTCATCCCCAAAGCTCCCTGCGGGGCACGGAATGCTGGAATCTGGATTCCCGCTTGGGCACAGGACGGAGCCTCAGTCTTTCGCTTTGTAGCATCATTTATGGCATGAACTAGGAACATAATGTGTTTACACAAACACACGACAATTGTACATCAGCATCTTTACAATATTAAAGGAGTCATATACAAGTCTACAGGCATCATACAAGGGGTGGGGCGGCCGGGACGCCCCACCCGCCCAGCAGTTCTCTGCAGTTTCTCCAGCCCCTGGGGAAGAGCCATCTGGGGAGGGGAAGTGTGACAAGACAGAGGGTGTCCATCTTTGGGCCTGTCATCTGGGAGGCAGCAGGTCTGCAAGGACTCTAGCAGGCAGTCCTCGTTGGAATCTGGGGCCAAGAACCCAAGGCCTGACTGTGTCCCGGTCTTACTGGCAGACTAGTGTAACCATAGTTTGATTAAAAATTCAGTAATGCAGGTGACTGTGGGAAAATCAGAGTGCAGGACGGCTTCCTGAGCTGGGGACCCAGAGGATGCTGCTGAGAGATGGGCTCCTTCACCGTGGGGCCCATTCCTGAGGTAAGGATGCAGCGTGGCCCCGGTGCTGATCCCGACGGGGAGTGACTTCTCTCGGAGCCCGTGTGGGTGTACACAGATAGAAACCAAAGCCCCCGGGCATGAGTAGGTCAAGTGACGCTCAAGTGTGGCCTGTGCCCCAAGCGGCAGCAAAGACAGGCTCTCGAATGGTCCCAGAGTGGTCCCTCCCCGACGCCCATACCACCCTCCTCCCAGCGGCCCCACCCCGTGCGGGCCGTGTTTCAGCCCCAACGGCACTGCCATGCCTGCCCTCTGTCCCTAGAGCAGAGACCAGGAGTCTCCAAGTCCTGTTCTGCAGGAACTTGGGCAGAGGGTCCCGCAGCTCTTCCACCGCCCCCACACAGACATGCTGCCGCGTCCCACTGAGCTGAGCACCAGATAAAGAAGCAGGGGTCCTTGTCGGCCTCTCTGACTTGTGCATTGACAATTACTTCCGTCTTAAATACTGTAGAAAAATAAGCCATCTCTGACGCAAGGAGACCCACTGGAGTCTGCCGCATGGAGAAAGACGGACAGCTCCTCTGGAGTGGACCAGGGCGGCCTCTGCTGACCCTGCCTCTGCACGTGCAGAGCCTCAAGGGTGCTGTACCAGGCTGGGAGCCAGGGGCCCAGAAGACTGGCGGCGAGTTCCCCCCTCGGCATCTTTGGGTCACATCCACGGTCCTCTGGTGGGCATGCCTCCAGCATCCCACGTTCTGTTATGACGCCCTGGGCCTTGGGGCTCCCCAGGCAGGCTCTGGACCCTCCGGCCCCACCCTCAGTCTCATGCCCACTGCTAAGAAGGCGTAGGCAGAACTCCTCAGCACTGTTTCCAGGTCCCTGGGGGTGTCCCTAGGGCCAAGGGGCCTCAGGTGGACACTGAGGCAGGGCCTAGTCCAGGGGCTCCTGCTTTATTCGGACAGCAGTGGGGTTGGGCTGTGGTCGCCGCTCCTCCCGGCAAAGCACATACTCGCTGAATTGGGAGGAGTCCACGCCCCCCCCGCAGGATGCGGCCACGCTGAAACCCCTCTGGAAGAGCCTCTCCAGGACCTGCCGGGGAAGAAACAGGGGTCAGCAAAGCCCAGACGCAAGAGTCTGCCCCCCTGGGCCTGGTGGGCACTTGCCAGGGTGAGTTACCTTCTCCTGACAGGAGTCTGGGCACAACCACCAGCGGGGCAGCCACAGAAGGGTCAGGGCCCCTTAAGAGATAAAACCTGGATGGGTGCCATCCCACTGCCCTCGGGGGTCCACAACCTTGACTGGGCCCCTCTCTCCCAGACACATGGTCCTGGGTCCCCCTCCCTCACCGAGGCCCCAGCAGCAGAGAGCCGGCCCCTGGCCTCAGGGCAGCCACCTGCTTCCCTGAGCTAGGAATCCCAGATGGTTTGAGGCCTGGGGCCTGATCAGCTCAAGGGAGCTCGCGGTGGAGAGGAGTTCTCTCCGTTTCTGCAGGTCTCCATGTTCACGTGGGTTTGTGCCTCTGTGAGAGGGAGGCCCAGTCAGTGTGTCTGACACCTGTGTCCGGCAACTCACTAGCAAGTTCTGAAGGACAGGCTACAGAGTTCTCCCTACCAAGTGCGCTCTGTCCCATCCAAGCCTGAAGCAGGAGTCTGCTCTTGGGTCTGGAAGAGCAGGTGGAAAATAGGCCCCCATTCCATCAGGGGCTTCCCAACTCTTAGACCCATGCGGGGAAAACCAGTCTAGAAATGCTCTGGGAAGCTGTGCCGTGGATGCTGGTGGCCCCAGGTCAGCATGATGAGGAAGGGGGCTCCAAACCGCCCCCACTCTCAGCCTCTGACCTGCTGCTCCTATTGCCTGGGTTTAATTTGAATCCAAAGTCAGACTCTGGGTGTCAAATGAAGCACACTTAGTTGAAAATACTCTAGGCCATTTTTATAGAACATCCTTTTGGAAAAAAAAAAAGCACAGATCAATTTTTTTAAGTCCATCCCCCAGGCGCCATCATTTAATTATGAGCGGGACATAAATTATGCATCGACACATTGTTGCCTTTTCTGTAAGATGGCACGGAGGGCCTCGCCATCCTAGGGACCCGGCCTCCCCCCCCACTACTCTCCCTCTGCCGCAGCCCCAGGGCTTCGGGGAGGCAGAGCGGGAGGAGGCAGGGGCGGCCGGCCCTCACCTGCACCGAGTTGAGCCGGCAGTAGCCGTTGAGCGGGAAGCGGATGACGTGCGTGGGGTCCTGGTTCCAACCAGCGTTGACCGAGTTGCACATGACGTCCCCGGTCTCGGGGAAGACCTCCTCGATGAGGGCCTTCTCGCCGCTGAGCGCGATCCGCTCGCCCAGGTCAGGCGTGACCCGCACCACCAGGCAGTCGCAGGCCCGGCTGCGGCGCCGCTGCTCCTGCTCCTGCTGCCAGCGCTCCAGCTCGCGCACCATGGGCTGTAGCTGGTAATAGCGCGCCTCCTCGTACAGCAGGCTGAAGTCCTGCAGGCATGCGCATACGGTGGGGGGCCCGCCCTTCTGGCTCCAGAGCTCCAGCGACCCCGCCCGCTCAAAGTCCGCGGGAATTTTGCCCCCACCCCCACCCCCAGCACAGTGTGGGCTGGGATGGTTGTCCCCATTGTACAGATCAGGAAAGTGAGGCTCCAGTGAGAGTGTGCCCCCCAAAACGTCTGGCCTCCGCCCAAGGGCAGTGGCTGGTGTGCACCTGTCCCAGACCCTGTAAGCCCTTCCATCGGGCCCTAAGCCACAGGAGAAGCTTTATCCCCCTCTCCCGAAGCAGAGAGAAGTTTCTAGAAAGACCTGGAAGCTAGACTAGAAGAGCCTGAGGCTATGCGGATGGTTGGGGACCTGCTGCCTTCTCTGAGAGGACAGGCTGGGGTGGGCACAGGACAGCCCTGCCTCCCTCCCTGGAGATGCTCACTGTCCTCCAGGGAGGTGAAAGGGACCTGCCTGGGTTGGATTTTCAGCAGCAGCAGCATCTACCAGACCTTTTCTGAGCCTTAGTTTCCTCATCTATAAAATGGATGTTATCACACAGCTCAGAGTGGGTGAAGCTTAAAGGTCAGCAGCAAGGTTGGTCCCTGCCTTGGCCAGCAGTGTGAGGAGGTGTCTGAGGGGGGCCGCTCACCTCTCACCAGCAGCTCAAACTCAGGCTGGCGGGCTCACACTGACCTCCCCTCAAGGCCCTGACATTGGTCCCCTGCTCCCTCAAACACATGTCCACCCACACCCACCCCAGCCCTGAACAGCTGATGACCCATGACCAAACCACTCAGCTCAAGTCCCACTGGTGAGCCCGAGGACCCCTGGGAGCAGGCAAGGAAGTCCAATTCCTAAAGCTGGGCCCACACTGCTGGCCCTAAGTCACTCTGCCTGCTGACTGACCCTAGCCTTCAGAGTCACCCCACGCCTGCCATCAGTCAAGAACCTATCCTGTCAAGAACCACAAGAGTTCATCACAGCTTCATGCTGGGCCCCTGTTCTCATCCACTAGAGGTTTTAAATGATATCTGCAAACCAGCAACCCCCACATCCTTTCTTAAAGCCCAGAATACCTCCCCCAGACGCCCCACCAGTTCTTCCACACAGGCATGGGCTGCTTCAGCCTGTTCTACCCTGGGCCTCCACGCATCCACTCAGGACTCAAGCTGCAGGTCAGGGGAACCCTCAAGAGCCCCCTGACCCCCACTGTCCACACTGTGGCTTTTGCATCTTTTTCCCAAATGTGAATCGAATCTACCACTTCATTCTACCTTCGCTGCCTCCACCTTACTGCTCCCTCCACATCCTTCACACAACAGATCTGAGGGTCCTGCCCCTACTCACCCTCCCTCTGCATTCAGGGACCAGACACAATCTGCAGCCTCTTCCTGCTTTTCCCCTCCCAGTTCATACAGCCCCAGGCTGCCACCTATCTAGCTCCTTACCCTCGCTGCTCCTCACCCCCAAGGCCCTCATACCCTTCTGCTCTGTTTCTCCATCATCACCCAGAGAAACACTCTTCCCTCCAAACCCACCCAGGCCAGGTTCCCCGAGGTTTCCTCTCACAGTACTTCCTGCTTCTCTGCCCCTGTGGAATTTAAGTGGTTTTCTGTTCAACATCTATCATCCCATAAACTATAACCACTGTGAGCACAGGACCTATATCTGCCTTCTCCCACTGCATTTTTAGCCTGAGTTCAGTTGCTGGCACCCAGAAACTGAATTCAATGAAGGATAAAACGGCCCTAGGACCAATGGGTCCTCTGGGTGCTGGAAGGAAGGAAGGACATTTGCTGGTTGGAGCTGGGGTAGTCCCAGCCCGGATTTCCTGCCTCTGGGATCCCTAAGCCACAGAGGAGTCCAACCCTGGAGGCAGGACTCTCAGAACCAGGTTGGCTGCTGCAGACAGGCTCATCCCAGGACTGGGGGGTGAGAACTTTTGTTTAAAGTTCTTTTTGGGGTGGATCAGGGTGTTCCCTCTGCCAAGTGCCGACAAGGACCAGCTTTGGGAACCTCTAACTCCTGTAACTCCAGCACATGACGGTCCTTCAGCATACAACTGGGGTAAGTGCTTGCTGTCGCTGCTTAATTGTTGTTACACCCTGATAAATAAGCTAAAAATGTGAGAAAACAAAATTAGTTTAGAAAAACTGATTTAGCCCTCGGCTTCATCGTTTAAGTTTTTATGGTTGCCATAACAACCGTGGGTCCGCTTATTAAGTCACAGCGTCCCCTGTGTAATGCCACCGCACAGGCTGTGCCGGGGAGCCGCCGGCTGCGGACTTACCTTGAAGTCATCAGGAAGCAGCAGTTTGGATGTCCGCAGGAAGCTCAGGACGTAGCGGAAAATCTCCCCATCCCGGTCGATGAAATAGTGTTGCTTCAAACTGTCCAGGACAATGGGCTCGGTGCCATTGAAGAGGCGGCTTATTCTGGGAGAGATGGAAGGTGGGATGTGGGATGGTAGGGCTGGTCTACTGCCCCGCCCCCTACTCCTTAGAGCCCACCCTGCTGGATGGGTGAGGGGCATTACATGAGTGATTCTGGGACTATACCAGGCCTGAAAAGGACGTGTGCACACACCAGTGGCAGCCAGGACACCAGCGTGGCAACCAGCACATGCAAATGCCCCACCTACACTCACAAGCTATAGCCAGAGAGAGTCACATCCAGCTCTACACCCCTGCCCGCTGACACAGGTGACAGGCCTGGAAAACTACAATGAGACAGACACCTTGTCCCATGCACACAAACCCTTGCCTGACAGACCCGCCCAGAAAGCCCCCACCAACCATCAGATACCCCAGCCCGCAGCCACACGCCTGGTGAACATGTGTAAGCCAGCCAAGACACTCCTGGGTCACACGCCTCACCCAACCTGCATGAACAAGCATTGGACACAACACACCCAGCAACAGGCACAGGGTCACACGGGCTCCGCCCTCGAAGCACACCGACCACAGGCAGAACCAGACACATCCTGGTGAGGGACACACTGACAACACGAGTCCACCAGAGAGACAGCTACGCACACTCAACAAACTTACAAACGACCCACCCACAGCTTCGGCTCAGGGCAGACCACAGGGACAGCACGTGTGGGTGCAGTCACAGGGCAGACACCCAGTGTCCAGTGTGTGCACACACACAGGAACGTAAGTGTGCACACCTGCCACAGAGTGTGCACACCAGTGAGGGGGGCTGGGAGGGAGGCAGCTCCCAGCACCCCATCCTCTGAAGGGCGGTGGTTCTGACCTGAAGGACGCTCTTGGGGAGCCCCGATGCCTGGCCCCCTCCACTTCCGGGCGGAGGACCAGGCCTCCCCACTGCCCAGGGTGGCAGGCTCTGCACATCCCCTGCAGACCCCAGACCCCAGTGGGGAGGGTTAGGATCCCCTGAAGAGGGGTGGGGGGCATCAAGAGCTTGACTCAGGAACAGGAGGGAGGGCAGCAGGGTCTCCCCAGGGACACCACTGTAGCAGGCAGGCCGCACACGTGTCCCCAGCTGGACTCAGCACAGCCTGGGAGAAGGGTGGCTGGATCCCGGCCCCAGGCCTCCCAGCTCAGTCTGTACAAGTCGAGGCTCAGCCCCCCCACTCTCTACCTGCAGCGGCAAGGACCTCCAGGAAAGTTCCCATCTCCCTCGGCAGCCCATCCCACCCTCCGCTCCAAGTCACCACTCTCAGGCTGTCTCACCCCTGCCACCCAGGGCAACGAGCTGGGTAGAAGCTGAGGGGTCACAGCACCCACAGCCTCTCTAGGGGCCCCGCACCAACACTGTCTGCTCTGCTGGCCTGGCACACTCATCAGCCAGGAGGGTGAGTGACTAACCCCGTTTCACTTGGGACATGGCCCAATAGGGCTGTATATAAGTCAAGGCTGCCTCATAAATGAGTGTGAGCGGGTCAGAACCCATGGGGAGGTGTGGAGCAGCCTGAGTCTGTGAAACCAGTGCTGCGGTCACCCAGATACAACTCATCTCAGAGTTCCAAAAGCCACAGAGCCCTCTTGACCTCCAGGCCTGGTGACAATGGCACTGGGGGACATCACCCTGCTGGCAAGCTCTGTGGGCTCCATGCCTATTCTAGGTGTTAAATTCCCCCAGACCTAACCTCAGCAGAGCACGGGCACCCAGATATCAGAATGAAGGCCACCCAACTTGCCTGGAGACAGACAGGACTGACTGAGGCTGTCAGGCACCATGGGCAGTCATCAGCAGCCCACCGAGGGCCCCCACGTGCCACCGGCAGGAAGATGAAAGAGCCACGTCTGCAGGTCAGCCTCCCCACGGAACTTTCTCCAGCCTTCCTGGTTGAGCTCAAGCGTTCTGTGCAGCAAGCAATATTTCCAGGCCCTCTGTGTTGCAAACCCCTCAGACCATCCTGGTGGTCTAGGGGACTCCCAGTCCACCACATTCCAGGGCTGCCTGGGTTCTAGGTCGTCTTAAGGGTCTGAGGCTAGAAGGCTCTCATTCTGTCTTATCTTGGGACTGGCTGGTTCTAGGTCTTTCCATGGTTCAGCATCTCTTCCCAGCGTAAGGCTTCTTGTGCCCTCAGGGTCTGAAGCTGTTAAAGAGGTGTGCAGCTTGAGGGAAGGTTAGGGCAGTCACCTCAAAGGCACCCACTGACACTTGTGAAGTCTTAGAGAGCCTGTTCCTACCCCGGGCCACCCTCCAAGGGAGGCTGTAAGTTTGGGGTACTGACTTCAGAAGGTGTATAAGGAATAATCTGGCCAGTTCTGACCCCAGCTGATAGGGTCACCTTCTTTTTACTTCTTTTTTTTTTTTAAGTTTTGGCTCTAATTTCCTGGATGTTTCAGTGGTTACACCCAGGTTTACTTCCTAGGTTCCTGGACATTGGTGGCCTCCCACAGCCAGGATGGACACCAGCATGGGGCTGTGATGCAGGAGCTAAGTGATGTCCAGCAAGCGTGGAGGCAGACACAGGAGTCCACTCCCAGTCCTGGGCAGCTGGGCTGGGCGGGTTCCAGGCGAGGACCAATGGCCATCCTGGGCTGACTAGCACCAGTGGGGGCTCCCTGCTATGGAGCCACCCTGACCAACCAAGAACGAGAGCCCAGACCTAGCTCTGTGGGCACAGGGTCCGAAGGGGTGAAGGCACAAGCCCCCTTATCTCACAGCATTGCCCAGGGTGGGACTTGACATCCAGAATGAGCCCCCTTCCCCGGTGACCTTAACACAATCCTCTATTTCCAGGTGACTTATACCTCAGTGACCCTGGGTGAGCCACTGATCATTCTTTCCACAATTAGTGAAAAACTGTTTTTTTTTTTTTTTTTTTTTTTTAATTTTAACATTCACTCAAAGAAGGAAGAGAGAGATGTGAAGGGCTCCAGCCAGCACAGCTGCCCAACGCACATGTCAGACCTGGCCTGACCCACTGTCCTGACTGTCCTACAAGTCATTCCACCTCCATGGCCTCTAGGCCAGAGCTTCCGTCTCGGGAGCACCTCTCCTGCGGGCCAGGCCAGGCAGAGCCATCCAGGCAGAACAGCAGATTTATCCTGAGGTTCAGCCCCGGGGAAGAATGCAGACTGCCACCCCCCTGGGCCCATCTTGGTGGCCTGAGGGTCCCACAGGTCATGGGACCACTGAGGCAGCCTGGCCAGGGGGCCTGCCCCAAAGCAGGATGTGTGGGGGGGTGCAGTTTGGATGGCTGGGAGGGGAGGACCACCCCCGCCCGCCATGCTCCAGGCAGCAGCCGGGAGGCAGAATGAGGAAGCTGGTCCTCCCAGGCCTGGGTTGTGATTACTCCAGAAAGGCAAGTGTCTGATTTCAAAAAACACTCTTCAGAGAGGTGGTGGGCAAGGGTTTTATGAATGTCACTCGCAAATGTCAGCTGATTAAGGGATGATCTATCTCAAACAACGCGTGAATGCCGCAGAAGGCAAAATTGAAATGAAATAAGCAGAATCCATCTCCCATCCTAGACAGGGCCCTGCCGGTTAGTGCCAGGCCAACATCGCCAACGTGGCCTCCTGGCTGCTGCCCCTCAAGGTCCCCGGGTCACGAGTGCCCCAGGCCTAGCCTCTGTCTGAGGAGGCAGAGAGCTCCAACCACACTTGCACCCCATACCCCAAATTCTGAACCAGACGCTGCATCGACCTCCAGCGGTCCCTCCTCCAGGGCACCCCCTTGGCCTCCAGTGCGCTCTCTATGCAGCCACCTCCACACGCTACAAACCCTTCCTCCATAAGCAACCACACCAGCAACAAGGCGGCTAGATCAGAAAGCTTCCCAGAGACATCCCTTGGCGTCTGGGGGATTAATTATCTCCTCTTTTTATTTTAAATGTCTAAAACAGAGGTGATGCCTGCAGGGGTGGCCCTCCTGCTGCCAGCCCTTGGCGGTGGCCACCCTGCGGTACTCGGAACAGGCGGTCCTGGGCTCAGCCAGCAGCATGCAGCATCACCGCCCAGGGCTGCTCAGAGACCCATCCCACCTCCGGTCAGCCCTGCTGTTACATACCAACGAAGAAACCTAGGAGAAAATGCCCGACAGGCAAGAGCAGGGCAGTCGGCAGTGCCTGGAGCCCCCACAGGCTCAGGAGTCAGGGTCACCAGGGAGCCGGGCAGAGGGTAAAGCTCCCTGGTCAGAGATCCTTCATCTGCTGATGGTGGTATGTGGCTCATGCTCGTCCATAGCTGTGGATATCCCCGGACATCCTGGAATTCTTAGCCAGTCACTGCCACCCACCCCCTCCCAACTCCAAAGGAGCCTGCTGCTAGCCCTGGGGGTCCAGCAGTGGCCACTCAAACAAAGATGACAAATCGCAGCTGCGCCCCCGCCCCCTCCCCCGCCACCATCCTTGAACTTATGCACTATCCCAGTCATTAAGACTTGGAAATAGGATGAACTACTTCTCCCCCAAATGACCCCAAGAAGTACACAGCATGGCTCACAACCAGTCTCCTGCAAAGGCCAGGCGTGAGTCACACACAAGAGGAACCTGAAGGAACATGAGGTTCTCCAGCCAGCTGCTGGCCAGCTTCAGATGGGGCTGGCTCTGAAAAGTGGCCTCTGCCAGTGGGTCAGGAGCTCCACCAGCGCCACCAGCTCAGGGTCATAAGTCCCTGCGCTGAGCAGCCATGGGCAGGCAGGTCTGAGAGCAGAGGGACCCTGGGGAGCCCTGTGTGTCAGCTGGCAGCAGGTTTCACATGCTCCCTATGGCCACCACACGCCCCGGTGCCGTGAGGGGCTCGGCTCTTACCTGGAGTCTGGGTACTTGGTGAGAGTGGCCAGGCTGCTGGTGTACATGTGGCCGCCCACGTCGATGTGCACAGGCGCATTGGACTTCGTGAGCTGGGCTGGCAGCGGGATCCCCTGGGCGGCCAGGGGAGACACAGGCGACCGGGTGAGAGACAGCCGAGACATGCTTCCTCCCTCCTGGAGATGGAAACAAGGGACACAACAACGGTTTCTCCACAACAGAGCTAGGCACTCCCTTGATTGCCAATGTGATCACAGATCTAATCAGATCACTTCTGCTTGTGCCTGATCACATATTCGCCTGACAAATTATGGCCACCACTGTAATTAAGTGCATTTGCATCATTTTCTTCAAAGTACCAGAGGGGGAAGAAAAAGAAAGATGCTTATTAGCAATAAGAAATCAAGAAAAAAAAAATTTTTTTCAAGGTGTCAGCCTCCAGGGGCATAAAACAAACTGCAAAATTCTAATTAAAGGTCGCAGGCTTATGTGTTAGATGTGAAATATCCCCTGACAAACGAATCACCAATTTGTGAATTGGGATTCAGGGGTTTTTGCAAGTTTGTCTCAGTAACGAGACACCTCTAAATTAGTGACTTCCTCAGCACCTAAGGCGTTGAGTTTTATACATGTAGTAAATTTCACATCAAATTAAGAGCATTTTTGTTTCGAGAAAATACATAATTGTACAGCCAGTCAACAGCCATCTCTTGAGCACCACGGCTATGGCTTCGAGGAAGGGCAGCCAGTGAGCAGGTGCTCAGGAAGAGGGCATAAAGGGGGCCACCAGCCCCCGACCCAGCCCACCCTGCCAGCTCTCACCGCCGTGCCGGTGCTGCCGTGGGCGTGAAGCGAGGACCCGCTCGGCCGCTCCTTGCGGTGAGGCATCTAGGCTTCCATCGCTGCCCAGAACATCTGTGGGGAGCACCGACAAAACCAAACACGACTTACTCCTCAGTGGTCTGGGGTGCCGTGTCTCCCAGTCAAAGATGCTTATAATCGTCCTCTCTCAACATGCTTCCCAAGATCCCATGCCCTACCACACAGATGGCAACTAGCCTGTCCCCACACCCCAAGGCAAGCCTCTGGGCCATAGGAGATTAGTTATACACACATGCACACACACACATTCACTCACACACACTCACTCACACACGTGTTCTCAGGGCAGCTCCATGTCTGCTAATTCAGCTAATGACAGTACTGAAACATATGCTCACCATTATTGCCCCCAAAATGTTTCAGAATAAATCCAATTTGCTTGGTATTTTGGTTTCGAGCCACGTTACCAAGCGTGTCTCCTCTTGCTTCAGAGAGCACCCTGGGAACCACAGCTCGGAGAGGATCTCCCACCCTCCAGGGGCTGGGGAGCCCCACTACCTCTTTAAACACGGTCTCTGCAGTGTTAACATGCAGCCTGAGACTGGCTGGACCCAGAGAAGCCTCTTCCAGCAGAAGCCAGGGAAGAGCAAAAGTCACCGAGGAAGCCGCCACTCCCCCTATGGCTCCTTAGAGAGGAAAACTTGTCTTTGTTTGCTCAGCCTGCACCTCTGCAGCTTCTCCCCAGGCCCCCAGAAAGGTCTTGACTGTGCCTGATATATTCTAGATCCCCTGGGAATCAAGCCCCAAGGCATTACAGAGATGGCCAGAAGGAGAGAGCAGCTTAGCTAATGAACCCTGCCTCTCCCTATAGTCACTCAGCGACTCTCCTCTGTGCCCTGGCCACCTGAAATAAGATTGTCCCACAGTCTCCAGAAGCTGCCTGAAGACATTCTGCAGACCCTACGCAGGAGGGCCGGGAGAAGATCAGTTTTAAGCAGACCCTTCCACTGACCTGGGGCTGGGGAAGGTGGACACGGAGTATCACCCCCTCCCCTCCCCCCACTGGCTTCCCCACACCTAAAGCTGTACTTATCTCTTGCAGGTTTAACCCCACCCTCCCTCAAGGATTGACTTTGTGCCTTGAAAGTCAACATCCAGTTTTCATACATGGACCAAGGTCGAATGAGAATCAAAGCCTGCAAATTTCACTCAGGTCATTCTCCTAGGATTTGTTCTGCCCTCCGTGTGCTGGCAAGTTCTCTGACAGGAAACTGGAGTGGGGGTTGCCATTAGCAGACAGTGATGTTTAATTTACAGCCGTCCAGGCTCGGCTGCTTTTGGCATTCCTGAGTTCCCTCAAGTTTCAAGAAAGAAAACCAGGTCACTTATCTCAAGTTCTGAGAAACCAAAACACATCTCAGGAATGGGTTCCCCTGCCCTGGGAGGCTCTGCTGGGGGGAGGAGTCAGAAGGAAAGCCACACTGAGGATAAACTGAGCTGGAAGGAATTCCAGTGGAAATTCTGTCAAAGCGGACAGCACAATATTTGCCCAACTGCCAGGACACTGCTCGGAAGTGACATTTCACACCAAGTACCCATCAAAAAGCTGCTCCATCCTGTTCTCACCCAGCCTCTTCTCCATCACAAGCACAACCTGATGTTCACGGCAAACCAGACACTCACCATTGGAAGCCCCAGGCTGTACGCCTTGACGCGAACCTCCACTGCTCCCTCCGACAAACACATCTGTGCTGGACAAGGACCCTTTCCCCGACACCACTGCTGAGATCAGAAGCACAAAGTGGGTGCAGGAAGAGACGCAAGTTCATTCTGCCAGCACCCGCATCAAACCCACGACCCAGCCCGCGCGCGCCACGGCCCTCCCGAGGTCGGCCAAGACCGCCTGTTGCAGGGGCCTCGGCGGTACCGGGCTCCACGGCCCGGCCCCGCGGGTTTCCAAACTGGCTGGGTATTGACCCGTTTCTCCGAGCTGAGGCGGGATCCCCGGGTCCCACGCCCGCCCGCTGCCAAGCCCCGCCCGCCAGAGCAGAGGGAAGCGAGCAGAATGCCACGCTCATTTACACACAAAATGATTTTGTGTCCCATTGTGCTCGCAGTTGTTCAGCTCTCTGGGGGTGATTAAACTGGCTGAGCTGCGGCAGCTTGAGACGATTTCACTAAATCGCTTCTTCGTGAAGTCGCTTCTTTGCTAAGCTGTTATTTTAACCATAAAAGGTAAACAGAAGGCGGCTGGAGAACTCTCTTCAGCTCTGTGCCCAGGGCGCCAGCCCCGGGGCCAGAGAGCCGGGGGCCTGCCGAGTTGTCCAGGAGGTGGGCCAGAAGGGAGGCAGGCGGGCCACCTGGCGCGCGCCTGCCCTGCCGCGGAGCCCGCCGGCCGGTGTGAACTTCGGGGCGGCCGGAGTTGGCTGGGCCCAGGCCGGCGGCGCCGCGGGGCTGGGGTGGCCGCGGAACCCAAACCGCCTGGCAGGACCGGGAGGGTGTGCGGCAGGGGCGGGGCGGAAGACGAAGTTAAATCAGGAGGCAGACACTTAGAGACCACAGATGGGAAGCTCGCCTAATTAAGGACGTAAAAGCGCTTTTGTTCTCAAAGTTTATTGTTGCCAGGGTTTAAAAAAAAATTAATTGAAACTAATGCTGTTATTCATTCGTGCAGTTAAATTCCTCCATGCACATTTGAGACACGGAGTGGAAAACTTGAAGCTTATCTTTTTGCAGTCGGGGGTGGGGGGCAACGGGAGGACGGAAACGCGCTCCAGCTGCGGGGGAGGGGGGAGGCATTTGCGAGTGTGAGCGGTGCCCGCGACCAGGTCAGGGGCTACCGCCGGGCAGCAGGGATCCGGACGCGGCGATCGCGTCTCCGCGCGGCCCGCCTGGGGGCTCCAGACCCCGAGCGCTTGGAACGACCACCAGCGCGCCAGCCCCTCCCGCTCCGTTTCGGACTCGCGGGTGGGCGTCACAGGACGCACGTCCGTCCCGTTGGAGACTTTTCCTCGCTCTGATTTGGACACCAAGCCGGGCCCAGTCAGCCTGAAGCCCAGGCTGCGTGAGCCGGGTTCTGACCTCGGAAACTCGCCGGCCCTGCAGGGCGGTCGGCCCTGCACCGAGGCCCGAGTGCCGAGACCTGAGGAAACCCCCACCCCGCGCGGCAGGAAGCTCGCTGACCGCCCGCGAGGGGAGGGTCCACCCGGGGCGAGGGCCGGCCCACGTGGGCAATCCCCCACTCCCGCGCCAGGCCTTTGTGCTGGGTGCCCCCTCGCCGTCAGCCCCCGCCACCCTGCACCCGGACAAAGCAGCCGCCCCCGCCCAGGTCCGAATCCCGGCCGGGCGACTTTCTGGGTATCGCAGCCACTTCGGGGACAGGGGTGCGCGTAGCTGAGTGGTGGCCGCCCGCGCGGTGCTTACCTCGGAGCCGGAGCGGCGGATCGGGCTCGGGTGCAGCCCCCGCCCCCCGCAGCCGCCGGTCTTGGGAGCCGGGCTCAGCCTCGCAGCCTGTGCTCGCTGCGCGGGTCGCTCCGGTCTCGTCCTGGAGTTACTTTCTCTCTCGCCCCCAACCCTCCCCCCACCCACCCCTCCCGCCCCGGCCCCCGCTTCGCGCGGCCCCTCGCGGCGCGGCGCGCCGGGGCCTCCCCTCCCCGCCCTCCCCTCGCCTCCTCCCCTCTTCGCGGCCGCCGCCGCCGCCTCCTCTTCGCGCCGCTCTCCGGCTGCCCTCCCGCCGCTCCCACCTCCTTTCCTCCCTCCTCTCTTCTCCAGCGGCCTTCTCCGATTGCTGGCGAGAAAACCAGCCCCCCACCTTAGCCTGTAGCCCGCGCCCCGTCTCGGCCGAGCCCGGACGCAAAGGGCAGCGATCCGGCTCAAAATTAACCCAGCGCGGCGAGCGCGAGCGGGAGCGCGCGGCGACTCCTGGCTCGGGGCTCGGCTGTGCCGCGGGGCAGAGGATTAGAGTCGCAATTAGCTCCGCGCGCCCGCGCCTGCCGCGCTCGGCGACAAAAATGCGCTGTTTCCCTTCCTTTAGCCGGGCGAGCACACCCGCCTCCCCCGGAGCCCGCGCCTTCCCGCCGGGGCCTCCGCCAGGACCCTCCCGGGAGCGGTGCGCCCAGGCCCCCGCGCCCTCCGCCGCCCAGCCCCCCGCCCCCCGCCGGCCAGCCACGCGGCGCCCAGGCTTCCTCCGGGCTCGAGAGGGGGCGGGGGAGAAGCTGATTTTAATCATTGTCATTTCATCTGATGTAATATTTCCCCGGGCGCTTTCAGCTGGGCATAAATTTTCGGCTCCCAAATAAGTAACACAGGGCACGTTTCTCACATTTCTTGACTCCTCGGTTACAAAGAGGAGAGCAGCCGCCGCCGCGGCGCCCGGGGGTAGGGGCGGGACTTGGGAAGAAAGTAGGCTGCGAGTCGGCCCGGGCAGGAGAGGAGCTGGGGGCCAGGGCCACCCCTCCCCCTTCCCGGCCGTCCTCCCTGGGTCCCTGCCCCGACTGCCCCTCTACCGGGGCGCCGCGCCGCGCGTGACGTCTGCGGGCGCGCGGTCTGCCACCGCCGGGGAGGGGAGCACGGGGGGCGCCCGGCCGGCCGCCCGCGGCCAGACGCGCCATTTCCTTTCCGCGCGCGGCGCGATGGAGACGTCTACCGCCAAGACTCTTCGCGGCACCGAGGCCTGCGCTCCGGGCGTCCCCTCGGTCCCCGGGTCGGCTGCCCCTTCCTCCTTCTCTCCTACCTCCTCCTCCTCCCCTTCCTCTTTCTCCTGTTTCCCTTGCGCCCCGTCCGTCCCCCCCGCCCCCCCCCCCCTCCTGGACCATTTCCCGGCTCCTAGGAAACGGAGCGCGGAGCCTCCGGTGCAGTCCGCCCCGCCTGCACTGCGCCCCCGTCCGTCTCTCCGGGGACGCCCGGGCCAGAGCCAGGCTCGAGCTGGAGGACCGGTGCGCTCCGGCCCGGAGCGGCGCTGGGGCCCCCACCCCGAGCTCCAGCCGGATCTGGACGCCCTCTAGCGGCCTCACTCACAGGGGCGCTCGGGGCGGCTCCGAACCCGGGCGGGGGAAGGTGGTGAGAGGAGGACCCGGTGGGAGCCTGCCTGCCATTGACCAGGGGACCTCGCGCGTGGAAAGAGCTCCAGTAACTTCTCCACGCGGGAATAAGCAGAAACTTCCCTCCGAGGGAAGGTTTTATTTATTTATTTATTTTAGAGCTCGAACTACAGGAGAAGGGGGAAATTTTCTCATTAAAGTTACATCCCTGCAGTTAGTTCAATTACTTGATATATGCAGAAGATGTTGTAAATTTATAGATTTAAATAGCTTACAAAGATGCCGCAGGCCCCATCAGTTAATTTCCTTAATTTATGGATTTTTAGCTGCTCCTAGAACAGAAAGGGGCCGTGGAAGTAGGTCAGGGATCTGTGCAGCGGCTGCAGCACGGCCCAGGGGCTGCCCACCCTGCTCCCCACGCCCTGGCGCCCCCCAGACTTCTGGCTCCCAGCTCGGGCCTGACAGCACCACTCTCTGCTCTTTACATCTGGGCCAGGCCCTGCAGGCCTGCTTTGCTCCCTGGTGACTGCCCCAGTCTCTCCAGGGCTGCTCAAGGCTAAGGAGCAGCAAAGCCCCCATCTACACCCTTCCGTTCAGGCACTGAGGGACGGACCCAAATAAGAAGTGAAGCAAGTATCCAAATACTTGGACCTCCAGGGTCCTCACTTCAGTGCTGGCTGGGATCACAAATGGAGAAGGGCATGTGTAGATAAAACAAACCTTTTCAGCCTTTGAGAGCTTAGGGGGAAGGAGGAAGCATGAGGAAGAGTGCTTCAGGCTCCCTTTTCAGGAGCACCCGGGTGCAGGCTCAGTCGTGTCCCACTCATTGCAACCCTATGGACTGCAGCCTGCCAGGCTCCTCTGTCCATGGGACTTTCCAGGCAAGAATACTGGAGTGAGTTGCCATTTCCTCCTCCAAGGGATGTTCCCCACCCAAGGGTTGAACCCCAGCCTCCTGCATCTCCTGCATTACTGGAAGATTCTTTACTGCTGAGGCATCCCGGAAGGCCCGTTGAGAAACACAGACCCACTGAAAACCTGCTTGTCATGGGGCCGTCCCTGTGGCTCCCATCACCCTTCACCACTCTCCCCTCACCCCCAGGTGCCTGCTAGAGCTTCTTTGTTTTGTGTTCAATATGGATGAATATATACATATAAATTAATACTTAAAAGATGGGTATAAACTAAACTGTTTTAGGAAGCCACATGGCGATGTGATTAGTATTGGTATTCATGATTTAACATTTCTTTTCCCACTAGATGAAGTTTCTAAGATTTGCAAGGTACATGTCAAGGACGGGTGTATAAATGGATTTTTATTTATTCACAACTCCAAGACTAATTGCTTCTCTTTGCCTCAAGGCCACGAGATTGGTTTTAATATGACACTTCAAAAGTATTCATGGGACTACAGAGATAGTAAGTGTCATTGTTTAAGAGACAAATCTCACTGTGGTACTGGTGACCCTGCAAAGAGGAGGTTCCGTTTCATTTTAAATTCCTCTATGTTTTTTTAAGAGTTTCACTTTATACCAACTGTATTAAAAATGCACAATTTAATCGAAATAAGAACTGACCATTTTGGAAGACCTTTATTTCCTTAATATTGCTGGGAACTTTGTTTTCATATTCCTGAATCCTTTTATTAAAGAGCTGAACTTTATACGTGTCATTAAGAAGAGTAAGTTTGGGCCATAATTTATTCTCAAGTGTTTTAAAAGTTCCCGGCTAAATGTCAACCATCTTTTACATTGAGAGACTTGGACATGGGCTATGATAGGCACTTAATGATCTGTGGTGTATAATGTAATGGTGAGGGGTTTTCTTTTTTAATTGAAGATGTATAATTAGAACTGAAAACATACTGAAACATCTTGTGAAATACATCTCATTTCATTACTATAGTCCAAGAAATTGGATGTGAGTGATTGGATGAAATTGGATGTGAGTCTAATCAGAATGGAACTTGCTTTATCAGTAGATTTGACTAGCCCTTGAGCCGTTATGGTTTACACATTTTAAAAAGTGAGTTCAAACCTGAGCTTGCTTTGAGGTTGGTGTCCGTGAGTTCACACAAAGCTGATGCAGGTCGGGCCCTGCATGTAGGTGCTATGGATAAGACAGTCTCTGGACATTTCAAAGTGGTTTCCAGTGTAATTTTGTATTTTGTTGCTGCTGTTTGTAGACTATATTTTAAGGTGAAGACCTAAATAAGAAAATGAGGTCCCAGGGTCTGCTGAACTCAGCCTTTTCAGAAAATCCGTGACCAGATAGCAGATGAACAGGCTGTATGTAACACAGCGGCTGCTGTCTGAGAGGGGCGAGTGTGGGGTGGGGGGTATGGGGAGAAGCTGAGGTGTTGTGGCAAGGCTGTCTGCTTCCCCACCCCAGGCTCCCTGGGGTGAAAGCCAGACCCCTGTAGTTCTGTGCCCACCTCCAGGCTAGAATGGAGCCAGCCTGTCCCAGAGATCACAGTCTGACATCTACTTGACCTCTGCCTCCACACCAGGAATCCCCCAGTCTTCTTTCTAGGATCCCAGTGAACCTAGAGAATAAAGGGGGTAGTGAAATGGGGGTTGGTTACTACTGCCCCCTGCAAACGGAGCTCCTGACTGTCAGCCAGTTGGCCTAGTCCCTGGAGAGTTGCAGTCCAAACATGATTGAGAGATGGGAGGTAATAAAACAGGACCACCCAGCTCTCAGGGAGTTCTGCCCAGTCCCCAGCACCATGCTTTGAGGGACTTAGGCTTCGGATGGAGCGAAAGTAGAGCCTGTCTGCAGGGGCTATAGACCATCCCCTCCTTCTTGCCTTCTGCCTGCAGCCCAGGTATGCTGCTCAAAGCCAAGCCACCTGCCCTCTCCAGGAGCCAGCATCAGGGTGGCGGTGAGACAAGACCAGGAACCCTAACATGGTGGCAGCTTGTGGATGACCTCTGGGGGATCAAAACCCCACCACTGATCAATATTCGGCATCTGAACCTTCTTCCCAAGAGAAGTTTCAGCATGTTTACCAGATTCTGAGTCTCTGTGAATTTGTGTGCAAGTAATAAAACTCTCTTGGAAGAAAAGTTATGACAAACCTAGACAGCAAATTAAAAAGCAGAGACATCACTTAGCCGACAAAGGTCCAGCTTGTCAAAGCTATGGTTTTTCCAGTAGTCCATGTACTGGTGTGATAGTTGGACCATAAAGAAGGCTGAGTGATGAAAAATTGATGCTTTCCAACTGCGGTGCTGGAGAAGACTCTTGAGTTCCTTGGACTGCAAGGAGGTCAATCAGTCCTAAAGGAAGTCAACCCTGAATATTCATTGGAAGGACTGATGCTGAAGCTGCAGCTCCAATACTTTGGCCACCTGATGCGAAGAGCCAACTCACTGGAAAAGATCCTGATGCTGGGAAAGATTGAGGGCAGGAGGAGAAGGGGGTGACAGAGGATGACATAGTTGGATGGCATCACTGACTCAGGGAACATGAGTTTGAGCAAGCTCCAAGAGATGGTGAAGGACAGGGAAGCCTGACATGCTGCAGTCCATGAGGTCACAAAGAGTTGGACATGACTAGTGACTGAACAACAAAACCCTCACAATGGCTTCATGATAAGGAAAGCAGATTCTTTTTGGTATAATGGCCAGTGGAGACGAGTGGCCCTAAAGTCCACTCGGAGACTCAGCAGAGTGTCCAGGGACCCAGGCTCCCTCCACTTTCCCTGCTGTCCTCTGCACACCCTCCTGTTCTTATGCCATGTCCTCCCTGGTTTCAAAATAATGTAGTTCAAAGCTCCCTGCACAGAGAACAAGGAAATGCTCCTGAAACTGTTTGGTGGTGTTTCAGGGCCTCCAAAGAGCTCCAGTACCGTAGTCCTTTATGTCATACCCTGGGAACTTACTGGGCTACAGTTTTATAATCAAAGGAAAAGTGGGGAGGGAGAGAAGAATTTCTTTCCCTTTCTTGAGTAGATATCATGCCTCCATCATCAGCTCCTCCTCCAGGTTAAGCAGGAGAGTTTTCTTGTCTTTGTACGAACAAGGTAAAGAAAGAAAGTGAAGTCCCTCAGTCGCATCCGACTCTTTGTGATCCCTTGGATTGTAGCCTACCAGGCTCCTCTGTCCATGAAATTTTCCATGCAAGAGTACTGGAGTGGGTTGCCATTTCCTTCTCCAGGGAATCTTTCCAACCCAGGGACCGAACCTGGGTCTCCCGCATTGCAGGCAGACGCTTTACCATCTGAGTCACCAGGGAAGCCTGGTGTACAAGCTAGGTCCACAAATTATCCTTTTTCATGTATGCAGAGAGCATGTCCTAGGGATCATTAACTTACTGAGCTCACTGGGCAGGATGTGGATCTGATGCCAACATTGTTATATTGTTTGGGGGCACATTCCGTGCTTCTGTTGCCTGGTTTTGTTAAGCAAGCCTGCTTGGTTTTGTGGTTAAGTAAACCTGCTCTCCTGAGTAATCATTAACTTACAGGGGTCTCCGATATTTTTTCTACTTACAATCCCCTAATAGGATTAACTAATCTATTAATTAATCACCTATTTTGTCCCTTTACCCTGTCCCTATCAATCCAGTGGCCCTCACAGCTCTCTCTGGCACATCCCACTGGCCAACCTGCAAGCCAGTCCCAGGGAAAACGTGAACCAATCAGGCTTAGTCCTGGCCTGCAGGGGGCTGGAGGTACTGCATGGGGAGGAAGGTAGACCCCGAGCACAGTCAGGATCTGCCTGGGGAAAAGAGGAGAGGATGGGTTTTGTGTTGGGGACCCCAAAGGTGAAGAGCTATTGACCAGAACCCTGAGCTGGAAGGAAGGGACAAGTGTTAGTCTCTCAGTTGTTCCCAACTCTTTATAACCCCGTGGACTGTAACCCGCCAGACTCCTCTGTCCATGGAATTCTCCAGGCAAGAACACTGGAGTCGATAGCCTTTCCTTTGCCTAGGGATCAAACCCAGTTCTCCAGCATTACAGGCAGATTCTTTTACCATCTGAGCCATAAGGGCAGACCCACCTGGAAGGAAGGCAGAGCCCCAAAGGGCACCTGCAGAGAGGCTGCCACACAGATGATGCTCCAGATCCTTCTAGAGTCCCAGGAGACAGCTGACCTGCCGAAATATGGCTGCCCCCAGGCAACCAGGCCAGGCCACTGGCCCCAGGCCCTCCGCCCTTCTCACTTCTGGCTTCGTCTCAGGTCTCTTTCTCTGGAGCTACATCCGTGAAGTCATGAGGTCCTCCCAGCAACCCCTCAAGGTCTGAAGACGAGGCTGTTCCCTGTCAACAGCGCCTGGTGTTCATCAGGGCATTTGACATGTGTGGCTCTCCCCATGACACACACAGAAAAGAATTCCAGAAATATGAGGCTGCTGCAGTCACTGGGGGCCGCGAGGCCCTCTCTAGGGTCCTGCACGTCTCTCAGTCAGTGTCAGGCTGGCCTGGATGCCTGGGAAGCACCAAATCCTGCCCCTAAATGACTTTGTGTGGCTGCCACTCGGGCTCCAGGCAACCACTGAAGTGGCCCTGGGTCACAGGACCCCAGGGGCCCTGCGTATGCATTGACACGGGCCTCAGGGAAAAATAGAGTTGAGACAGGGAGACAGCCTTTGATCAGTCAGCAACCTGCCCAGGGTTCCTTCCTCCGGCCAAAGCTCGGCACACCCACCGTCTTCCTTGTCCCAGGCAATTCATTCTCCCGGGGCCTATTCTGCAGCAGCAGTCCCCAACCTTTTTGGCACCAGGAACTGGTTTTGTGGCAGATCATTTTACCCTGGATGGGGAGTGGGGGATGGTTTCAGGATGATTCAAGCACGTTCCGTTAATTGTGTACTTTACTTCTATTTTGCTACGTCAGCTCCGCCTGGATTATCTAGCATCAGATCCGGAGGTTGGGGACTCCTGCTGCAGGGAGACAGTCTGTATATGGCAGGAACTTGGACTTCTGAGTACAACTGGGTGACCTTCGGTTTCATCTCACGAAGTCGTGTAGCCGCCCCTGTAACGTGAGAACAGTAACAGTGCCGAGCTGCTGCCCTCGTTGGGAGATTTCAGTGTGACAGCTGACACAGAGAGCTGGGCTCAGCCCAGCGTAAGCACCCTTGGAAGGAGCATGGTTGCTTGCTCTTCCAACTGACCTTCCAGAATCTCTGGTGGGGCCGTAGTTACACCCCTGGATCCTACTTCAAGCAGTGTTGGCCCAACACCTACCTACAGGAGACACACATAAGCTAGGCAAGGTGAGTGAGAGGGAGGCCCCTTGACTGCAAGATTTCGGGGTTAAAACCTCGTGATTGTATAATTAAGATAAGCATGTATACATTAAAGGGGAGAATGTAAAGGTTGCCTAACATTGCAAGATAAAACAAACTTCAGAGAAATTTCATGCTTGCTTTGGGCCATGCCCTTGGGGTGGGGGTAGGAAATGTCCTTAGGCTCCTCGGAGCTCAGTGCGCTTGGGGGTGGATGGAATCCCAGGTTGGGACCCAGGGGCAAAGGGGAGCCCCGGAGGGCATCTAGGGTCTGCTGATAAATTCTTCCCATTTTTCAAACTGAGAAACTCTTTACTGTCTTTTTAAAAGTATTTTTAAATTTGAAGAAAGACTACATGATCATTATAAAACAAAACAAAATCAAAAACCATACACACAGCGAAACGTACAAAGGAGAAACAAAAATTGGTTTCTTCTTCCCAGAGAGCAATGAGTCAGTGATCTGGTATTTGTTCAGCCAGTGGCCTTCCTATTCCTGTTCACACAGCACAGATACACACACAGCGCACACACAGTCAAAGACACGCGAGCACAACCGTGGACACATACAGTCGCACAGACGCATGCACATAGAAGTGGCAGACACGAAGGGAGACGCAGTGCACACACACACGCACACGCAGTGCTGCACAAGCGCAGATACGCATGGAGCTGCGCAGAATCAAAGGCACGTGTGCATATGCATCTGAGCACCTAGGCACACACGCACGCGGTACATGGTGTTTAAACTGTGGCGTCAAACTCTTCCCACTAGTCTGCAGTCTGTCTTCCCCGCTACTGTGTATTTCAAAATACAGAAAATCACCTAACAAATGTCTACATACCCACCACCCAGACATGACAAATAGTCACAGCTCCAATATTTGCTTCAGATCCCTTTTTAAAAATCAAATGAAAATCCCTCCCTTCTTCCCCCCACCCTGTAATTGCACCCGCAAAGGTGCTACATTCCTGAGCACATGTTTATACTTTTTGCAACACATGAGTGTATTCAGAAACAGTGATGACATGTGTGTGTGTGTTGAACTTTCACATAGGTGGTATCCGTGGGTGCCTCCTCTTGCACTGTGTTTTGGCCACTGAACTCTTCTCACAGTCATGGTAGGCACCCTCCCTTGTCACTGCTTTGATCTGCTGGGGGATGGGGGGCTCTGCCTCCTGCCCTGGCCCCTCCCTCAGCCAGCGCATCTGTGTGTTATGTGCCAGGGGTCCCCAAAGGCCTTTCCTGGTGGAACTGGGTCTTTGATGCTTTTGCTGAAAACTGTGGTTTCTGGCCACTGGTGTCAGAGGGAAGGAACGGCCCCACCTCCCACCTCCATCTCCCACCTTCCACCTCCCAGCAGGCTGCTTTTGGAAGAGCTGCATGGGTGGGTGTGGTCCACTCCTCCCTGCTCCCTTCCTCCCTCTCCCTTCTTTCTGCCCTCTCCCTCCCCCATCCCTCATTCCCCTCCTTTCTGCCTCCTCTCCCACCCCCTCCCTTTGCCCATCCTCCTCCTCCTTCTTCAGTCCCCCTCCCTTCTCTTCCCTCCGCCTCCCTCTCTGTCTCTCTCTCTCTCCACCTCTAGGCGATGCAAGCCTCTGGCTGGAAAGCTGGAAGGTCACCCAAGGAAGTGCAAAGAGAAAAGGCATCTTTCTATATCTCGAAATATTATCTCCCAACAAATTGTTACAGCTCTGTTTTTGCATTTAGGTCTCTTATCCTCTTAGAATTAACTTTTGTATGTGGTTTGAGGTCAGGATCTAACAAAGAATTTGTTTTTCAAAATGGCTAGCCCGTCTTCCTGGTGAATCAAGTAGTAAAAATTTTATGTTAGGATTTTGACTGGGACTTGGGAGAATGAAGGTCTGATTTTTGCTTTCCTACAGAGGAATGTAGGATTACAGGTAAATTGTAAAAAGAAGAAAAAAAATGTTATTGTAGTAATTAGAGTTCCAAATTATGCCCCACTCCAACACACACACACCACCACCACCACCATATCCACCCTGACAGTCTCATATTCCTCTTCCTAGGGAACCTCAGTTTGGTACCTGATAGACTAAATTATTGATAGCAGCTTTTCCCTGCCTTGCAGTGGCTTTCAACATCTATACCCTTGCCAGGGCATCATGCGTGGGAGAATGTACTCCTCCAGTCCCCCATCCTGGGCTTCACTGAAGGGAAGTTGGCAGATGCTGCTTAAGGAGCAGAGGCTTGAAGTGTGTGAACTTGCCTCAGGATCGAGCTTCTGCCATTGCAGAAGCAAGAAAATGCCCCAGGCTGCCGCTGACCTTCCAGGCTGAGCCCCAGAATGAAACACGTGGGGTGGGGCTGCACTAGCAACCACCAGCTCAGAAGCAATAAATGCTTAGTGTTGTATGCCACTGAAATTGTGGGTTTCTTTGTCACACAGCACAAGCTGACTGATACAAATTGTATCCTTTTGTGTGTGTGTGTGTGTGTGTGTGTGCGCGCGCGTGCGCACACAATCCCAATCCAATTGGAGTAGGAATGTATATACTATATATAATGTGATACCTTTTATTCTATGATTTAGAATTATGTAATACATATTTATTATAGATTATATACAATATAAATCATATATAAAGTAATATATATTTATGTGTATTTGTCTGTTTATTTATTACATATCTTGGCCCACCCTTAATATTGACAGGGTTCAGAACAAGAGGATAAGTGGAGATCCACACATCTTATGTCTAAATACTTGAAAGTGAAGGTCACTCAGTCATGTCTGACTCTTTGCAATCCCATGGACTACAGTCCATGGAATTCTCCAGGCCAGAATACTGGAGTGGGTAGCCTTTCCCTGCTCCAGGGGATCTTCCCAACCCAGGGATTGAAGCCAGGTCTCCCGCATTGCAGGAGGACTCTTTACCAGCTGAGCCACGAGGGAAGCCCAAGAATACTGGAGTGGGTAGCCTATCCCTTCTCCAGCGGATCTTCCCAACCCAGAAATTGAACTGGGGTCTTCTGCATCGCAGGCAGATTGTTTACCAATTGAGCTATAAAAGAAGCTCACAATTGTTACATCAAAATACATTACACGCTCCAGTCTCAACAAATATACCTTTATAGTGATCTAGAAGGTGGGATTCTGTTTGAAATTCTCAGATTTCTTGGCGTGGCATGCTGGAATGTGGGGATGGGGGGTGAAGAGAACTGGTCCAGGCCAACCCCAATCTCTCACTGCACCTGTCTCCATCCCCACAGTGGGAGGCTTCCTGAACACTGTATTCATACCCACCCTGCACATCCAGGCTGTCCACATGGCCCACAGATGACTGCCACTTGCTCACCTCTCAGACCTTGGGGTGCACACATTTGTGGGTGCTGTTCATGCTTGGGACAGTGAACCCAAGGAAGAGGCCCACTCAGGTCCTGGAGTGAGCTGAAGGCTGTTGGGGGCAGGAAATTCCAAGGTTCCAGTTGCATCAGTTAATACAGACCTTCTTCCCTGTGACTAACCCATCTTTCTCTTGCACAGTTAATCTCTCCCTTTCAAAGGATGCTTTCCATTGGCCTTCACACACATTCATTATCTCCCGCTAAGAAAAAGGAAACAAAACTCTGAACTGTTTGGGCGTCCTCTCCCAGCCTCTTCTCTGCCTTGCTCCGCCTTCCCAGCTGATGGAATGGGCGGTGTGGTCTACACTTCCTGTTCCCTTCTCGCCTTCCAGTCCCTCCCCAGTCAATTCCAGTCACCTTCTGGCACTGATTTATTTCTTTTTATTGGAGTATATTCCATGTTGTGTTAATTTCAGGTGTACAGCAAAGTGAATCAGTTATATGTATACATATATCCACTCTTGGGCTTCCCTGGTAGCTCAACTGGTGAAGAATCCACCTACAATGCAAAAGACCCTGTTTGATTCCGTAGTCAGGAGGATCCCCTGGAGAAGGAATAGGCTACCCACTCCAGTATTCCTGGGCTTTCCTGGTGGCTCAGGTGGTGAAGAATCTGCCTGCAATGTGGGAGACCTGGGTTCCATCCCTGGGTTTGGAAAATCCCCTGGAGGAGGGCATCACTACCCACTCCAGTATTCTTGCCTAGAGAATCCCCATGGACAGGGGAGCCTGGCAGGTCACAAAGAGTCAGTCATGACTGAGAACCTAACACTTTCACTTTTTTTCAGTATGTTAGGCCAACCCTAAATCTTCCAATTTATCCTTCCCCTGCTTTTCCCCTTGGTAACCAGACATTCGCTTTCTACGTCTGTGACTCTATTTCTGTTTTGTAAATACGTTTATTTGTACTATTTTTTTAAGATTCCACCTATAAGTGATGCCGCATGGTATTTGTCTTTCTCTGCCCGACTTCATTCATACGGTCATCTCTAGGTTCATCCATGTGGCTGCAAATGGTGTTATTTTGTTCTGTTTTTACTGAGTAGCATTCCACTGCATATGTGCACCACATCCCCTTTATCCATTCCTCTGCTGATGGACATTTAGGTTGCTTCTATGCCTTGGCTATCGTAAACAGTGCTGCAATGAACTTTGGGCTGTGTGATTCCTTTTGGATTCTGGTTTTCTCTGGATGTAGGCCCAGGAGTGGGATCCTTCTGGCCTTTAATCCTTTAAGACCACCACAGAGCTCTTTGTCAGGCCTCCAAGGACCCACATCACCTCCATTTTTCAGTCCTCATGTCACTCTGTCTCTCAGCAGCCTGTGGCTTGGCCAGCCACTTCTCCCCTGCTGATCTAGGCTTTCAATAGCTCCCAGCTCTCGTTCTCTGTGAACTCCCTCCCTGCCTCCTCTGAAGTTAGGCGAGGCCCTCAAAGTGTGTGCCAAGCCTGAATCTGTCAGGGGAAAATAAGTCAAACCAAATAAGAAATAAGAATACCAAGGAAAACCAAAAGAAGAATACCCCCCAAAATAAGAGAACCAAAGAGGTGGCAAAAGAAAGAGCCACTGGGGCCAGAAGCAGGACAAGAGATGGACCCCTAGGGGACCAGGGCAAGTGAGGGGCAGGGTCCAGGGCCTGGAGGTGCTTCCCGGGTGTGGGGGGAGGCAGCCGCACAGTCTCTCTCTTCCCTCTTCCACCCCAGCTCCAGCCTGGCCTTTTCTTTTCATCCCTCTCCTGCAAGACAGAAGCTGTGGCTCTGACACAAGACCGTGTTCCTGTGTCCCCTGCATGTTCCCCAGGCTTCACCCTCTCCTTTTGCGTGGACCTCATTACAGTGAAATTTAATAAAAACAAAAGCAGAAAAAAAAAAATCCACACGCCCCTTCATGTACGTGCCGCATGGGCCACACTACGCCCCTTCCCTGCCTGGGCAATTGTGAAGACTGGTTTTGGGTTGGAGCTTCTGTCAACCCAGTTCCCAAGGGACCAGGATGAGCAGAGTCCCTGCTGACCCACACTGGCCCCACACAGTGAGGGAGAAATAAACGTCAGTCTTTTGCGGCCTTTGGTTTTTTTAGGGAATGTTCGTTTCTGCAGCATATCCATCCTTGGACGGGCTGTTGCACTTGACATCCGCAGAGCCAGTTTTGCCTGTTTCTTTCCCCTCTTACTCAGCCCACTGCTTTGCAGCTTTGTTTCCCGGCTCTTTCACCCTATTTGGCTATTTCCCAGGCCTCCTTCTCCTCTCCTCTTACACTTTCTCCCCCTATAGTCTCACTCACAGCAGCTCTGCCTGACAGTGACTCACGTATTTATACCTCCTCCCACCCATGGGTCCTGTTGCCCACCCGACGCCTCCCCAGGGATGTCTCAGAGGTTCCTCAGGCTCAACATATCCCGACTCAGCCTCATCCCCTTCCAACCTGGCCTCCTCCCCGTGTCCCCATCTCACCCTACCGCTTATTTGTACAAGACAGAACCTGGGAGTCATCCAGGAATTTCCTTCTCTATGAGCCTGTTGTTCATTTCTTTCTTTCTTTTGTAACTAATAGACCATGTCAGTTTAAAAAAAATTATTTAATGAATTTATTTTTATTTTTGGATGTGTTGAGTTTTCGATGCTGCGCTCAGGCTTTCTCTAGTCGCGGTGATCGGGGGCTACTTTCTAGCTGCAGTGCTCGGATTTCTCATTGCCACGGCTTCTCTTCTGGAGCTCGGGCGCTGGGTGCGAGGCTCTGTAGTTACAGCACACGGGTTTAGTTGCTCCATGGCGTGTGGAAGCTTCCTAGACCGGGGACCGAAACGATACCCCCTGCATTGCAAGGCAGATTCTTAACCACTGGACCACCAGGGAAGCCCTCTTCTCCACTTCTCATCTGCAGCCATCTCCAGCGTCTGTCAAATTATCCTTCATACCCACCCACGTTTCTCCGTCTGCACCCCCACCACTCTGGTCCCGCCACCTCCTCATCTCATCTCATCTGGAACTCTTATCTGGATGCCTGCAGGACTATCTTCTGGTCTCATTGCCTCAGTCTCACTCTCACAATTTATTTTCCTCGTGGTAGCCAGAAGGATCTTTTCAAAAAGATCCTGCAACTAACTTCTGGCTGAAACCTTGCCAAGTTCCCTTCACAGCACATCACTCTGATGCTTTCTTGCCTCCCTCTTTTACTTAGAAGGACACTATCCTCACCTAGATAATTTAGGAAAGTCTCCCCATCTCAAGATCATTAATCACACCTTCAAAGTCCCTTTGGCTTAGTAAAGGGAGCATATTCATAGGTTCTGGGAATTAGGGCAAGGACGTCTTTGTGTGGAAAGGTTGTTATTCTGCCAGTCACACATGGGTAGACTCACGTCAACCTGTTGATTTTTTAAAATTAATTGCTATTGGAGTATAGTTGCTTTATGATGGTGTTAGTTTCTGCTCTGCAGCAAAGTGGGTCAGGTGTCCATTTACATGTACCCCTCTTTGTTGGACTTCCTTCCTGCTTAAGTCACCACTGAGCACCGGGTAGAGTTCCCTGTGCTACACAACTAACTATAATTAGTGATCTATTTTATACATAGTGTCAATAGTGTATATATGTCAATCCCCATCTCTGAGTCCATCCCACCCACCTTCCACCGTGGAATCCATACATTTGCTTTTTACATCTGTGTCTTTTCCTGCTTTGCAGATAAGATCATCAATACCATTTTTCTGATTGCACCTATATGCATTTATATTCCATATTTATTTTTCTCTTTCTGACTTAGTTCACTCTGTGCAATAGTCTCTGGGTTCATCCAGGTCTCTGCAAATGGCATAATTTTGTACCTTTTTATGGCTGAGAAATATTCCGTCGTGGGGCATCCCCAGTGGCTCTGGTAAAGAATCTGTCTGCAGTGCAGGAGACACGGGAGGCACCGATTTGATCCCTGGGTCAGGAAATCCCCTGGAGGAGGGCATGGCAACCCACCCCAGTATCCTTTCCTGGAGAGTCCCATGGACAGCGGAAGCTGGCAGGCTACAGTCCATGGGGTCGCAAAGAGTCAGACGCGACTGAAGCGACTGGACACGCACACACAATGTTCCATTGTATACGCGAACGACATCTTCTTTACCCGTTCCTCTGTTGACAGACATTTGATCTATTGTGTTTACTCCTAATAAAATGAATCACCGCTTCTTTCAGGATGAAAGAGATCCAGTGTGGTCAACTTGGATTTCTAGTGTCTTCAAGAAACGACCCTGTGTCAACGACTTAGCTTGGGCTCTGTTGCTGGAAGAGTGACTGTTGAGCAGCAGCAGCAGCTGGAGCAGCCTCGCTGAGTGAGAGCCCATCCTCTCAGGCCTCTTCAGAGCTCCACCTCCGCCCCTGGGACCAGCAGGGGCACAGGCAGGAGCCAGTTGATGTCACTTGGCCAAGTCATTCTGTTGAGTTGGTTCTGGTTGTCTAGTGCCTCCTCCTCCTTGAAGGATGCTCTCCAGTGATACAGAAAGAATCACTCTTTTTTTTTTTTTTTTTTAAGAAAGAATCACTCTTTGTGCCAGGTCCCTTCTGCATGACAGCCCCGGACAGCCTCACTTCTGTCTAATCATTCTCCTTCTCATCTCCCAACCACTTTTTTTTCCCTTTTTAATATTTATGGTGACGTACGCTGTCTATGGGCTTCCCTGGTGGCTCAGACAGTAAAGCATCTCCCTGCAATGCGGGAGACCTGGATTCGATTCCTGGGTCAGGAAGATCCCCTGGAGAAGGAAATGGCAACCCACTCCAGCACTCTAGCCTGGAAAATCCCATCGACGGAGGAGCCTGATAGGCTACAGTCCATGGGGTCGCAAAGAGTCGGACACGACTGAGCGACTTCACTTTCACTTTACGCTGTCTATACCAGGACCCACAGCGTGCCAGGAACTGCTTTTCAAAAGATTTATAATTTTCCATATGGCATGACTTTATGGCAGAACCTGAAGAGTCTGCATCATAATTCTCTCCATGGGGCTTGCCAAAAACTGTACATGGTCTCTTTCCCAGTGCTGATACCTCCAGCACCACTTTAACTGTGCTTGTACAGGCTCTTCCATCGCTTTCGTAACTGGCAGATTCAGGGAGATACAGGAAGTGATCTGACTAGTGCATCTTAAGATCGTGTGCTGGGCCTCACACCTCCATTTGCTGACACCGAGAGGGGCCCTCTCTGTGGTACAGCCCGAGTCGGCACTTCTTGTGTCAGAGCCTGGACCTGCTGCAAAGTCCTGTCCATCTCTGGGCTGAATCAAAGCTGGCAGCTTTTCAGGTCTCCTGGTATGTGGTTTGGAGTACTTCTACATGCGGACGGTGCCTTGAGGACCCAAGGAATCCCACCAAGCGTTACGCTTCCTTCTCTGAGGTGGAAGGTGCAAGGTGCTATTATTTGTTCTTCGCTTTAAAAAGACCATCTGAGCAACCAGGGACTCAGAGGTTAAAGCATCTGCCTGGAATGTGGGAGACCCGGGCTCGATCCCTGGGTCGGGAAGATCCTCTGGAGAAGGAAATGGCAACCCACTCCAGTACTCTTGCCTGGAGAATCCCCACGGAGGGAGGAGGCTGGTAGGCTACAGTCCATGGGGTTGCAAAGAGTCGAAGACGACTGAGCGACTTCACTTTAAAAAGACAGATTTATTTATTTGGCTGTGCCAGGTCTTCATTTCAGCACTCGGGATCTTTGATCGTCATTTCAGCATGTGAACTCTTAGTTGTGGCGTGAAGTGAAAGTGAAACCAAGCCGCTCAGTCATGTCCCACTCTTTGTGACCCCATGAATTATACAGTCCATGGAATTCTCCAGGCCAGAATACTGGAGTGGGTAGCCATTCCCTTCTCCAGGAGATCTTCCCAACCCAGTGATCGAACCTAGGTCTCCCCATTGCAGGCAGATTCTTTACCAGCTGAGCCACCGGGGAAGCCCAAGAATACTGCAGTGGGTAGCCTATCTCTTCTCCAGCGGATCTTCCTGAATCCAGGAATTGAACCGGGGTCTCCTTCATTGCAGGTAAATTCTTTACCAGCTGAGCTATCGGGGAAGCCCAGGCAAACTCTTATTTGCATATGAGGGATCTAGTTCCTTGACCAGGAATCAAACCCAGGCCCTCTGCCCTAAGAGCACGGAGTCTTGGCCCCTGGACCACCTGGGAAGTCCCTACTGGTCCTTTGCTGTGGTTGCCCCGGCGTGTTCCAGATCACTGCAGCTCCTGAAAGTCAAACTGGTGTGACTGGTCCCTGAAACTTCACTGGGCTTACCCCCTCACCCTTTGGAGTGTGTGGATCCATAGCATACTAGCTACTTCTTGTTCATTCATTCTGATGAGCACGAGGTTATTGATACAGCAGACCAATGCAATCTTTTGCAAGATAGGGGGCCAGTTCAGGTCTTTGGGGCCTATGATTAGACAGGGGCCTGAAGAGTGAATATATTTCTGGGGTAAGACTGTGAAGGTATACTATTAGCCATTCCAACTGAACACAAACTATTTTTTAAAGATTTATTTTGGCTGCACCGGGTCTTAGCTGCAGCATGTGGGATCTAGTGCCCTGACCAGGGATAGAACCCAGGCCTCCTGCATTGGGAGCATGCAGTGTTAGCCCCTGGACCACCAGGGAAGTCCCTGTAAACTGTTTTTGATCCCCTTTCCTGTTAAGGATAGAATGTAATGCATTTGCTAGATCGGTGGCCAAGTACTATGGACCGAGGAGTACTACGGACTGAGGCCGTGATGATCTCCACTAGCCAGACTATCACATTTGTCATGGAAGCTGTGATTCTGGCTAGAACTTGACTGGATTTGCGCTGTCATCTCTGAGATCTGTCTTGTTTTTGCAGGGGCCAAACTGGTCAGTTCCATGGAACTGTAATGAGGACCATTACCCTTTGATCCTTGAGCTTTTAAAAGGGAGCTCCAATATCTGGTACCACCCTCCCCCTCTCCCTCCCCCATTTGGGATGGGATATTGTGTGCTTTTTAACATTCTTTCTAAAGTTTTTATTTATTTGTTCTTGGCTGTGCTGGGTCTTTGTTCCTGCATGCAGGCTACTCTCTAGTTGAGGCGAGTGGGCTTCTTGCGGTGGCTTCTCTTGCTGCGGAGCATGGGCTCTGGGGCACACGGCCTTCAGTAGCTGTGTGGGCACACAGCCTTCAGCTCCAGGGGCTCAGTTGCCCCATTGGCATCTGGGATCTTAGTTCCCGGACCAGGAATCGAACCCACGTACCCTGCACTGTAAGGTGGATTCTTAACCCCTGGTCTAGCAGGGAAGTCCCAGAGATATCTTTTTTTTTTTTAATTTATTATCTCAGAAGGGAAAAGAAGACAGTTTCAGAGGCTTCCTCTCTGCCTACCCCACCACAAAATCTCTCACCTTGCAAGCCAAGGAGTCAAAGTGGGGGTTGTGGCAATTACAGTCTCTAATCGCACTTTGGGGAGTGGGGAAATGAGCACTGGGTGAATCTATGGACCCACTGGATCCACTGTGAGCCAGGCCTGGTCCAATATTCCATCTGTCACCTGGGCTGTAGGGCCCCACTAATGGGGGGCCACCACGGTACACCAGAGCTCAGCACATCTTCATCAAGCCACGCTCTGTCTTATGTCCTAGATTTACTCAGGTGGCCTCTTTCTGTGGGACATGTTTCAGGAGGACTGAGGTATGATCGCTAGATACACTTGCTTTGTGTTACTGGCTCATCCTGCGGGCTCAGTGTCTCCTTTAGTCAGTGGGTTCCGGATCTGAAAACTGACCTCCGGAAACTTGATGAGGAGTCCTGACATTTTTGTTTCACTGGGAGGATTGCCCTTGGCCTCCTGACTGTCCATTCTTGATTTCTCTGATTGTACAGCTCAAGTAGGACATTTGCTGGCTGCCCACCTATTTCGTGTTCCAGGGAACACCTTTGGAGGACTTGCTCTAGGCCTGGTCACCTGGGGCCACTCTGACCTGACCACTCATTATAATGATTGCATCTACCTCTCTTCAGATGGGTCAGCATCACCACCAGACCATGATTGTTTGGGGCTCCCTTGCCCTCGTTGCTGTTAGGGACCCTTGTGCCATGAGAGCTGACCCCACCAGCACCGGGCCCACAGGAGACCCAGGTTCGATTCCTGGGCCGGGAAGATCCCCTGGAGAAGGAAATGGCAACCCACTCCAGCACTCTTGCCTGGAAAATCCCATGGATGGAGGAGCCTGATAGGCTACAGTCCATGGGGTCGCAAAGAGTCGGACATGACTGAGCAACTTCACAACTTCACAACCCTTAATAGGGGCTTCCCAGCTGGTGCTACTGGTAAAGAACCTGCCTGACAATGCAGGAGACATAAGAGACATGACTTCGATTCCTGGGTAGGGAAGACTCCCTGGAGGAGGGCTTGGCAACCCACTCCAGTATTCTTGCCTGGAGAATCCCATGGACAGAGAAGCCTGGTGGGCTATAGTCCATGGGGTTGCAAAGAGTTGGACACGACTGAAGTGATTTAGCAGCAGCAGCAGCGGCAGCCCTTAATAGGGAAGAATGGGTTACTTCTGCAAGGCTCAGAGGGTTCAAGACAATCAAGGGATTTCAGATTTGGAGTGCATCAACTCAGATGTCCCATCTGAAATGTCAAGGGGCCATCCTCTCCCCATCAGAGCACAGTCTTGACACAGAGCTAAGTTAGGTTGAGTTTAATCTTCTTTGGAACTTGGCTGCTCTGAGCTCCTCCTCTTTGTCCGTTCTCCCACTACAGGACTTGAGGATTTCCTTTCACGCTTAGCTCTTAATTACTCTCAGCTTTTGGTTATCTTTTTTTTCAAAGGGCTAGTCAAGTTTAGCCATAGCCACCTAAATCCACTTATTTTGCTATTTCTCAGGTATCCAAATAGCTGCCCTCAGCATTGCATTGCCTTTCACAGGTGAACTATCTTAATTCATCGAAGGTGAACGTTCTAACGTTCTAACGTATTGTCAGCTTGTTGCAATCCACCTACTACTGTCGCCAGGCAGGAGAGGGGTGAATCTGCCCCCAAATCCCACCCCAGCACCTGCTTTCTCAGACTCCTCAGCCCTCGCTGCTGTAGGAGGGGTTCCCCAGCAAGCGGAACTTACTAGCACGCAAGAGGTTGATAAGGGAGAGTTCCCAGGACCCAGAAGTTGGTCTCCAAAGCTGTGTCAGTTTCCCGTTGCTGTTATAACAAATGGTCACAAACAGAGTGGCTCAGAGCAGCACAACTTTCTTACCTTACAGTTCCGGAGTTCAGAAGTTGAGAATGGGTCCGCAGGGCTGTGTTCCTTCTGAAGGCTGCAGGAAGAAGGGGTTTCCTTGCTTTTCTCTGGAGGCTTTCTGCCTTCCTTGGTTCATAGCTTCTTCCTTCCATCATTCTGACCTCTGCCTTCATTGTTTCCTTTTCCTCCCTGACTCTGACCCTTCTGCTTCCTTTAAATTCATTTTTAATTAAAGAAATTATTTCTTTACTTATTTATTTGGCTGCAGGGGGGTCTTAGTTGTGGCATGCAGGATCTTTAGTTGTGGCCTTTGAAGTCTTAGCGGCAGCATATGGAATCTAGCTCCCAGATGAAGGATCGAACCCAGACTTTCTGCATTGGGAACTTGGAGTCTTAGCCACTGGACCACCAGGGAAGCCCCTGCCTCCCTTTATAAGGGCACTTGTGATTACATTGTGCCTTCCCCCCACGGATGAGCCAGGATCACCACCCCACCTCTCAATCCTTAATAATAGTGAAGAGAATCCTTTGGCCCTGTAAACTAGCATATTCACAAGTTCTGGGGGTTAGGGTGTGGACGTCTTGGGGGGCCATCGTTCAGACCACGTAGGTGGAGCTTTGAGGCTGGATGGCCCTTCAGAATTGTTGTATGAGTGTGCTGGGCCTTTCTGTTTCCATGTCGATTAGACACTGGGTGTGCCGTGACCTTAAGCAAGCACCTGTCTTTAGCCTACGTGTGTGCCTGCTAAGTCCCTTCAGTCGTGTCCGACTCTTTTTGACCCCTGGGACTGTAGCCCGCCAGGCTTCTCTGTCCATGGGGTTCTCCAGGCAAGAATACTGGAGTGGGTTGCCATTTCCTCCTCCAGGGGATCTCCCTGACTCAGGAATCAAACCCATTTCTCTTGTGCCTCCTGCAGTGGCAGGTGGGGTCTTCATCACTAGCACCCCCTGGGAAGCCCCCGTCTTTAGTCTAGACAATCCCATAAGAGCATTGTCTGCCAGCGGTGCTGCTGACACTGGAGGCTCTGCCCTCCCGAGGGGCATCTGCGTGCCTCACCGTGGCATCCACCACCATCTCTTTTCCTCCTTCCCTCATTGGCCACACAATCTTTTACCCCTGGACATTTGTACATGCTCTTTTCCTTCATCTCCCTCTTGTCCTGATCTGGGTGCAATCACCACTTCCTCCAGGAAGTCTTCCCTGACTTCTCTATCCAGGTCATCTGCAACACAGCCCTCCGGAGCTCAGGAAGCTGCACCTGCGGTGTTAATACATCGTTAGCGTCAGACTCCCCAGGTAGAGAGAGCTCTGTGAGGCAAGGATGGGGTTTGGTTTTGTTCACTACTGCGTCCCCTTCACTGAGCACAGTGCACCTCCCACAAGTGCTCAGAAGGTATTTGTTGAATAAGTGAATGAGGGGAACTATTGCTTTCTTAATTAGGCGGATACATCAAGTTTGGCAGCATGAGTGGATAGCATTTGTCTATTTCTCCACTGATGACCATTTAAGTGTTTCCAGTGTTTTAATAGCTAGTTCGCATCATGCTGCAGTGATCATTTCCTGCATATTCTTGTCTTCCTGCCTGGAGTTTCTGCAGGACAGATTTCTAGAGACAGACCTGCAGGGCCCATGAGAGTGTCCCTGGGACGGGGGCTGGGTCCAGTCCCTCCCTGGGCAGCGGGGTCCCTGGCGAGTCCCCTGCCTGAGTTTCTACTGTGGGCACTGAAGGAGCAGAGGAAGTGGATGATGCACAGTAGGACAGAGAAGCAGGAAACAGCCCTCCAGGGGAGCAGAGGAAGCCCGATAAAGAGCCTTGGTGGCACTCCGGGTCCTGGGCTTGGGCCCCTGCAGCCCTGCTCTGTGTGTCCCCCCATTTTCCTGGACCTCTCATCAGGTCCTCCTTCAACTGAAGCTGCTGCCAACACATTTCTTATACTTGCTACCAAAAGGTCCCAGCTCTTGTAAGCTCCAATCACATCACTGATGTCTGAATATGTGACTTTTATATTTTACATGCCTTCCTTGGGAACTGAGGGGTGTGTGTGTGTGTGACAGAGACAGAGAGACTCAGAGGGAGCTGTGAAAACCTTTTTTAAAAAGTTTGTTTATTTGTATTTATTTTGGCTGTGCTGGGTCTTGGTTGCTGCACGGGCTTTTCTCTAGTTGTGACAAGCAGGGGGCTACTCTAGCTGCGGTGTGCTGGCTTCTCATTGAGGAGGCTTTCCTGTTGCGGAGCACGGGTTCCAGGGCACACGGGCTTCCGTCGTGCTGCTCCGTGGCTCTAGCGCGCTGGCTCAATAGCTGTGGCGCACGGGCTTAGTTGCTGTCACGTGGGCTTTGGATTAGGGATCGAACCAGGGTCTCCTGCATTGGTAGGCAGATTCTCTACCACTGAGGCACCAGGAAAGCCCTGTGATAAACTTTTGTATATATTCCAGAGGCCTCTGAAAAGACGATGCCTTCTCTGGGGCAAGTGGTGCAAAGCGACATTTATACTATAAGCTTATCAGCGTTTCCTGAGGTTTGCGACAGGAGCTGGAGGCAGGCTGTTCTGGGAGAGTCTTTTGTGCACCTGCCCCACTGGCTCAGACAGTAAAGAATCCGCCTGCAGTGCGGGAGCCCTGGGTTCCACCCCTGTGGTGGGAAGATCCCCTTGAGGAGGAAACGGCAGCCCACTCCAGCATTCTTGCCTGGAGAATCCCCAAGGACAGAGGAGCCTGGCAGGCTACAGTCCCTGGGGTGGCAAAGAGTCACACGACTGAGCGGCCGCGCGCGCACGTGGACACACCCGCCCTCCCCATCATGTTCCTGTAGGGGCAGCAGAAGCTCTCTGACCCGACTGAGTGGCTGAGGGTTGATCCACGTAGGGGACCCACAGTCCCAGCGTCATCCCACGTACTGGGCCCTGGTTCTTAGCAGGAGCACACGGGAGCCAGCTCCATGTGCCCCCAGCGCCCAGCACAGTGCCTGGCACGTATGGCGGCTCAGGAAACCTGGTGGGGATGAGTGCCCATGGCCTCTCCTCTTATGGACCTTTCTTTTTTTTTTTTTTAACGTTTTTTTTTTCCTTTTTAGCCTCACTGTGAGGCATGTGGGATCCTAGTTCCCTGACTGAACCTGAGTCCCCTGAAGTGGAAGCACAGAGTCTTAATCACTGGGCTGCCAGGAAAATCCTTTTCTCAAAAAAAAAAAAAAAAAAAAAATATATATATATATATATAAAATTTTATCTTTTGGCTGTGCCCTGCAGAAAGTGGGATCTTAGTTCCCAATCAGGGATCAACACTGAAACCCCTGCATTGGAAGGTCAGAATCTTAATCACAGGGCAGCCAGGGAAGTCCCTTATGCATTTTTTTTAACCCATCTTTTTTGACATAGAAAAGCTGTTGCATCTCCAGGTCTCAAAGCCCTTCTGTGGCTTCCCGTTGTTTCTAGCACAAAATCCAATCTCCTTATCACCACGAAGAGGTGCTGCCCTCCCCACCCTGCACACAGGAGGCAAGAGCCCTGTGGAAATTCAAGCCCACTCTGCCTGGGGGTAGGGGCGGGGTTGGGGATTCCTTGGAGGAGTGTCCTTGGAGGCAGCCTTATGGGATGACTTTCCTCTCAGCCCTCAGGCTCCCGAGGCCGGTCACTCCCTGCCCCAGATCAGGGCCCTCAGCCCCACCCTGGGCCCTGCAACCTCACAGACCCCATTAGGTCAGCAACCCTGGCTGCAAACCCACGGAGAGCCTGAGCCCTAAGAAATAATGGCGAACCTGGTCCTTGTGCCATTCATTCTCCTGTGACCCAGGCCTCCTCCAGGGTGGATGCGGGGCTGGGGGCCGAGGGCACCTGCTTGGTGGGAGGTGCAGACGGTGTCTCCAAGTGAAATGCCAAGTGGAGATGAATGACTCCTGAGTTGTGGGCACCGGCTACATGAGGCCTGGGTTGAGCCGGGCGGGGCCTGGGGGCTTGGACCCCCAGCCGCTCCCCCCACCCCTTCAAGGGGCAGGGCTGCGGGCTCTTCACCTTCACCCAGGTGCCCAGAATTTCCCAGAAACAGTTGCCTCGGCTTCATGCCTGAAACCTCAAACACAAATAATTTTCAATTTGCCTGGGAGTTTCAATCGCACAATCCAATGTTAAATAATAGATTAGATGCCTCAGGGAGAGAAACAGGATTTAAGCAGAAGAAATAAATAAAAGGAAAAGTAAAATTCAGCACATGGGCTTGGAAAGTAAGAATGCAGCTTTCCTTCCTGACCTATCCGCCTCCACTGCCCTGGCCCATCCTGCCTGGCTGGGTCGTCTTTCCCGAGTTAGCCCAAACTGCCCTTCGCCCACCTGGGTCTCCCCACCAGCAGGTCCCAGCCCCACTGCCAGGCTTTGTACCCCAAAGAGAGGTCCGACTCGAAGCCCAGGTGACACCACCTAGCCCGCAGTCAGGCTACACACAGCGGTTCCAGATAGTCAGGTAGACACAGACTGTCCCAGGTGACAGGCAAGTGACAGGAATGACGTGCTGGGGTTGGGTGCAGACACAGGTGTGGGAGGAGGGCGTCCTTAGGCCAAGAGGAAGCTGAAGAACGTATGTCTGTGAGACATTGACTTTCTACAAGCTCTGTGCTCCCCGTCGTCTGCTCCCCTCCCCAGCCAGCTACAGTCGGTTCTTGTCATGACAAGAAACCACACCATCTCCAAGGTCACAGACTCCCAATGCCCACCTTACTTCCTCTACAGACACCTCCACCTTCCCCCTGCCGGCAGCCCTTCTTGTTGAGCCCAGATCCCTTGGGCCACTACTTCTGTCTCCCTTCCCTTCTTTCCACCCCCATGTGCCCAGCAGGAGTCTAGTTCTAACCTTTTTCTGCAGAAGCATGAGAGCACACTGGGGGATACCAGGGCCAGAATGCCAGGGGCTGAATCTTGGAACATTCTCTTCATAGCTGTGTGAGCTTGGGCAAATTACATAACCTCTCTGTGTGTCAGTTTCCTCTTCTGTAAAAACTGGGAGGATAAATGACTGTACCTACCTTTCAGGGTTGTGGTGACGATTACATAAGGTAATATATATGAAATGCTTAGAGCAGTCTGCAGTATAGCAGTAAAGCCAGAATTCTTAACATTGCTTCAAGGGCCTACAAGGGAACGAAGCAGAATCCTGGTGGTTCAGTGATTAAGATTCCATGCTTCCACTGCAGGGGACATGGATTCAATCCCTGGTTGAGGAATTAAGATCCCACATGGAAAAAAAGATGA
Organism: Capra hircus; assembly: GCF_001704415.2. Lineage (NCBI taxonomy): Eukaryota > Metazoa > Chordata > Mammalia > Artiodactyla > Bovidae > Capra > Capra hircus. The sequence continues at coordinate 45,233,451 of NC_030825.1, read as the reverse complement.
GGGTACTCGACAAGCAGAGAAGTGCATGGATTCAGGATACCCTTAGGGCACGGAGAGAATGACCTCCAGGGCCAGTCAGGGATGGAAGGCTGATGAGAGGCCTGGGGAGGAAAGCTGGGAGAGATGGGAGGTGCCCTGACACAGCCAGCAGGGGTGCGGTCTGAGGTCAGGGCTGGAGGTGCCGGTTTGGGAGTCCACCAGACAGCGGAGTGTGTCTGGCGAGCTGGTCCAGGGAGCATGTAGATTGAGGGGTAACTGTCAAATTCAGAACATGGGATAGCTGGGGACTCAGAAGCGAGCCATTTCTGTGGGTGGGGGGACTGGCAGGCAGACCACAGTGGGGTCAAGAGCAAAAGGCTGGAGGATGCGTGAGGTGGCGAGACAAGTTTTACAGAGAAGGAGCAGACAGAAATGGGGCCAGGGCTGGAGGGCCTCTTTGGTTTGGGGGCTAAGGCTCCTTTGGTTTTGAAGACAGGGCGCTGCTGAAGCCTAATGAGCCAGCAGAGAGAGGGCAATGCCTCTGAGGAGGAGACAAGGGGCTGGGCTCTGAGAGGGATTGGAGGGTGGACCCTGGCAGGGCAGGGGGAGGGGGCAACTGGGCTCAGTGCACTTGGAGCATCAGTTTGACAGGAGACGTGAGGGCCTACCTGGCCCTCCCCTTCCTTGCACTGCAGTAAGGCACTCTGTCAGTTCTGCACATTTCTGTGTGTGTGTGCGTGTGCGCGCGCGTGCATGTGCGTGTGTGTTCCCATCTAGGCATGTGTGTGCCGATCTAGGCATGTGTGTATGTGTGTGCGCACCCGTGTGAACACGTGTGTGCGCATCCATGTGAACATGTGTGTGTGGTGGGGCTGAGGCCACAGAAGGCTCGGGTCACCCTCATGCACAGTGGAGGACGGATGCTTGCAGGCTGTTGGTAGCCCTGAGAGGTTGTGATGGCGAGTGTACGGAGAGCCCAGTGAGTCCTCGCCCCTTGCAGCTGAGGGGGCAGGCTGCAGGGGTTGGCTGATTTGGGGTTTGCCAGGGTCAGGAGACAGCAGGAACAATGGCCAAGGTGGGTCAGGGTGTGCCCCCCATATAAGCTTGCCAAAGAGGGGAGTGAAGCCAGCAGGCCTGAAGGCAGCACCGCAGCTGACCCCTGACCCTTCTGTCCGTGTGGACTGGTCTGTGCCCTCCAGGGCTTCCTGAAAGCTTACCGCCCCATTAGACCCATGAGGGGCGCTGGGGATGTTTGGGGTCCTCCGGAGCTGGTGGGTTTGAGACTGACCTCCACAGTCTGCCTGGAGAGAGAGTTGGGGAAGCAGGGTCCCTGCGGCCCCAAGGCTGGGAGGGGCAACGGGCAGAAGACCAACAGTCTCCTCTGTGTCTGGGGCACGCTCCGGACCGCAAGAGCTACACACAAGCGGGGCGTTGCTGCCACCTCGTGGACCGGTCGGGGATGCTCAGGCCGCGGATCGGGAGTGAGGATTTAGCGCCCTCTGGTGGCCTAGTGCTGTCTCTGCCTGAGAAGGCGTGCGCCCTGCCGCGCCCCCTTCCGCGCCCGCTTCTTGAACTGCCTTGAGGTTGACCGGGGCGGGGCGGTGGGCGTGCACAAAAGCGAGGGCGCCCAGTCCTCCGGGTGGGATTCCGGCACCAGGTGCGGTTGCTGTGCAGCTCTGGGCGGGAGTCCTTGTGCCTCGGTCTTTTCATCTATAAGGTAGAGGCGTGGTCAGAGCTGCCAGGAGGGCTGTATCAAGCAGCGCGTGGGAGTGGCCAGCATCGCACCTGCCCATCAAGAGCGCTTGATTCATGCCGGCACATCCTGGGCCCCACGGTTTGGAATTACTCACTTTGACCTCTGACCCCGGACCCTTGTTCTGGGCTTCAGATGCTCTCAGGAGCAGCCCTCCAGCCTACTCTCTCCCCTCCCCTCCTCTTTCGGAGGCCGTCCGAGAGGTGGGGGAGGGGACGGAGGTTCCCAGGTGGCCCCAGCTCCTGCAGACCCCTGGGCACTGTCTGCTGTCATTTTGCAACTGAATCTCCTGTGCAAAGGGCCCTTCTGCACAGCGTGAGAAGTCAGGGAGCAGCACCGGCCTCACCGTCAGGCGCACCATCCAGAGGAACCAAAGCTCAGGGCTCGCAGGCCCTCTCCCTCGCCTGGGCCCTGTAGACCCTGGAGGCCGCCCTCTCCAGCAAGAGGAGCCAAGGCTGACACATGCCGCCAGCCTCATTCAGGGTCATTGTACCCACCAGCATGGGGGCCCAGAGATGGGGCAGGATGATTTCAGCCCTGCTCAGCCCCAGACCCATCCACCCCCAGGTCCTGGAGATGACCCTGGTCCACTCCTAGGGCCCTGTGCTTAGTGCTTAGTTGCTCAGTCGTATCCGACTCTTTGCGACCCCAGGGACTATAGCCCACTAGGCACCTTTGTCCATGAGGATTCTCCAGGCAAGCATATTGGAGTGGGTTGCCATGCCCTCCTCCAGGGGATCGTCCCAACCCAGGGATTGAACCCAGGTCTCCTGCATTGCAGGCTGATTCTTTACCGTTTGAGCCACCAGGGGTCCTGGGGCCATGGATCAACACTAATCATCCTGTCCCAGCTGTGGTTCCCCAGCACTGGGTGAGGTGGGGCACATACTAGGAGGAAATTCCCTTGGTTAGCCATGCGTGCTCCCCAGAGAGGAGAGGGCTGAGAAGATGGTGGGAGAGAGAGGAGACCACCTCCTGCCCTCAGGTCTCTCCTGAGTTCCACCGAGGGGACTCAACCTGAGGATGGAATTGACAAGCCCTGCCTGGAAGGGGAGAGGATGCTGGACAACTGTCCCTCCATCCACTGCTCACCCATCACTATCTGGATGGCCAGGGCCCATGGTGACAGCAAACGGGAGAGTTTTGTCTTGTCTTGGAGCCACAGGTGCCACCTGGCTTGACCTGGCATCTCCTCTCCCCAGAGACTATGGGGCTCACAGGTCTCATGGGGACCCTAGGTTTGTGGGACAGCTATTCTCTTTAACCGGCTTCCCAGGTGGACTAGTGGTAAAGAACCAGCTTGCCAGTGCAGGAGACAGAAGAGATGTGGGTTCAATCCCTGGGTCAGGAAGAGTCCCTGGAGGAGGGCACGACAACCCACTCCAGTATTCTCTCTTGCCTGGAGATTCCCACAGACAGAGGAGACTGGTGGGCTACAGTCCATGGAGTCGCAAACAGTCAGACATGACGGAAATGACTTAGTATGCATGCCTTCTCTTTAATACTCAGAGAACCGGGCTCATGTCTGGGGAGGTCTTAGCCACTGTCAGGAAAAAGGCCTTGTGGGACTTCACTGTGGGTTGCTCCCAGAAAGGGCCCATTTGGAGGACCAAGTCCGTAAAGGGCACTGGGGTTCAGTGGTTACTTTTTCTAACTTGATGGACCTGCATGACCCCTGGGGGGAGCCTGTAGCCCCTTCTTGGGTCCCTGACCCAAACGGCCCCCTTCAGACTCTACCCCACAAAATGGTGAACAAAGGAGGACTGTCCACAGTACCCCCAACCCCTCAACGCATATATAGGCTCACACACATGTACACATACTCTCACCCCAGACACAGATGCCCATAAGACAGACCCCTGCCACACCACTCACAAAATACACATACACAGACTCGCATGCTACCCTCCTCCCCCAGAAATACGCACACACTTTCCTATGTCAACAGTTAAGTCCATTGTCTCCAAGCGCTAGGGCTAGATGAGGCTGGGCTTGGGGGCTGGAGCTGGGTCCAGGACCACCTCAGTGGATCCAGGGTGAGGTCTCAGGGCTGGGCTTCTGGAGCTTGTGCTGGGGACCATCAAATGGTGATCACGATCATTGCCTGGACTGCATCCCCGGCCACTGGCACCAGAAGGAAAGACCCTCTTTGATGGATGTTTTGTGAGTGCATGCATGCTCAGTCACTTCAGTTGTGTCCGACTCTTCAGTCATGTGTATGGACTGTAGCCCACCAGGCTCCTCTGTCCACGGGGATTCCCCAGGCAAGAACACTGGAGTGGCTTTCCACGCCCTCCTCCAGGGGATTTCCTCAACCCGGGGATGGAACCCCAGTCTCCTGCATCTCCTGTATTGGCAGGCAGGTTCTTTACCGCTAGCGCACCTGGGAAGCCTGTGTTGTGTGTGCACATCTGCCCAACCCAGGCCTGGTTGTCTCTGTGAGTTGACACAAGGTATCCTTTCCTACTTTCCAACACACACACACACACACACACACACACACACACACACACAACACCATGGAAGGATGGTCCCCGGGGCAATCCTGATCGTCTCCAAGCAGCAGTACCAGGTGAAGGCATCCTGCAGGCTGCCCCAGCCTGGCTTCTGGTTCTCTCTTTGTTGAGCAGACCAGTGACATTGCCATGTGCGTACGTACTAAGTCGCTTCAGTCGTATCTGACTCTGTGAGGCCCTATGGACTACAGCCTGACAGGCTCCTCTGTCCATGGGAATCTCCAGGCAAGAATACTGGAGACACATTTGTCAAATGTGTCCTCGACCAGAGACACTGTTTCTACACAATGAATTCTGCCTCACTTTGTGGGCACTGCAGCCCAGAAGAGGCACTTTCTGGGTCATGGTGAGCCAGGCTCTCCCTGCCTCTTCTCACATTGACCTGGCCCTGGCCTGCGTGTGGGTCAGCCTCGCAGCCTCTTCCTGCCTTCCACACCTTCAAGTCTCGGGCCCTGACCCCGGCCTCCTCCCTGCCCCTCTGAATTCCTTCTGTCCTATGGCCCAGGTCGCTGTCAGCTGCAACTCAAGGAGAGGCCTTGCCCTACTCAGCATTCTTGGATGCCTTTGGCCTGGAGCAAGAAAGGGGCAGCCTAACTCCCTTGTTCTACTACTCTTAAACTTTCTAGAGCCCCAAAAGAGAGATGGAGTAAGCATGAGCCTGGCTGGGATCCAGGAGCTTGTTTCACCCTGAGGACCAGCAGCATCCTGTCAGGGTCTGGGAGATTCCCCCTTAGCACATGGGAACAGATAGAGAGCAATCTCCTGGGAGGGATCCGCAGACAGGCCACAGAAAGACCCAGGAGGGCCTGCGGCAGACTACTGGGGGACAGGCTGACAGAAAGATGAGGCCCAAAGTGTCTGACAGACAGACAGGGCCCTAGAAACAGCCAGGCTGCACTTCCCATTAAAACAAGACCCCAAAACTGCCACGGTCATGCCCACACTCAGAGCTCCACCACTTTCTCTGAGACCTTTCAATAGTCACCCTGGCTTTTGACAATTTCAGAACCATTTCTGCATGTGACAGTGTAAGCTTTTGGAGGAGGTGGTTCCTCTACAGCTTCTCCCCTCCCTCCGTCAGTTCAAATAGAAGCAGGCAACCCTGGCGGCTTTGAGGTGGTTCTGTCAGATGAATGAAGTCAGGGATCAAGGCCAGTGTTAGGGGGTCTGCAGATGACATCATTGGGCCAAAGCCCTACTTATCCCGAGGTTCAGAAAGCCAGAGACAGGACTTCCCTGGTGGACCAGTGGTTAACAGTCAGCTGGCCAATGCAGGGAACATGGACTCGATCCCTGGTCTGGGAAGATTCCACGTGCCTCAGGGTAGTTAAGCCCATGCACCACGACTTCTGAACCTGGGTCCTCTAGAACCCGAGCTCTGCAACAGGAGAGCCATTGCAATGAGAAACCCTCTTACTGCAACTAGAGAAAGCTTGTGCACAGTAACAGAGACCCAGCACAGCCAATAAAATAAAATAGAAAAGAAAGCCAGGGGTGGCATCATTCTCACCTGGAAATGCCGCATCCCCTGAGACCCATGTGCAGCCTAGCATTGGCCGCAGGGGCAGCCCCAAAGGACAGTTGGTCTAGAGAGCTTGTCAGTGCTCTGGCAGTCCCAGAAGGCCCCCACAAAGTGCACTGATAGAAGGGCCTCCACGGGGACAGGTCTGTCTTCTTTCAGGATGAAGTGTGCCGGTACCGAGATCTCAGCACCTCGTTGGTGGCGTCCTGGCCTTGGGAGCCTGGGTGGAGATGCTACTGCGGGCCCTGAACCGGCACTGCTGGGGCCTCTGCTTCTTCTGCGCAGGCCCTGGGCGGGGGCTGCAGGCGCCTGGCTCCCACCATCCTCCCAAGGGGGAAAGAGCCCCAGAAAGCCCCGGGGAAGGGTCCCTGTGCTCCCACACCAACACACAAAGTATAGACACCCCTGCTCTGGAAACCATGTGCTTTATTTCAAACCTCATCCAAGGGAAACTCCCCCCTGGGTCGTAGAAAAGCTGCAAACCCTGCGGTTTGGTTCAAGGCAATGCTAAGGGAAATCCCTTACTGCTGGGGCCCTCGTCCGCTGGGCCTCAGACTTCCCTGGTCATCCTGACTCTTCACGGAGCTGGGTGTGGGCAGCCGGGACTCTGGAGTGTCCAGCTCACCACCCTCCCCACCAGCCCCCAGCATCTTCCTTATTTGAGGAGTATGGGAGGGGGTTATGGGACAAGGACCAGGGTCTGGTCCAAGGCCTGGGCCTCTGTCCGCCCCCCGCCCCCTGAAGGGCCTGCGCCACCCTCAGGGCCTCCTCAGAGCCCTGTTGCTCTGGGTACATCTCAGCTCCCAGATGAGGACCCAAGGGGGAGTGGGATGCCCCTGCGGACCGGTGAGTGGTGGCGCCGGCCCCGGCCCTCAGTACAGGTCTGCAAAGGGCTTGGAGTAGTTGAACATCAGGTAGTCCATGTAGTAGAAGTCGTAGGTGCGCTGCCGCTGCAGGGTAGAGAGCTGGGCGAAGTACTGGTGGGTGATGCGGGCTGTCGTCCGCGCCTCCTCCGAGTGCCGGTCCTTGAACCGCGGGAAGGTTAGGTTCCGCGGCGCGTGGATGAGGCTCAGGAAGAAGTTGGCATCGTCCTCCATGCTCTCAAACTTGCCCACAAAGTCATAATCGATGAGGCAGGGGCTGCAGAGCCGGCTGACATGGTCCCAGTGGATGTCCATGCCCACCGGCCGGTGCACGTCCAGCAGGTACTGCACGAACTCGGGGAACCGCACGCCCGAGCCCGTCCGCAGGGCCTCCCGAGAGGCGTTGGCCCGGTAGCGGGCCAGGATGGCCTTGCCGAAGACGGGGTGGTAGTAGCTATTGGGGTGCTCGAACTTGTCGCGGAAGGCGGAGACCAGCCTCTCGAAGGGCTCGCGCACGAAGAGCATCTTGGTGTAGGTGCTGAGGCGGTGGAGGATGCCCTGGCGGTCGAAGGTGTCCAGCCGCTTGAGGGCGCTGCCGTAGTGCACGGCGTCGTGCTGGATGTCGGCGGTGGACGAGGCCAGCCCGGCCAGCACCATGAGCACGCGCTTCCAGTTGGAGCAGCCTGCCTTGGGCACCTCGCAGTACAGCACGCGGTGGCGGTCCTCCACGAAGATGCGGGACACGTGGCGGGGCGTGACCGCCCTGCGGCTGCTGCTCGCGCGGTACTTGGCGCACGCCTCCCGCATCACCCGCTTGCGCTCCCGCTGGGTCTCGCGCAGGCTGGCCCAGCGGCCGTCCAGGGCCCCGGGGGCCGGCCGGACCAACGTGCGGGCCGAGCTGTTGGCGGGGAGGGCCGCCGCAGCCGGCATTTTCTTGATGAGCAGCCTTCGGCGGCGCTGCCGGGGTCGCAGACGGGCCCCCACGTTTAGCTGAGCTTGAGGGTCCTGGGACATCCGCAGGCTCAGGCCCCGCGGGGCGCGGCTGGACAAGTCTCGGGTGACCCTCTCCGTGGCTGCCTTAAAAGGACCATCCTGGGAACTGCCTGGTGGGAAGTCCTGGGGCAAGAAGAGAGGTGGTTAGCAGCGTGGACAGATCGGCTGGGCACTAAGGCGCCCAAGGGACCAGGCACTCGCCAAGGCCGGGGTCCCTGCCTCCTCTGTGGACTGAGGTTTTTCTCAAATGAGGGCGAAGCGGACAGCCTGGCCCTGCAGGATGCGACCCCTTTGGTCTGAGCTCGCATACAGTCGCCAGAGCCCCGTCTCCCCTCAAGGGCCGTGGTGTGTGTCTTGGGGTGGGGGGTGGGGGGGGCAAGTGTTACTTTGGCCACGAGATGGCGCAGGTCTCCCAGGAACAACCTCCTGGCGAGGAGGCGAAGGGGAAGCTGGTGGCCTGAAGGAACCAGGCTCAGATTTAACGCTTCTATTAGCACAGGCGGGAGCCGCCATCCACGGGAAAGGGAAATTCATGGGTCCAAGGTCCCCGGCTTTGTTCCCAAGGCTCCTGGGAAAGGCAGGACACATTTTTCTTTCCAAGAATAGATTTAATGTGAGCTCTGAATTTCTTCCCTGGCCTCCCCAACCTTCCCCAAGCCGCCCATGCTGAGATTTATCAAACTCTCAGAACTCACGTTGTGCGGCTGCTGTGGCCTGATGCTGAACTTTATTCCTAAAAAGCAAACAGAGAGGATAGTATTGGCAGTGGAAGTACCACGTGGTCTCCTGTGAGCAGTGGAACCCGCCTGTAAGTTCCTGACTGTGGGTGCCTGGGCTGGTGGGCACTTGGTGTGAGCTCGGTGAAAAAACAGTTCAGGGGGCCAGGAGGAGACGCAAGGCATGGTGCAAGTGCCCCTCCACTTCCCTGGCCCACGTGGAGAGCAGAGGGTGCAGCAAAGACTTGGTCCCGCTGGCTCCCGCCTGATGTTAACTTCTGAGCATCCTACATCCTAGTGTGACCTGGAGAGTCCAGAAGGTGCCTCGCCCACATCCCTGCTCAATGGAGCAGCTGGGAACCTCACAGGCTGCCCCCACCTCACACTGTCATTGAGACATATGGAAGGGAGCTTCAGGAAGATCTGTCCATCTTCTCTCTGTGCCCTGGCTCCGTGAATATGGCACACTTGTGTCTGTACTTGGCACACAGGTCTGGGAGTGGACTCATTCCCCTTGGACTGGGGCCTCCCCACTGGCTCTGGAAAGTTCCTTCACCTCAGCATCTGCTTTGCAATTTGGGCCCCTAGCTGGTCCTGGAGCTCTAGGGTGAGCTGATCTCATTCTGCCCACCCTGGTTTCCTCCAAAGGGCGGAGGAGAGCCCCAAATAGTGACTGATCGCCCAGCAAGCCCTTACTGGGGACTAGGAGGCGATGGAGAGAGATCAGGGCATCACTGGCCACACCTCGGATCATCCCCTCTGCCCCCACCAAGGAGGTGCTTTGTCTGCACTGGGGCTGGGGTCATTCAGGACGAGCAAGCTTTGGAGAGGCAAATCTTTGGCCAGGAAGAGAGGATTTGGCCTATTTGAAGGGAGTTCCTGCGAGGATGAGAGGATTTCCTTCAAGGAGGCGGTGCTATTTAGAAGTCTTGGCCTCCTTCCCCGTCCCTACCGGGCCATGGAGGCATTGGGCTCTTCCCACCCCTGTGCCATGTGAGTGGACATGGCTTCTCTGAGGGTTTCCCACAAGCCGCAGTCACAATCAGAACCAACGATCCTTAAAACAAGCAGAGAGCTCCAGCTCCCAGCTGGCACAATGGGGCACTGCATAAACCATACCTGGTTGAGTTCTGGCTGCTGCTTGGGGGTGGGGGTGGGGTTGTTCTGGAGACACTTCCCCTGCTGGGTCTGTGTACTCTGCAGAGGTCCAGTGTCTGGAGCCCAGCTGGCCAGGGGACACCCAGGCTCTCTGTCCCTCACCCAGGGACTCTGCTGATTCCTTGTGAGGTCCAGTTTTACAGGTGCAGACCCTGCTATGACCCTGGCCTTATACTGCTCAGTCTGAGCATGTGCCCACAATTCTTCATTCATCAGCAAATGAGAGTGGGAGGCTGTGAGGACACCTCTGGGCTGGGAAACCTAACTTCCCTGAGCCTGCCAGGACCTTTCCCAAGACCCCAAAGAGGTGCAAGTGAAGGCACAGCTTGTCACAATGCATCTTTCTTCTGCTACAGTGTTCTTCTTTGACCTCTTTGTCCAGGGACTGGCCCTTCCCTGGGTAAAGGGCAGAGTGTCCATACCTTTCTGGGTATCCCCCAGCTTATGAGCATTATGTGTGCGTGTGTGCATGGGTCAGCTCTGGAACAGGCCTTCCTGACTCTTCCATGGAGAGGGGCAAGCTCCATGTAGAACTGACTGCACCCCTCAGGAGGGTGGGGTGTGAGCAGTGGGTGCTTGACCTTGAGGCAGAAGCCTCTAGAATTAAGCCCCTCACCAGGATCCCCTAGTCAGCCCACAGCCTCCTTCCCTTGGCTAGCCACCTCCCACCCCCGCTGCACTCTCTCATCTCTTCATGCGGCCTGTCCCCAGCATGAGCTTCCTAAGCTCATTTCCAGCTGATACTCCACCAGAAGGGCTCCTCTGCACACTCAGTTTTCCTCCACACTGCCGGGTTTCCTTAATTATTTTTTTCTGGTGACGGCAGCTGGCTCTGTTAAATCACCTCTCCTCCTCAGAGTCTCAGATACGGGAATTTACTCTGCTTGTCAATCCTGTCAGCTTGTCAAGGTGCAATGGTGCTTATTTATATTCCTTTTCTGGAGCAAATGAGTCATGCCAGATTTGGCTGAGAATGGGGCTGAGGAGCCACTTACAGAAGGCATCTTGCCAGCAGGCAAAGTGAGACAAGGATGCGCTTACAGAGGTCACAGCTTCTACAGCCCTGACCTCCCACTGGCACCATTCCCTCAGCCTGGAGGGTGGTGGACTGTGAGGCCTGACCCATTTTTATCTGTGCAGACTTCACAAGAGGGCCCTGAGCCTAAGGGCTTTCCAAGGCTGGTCAGGCCAGATCTCTGAGCGCGGACTGGCAATAAAGTCCTTCCTGACAGAGCCCAGGGCTGCGTGAGTCTCCTGACCTCTTGGGCACTTTTCCCCAACAAAGCTAACCTGGCCGCAATTGCCCCCTTTGAAAAAAAGGATTACCTTGTGGAAAACCCAATAACAGATTTTATATGGAGCTTGAGTTTGCCACAAGCTGAATGGTCATGACCCTTAAACTTATGGCAGCTTGTTTGCAAAGACTGTGAGCCCATCCCATTTGGCCACTTTGGAGTAAAGAAACTTAACAGTGGAGTGTAACAGAAATGGCCCCATTGGCCAGAGGCTAAGTGTCCCTACTTTTTCCATCAAGGAAGTGGCTCTATATCCACTGCTCAGATAAAGGGTGAAACAAAGACCACCTGCAGCTCTAAGACGTGACAGCTAGGAGATGTCTTGGGCATCTGAGACTTGGGTGGCGGTTGGGGCGGGTGTCTGTGCATTCCCCAGAGGACTGAATTTCAGGACCCTGGACAGCTCTGGGGAGCCAGCCAGGGGAGTGCCTCTACTGCACAACCAGGAAAGTACTGCCACCAGGGGCCCTGGAACCCATGCCATGGGGAACCTGGAGGGGGCTTCGCCTCACTATAAGACCACCTGCCAAGCCCCCCAAAAGGTGTACAACATAGATAAAAGCCACAGCCCCGCCCTCTCTTCCATCCAGTGTCACCATGCTGCCTCTCATCTCCTGTCCCCGACCTTCACTCTGCAACAGGAACCCCCAGGGCCAGTCATGTATACACTCTCCTTTCAGTGTCTGAGTCTCCTGTCCTCTCCCTTCAGCATAATATTAACAACCTTTAAGGGAGCCCTCTCCCCCCATACAGTAAGAAATAAACCACCACTTTCTCTCTCTGGACAGAGGACATTCGCAGAGTGGTTGAAACACATGCAGTACGATAAGAGTGAGCATCAGTGAGAATAAACAAGGCGTGAGTTATTGAGGCTGCCAACTGTGCTCCACACTGTGAGCTCTTCATTGGCTGAAGGTTTTCTTCTGAGCGTCTGGCTGAAAAAGCTCTCTGGTTACCTGCCAAGGCGAGGCAGAGGCTGATGTGAGAGTGTGTGAGGCCAGTTTCCTATAATTAGGCCAGGCAGCCTGGACCTGAGGCAGAGCTGGGGAGGGGAGGTTTCAAGCATGTGGGCTATTGAGGGGAGGGTCCCTTGCCCACCACTCCTCTCTGAATCACAAGAGGGAGACCTGGTGGGTTGCATTCAGAAGCCTCAATCCTGGATGCCCAGGACCCACTGGGGGTAGGGGTTGGAAACTAGTCTTTCAGTCAGGTTGTGTAGACAGGCAACACTGATGTGGGTCCAAAAAGGACCCAAGTACTTAGAAAGGGCTGCCTCATGAGCCCCTGACCCCTTAGCCCCAAGTGGGTCATTTGAGGACAGTGATTGCTATTCTGGCTGCTCAAATTCTAGCCCTGGGCCCTGATGGGCAGTGGGGAGAGGGTCCTGCCACTCTAAACACTGGAACATTGGGGAAAGCATGGTCATCCAGACCCACAAAGTGGGGCAGAGATGGGAGAGAACTGGAGAGGTCACAGGGTATGAGTGGAAGTTCAAAGACCCTGACCTTTCGGGAGCTTCAGACTCATGGTCCTTGGATTCCCCAGAGGTTTCTGCACTCAGCTGGGGCTCCTTGGCTCCTTTTCCACAGCCTGGCTCTTCTAGTGGCTGAGCCTGTGTGGTGGACATCCCCATGCCCACATCCACTTATGCTGCCCATCTGGCAGGGAACTTTAGGGGTTTCAGGCTGGAGGGAGCCAGAAGGGACATTGAAGGCAAATCCCCCACTGCAGCCTGGTTCCCTCATGTGCTAGAGTCAGCCTCCAGGCATCGGTCCCACCCCAGGTTCCCTGTCAGTTGCCTCTGGGGCATGAATGTTTCCACATCCCAGTTAGAAAGAACGAGACACCTACCATGCGTGCAGGAGAAAGGCCTCCTTGCTCTGGGGCAGCTGCACAGCTGGCCAGTGTGCAGGACCTCACACAAGCGGTGATGAGCTACAGGGTGTGAAACTGGGATGCCGGCAGGAAAAAAAAAAAACGCAACCAGGGCACATGTACTGCCTTCCCACTGGGGTCAGAGAACAAACCCCAAGGGAGCTGCCAGGCTCTACTCCACAGGAAATCTGAAAGGTTTCTGAACCAGGGTCCTCCAGAGAAACAACCAATAGGATACATACATACATACATACATACATACATACATATATATATATATATATATATATATACACATTTATATATAATTTGTATATCATATAGCAGGGGGATTATTTTAAGGAATTGGCTCTTGTAATTGTGGGGGTTGGGTGAAATCTGCAGGGCAGGCCAACAGGCTAGAGATCCAGGGAAGAGCTGATGGTGCAGCTCAGATCTGAGGCCGTCTGGTGCCTTCTTTCCTCCTATGGCCTTCAACTGATTAGATGAGGCCCACCCACATATGGAGGGTAATCTGCTTTACTTGAAGTCTTTTTTTTTTTAAATTAATGAGAAGGATTGGGGGTGCTGCGCTAGGTCTCTATGGCTGCACTCAGGCTTCCTCTAGCTGTGGTGAGCTGGGGCTACTCTTTGTACAGGCTTCTCATTGCAGTGCCTTCTCTTGTTACAGCATGGACTGTAGGTGCACGGGCTTCAGTATTTGCAGCAAGCAGGCTCAGCAGTCACTGCACGCAGGCCCCAGAGCACACGGACTTCAGTAATTGCAGGGTGTGGGCTCAGTAGTTATGGTGCAGGCACTTCGTCACTCCGTGGCACGTGGGATCTTCCCAGACCAGGGATCAAATCTGTATCCCCTGCATTGGCAAGCAGACTGCTAACCACTGGACCACTAGGGAAGTCCACTCGAAGTCCATTGATCTCAAGGTAATAACGTCAAAAAATTCCCTCCCTGTAACATCTAGACTGGTGCCTGACCAACTCTCTGGGCACCATAGCCTAGTCAAGTTGACATATAAACTTGACCCTCACAGGAGGCATATTAATTTCCTGCTGCTGCTGCTGCTAAGTCACTTCAGTCGTGTCCGACTCTGTGCGACCCCACAGACAGAAGCCCACCAGGCTCCCCCATCCCTGGGATTCTCCAGGCAGGGCTGCTCTAACAGAGTATCACAAGGCTAGCTGGTTTAAAAATAACGAAAAGTTATTCTCTCACAGTTCTGGAGGCCAGATGTCTGAAATGAAGGTGTCAGCAGGGCCCTGCTTCCTCTGAATGCTCAAGGGGAGCATCCTTCCTTGCCTTGTCTAGCTATCGGGCTGCCCCAGATGTTCCTTGGCTGTGGCAATTTACATCCAATCTCTGCCTCCATCTTTTTAAGTCTTTATTGAATTTGTTACAATATGGCTTCTATGTTGTGGTCTTTTGGTCAGGAGGCATGTTGGATCTTATCTCCCCAACTAGGGATTGAACTCACATCCTCTGCACTGGAAGGCAAAGTCTTGACCATGGTGCCACCAGGGAAGTCCCCCCGTCTCCATCTTCACATGATTATTTTATGTACCTGTCTACTTGTCTCTTCTCCCTTGGCCATTCTGAATTTTTTGGTTGTTCAGTCATTGTGTCCGACTCTGTGAGCCCTCACTGCCCCTCACCATCTCCCAGAGTTTGCCCAAGTTCATGTCCATTGAATCAGTGATGCCATCCAACCATCTCATCCTCCGTCGTCCCCTTCTCCTCCTGCCTTCAATCTTTCCCAGCATCAGGGTCTTTTCCAACAAGTCAGCTGTTCACATCAGGTGGCCAAAGTACTGGACATTCTGAATTAGGGCCCACCCTAATGACTTCATCTTGATGACATCAGCAAGACCCTATATATATTATGGTCACCTTCACAGGTACTAGAGGTTGAGACTTCAACCTATTTGGTGGGAAGTGGGGCACAATTCAAAGTCATAATGGGGGAGGGGGGAGTGAGTTCAGGGGGCTTTAAGAGCACTGGCTGGAACTGCCTAGAGGAGGTGAGGAAACACTTTCGCTGCAGGATTGGGTGGCCCCATCAGTGACAAAGGATTGTGTTAGTTCTCTGTGTTCTTGGGACAAGGACTGTGTCAACGTCTGGCACCAGGCCTGGCACACAGCAGGAGCTCAATAAATGCTTGTGGAAAAGCTGATGTTGCCTGAACTGAGAGCTGGCCCTGGAGTAGGGGAAGGGTGTTGGGCTTCTCCAGGGTTCTGGCTGGAGTCCACCAACCCCCAGCTGGGCTTCTCCAGCTCAGCCTGGCAGCCTGGGGAGGGTCTGTGCATCTGGTGGCAGCTGCCAGCCAAGTGGCTGGCTGTAGACATGTGCTGCCCTGGCCGAAGGTCTGTCCACCCACCCAGGCTATGTGGGGTTTGGGGGTCTGGGTACTCTCAGCTGGCTGCCTCCCATTGCCACTTGGGGGGCCCCTGGCTGGGCCTGCCTCTGGGCCCCCATGGTGGCCATTCCTCCTCCGACTCTTCCTACCAGCTCAGGCTCTGCCCTTTGAGGGGCAAGCCCTCCCAAACCCCCTCTGGCCTCTGCCTGCCTACTTGTGAGCTGCTGTGTTCCTCTGGGCCGGTTGTTAATATATGCAGATTTGATGCAAAACGGAAGTTTAAACACTCTCAGCAATTAGAGGGCAGCTTGGACTCAGGGCACAGAATTCAAATGGAAGAAGCCTCACCAAAGGGCCTTAAATTCTCACTTGTGTTCACTGGGACATTCAACCCATTAGATTCTCTGCTAGGGCCTCAGAGCACGGCCCTGCCACCTCTGCTGCCCCCATGGCCCAGGGCACGAAAATGGGGCTCCAGGAGAGAGGGGGGCCCCAGACAAAGGTGCCAGCTGCTGCTGGCCCCCAAAGATGGATGGCTCTGGGGTCAGAACCTGGACCTTGGGGAAAGGCAGGGGTCAGGCCAAACGTGCTCCCAGGCAGGACGGTGGGTGGCCCTGCAGGGCCCTGCCCTCTGGCCTCAGCCCCTGGGTGGGGGAGCTTCTTCAAGTTGTTCTGAGACACCCAAACTCACAGTGGGATCCCACAGTGACCCCTGACCCTTGGCCCAGACTTGAGCAAGGGTTTCCTCTCCCTTAACTGAGAGACTGCACCCCGAGTCACAGCTTTTAACAAGGGGTCAGTATATTGGGCTTCCCTTGTGGCTCAGCTGGTAAAGAATCTGCCTGCAATGCGAGAGACCTGGGTTCGATCACTGGGTTGAGAAGTTCCCCTGGAGAACTTCAGGGGATGTTCTGGCCTGAAGAATTCCATGGACTACAGTCCATGGGGTTGCAAGAGTTGGACATGATTGAGTGACTTTCACTTTCAGTATATTTAAAGGGCTTCCCAGGTGGCTCAGTGGTAAAGAAACCTCCTGCCAATGCAGGAGACATCGATTTGATCCCTGGAGGAGGAAATGGCAACCCACTCCAGTATTCTTGCCTGGAAAATCCCATGGACAGAGGAGCCTGGCAGGCTGCACTCCATAGGGTCACAGAGTCAGACATGACTGTCCATGCACACAAGAGGCAGCATATGTAAAAAGAGGAAAAAAAATGAGAACACTGCTTTGCGACCTTAACCTCCCTGGGCTTTAGCGTCCTCATCTGGAAAAGGGGATGAAAATTACGGATCTTGTGGGTCTGCAAATGTGTAAATGAAGTGATGCACGGTGCTGGGCACAGAGAGAGCTCAGAGGATGGAGGCCCCCGGCTTGTGATGTCCCATCACCTGGGCACTTTGCAGCGCCTGGGTTTCCCGAGCCCAGCTCCTGCACCAGCGCAGGGACTCTGGGACCTGCCTGCGGGGGAGGGAAGCGGAAATCTTCCCGTCCTGGGCAGATGGGCACCTGACGGCTCTGACTGCTCCTCGTTTTGTTTAGTGATTCCATCCCCTCGCCTCTGTGATTAGGATCCACGATTCAACTGAGTAGTTCCCTGTCAGCTCAGCCTTGGCTGTGAATTCCCTTGGAGCTGCCTGTCAGTCAACCAGCCAGGCAGTTAGCTGGTCTGCAAGGCCCCCCGCTGTGCTGCCGCCCACCACCCGGCTGGGGGAGGGGTGTCCCTGAGCATCCTCTGTGTGCCCGCCTGCTCTCGGGGGAAGGGTCCTCAGCTCCCACTTTGAGGCTCTCCTCTGTCCAAGCCAGGGGTGACTCCATCGTGTCTGGGGGTGTGTGGCCCCCGTGCACACGCCACGCACACACAGCTGCTCCGCCGTGTGTGCATGTTGCATGGAGTGGGACTTGGTGGGTCTTGTGCTGTGTTCCACCACGAGGGCACCTGTGTGCTCCCTGCTGTGTGCTGCGGCCTGCGCTGGGCGGGGAGGGTGTGTTCACACCCAGGCAGTTTCTGAGAGCCTGTGGCACACGCTTTAGAGCAAGTCCTGCTTCTTTCTTCCTTTTACGTATTCAGCACTCATGGGCCTGGAAGGATAAGCAGGGGCGAGTGAATGCTGCTGCAGACGAGAAAGAGCCCAGTTCATGACGCTCGCCAGCACAGCCACAGCGCCCCCTGGCGGCGGCCCCGTCCCTGCCTCCCCTGCATTATGCGATCTGACAGAACAGTCACGCAGGCGGCCGCCGTCCATCCATTCGCCCACACCGAGCACTGCGCGTGCCAGGCAGGGTCTTAGGCGCCGGTGACAGCGTCCTGGCCGTGAACGAGACCGTCATGGCTCTGCCCCATGGAGTTTTCAGTCCAGTGAGGAGGTGAGGCACTGAACAGCTGCCCTCCATGTGTGATGGGGCAATTTAGGATGTGGTAGGCAGCATGTGGTGGGGCATGCCAGCAACCCCAGGGCATCAGGTGAGGTCTCCCTCAGGTAGTGACAATCAATTGGCACCTGGGCTTCCTCAATGGTCCCGTGGATAAAGAATCTGCCTGCAGTACAGGAGACACAGGGGATGCGGGTTCGATTCCTGGGTTGGGAAGATCCCCTGAAGTAGGACATGGCAACCCACTCCAGTATTCTTTCCTGGAGAATTCCACGGACAGAGGAGCCTGGTGGGCTACAGTCCTCGGGGTCGCAAAGAGTCGGATGTGACTGAGCAACTAAGTCCAAACGTGGGTAACGAGGGCATCGCTGGCAGACTTTGGTGGCCTTGCACCGTGACATCAGGGTTCATGGAAGGGTGTCAAGAAATGGCAGGGCCAAGGCTGCAGAGGCCTTATGGTCCTGGCAAAGGCAGAAGGTCCTTCGCTTCTCTCCTAAGCCCTGAGGGGAAGCCTAGAAGGGGTTTAAGCTGAGCATTATTGTGAATTTAAGGGTCATTCCGAGGTGAAGAGTTGAAAACAGAGCAGAAGGTCTGGTCAGCAAATGTTGCCATTGTTCAGGCGGAGATATCTGAGGCCTGGACCCAGGTGAGGATGGCAGAATGTGGCGGAAAAGGGATCTTACCTACTGGTGATCCAGTGCATAAGATCTCACCCTCCATTGCAGGGGGTGCAGATTTGATTCCTGGCTGGGGAGCTAAGATCCCATATGCCTCACATCCAAACTCCCCCAAACCCCAAAACACATAAAACAGAAGCAGTATTGTAATATTCAATAAAGATGGTCCTTTAAAAAAAAATCTTAAAGAAAGTGGAGAACGATGTGAAGACTATTTCAGGAGGAATAGTCAGCAGTGGGTGTGCTGGTTAAGGTGTAATGACTGGCTCTGGGGGTGGTGGAGTGGGGGTGGGGAGGAGCCTAATTGTAGCGTTTGCTGATTTCCGTGGTGTACCTACTCCTACCATGGCAGATTCCAAGCTACAGGTGCGAATGTGGAACTGGGACCTCGTGGGCTGGTACCAGCCTGCTCCCTGCATCAGCAGGCCCCGGGGACTGACTGGGAGCAGAGTCAGGGATGCTGGCTTCTGACTTGAGCAGTGGGTGGATGCTGATGCCCCTTCCCACAAAGGGAGGCAGATCCTTGCCGAGTCTGAGATGCCGATGGGTCTCCCAATGGCAGACATCCACAATCAGCATGATTGCCAATGCATGGCCATCTGGGGTGCCCTGCTAGGGACCAGTGCATCCATCCCGGAGCCCCTGGGCAGCCCTTTGTAGGAACCTGACTCCCCCAGGGGGCCTGAGGTGCCTCCCTCACCGAGTGGCCGCTGCAGCAGGTGGGGGGAGCACGTCAAGGAAGCATCAGCTAGATGGATTTACAGCTGAAGGAGGGGGAAAAGGGAGGCCAGGGTTAGCAGGAGCATAAGTGGAGGCACATCTGTGGCTCTCGGGGGATCACTGACAGTGTGGGACCAGCACTTTCCGAGGACAGAGAGCAGGGCTGAGGCAGCCAGTTACCTGAAGCCCCGGCAGTGAGCCTGGCCCGAGTCCTGCCTTTGTCCTGAGCCTGTGGGGAGCCACGGCTTCAGCTCTGAGTGGCCGTGGCCAGGTTAAATGGGTGGATGTAATGTTCCTCCTGTTTGGCTGTCAGGGCCCCTGGTGACCGCTCTCCAGCCAGCTCTGCAGGAAAGGGCCTAATTTGGCTTAAATATTGGTGAGTTTCCATCGGGGGTGACCAGAAAATAAAAATGAGGGAGCCATTCTGGAGCCCAAGGCTGCAGTAGGCCCACCAAGGGGCTGTCTGTTTGCAGGAAGAATGCCAACCACACCAACTGGCCCAGGCCTGTGACAGACACTTCTTCACTGGAGCCGAGTCAGGTCATCGGAGGCTGCCGACGGGGCAGCCTCATTACCATGGTGGACTGACCGCAAGATAATGATCGGTCTGGTTCTGGCCGGCTTCTGGATGTGACGATCCAGGCGCCGCGTCAATTACTGAGCTGGTCTGCGGCTGTCAGACCCGTCACAGCTGTTGCTTGCGATACCCTGAAAAGCCACAAAGCAAATCCTTCTAGCTGATGCTTCCTTGAAGCGTCCCCCAGCCCCCAACTGCTGCAGGGGCTGCTCAGTGAGGGAGGTGCCCCAGGCCCCCTTGGGGAGTCGGGTTCCTACAAAGGGCTGCCCAGGTGCTCAGAGATGGAAGCGCTGGTCCTTAGCAGGGTGCCGCAGATGGCCATGCATGGCCACTGATCATGCCCAGAGGGGTCCCTGGCCTTGATTCCAGCACCACCCAGGCCCAACTTGTCTCCAGGGTCTCCTCCAGCCCAACTGAGACCCTCAAGGGGCAGCAGCATTTCAGAGATCATCCTCTGTGTCCCTGAGCAGAATGGAGTTCTGGTGACTCACAGATGGCAAAGGGTAGGCGGGGGACCCTGGCAGTCAACCCAAGTGTTCTCTGCCATCGGTCTGGAGAGATGCAGTTCACAGCTAACCCGAATCCCAGCTGGCTGTGGAGATGCCCCTTCCCTAACTACCTGGCTAAAACCTACTTCCTCTTCCTTCTTTCTTCTGGCTGGCCAGCCCTTGGCTCCTCCCAGCTCAGCACCCAGAGGTCCAACCAGCAATGGACCACACTGGGCTGACAAGGGGCTGACCACAGCAGCCCCAGGCCATCCTGGGGAGCACAGACATCTGATCCTCCTCGCATTTGGGGGATGTCATGTTAACTCCGAGAGGCACTCTTTGCAGGGAATGCGATGTCTGTTTGCCTGCGTGCGGCGGGGGCTGCCGGGTTCCTGGCAGGCGCTGTCTGAGGTCCTTGAACATTCCGTTCAAGGCTCAGTTCTCCTCTTAGCCTCGGCCTGCGAATGAGCAGCAAAGCCCTGGAAATCAGACCTGCCCACTTTGCAAAGAGAACACGGTCCCTGTGTAATAGCTGCTCGAAGGGTGGCGAGGGTCACTGTGAACAGAGAGCTGAAGAAGATGTTCTGAGCTGTTTTTCTGCTTCCTTTGAAGTCCAACCAGCAGCTGCTCTCAGGACGACGAGCACAGATCACAGGCACAGACTCGGCCCCTCCCGGCTGTGTGCATTTCTTTCTGAATTAAGACTCCTGTCTGGATTGCCGGGCACGTGTTTTGGGCATCACTTTGCAGTCGAGAATGTGCAATTCCACAAAACAAAAGCAGCCCAACTCAGGCCTCCACCCGTCCACATCTGTGTGCAGCAGAGATGAGGGCCCAAATGTGTTAGCGTGTTTGCAGCCATCCTCTCTAGAATGAATGATTCGCTGGCTGGGTGAGAACGGTTCAGCCCACTGAGGCTTTTTCTGCAGGATTAAACGTCATTCCTTCTAATGACTTGATTTATGTCTGGAGGTTTACAGCTCCAAACAAAATATTGTGATGATGGCAATAAATCACACCAGGGATGCTTACAACAGCGACGAGCATGTTTTCTGTTTGTTAGGGAGGTGATTACAGAATGAGGGGCTGCTGTGTAACAGCATATGTGGGGCAGGGAGTGCCCAGAACACACAGGGCATCAGACAGAGGGGCACCTGGATAGGCGGGTATCAGGCTTTGAATGCCCAAGGCTTGTGTGAGAATCTGTGGCTGGAGTTGGCAGAGATTTCGGAAGAGTTGGAAACTCACAGGGAGGTACCATTATGCTGGGTACTGGGGGAGGCTCATGGTTGGTGGACATCCTGAGAATATCATCTCCAGCTTTCAGCCACTGTCTGCCCTATTGCATCCGGGCTGAGAACAAGCGCCAGCTGAGGTTGGGGCCCAGGAATCCACCCTCTCCAATTGAGAACAGGAGCCAGCTGAGGTCGGGGCCCAGGAATCCCTGTACGCTTCTGGAGGCTACATTTCTCCTCTGTGCATCAAACAGCATCTGGACACACTTGGGCCATTTTCCAGTCTGCAGCCCTGTCTTGGGTAAAGAGAGGACCTGGCTGGCCCAGGCTAGGGTCACTTTGCAGGGCAGGGCTCCTGGGTAGAATGAGGGCTGATTCCACTGCAGACAGGTGCCCCTGGCTGGCATCTCTCACTCACAATCTGCAGATAGGGGATCTCTACACACCCCCTTCCACCCCCGCCCAACACACACTCTGGAGACCTCACCCTGCAGAAGAGAGCTCAGAGAGACTGAAGTCAACCTCAAGGCTTAGATAGGACCCCAGCCTGGGCTCAGGAAGAATTCCATAGCCGTTTCCCCAGCTGAAGTCAGAGACGCCATCCCCCGTGCCCCCAGTGTCTGGGAATGGGGGCAGGGCAGAGGCTGGAGATGGCACGCAAGAGAGGGAACACTCGAGGAGCAGCCATGAAGCAACCTGGACCATTTCCACCGGACCAAATGAAGCTCCCTTCTGGCCAGAAATCTGTGAGAGTGCAAGCCTTCACGTTGGTAAAATGGATCCTGTCCCTGGCATCAAACTGGGGGAAGGGTGATGGGAGGAGGCTGGACTGGGGTCAAGTTTTGGGGAGACATCTGCTCATCCCTCAGGCTACCATTGTGGTTCAGTGGTAAAGAATCCACCTGCCAATGCAAGAGATGCAGGTTCGATCCCTAGGTCGGGAAGATTCCCTGTAAAAGGAAACAGCAACCCACTAACAGTATTCTTGCTTGGGAAATCCCATGGACAGAGAAGCCTGCCGGGCTAGAGTCCATGGGGTTGCAAAAGAATCAGACACGACTTAGCAACTAAACAACATCTGCTCATTGCATGGGAACACAGCGGCTCTTCTGGTCCATGCACTCTCTTTCTAGGCAAAGGGATTGTTCTCAGAAGAACCCAGTGGCCTACAGTGCCACATCAAAGACTGTGTGCCATTGGAGGTCATGACAAGAGGCAACTCAGGGATGCTGAGCACTGGGGGAAAGTGATGTACAACCAGGTATTGGCTCCCGCCGCTGCTCATGGCACATTTAACTGGGAGGTGTGGGTGGGGAAATTGGGGCGGGGGAAGGCTCATGTGGTACACACAGAATGTCTTCCACGTCAGATGTGATGCAGCACAGGTGATGGATGGGAGATGGCATGTGAGTGGCACAGCAGATAGTGGTGGGATGAGCAGAGGATGGCACGTGGGTGGTGGTGGTGGATGGTGGGGAGACGGTTGGTGGATGGGGGACATGGATGGAACGCAGATAGTGGGTGAATGGGTTGAGGTCCAGGAAAGGGATTTTTTTAAGACCATTTTTTAATTGGAGTATAGTTGATCCCCTGGAGAAGGGAATGGCTACCCAGTCCAGTATTCCTGCCTGGAGAATTCCATGGACAGAGGAGCGCTATGGGCTACAATCCATGGGTCGCAAAGAGCTGGACATGACTAAGCGACTAACATGCACACAGATTTGATTTACAATGTTGTGTGAGTTTCAGGTGTACAGCAAAGTGAATCAGCTATATATATACATATACTTGAAGCTGAACCTCCAATACTTTGGCCACCTGATGCGAAGAGACAGTTTATTGGAAAAGACCCTGCTGCTAGGAAAGGTTGAAGCCAAAAGGGGAAGGGGCAGCAGAGAATGAGATGGTTGGATGGCCACACTGACTCAATGGACATGAGTTTGAGCAAGCTCTGGGAGACAGTGAAGGACAGGGTGTGCTGCAGTCCATGGGTCACAAAGAGTCAGACACGATTTAGCATCTGAACAACAAACACACGTATCCACTCTGTTTTAGATTCTTTTCCTATGTAGGTCATTACCGCGTGTTGAGTGGAGTTCCCTGCGCTGCATAGTAGGTCCTCATTAGTTACTTATTTGATGTCTAGTAGGCTGTGCACGTCACTCAGGGAAAGGACTTGAGATGGAGGTTGGGCAAGGACTGGACAGGTGGGTAGCTGGAGGGGGGACAGAGGAAGCTACACAAACACAGGCAGGCCCCAGCCCAGCCCCACTGGCCAGCGATGCAGCCTGGGGCTATGCCCTCCCCGGAGCAAGATGGACAGAAAGCCCAGCCCCTGACCATTTTTGGCTTCCCTGATGCTCAGGAGGTGGCCAGGGTACAGCAGCCGTGGTAACCCAGGACCCCCTCTGACCCCCTTGCGCCCTGAGTGTACATCCTGGCTGCTTCAACTTAGATGGCATGACCCTTTCCACCAAACGCTGGGAGCAATCTCCAGGATGTCGAGAGACAAAGCTTCTGCCCATCTTTGATGAAAACAAAGGCCAAAAAAAAAAAAAAAAAAAAAGTGTTGTCTGTCTTAAAAAGTCTGGCAAATTTTGATAATGAAAACTTCAGAACATAGAAAACCAAAACCTTTCTAATCCCAGGCAGCTAAGGAGTAATGGTAATGTATCTCAACTTCAGGAGCAAGAAATAACCTTTTATCACCTAATTTAACAATGTTACTGGGAAAATATGTTAAGAGAATGTGAAAATGCTATTTAAATGATAAAATATGCTGTCCTGGATGGCAAGGATTCTAATTGCCACGCTCAGAGTCCAAACACACTCCCATGCCAGCTCCGACAGACACCACTAATGACACGCTGTCCGTAACGAGGCACGGCAGAGAGGGTCAGCATCTCTCCTGGGATCTGCCAAAACCCGACAGCTGTCTGGGCTCCACGGCGCTCATCAAGAGCCCTGCCTTGTGAAGTACGAACCGGCTTGGTATTAATATTAATCGGCCAACACATTAATATTAATCAGTTAATATATACTTCCCATGACAACAAGAGATAAAGGAATCTTATTATGTAGGGGATCAGGGAACACGGAATTTCTAAGTGGATTTCTTTGGGATGCATGGCATGAAGGAGCCTAAGCCTCTTAGGCATGTCGTCTCCACAGAGAAAGGAACTGGGGCGCGCATGTGGAAATATATGAGAGGAAGCACCCAGGGTGGGATGAATCCTCTCAGGGGCAGGGAGACGTCTCCCCTAGCTGGCGAGCTGGTTGGTGGGAACGTGGCTGGGGGGAGGTGTGGGTGGCTCCCACATCCCTTCCTCTCCGAGGAAGAACCGTTCTTGGGGGGAGCAGCCTGCATAACCCCCGAGGAGAGAACACAGTGAAAGCCCTCAACCCCCAATCCTCCCGGTCCTGATGAAAGGGGACTGGTGTGCTCCTGGAATTACTTACCTGGGGCCTGGCCTGAGTCTCAGGTTACCTATGTTGCTGGCATCCAGGCTGCTGGCCCTGTCGGTGGCAGAGCCAGGGGCCAGGCCAGACCTGTCTGACTCCAGGCCTTTGTTCTAACCATGAGGCAACACTGCCTGCCAGTGTCTGGGGACAGTAGGCTGGCCAGGCAGGGGCTCACAGCAGGTCTCACAGAGTCATCACGACTGGCTTCACATGGATAGGATGAGTACTCGGGGGTACTGCCCACTCTGGGGTTCCTGGGAAGACCAGCCAGTTGGGTGGTGGCAGAGCCCTCTCCCTGCCTTCCTGCACGCTCGCCTGTAGACAGCTTCCAGAGGCAAAGGCACATCTGAGCACAATTAACATTTTAAGCACTAATTATTTTCCTTGGGTGTCTAAGTCTGAGGATCCTTCAATCTCAGTTTAATTGGAGAAAAATGGTCATCAGTTATTGAACAGCGGGAAGGCGGCTCCATGCTTCCCCAATACGAGCCAAGCTGAGAATCATCCAAACATATGAGTCCCTGTGGGCGGGCCTCAGGCGCCCTGCCCTGCCCTCCCAGACATCTGCCGGGAAGGCTCTGGGGCCATGGGGCCTTTTTGTCTTTTCCATTTTGCTCCACTTTCTGCAACAGCATCTGTTGCAAGAAAACCAACTGCAAGAGGAAATGGGATTCATTATTAAAGGGAGCACTTACAACGTCCCCTTCACTGCCCCTTGTACTTGATGATAATCTGAGCTCATAATGAAATCCTCAGGCCCTCCCTGGTCAGGCTGGGAGGGCTGCGGGGTCGGCAGAGGGTGCCCTGGTCTGCAGTTGAGTGACACGGTGACGCTGGCCTGAACGGATACGGGCTATTCAGTCCAGTGCCCACAGCTGCCTCCGCCCTCCCCTGGGGGTGGGCACCCGCTGTCTAGGGTCAGATACTGGCTATTCAGTCCAGTGCCCACAGCTGCTTCCGCCCTCCCCCGGGGGTGGGCACCCACTGTCTAGGGTCTCATGGGAGAACCATGAGGTTTTCATGCCAACTCCTGGTAAACCGAAAGGAACGTTTTATTTTGCTTTGCCTATTTTTTCCCACTTTGATTCTCTCTGAGCAACCAATTAAAAGGCTCATTAGTTCAGGAGCCCTGACAGGGAGCTGAGAAGGTGGCCCCCAGGAGCCTGGCAGCTGGTGAATCAGGGGAGTGAAAGCACTCTTCTGGCAGAACCTCTGTAGATGGGATGGCCTGGCCCAAGGTTGGGGTTTGGCTGGGGGGTGGTCCGGGACACAGCGGGGTGCTAATCTGTGGCTTCTCGGGGGACAGGCCCTCAGGTCCAAGTAGCCCTGGGGAGAAATGCACAAAAGACTCTAAGGAGAAAGGGTCTGACCCAGTGAGTGCCCTTGTGGGGACCAGAGCCCCGGGTGAGGGCATCTAGTTGTGTGTGCAGCTGGGAAAGCTGAGTTCAGCTGTGTCCATCCGTGGTCATGTGACAGCCCCCTGTCCAAGAGCACATACTCCTACCCGCCCCCCGACTCCACTGGGTAACCTCACCTAGTCACGCCCTGTGACCCCACTCACTAATGACCCCACGCTGACACCTTCCTGTTCAGAATACCCTTCTCCAGCCCCATGTCGCTCTCGGCTTCCATATCCCTGGCCTCTCCTCCTTGGGAAGAGATCAGAGCAGCCTGATGCACTGATGCAGGGTCTGAGTCTTTCCTGGCCTGTCCCCCCTAGCCTGCCTCTGGGTGCCGTGGCCCCTCAATCACTTCAGCTGCCTGGGATCACCCTTGACCCAGGCTCCAGCTTCACCAAGGCCCTCGGGCCTGCAGGACTCAGGCAGTACAGTCTGTGGACAGACGAAGGGCAGGAGCCACTCGGAGATCCGAGTGCCTGATACGGCCCCTCCCCATCTGAGGTGGGGGCCTGCCACACGTGCCCTCCCTCTGCAGGGGGCCCCTGCCTCCCTTCCCTGGAGCTCTGATCCTAGAGGGGTGGGTCTCCGGTCTCAGCAACTTTCCCACAGCACCCAGAGACCACCCTGGGGGCCACCCAGGGAAGACCTTGCTCTGCTCCCACACTGACCCTGCTGTCCCTGGTCAGTGAGGGTATTTGTCAATTCCAGGTACCCTTGTAGAAGCTCTGGACCCTTACACAAGCCCACAAGGTTGGTGCCATTTTGACCCAAATGGACTCACGAAGAGACGGAGGTGCACACACATGAAGCCACCCAAGGACACACAGCTGGTCAGTGGCTGACCCAGGATTTGAACCACGTGGTCCTTGGCCCCCAGGTCAGCTCTCCTCCCCACCACTGCTTTCTCACGGAGTCGTTCCTGCCCGGAGGCAGGGTCCTGCTGAGTGTGAGACACAGGTTGTCTCGCCCCCTCTCCTCAGCACCTGGCCCCTCACCCGCACCCCACTGGGCCTCTCTCGGGGTCGACTCCAGGGCAGGGGAATTTTCCTTGCTAACCCCTCTCCAGCCTTCAGCGCTGGCCTCATCCAAAACAGCATCTGGAACATCTCTGATGCCTTCAGGCATCTGTGTGCACCCAAGGGGCGTGAGCTTCCCAACCTGACATCTTTCTTTAGACTCCCCTTGGCTCTCTGCCTGCAGTCCTGGCTGCCTCCACCTGGGCTGTGGTCCCTCTTTTCCTGCGGCACCAGCTTCCAGATGAATGAAGGTGGCCTGGCCCTGGAGGTCTGAGCTGTGAGAGTCCCCACCAAGCCTGTGAGCAGCACCAATTCACTGGCCTGCAGACTCAGTTTCACCATCTCTATAGCAGGAAATCAGTGGCTTTGTGCCCACAGGAAATTGTGTCTCCCAGAGGACAGGGTGATGTGAACAAACTGGTAAGGGAGTGTGCAGACCGCTCCCCATGCACCCCTCAGCTGTGTTCTGATGGTAGGAGCCCCTGGGCACCCAGGTCTGGATCACAGCCTCTGTCTTTCCCTCCCCAGTGGGGAGCACTGCCCAGGCTGCAAGCAGAAATGAAGCCCCGGGAAGGAAGCCTCTGGTGAAGAGAACCTGGGCTGCTGGAGGGGACAGTGCTGTAAGCTGCTCAGAGGTGCCGGCACCAGAATGGAGGGGGCTCTGTGTGACTCTGGGAGCAAGCCCTCCTGCTGGAAGCTGTGGCTCCATCTTCTGCCTTGGCAGGTTCCAGACCTGCTCCAGTATTTCATCTCCTCTCATGGAGAATGGCTTGATAACGGTTACTGTGGGGAGGGTGGCAGGAGCTCATCTACGGGAGAGGAAAAGCAGAGTGCCCAAGCCTACGAAGTACCTGGGGCAAATTTAGATCCAGATGCTCAGTATCACAGGCTTCCCAGATAGAGCTAGTGGTAAAGAACCCGTCTGCCAATATAGGAGACTTAAGAGACGCGGGTTCAATCCCTGGGTCGGGAAGACCCCCTGGAGGAGGGCATGGCAACCCACTCCAGTATTCTTGCCTGGAGACTTCCTTGGACAGAGGAGCCTGGTGGGCTACACTCTATAGTGTTGCAGAGTTGGACACAACTGAAGTGACTTAGCACACACACTCAGTATCACACCGAGGGGTGGCCCGGCTCTCACAGCCCCTCCAGGTCGAAAGAAGAACTGCTTTGGGTGAGGTGGGGGCAGATCCAGCCTCAGGCCTGAGGAGAGCCTTCCCCTTGATTCCTGATGAGAGGTGGGCGCTGCACAGGGCAGTTGTGTCCACAGTCCCTTACTCATCTCCTCCTGCTGCCCATTCTGAGAGAAACAGGAATCTCTATCCCCCAGACCACACTCAGAGCTTGTTAGGAGTGTAAAGTTTGCAGCCACACCCAGGGGGTGGCTGCAGGGGGAGTCAAGACCAGCCTTCAAGCTGCTTCTACTGGTCTCTACCAAAAAGCCATGCCCCACACGTGCAGGCCAAGACAAGTTCAAAGCTCAGAAGACGTCTTTAGAATTGCTTTTGTCACCAAATATTTCATTTACTCAGAAGAAAATATGTAGCATCTAATCTACATGGTATAAAGAAAAAGAACACAAACATCCAGGCATTCACCACCCAGCTTAAGAAACACAGCTTTATTAAATAGTATCAGTATCACCCAGATTCCCTTGGCCCCTCTCCAACATTCCCATCCTGGCCGGTCAGGACGCCCACTGCACTGAATTTTGTGTTTATCATTCCCTTGCCTTTTAAAGGTCGTTTTTCTTTTGCACATGCTTATACTCCTAAGCAACTTGTTTATTTTTGCAAGGTAGCCTGGAATTGGCCACGGTGGGAGCAGCTTCACCGCAGACATTGGACAGTGTGACAATGCTACACATCAGGGCTTGGCTGGTTTGTTCCCTGCCCCCAAAGCCCATTTACCAGCGTGTGCCTGGTTGCAGGCCACCTCCGGGAGGGAGGCGTCACCTTCTGGAAGAGGCTCCTGTCAGCTGAGGTCAAATCTCTGAATTAAGGGTGCAGCTGTGAGCCATTAGCAGCCCATACTCATGGTGGCAGGTGACGGGTGTATCACCGGGAAAGCAGAGCTGAACGGGACACCCACAGCATCAACTGCAAAGAGTTATAGCAAGATCCAGATAAGATGTGACCCCACAAATCTGTCCCCCTCGTTTTTTATTCTGTGGCTCACAGTATTTACAGGCCATTCCCTGGAGTCAAGCACATGCTTACCAGAGCTCTTCCCAACCTGAAATTATTTATGACTTGGCATTCAGGGAGGAAAAGCAATTTTCTCGAAATGTCTGATGTCATGATATACAGTCCATTTGACATGCATGTGCCCAAGCCCACTGCTCTGCAGGTCTGCCCCTCAATTACTATTACCCTGAATCAGCAAGGAAAATTAATACTGCTCGGCAGGATACTAACTCAACTAGCATCCAAACAAAATGCCTAGAGAATCTTCTAGAAAAATACACACCTTGGAAGAAATTACCAAATGCTCCAGTTATTTGGCCAGAGCACCATTTCCCAGGGCTCTTTGGTTAAGTGATGCTGGAGTGAGATCTGGTTTCCTGGCTCATGAAGCCCCCTCCTAGCTACTCAAGGCTGCATGGCTGTGTACGGGTCACACCCATTTACTGTAAACTCTAAGAACCGCGTGTATGCACGCTAAGTTGTGTCAATTGTGTCTGACTCTGTGCAACCCCACGGACCGTAGCCCGCCAGGCTCCTCTGTCCATGGGATTCTCCAGGCAGGAATACTGGAGTGGGTTGCCATGCCCTCCTCCAGGGGACCTTCCTGACCCAGGGATCGAACCTGTGTCTCTTGTTTCCCGCTTTGGCAGGCGGGTTCTTTACCACTAGCACCACCTGCACCAATGGAGAAGCAAATTGTGGCATATCCATACAATGGAATTTTACTGTCCATAAAAAGAAACAAACCACACCATGGGTGACGCTCACAGACCTCCCGCTGAACAAAAGAAGCCTTTCTGTACGTCCTGCAGTATTTCAGATAAAATTCTACAAGAGGCAAAACTAATCTCTAGTGTCAGAATAAGATGGGTGGTTACCCGAGGGATGGGGTGGAGGGAGCTGAATGAGCAGGCATATAAAAGAATGTTCTGGAGGTGAAGGAAATGCTGTATATCTTGATTGGGAAGATGGTATACATTTGTCAGAACTCACTTACACAATGTTTTCCTGTGTATAAATTATACCTCAATTAAACTGATAAAAAATTGTGTGAACACGTTTTAGAACTCTAAAGTGCCGTGTTAAAAACACTGCTATTTCCGCTTTACAGATATCATGCTCATATCTCAGAAACCAAATGGCAATTCCTGGAAGGAAAAAGCTTTTATAAAACTGAAAAAAAGAAGTGAATTCAAGGACTTGAACAGGAACTTCCCTGGTCCACGGGCTAAGACTCCAAGCTCCCAGTGCACAGGGCCCAGGTTTGACCCCACACACTGCAACTAAAGATCCCATGTGTTACAACCAACACCAAGTGTCGCCAAATAAATAAACAAAAATAAATATAAAAGTGTTTTTTTTTATAACATTAGCCACGGTTAATTTTCAATGATCCTTGAGTAAGCAAAGCAATTTGGAAAAAACTACTCTCATAAAGGAAGCCTTTAGGCACATATGGGAGGAAGGAGCCAGGAGAGTGGGGCCGGAAGTGCAGGGAGGCTGGGATCAGATAAGATTTGGGGGATGACTGGGTGAAGTGGCCACCATGGAAGCCCAGCGACACTGCTCACAGCCGAATTTCCCTCCAGAGATTGCTCTCGGCTGGGCTGCAGAAAGTCGCCTCACCCAAGGTTGCATCTTCCCTGGGGCTGTCTGCATCCAGTGACTGGCTGATGCAGAATGAAGGCTGCAGCCCCTTGCCTGAATTCAGGGCCATCCCAGCTCCAAAGCTCCAAGTGGGGCTGGCTGGCTACATCACAGTTTGACTTCTCCCTCTTCCCACTCTTGCTTCCCTCCCTTCCCCCACAGGTGTTGATCCAAGAGAACACCCTCCTCACGTACTTCCTGCACATCCCCAGAGTCTGCTCTGCAGGACTCCAACTGTCGGTGCCAGAGATCTCAGAGAGCAGATGCTAAGGTGAGGGACGATGGAGTTGGTTGGCTCTCACCTCTCTGGCAGGGTATCGAAAGACTCTCATCTTCTGCAGTAAGAGGACCAGTCCTAGGACTTCACAGTAGGAGTAGCAGAGCTGCAGAGAAGGTTAATTCTCAGCAATGTCAAGCACCTGATGGAGAAGGAATGGGAACGGGAGAAATGGGTTGGCGATATCTGGATGGATGGATGTAAAGAGGAAAGGGACTATACTCCTGAGAGAGGTGAAGGACCCAGAAATATACATTGAACTTTATTCCGAGGGTGTTAGGCGAGAAATCAGAACATCAAGTTGAATAAGGAGGAACAATTTACAGGGGAGCGCTCTCCTGGGATACAGGATTGAGGAGTATGGCAAGGAGCCCAGATGCTGCTGCTAAAACACTGCTAGGATGGCTCTTAGAAGCACAGGGAAGGCTATGGCCCACACAAATGAAGCAGACAAGATTGAACTGCTGTGGCAGACAGTGCAGGAAGAGATCAAAAGGCTCACAAAGGTGATCATGCCAGGGTGATGAATGAAAGGCTGGAGAACTCACCACATGACTGTGTTTTGTAGGAGGACCGGGGGGTGCTCCCCTGTCTAAAGCAATAGAGAATGCACTGGTGAGAGGGGTACCAGCATCAATAGGGAGCTCAGTAGTGGCTCTCCTATGTAGGACAGGACTGAATAAAGACCCATCATTAGAGATCAGGAGTCCCTGTTATCAAGGGGAGATGATAGGCTCATGAAATAATATTACAAAACCTACATGGCAGTGCTCAGCCATCATAAACAAATTCTAATGAGCAGCAGTGTCAGGGCATCAACCAAGAGGAGCTGACCTGCAGAAAGCTATGAAGAAGGTTAATAGAACATGGCATCACAAGGGCAAGAAAGATGGGCAGCCATCAAGGGTAGTGATCAACATATAAAATGGGAAGAAGCCAAAGATGGACAACCAGGAGGCTGAGGGTAGCTGTTTCAATAAAATGGCATGATCTCTGGACCAGTTTTCAAATCCAGAACTCAATGACTGAAGGGAGGTTGGGTCCCCAAGTGGATGAACCTTCTATCATCACGGCATCTGTGCATAGCAGGCCTTCCTCAAAGTGACTGGCAACCATTTATTTGGATAAGTGCATGCTGCAGGGGTTGGGGGAAACAACACCTAAATATGTCTAGATTTTTGTCTGAGTTGACATTTGTATCTAGGGACTTGGCTCTTGGAAACCTGACCTGTCACGTAGCCTTCCTGGTACAGTGAGAGAATATAGGG
Source organism: Capra hircus (assembly GCF_001704415.2). Lineage (NCBI taxonomy): Eukaryota > Metazoa > Chordata > Mammalia > Artiodactyla > Bovidae > Capra > Capra hircus. The sequence continues at coordinate 45,201,105 of NC_030825.1, read as the reverse complement.
ACCAGGTAATAAATTTGTCGACAAAGGTCCATATAATCAAAGCCATGGTTTTTCCAGTAGTCATGTATGGATGTGGGATTGGACCATAAAGAAGGCTGAGCACCGAAGAACTGATGCTTTCAAACTGTGGTGCCAGAGAAGACTCTTGAGAGTTGCTTGGACAGCAAGGAGATCAAACCAGTCAATCTTAAAGGAAATCAACCTTGAATATTCATTGGAAAGACTGATGCTAAGGCTGAGGCTCCAATACTTTGGCCACCTGACTCACTGGAAAAGACCCTGAAGCTGGGAAAGATTGAGGGCAAGAGGAGAAGGGGATGAAAGGGGATGAGATGGCTGGATGGTATCACTAACTCAATGGACATGAGTTTGAGAAACTCTAGGAGATAGTGAAGAACAGGGAAGCCTGGAGTGTTGCCATTAATGGGATCAAAAAAAGTCAGACATGACTGGGAAACTGAACAACAACAATAAATGGCCCATATCTGCCTCAAGTCAGGTTCACAGACTTCCCCACTCCAATGGTCATTCTCCCCATCTCTGAATTTACCACTGAAATGAACACATGTGATAGTTGGCAGAGCCCCTAGGTCCTGACCCATGGGATAAGAGCTACCATAGTGAGGAGCCTAGGAAGCCTCTGGAATTTACTGTACGCCCTGAGCCAAGATATTAAATCAAAGGTAATATTTAATTTTCTATTTTGCCATTCCTGGGGAAATGGCAGATTAGTGCTACCTTTAAAGACCTAAAAGATGCAGGAATAGTCAAACCATCAAATTGCCATGTAATTCACTAGTCTAGTCCCTACAAATGACAAGTGGATACTGGAGGATGACAGTAGATTGCTGCAGACTCTCAAGCTGTAGCCCCAGCTGTAACCACTGTGTCAGGTGTGGTATCTTTGCTAGATTTACGCGGCCGCGGGTACATGGTATATGACCATGGTTTGACAAATAGATTCTTTTCCATCCCTGTCAAAAAAGAGTATCAGAAACAGTTCACATTGACTTGGAATGGACAACAGTAGATGTTTAGTTTGCTCCAAAACTACTTTAACTCTCCTGTCCTCTGTCAATATAGTCCCAATAAACTTCCTGCACATAAATCTCTGTCTCAGAGTCTGCTTTCCCAAGGAAGCAAGCATGCAAAAGCCTGAAATAGAAATACAGCTTTGCAATCAGAGGCCAAGCCCTGGTTCAGGGCCTGGCAAGACTGAGGTCCTGGCAGAAGCCCTGAGCAGAGCTGATTCAGACAGGATCATGTCCATAGCTGCAAGGACTAATAGCGTGACTGAAGCAAAAGGCCAGATTCTTTCTGGAATCTAAGCTGCACTAAGAAGTATAGCAACTAGCAGTTAGGTGATTGAAACCAGGCTGAGACTGGGCACTAAGACATGCCTGAAACGGGAACTTGTGGTGGCAACTCAGCCAACTGGAAGAAGGGAGGCTGTTTTCAGGACCACGGACAGCTCCAAATAGCTTCTTTTTTTTAAAAAAAAAAAAAAACAAAATTCCAGGTTTTGGCCCCAGGTTGTGTTCTGGTCTCCCATTCCAGGAGCCCTTGGAGATGCAGTGTGAAGTCTATCAAAAGACATCACTGTGGATAACCAGGTGAAGTCCTGGCCGTTAGCATGATCAAGTGAAATGACTGCAACTGAGTCTCAACATCATGAACTTTTCAGAAAGCTCAGAAGCCAAGATGTTCACATGATACCAGTTCTGGGGGCCGATATAAAAATAAAGCATTTATCTCTAGAGGGGTTCAACGTCCAGTGGGGAAGTCAGGCAGGTGAACATGTAATGGCCTTTAGGGGTCCTTGAACCTCCGGAGATGGTAAGCTGGTGAGCAGTGCGTGTGTGTGTGTGTGGGGGATGGGTGTGTGTGTGTGTGTGTGTGTGTGTGTGTGTGTGTGTGTGTGTGTGTCTGTGTGCTGTGTGGGGGGTGTGTGCGTGTGTGTGGGTGGTTGAGAGAGACAGAGAGAACAGGAGAAGAGAGAAAAGGAGAGGAAGAGGAAGGCCCCCAAATGTTAGGATCCACTCCTCCAGTTGAACCTCCATGATGTGGTTTAATCTCAAGAACCTAAGAGTATGTCTTAGGCTGCCGACCTAGGCCTGTTTCACAGTGACTTTCCTCTGCCTGGAAAGGGTGCTTCCACTAATGCTCTGAAGTGACCTCGGCCAGCAATGTCTCTGACCCAGACTCACTTTCAAATGGCCACACAACCCACAGGCCACAGGGAAACCCCAAGTCTTCTTGCCTGACAGGTGCTCAGATGTTGAACTTTAGTGTGGCACTTGGTTTTCATGACACAGATCTGCAAACATACCCACAGCCTTGGGGGTCACTGGGGCTGCCCCCTCACCTTCAGGGACTGGGAATTTCTACTAAGGAACCCCACAACCCATAGTGAGGCACTCTTGTAGGAAGCTGCGAGAGGTCTGCTTGATGCCCTGGTTTGACTTTCTCTACTCAGGACTTGCTGCACAGGTCTAGCACAGCCTCATATTTGCATTTAATCCCAGGACAAGTTGTAGACATTTATTAAAAATTGATTTAGAAAATATTTTAAAGCACAGCCTTCTTTTAAAAGGTATGGAAGGATTGGTAAAGAAGGTGACAAGGTCCCCATTCTTACTCCCGTTTCTTTCTGAGAGCTAACCTCTACCTGGGCTGCTCCTGACCAAAGCCTTGAGTGCGGGGCACCACTTTCCTGGGTTTAGGCTTGTCTGGTTCTCCATGTGTGTATGTTAGTCACTCAGTCGTGGCTGACACTTTGTGACTCTAGGGACGGTAGCCCTCCAGGCTCCTCTGTCCATGGGATTCTCCAGGCCAGAGTACTGGAGTGGGTAGCCATTCCTTTCTCCAGGGGATCTTCCCAAGCCAGGGACTGAACCTTTACCTCCTGTACTGCAGGCATATTCTTTACCATCTGAGCCACCAGGGAATGTTTATCAGCCCAAACCCCATCAGATCCCTAGATCTTCTCTTTCTGAGAGATGCCCAGAGCCTGGATGTCAGAGAAGAGAGCTGTCATTTTCAAACTATTACCTGAGCATTCAGGGACTATTAGAAGAGACAAGTGTGTTTTTGTAAATACATAATACCAGTGAGCTCTTGGGAACAGTGTTTTTGGGACTGGTGGAATAAGCCTTGAATTCCATTTAACACACAAGCAGACACACGATTTCACACCCATGCATTCATAAATGTAAGTATTCCTCGAGTTTCATGCTGTGATTTGCAGCAAAAAGAAAATGAATGACTTAATTCTTATTTATTAACTAGCCCTGAGCACACAGGATAAAACAAGTATTATTTGGGATGAGTAAGGCCAGACATTGTGTGAAGTATCTGAGGATAATCAGAGCCTCAGGGGAGGAAGACAACTGGTCACCCAGTTCTGAAGAAGGGGAAGGAAGGAAGGAGGGAAGGTTTTCTGCTTCTGTGACTTCCAGGGGAATGGGTGAAGATGGGGTGAGGGCAACCTTTCTCTGCTTATTATCATTCTGTCTCGTGGGAGTGGGAGAAGTGTCAGCTTGGGCTGGTAACAGCCATGGCTGAGAGTGGGTTGAGAAACAGATTAGGTGTTTGGAACACCTAAAAGGAGAGTCACCTAAAAGGATACTCTTTCTAAAATCTCCATGACCTTACATTTCACTTTCTCCCTTTCTCTCTGTGGGTGGAAATGGAGAGAGGAAGGTCAAGACATGCCTTGTGACTTTAACTGATAAATGGATTTCTGAAGGGGTGAGGGCTGGGTAGGGAGCTGTGTCTTGAATTTGGACACAGCCCACAACAGGGAGTTCAGCTGAAAGGGAAGGAAGGCAAGATTCTCACAGCCTTAATTAATTCTGGTAATTTCCTCTCCTCCCATTGTCCCCATCTCTGGCCAGGCAAGCATGTGTGCCCTTGTTAAAGAACTTGAGCTTCATCTTTCCAGATGTCCAAAAGAAAAAAGTGAAAGTGAAGTCGCTCAGTTGTGTCTGACTCTTTGCAACCCCATGGACTGTAGCCTACCAGCCTCCTCCCTCCGTGGGGTTCTCCAGGCAAGAGTACTGGAGTGGGTTGCCATTTCCTTCTCCAGGGGATCTTCCCAACCCAGGGATCGAACCCAGGTCTCCCACATTCCAGGCAGACGCTTCAACCTCTGAGCCACCAGGGGAAGCCCCAGATGTCCCTGATGTCCAAGAGAACTGATATTGACATCAGAATAAAAGCACACAGGTCTGTATTGGTTTTCTCACTCATTGGGTATCCATGACTCCCTGCATCTGACAGAACTGAAGTTTTGCAGTAATATGGGAAAGTGTTTCATAAATTCCACTCGGCTACAGCCTCCCTGGGTTGTGGCATTTTGCCAAAAACCCAGGGATGGAGACCTCAGAATGGCCACAGAGTCTTTGCAAAGGTTGACACAGGTCCTGCCTCTGCAATCTTGCCATCTCCCCAATTAATTTTAATGACTCTGGGAAGGGCAGAGATCAAATGTTGCCCAAATTTTTGAAACACACATTTTCAAGGCCATTTGAAGTGGCCGGTCCGTGACCCCCATCCTCTCACACTGGCCGAGAGCGGCCAGGGAGGATGGGAGACACAGAGTCCCCGGATCAGCTCTGGGATGTTATGAGCAGGCTGAGATTATGATATATTTATCTAGCAGAATGTTCTCTAGCTACATGTCATATCCTCATCAAGAATGGGAAAAGGGTAATTGGATTTAAATGTCAAGATGTTCCCAGTGTAGGGTGGAAGGCACACATCTATTTTCTCAGCTACACTGTTTTTTTGGTCTTATGATAATGAAAGCTGCAACCACTTGTTGCTGAGGATGACAGGAGAAAATTCTCCAGGATCCGGAGCTAAATGCTGAGTCACAGCCCAGGGGCCAGGTGGGTGACTAGCAAATGCAGGAGTCACGCGACAGGTGGTCAGGGAAAGACAGAGAGCCCAGCATCAGGCACGGGGACAGGCTGGGTGGAGAACAAGCTGAAGGCCCCGGGGAAGCCCCAGGGGAAGCAATGGCTACAGCACCCAGCCTGGGAGGAGGGCGCGACGAGCCCAGGCACTCCCTGAGGATAACTCCTTCTAGGAGTTCTGTCCTGCGGCCTTTCCCTTGAATTTGTGAAGCTGACTGTAAGGACCTGACAGCAAGGGGAAGTGAACTGTCTCAGCTCTAATCCAGGCCACCCTTATGCCTGGTCACCAGGCAGGTGATTCCTACTGCAGCTTTGAATGTATTTCCCATCTGCACGTGGCTCTGCACGTGGATGGAGAAGGACACACCACGCATTCTTTCTTTCCTGTATGTTGGGGACAGGGCTGTGGGCTGTATCCTACAAGGCCACAGACCTCCAACTTTTGTGATGGAGGGAGGTGGGGGGCGGGGTAGTGTGTCCACTGGTGCTAGACCATCTCTTCAGGAACAGGAAGGGAGTCTGGCCAGGACACTTCCCAAGCCCGAAGGACCTGGGACGTCTGCAGTGTCCTAGCCCCCCAAACTGCCCACATACACTGTCTGCCAAGTAGGTGATCACCCGGATTGTCCTGGCAGGCACGGACTGTGCACCTAGTCTGAGCTGAAGCAGGGCTCCCCGAATGCCTCACAAGGGTCCTCAGGGAGACCACTTCTCTGTAAAAGCAAAGCCCCACTCTCCGGAGAAGAGGGCATGTGTGCAACGTTGCCTCATTTGTGTCTGACTCTTTGCAACCCTATGGACTGTAGCCCACCAGGCTCCTCTGTCCATGGGACTCTCCAGGCAAGAATACTAGAGCGGGTTGCCATACCCTCCTCCAGGGGATCTTCCCAACCCAGGGATCGAGCCCCTGTCTCCTGTATTGGCAGGTGGATTCTTTACCTTCTGAGTCACCAGGGAAGTCCCCTCTGGAGGTGCAGTGCCTGGCTAAAGAAACAGCCAGGTGGGAGGGGAACTGGGTTAGCCAGGGTGAGGTGGGGAGCCTTTTTATGTGCCAGCAGGAAGCACCACCCACTCCTTCTCTGGGAGGGCCCCTTGCGATTCTGCCTGCATCTGGGGTTGAGCCCTGGGTTAGACTAACGCCTCCTCCCTTGACAACATCCAGGCTTCTAGCTGATGAAGAGAGGCGGTCTCCCCAGGAGTTGGGAGTGGAGTCCTAGAGGGCCCCTGGGGGTGGCAGGCAGGACCCCAGGGCAGTACTGAGTCTGGCTTAATCAGTTCCTGGCCAGCGCTTCACTGCCGGTTCCCCCCAAAGCACCTGGACTTTGTAGTTCTTTCTAATCCACCTGCCAGCCTCCTTTCCTGCCCTTCAGGGCCCAATTCTCAGTTCAGTAAGCATGACTGATAGGAATGGAAGCAAGTCATTCAGCCCAAGGGCAGTGTTTGGACTGCTGCTAGGAACTTGATGGGGGCTTCCCTGGTGGCTCAGGGGTAAAGAATCTGCCTGCCAATGCAGGAGACATGGGTTCGATCCCTGAGTCTAGAAGACCCCCTGGAGAAGGACATGGCAACACACTGCAGTACTCTTGCTTGAAGAAGCCCATGGACAGAGGAGCCTGGGGTGCTATGACACGTGGGGTCACAAAGAGTCGGACACAGCTGAGTGACTAAACAACAACAGGAACTCCGAGGCGCACAGGCTTAGGCAGAGATCTCAGAGACTGCCTCCGCCCAGAAGGCCTCCAGGGCCATCTCCAGGCTGAGAGTCGATGCAAGGGAGCAAGGCTAAAGGCCCTGCCAAGAGAAGGCTGGGGCTCGGGTGTCTCTCCGGTCACCACAAGTTCTTGGCTCGGTTCCTCAACAGGGAGCTGTCCGCCTTGTCAATGGGGGGGATGACACCTTTGAAAAATGCCCCTGGTGGCTCAGACGGTGAAGAATCCGCCTGTAATGCAGGAGACCCAGGTTTGATCCCTGGGTCAGGAAGATGCCCTGGAGAAGGGAATGGCTACCCACTCCAGTATTCTTGCCTGGAGAATCCCACAGACAGAGGAGCCTGGTGGGCTACAGTCCATGGGGTCGCAAAGAGCTGGACACGGCTGAGTGGCTTAACACACAAGGACGTGAGGAGATGTTTGATTCCATCCACAGGTGTTAGTGATGGTGGAAGGCAGAGTCTGGTTTTCTGTGGCTGATGTAGACAGAAGTGTGTGTGTGTGTGTGTGTGTGTGTGTGTGTGTGTGTGTGTGTGTGACAGAGAGAAAGAGAGAGGGAGAGAAGACAGACTAGGGCGGATGCCCCCAGCCATCTGTGGGCAGGGAACCAGGAGATGGGTCAGTGCTCAGCTGGAGACTGGCACTGCCCCCTCTCCCATCCACGTCCTCATGCTGCCAGGGGCATACTCGGTGCCTCTCCCTATCAATCTGTGAGTTCTCTTCTCCAACCCACCCCCACTTACTCTGTGTGTGAAGTGTTTGAAGCCTTGGCTGGAGGTGCCCCCTCACCCCGTGCTGGGAAGCAAGGTGGCTTCTGTGGTTGGATGAGGGGGTGGGGGAGGGGACCTGAAGCTGACCCCGCCTCTCCTCTCTTCCATCTCTCCCCACCCAGGCTGTGTCCAGGGTTTGTCTTTGTCTCTGCCAACAGCTGGGATTTTTCTAACAGAAAGCCAGGTCCGACACTGCTCCCTGCCAGCAAGCACATGCCTTTGAAGGTTGCCTCCTCCCAGCCCGGGGCCACAGGCTTCTCCACCTGCAACTGACTATAGCCTCTAGCTTCTCTTGACTGAGGCACAGAGGACCCTGGGACAGGGACCCTGCTCACCCTCTGCTCAACTTGATGCAGGGAGCGGGGATGTTTGCTTTGGGGACCAACTGGGGGGGTTGATGGTTGTCACTGGGACCTCACCCCCAAACTGTCCAGGCACAATCTTTACTCTCCCATCTCCTGGGTATGAAAGGTACTCAGGGTAAGTCAGAGGTCCCAGGGAGGGGTGCTAGGCCTGATGGGAGGGGCAGCTCTGGGGGCAGGAAGCTGGGTCCCCACTCTCAGTGGACTCTGGAGCTGCCTCTCCTGCCCCGCACAGGTGCCCTCCCGCCTTCTCTCTGCACTGAGCTCCTATAACTGGAGAGACAAAGGCAGTGCATACTCCTTGGAGGTAGGAGCCTGGGATCTGGCCTGGCCAGCCACCACCTCCTCCCCTTCTTCCCCACCCCATCCGAAGGCAGCACCCCAAGTTATGTCATGGGGGCACACCCCAGCAGACACACCCCAATGCTGTCTGCTCATAGAGAAAGGAGCCTTAACTTGGAGAACCCACAGATGGTCAACTGAAGTCTCTGCAGCAGGCTGTGGATGTGCGGGGGGCCCTCCAGATCTGTGCAGGATCCGTGGTGATAGATGCCAGGTGTGCCACACACAGGAAGCCGTCACTCTGAGGTCACATGTTCTCTGGGAGCTGAAGCTAGAACTAGGGCTCATCTATCAATCATACTCCGTCTTGTGCAGAGAGGGTTAAGGATGGCATACAAGATACGACAGCATAAATTAAAAGAGTGACTGACAAAGGAAAAGCAAGAGAAGGCCTATAAATGGATCCTGAAGCAAAGCTGAAAGTTGCATTTCACAATGACACATTCGCTTGAGAACAGGCTGTGATATAATAAAGAATATAACTGGTCTTTGTCCTCAGGTTATTGGCAGAGAGCTTATAAAAACCCTTGGAATTTCCTGAGTGATAGGGGTCTTTGTTATGCTAACAAGGGGACTCTTGCTGGCTCTCCTAAGAGCTTCAGGATGGGAGCTGGTCACCAGAAGAAGGGTCAACCATCGGCTTAGAGGGCAGGAACTTTTCAGCCCCTGATGGAAGAGGGGTGGGGCCCTGGAGACTGAGTTCCACCCTTTTGTCAGTGATTAACAGATCCTGCCTCCATTCAGAAACCTCAGTTAAAACACTGGACACTGAGGCTCAGGGGAGCTCCTGGTTAAACACAACGGCGTGCCAGGAGGGTGACATGCCCTGACTCCACGGGGAAGGACATGGAAGCTCTGGGTTCAGGACCTTCCCATACCTGCTCTCTGTGCGCCCTTTATAATGAAGCTGTAACTGTAAATATCCCACTTTCCTGGGTATCAGACTTGAGGGGATCGCTGGAGCCCTGAATTTGAGCAGGGTGGGTAGCCTGGGGACGCCACCTGTGGCTGGAGTCTGCATGGCGCTTAGCTGCATGGACTGTGGCCTCCCTGGCGCTTAGCTGCATGGACTGCGGCCTCCCTGGCGCTTAGCTGCATGGACTGCGGCCTCCCTGGCGCTTAGCTGCATGGACTGTGGCCTCCCTGGCGCTTAGCTGCATGGACCGCGGCCTCCCTGCGAGGTCGGATGCCAAGTCTTGGGTGTTGCAGCTGCACTGTGGTGCCCACCGAGAAACAACGTGGGCTTGAGCTTCCTAAGGGCCAAGGCGGAGCAAGGATTCTTGCTGATCTCATCCTTAGGTTAAGGGGTCATGAGCTTCAGGGAGCTGTTTTCCAGACCCTCCAAAGAAAGAGACAGCATCGCAGGGAACACACCCAGCTCTTGGCTGGGCTCACAGCTCAACGCTCAGTGTGGTGGCAGACCTGGCCGGACCCCAGCGTGTGGATGAAAGACCCCCACACTTGCACCCCGATCTCTGCCACGTGATCAAGGTGCTGAAAAGTCTCTCCTGTTTCCCCTGAGGCTATGAGCTGCTTCAGGTGGAAATGGGATCTGAGGCAGCCAGCAAGGAAAACAGAGCAACCTCATACCTTTCCTCTGCCCAGGCTCTTCTTGGGCAAACCAGAGAACTGGGCCACACTTGGCCACACAGGGCCCAGGGCTCCATGGGAAGAACTTGAACTTGTCTCCAATCATTGTGTGCAGACATCCAGACACACAGAAACACATCCCATGAGCTGAAGGTCATGAGCCGAGTCCCCCTGAAACTGAGTTCCCCTACAAGTTTAGGGTTAACCTCTCTATCCAAAATGTTATTCTTTTTCCCGTCCTATGCCTATTTCCCTCAGGATCACAGCAAAGCAAAGGGGGATCGAAGCTGAGCAAGACCCTGCAGGGCCTTCCTGGGTGCAGAGGCCTTTCTGTGGCCCGTTTATGGTTCGTAGAAAAAGGCTTCAGTCTCCACGGGCTTCCCTGAGTTTCAAAGAGGAGATTCAAGCAGTACTATTTAGGGAAATGAGGGAAGGCAGAAACAAAGGAAGAGCAGTCAAGAGACAACAGTTCAGCAACAAAACAGAGTCCTAGTTCCTCCTCAAAGGATATGTGGTTGTTCTGCAGGAACTAAGACCCCCCCACCCAGGTGGAGGGAGGTGACCACGTGCTGGGGACAGGTGTGTAGACCCCAGACTGGCTGGCGCCAGAGGCTGATGATTGGGATTCCTGAAACACTACCAACCAATCAGAAGAAAGGCATTCCCCCTGCAGCCCTCACCCCAAACGTTACCTTTAAAAACCGTATGGCCTGGGGCTTCCCTGAAAGTCCAGGGGTTAAGACTAGGAGCTCCCAGCGCAGGGGGCACGAGTTTGATCCCTAGTCGGGGAACTAAGATCCCACATGCCACATGGTGCAGCTCCCAAAATAAATAAGCAAACGCATGCAAAGTCACTGCAGGCCTGTCTGACTCTTTGTGACCCCATGGACTGTAGCCCACCAGTCCCCTCTGTCCATGGGATTTCCCAGGCAAGAATATTGGATTGGGTTGCCATTTCCTCCTCCAGGGGATCTTTCCAACCTAGGGATCGAACCAGCGCTGCTTGCATTGGCAGGTAGGTTCTTTACCACTAGTACCACCTGGGAAGCCCAAATAAATGAATAAAGTTAAACAAACAAACAAACAAAACAAACACCTTATGCTCCAGCCAGCCGGGAGGATGGATCTGAAACAAGACTATGTGTCACATCTTCTCGGTTGGGGCTCACTCAGTTAAGAAACCTCTCTGCGCTCCAAACTGATGGTTCGGTCTGTTTGGCTTCACTCTGATGGTCTGGTGTGTTTGTGTGTCAGATACACAAACTTGGGTTTGGCAACAAAACAACAAAGGGAGCAGCAGCAAATGCCAGACCCTGGGAGGGGCAGCGGCAGCAACACTTTCAAACGAAAAAGAGGACAGGACTGCATAGCCCAGGCTGAGCTTCATCCCCATTTATCTCATTTAATTCTCATAACGACCTTGTGAGGAAGGCTCTATGACTAATCTTACACCCAATTTACAAATAGGGAAACTAGTCTCAGAGCAGTGAAGTCTCCCTGCTTCATCCTTGCCCCACCCCAGTTGTTCCTCCACACAGCACCAGAGTGATCCTTTACGACGTGAATCAGAAAATGTTATTTCCTTGTGAAAGCGCCTCAATCACATCCCACCTGTGGCCGGCCACGCCCGAGCTGGTACCCAAGGAAAGCCCTGCCTGGTAACTTGCCTTCTGATCCCTTCTCCCTGCATGTGGGAGACCAGCCCCTAATACACAACACGCATGAGCCAGCTAATGTGATGCACGCCGCTTCTGAGGGTAAATCATAGAGACACTGAGATGCCCCATCTGGTCTGCCCTGTCCTGCTTCCTTGCTCTGAAAGAAGCCAGCTCCCAGGTTGTAAGTCATCCTATGGAGACGCCCATGCAGCAAGGAACCGAGGGAGTTCTTGGGCCTGGGAGGAAAAACTCCCCCCAAAAGCCGTTTGGTTGAGCTTAGAAACAGATGCGCCCTCAGTCAAACCTTCAGATGAGCCTGACGCCCTGACTGCACCTTGACTGTGCCCCATTTCCCTCTGAGCTCTCACTGGATTTCCCTCCAAGTTCCATTGGTGACTAAGGCCTGGAGCTCTTGGGATGCCCAAAAGGCAGGGCATTCTGGATCAAAACGAGGGTGGCCCCATTTCATCTGCGTCTCACTCCTGCTAGACGCCAGCAGAGCAGTTCCCCGCGTTTTGTCAGCACAGGATCAGATGCTCGTCCTGCCTGTTCCCAGCCCCTCCCACAGGACACGATGTGGTCCACAGAGGGTGGATTGAAAGTTGGACTAGAGCAGTCGAGACCATGGGTGTGTGCTTGCCTCCATCCTGAGGCCCAAGGCTCCCTCAAGGGGGCAAGCCTGCCTTAGGATGCATTCTTTGCCTGGGAAGCCCCAGCCCCTCTGGACCCCAGCTCACAGTCTCCCAGGGAGCTGGAAGGGGTGGGGTCTATCTCCCTCCCTCCCCTGCTCCAGGCTCCCTCACACCTCTCTTCCCTAGTGGGCTGTGAGTCTCCTGAGGACAGGTCGGTTCAGTTCATGTCAGCCGCTCAGTAGTGTCTGACTCTTTGCGACCCCACGGACTGCAACACACCAGGCTTCCCTGTTCATCACCAACTCCCGGAGCTTGCTCAAACTCCTGTCCATCGAGTTGATGATGCCATCCAACCATCTGATCCTCTCTCGTCCCCTTCTTCTGCCTTCAATCTTCCCAGCATCAGGGTCTTTTCCAAAGAGTCAGTTCTTCACATCAGGTGGCCAAATTATTGGAGCTTGAGCTTCAGCGTCAGTCCTTCCAATGAACATTCAGGACTGATTTCCTTTAGGATGGACTGGTTTGAGCTCCTTGCAGTCCAAGCGACTCTCAAGAGTCTTCTCCAACACCACAGCTCAAAAGCATCAATTGATGCCTTTGAGGACAGGTGCACATTTTTATACCTGCAGCCAGCCCCAGCAAGGCCAGAGAGACCTGGGTGAACCAAACCCAAGTATTGGGACATGCTGGAGGCTCTCTCCTGAGACTGCTGAAGCCCCTGGGGCATGGTTATGTGAAGTCCAGCCTGGACACGCCTCTTCTTCACCTGGCACCAGTTGGCACTACTTCTCCATCCCCCTTCTTTGGATCTAGCAGCTACCCTGAAGCACATCCATCATTGAGGGCTGCACTGTGAAGTCCTGAGAAAAGCCGGGGGAAGAAGCAGATGCTACCCAGGAAGCTGAGGGGTACCACCACCCCTGTATAGGAGCCACCCCAAAGCAGCAGCATACGACCAGATGGAGGACACAGACACCACCCCTCGCCCAGGCTGGAGCTGGGAGAGGGTTCTGAACCAGATGGGACTATTTATTATCCCGAATTTGTCCAAGAAACCTTGGGTTGGGCAGAATATACCTGAAAGAGTAGCTAAGCAATCAGGCACAAAGTGGGTTGGAGTGGGTGGTCTAGAACTGAACAACTGAAATCTATTCTGGAAATAAAGTTCTGCCAGAATTTTTGTGGACTGTCACAAAGGTGGGGCTATGAACCTGCCATGAGGCTCAGGCTGGCTGGAGCCCCCGGGCTCTGCTCGCGGCAGGCCCACATTGGTGCCCATAGTCCTGCCCTTGACCCTCTGGGACCACCCATCCATGGCCCACCACAGGTGGTAGAGCCTGGCTAGGTTCCAGGCTCAGGCAGTGGGACCAGGGCAGCAAAGGGGAGGCACAGAAGTTTTTGCAAACAGCACATAGAAGCTGGCCTGGAATGCAGCCACCAGCCCACTACAGCAGGAGACGTCACCGGGGAGCAGATCCACTTGGCACCTGGTCACAGTAATTACTGCTGAACTTTAAAACCTAACGCAGCAAAACCGCAAATATTTAACATGTGGTCCTCCTCCCGGGGGGCATGCAGGAAACAGGAGCAAATGGCCAGCTTCACAACATGAACCCAGAGTCTGCTTGCACAACAGATTAATAAAGAAGCCAGCTGAGACAAGGGACCCCCAGCGAACAGCAGCCAGCCCCCCACTCCCAGTGCCACTCCTTGGGGCAGTCGCAGGCTCCTAGCTCCCCTGAGGGCCACATGTCACTCACGTGCACAGACACTCGAGTGCATGGATGCACCGGCCCCCAGGCTTGCAGCCCCCTCCCCCTGCCCTGTCCTCGGGGGATCCCAGAGCCAGGACTCCTGGGGCGATGCTAAGAGCTGCTGTGAGAGCCTCCTGGGTTAGCACGAGACTGTGGTCCAGCCCTGTCTTTCCATCCGAAGCTCTGCAGATGGGGGACCTTCAGGAGGGGATGCCCACAGTGCCGGATCTCCCTGCTGGCAGGAACCCAGGTTCAGCCTTGGTGCCAGAACACACATGATTCTGAAGACCGCCGTGTGTCTGGCACCGTGACCTGGGCACACCTGGGGAGCCGGACACACAGCTGTTGGCTCCCGCGTGATTCTGGACAAAGCACGTCATCCCATCAGGTACATGTACTTGGGAGGGGACCCGTCAGGTTGGGAGCAATAGGGGAGTGCAGCCAGGCCTGTGCTGGTGTGGGGGCTGTGGGGAGGGAGCAGCGCTGAGGCTGGGCAGATGGGAAGCCCCGATGTCACCTTTTCCTCTGGCTCCCTTGGCTCACAATCCTCAGCCCACAGCTCTCTTGCCCCTTGCCAGGGGAGCCTCTACTTCGTGGCGTGGTGGTCGTGATGAAAATATAAACCCACAGCCACCTTTGCTAAGTGTAGGGCTGGGCACTTTGTGAGGGGCAAAGAGTTGGTGGGTCTCTCTGCTCCCAGGAAAGGGACCCAGCTCCATCCTATTTCCCACCTAGCAGGGAGGTCTAGGGCCCAAGACCTTGGGCCACCCCTAGGCTGATGCCTCACATTTAAGTGGCCCAATGCCCAGAGCGGCCAGGCCCGTGTGACCCGGCTGTGTCCCCTGCCCTACCCTGAGCCCCACCTTGCACTCCCGGGGTACAGCACAGCTATCTCCAGAGAGCAGTGGCCCTAAGACCCTCTGCCCAGGTGCACGAAGGTCTCAGGGCAGAGCCAGGTCAATTCCAGTCTCCAGCTGACCACCCTCTTCCAGGTCCAGCGTGCCCACACCCCCATGAGTAATGCCGCTTCTGTCCCATCCTGGCTGCTCCTCTCTGGGCTAGTGGGGGCAGGCGAGAGCCCTGAGGGGCCCCATTCCAAGCATCCCCAGCGGCAAGTCCAGCTGAGCCCAGGCCCCCACCCAGTCCACCCTGACCCGAGCCTCCCCAAAGGATCTACCATGGCCAGACGAGGGAGCACAGGGGGACACTGGGCCCCGGGGTGAACGGTCACTTGTGGCTGGATGCCCCAGCCTGGGTCTCCCCACCCTGCTCACACCTTTTTAAAACCTCCCAGAGTCCCAGGTGAGGGCCAGGCGGGAGGTCGGGGGGAGGGAAGAAAGAGCCACAGGAGAAACCCCCACCTCCCACTTGGGTGGCATTCGGAACAAAGGAGGAAGGGAAGGAGGGAGGAGTCAGCCCTTTCTAAAGGAGGACACCAAGGCCGTTTGCATGCCAGCAGAGGGGAGAGGTCAGAGCAGGGCTTGCAGCTGCCTCCAAGACCGCCCCCGGCAACCAGCAGGGAGCCCGGGCTGGCGCAGTGACCAAGGAATGTGGCTGCTGGTTTTTAATTTTCACCTTTCACAAATTTCATTACCGAAAATTTCAGGTTTGAAGGGAAGGGTTGGGACTTCAGGCTCAGCTCTCAGAATGAGGGTCTGGAGGAGCCTGACAGCGACCGGTGGATGTGCTCTGGGGCGGGATGGCCCTGGGGTGCCTCTGGGACTATGAGGGTGAGGTCAGCCTGGAGCCAAAGGGAGATGCCCTTCCAAGCTTGGGACCCCCCAACCCTGATCAAGGCTCTGTGACATGCAGAGCCATAGACCTGCCCAGAAGGGCAGATGGGAGACCCAGGTGTGACCCCTCAGCCACTCAGATCCTGGTGCATCCACACAGTATGACGCCCTTGCACACGCACGCTCATGGCCCTTGTGACTTCTGCCCCCACCCTCAGCATGTCACATGCACAGACAGCTCCCCAGAGCTGGCACACTCACTAGCTGCCCCCTCTCTCCATCACCTGCCGGTCCCTCCACCAGGGAACTGCCTTGGAGCAGCTCCAGCCTGGCCCCTAGCTGGGATCAGCCCAGCTGTGGCCGCTCTCTCTCTGGGCCCCCTGGAACAGCTCCAGGAGGAGGAGCTGGTGGGGATGGCCCAGGCCCCTCTCCGGCCCCCACCCCTCTGTGTGCAACCTGGTCGTTCCTGCTTTGCCATGCCTGCCTTGGGCAGCAGGCCCTCAGCAGACCCTCTGCCGCCTTGAGGGCTCCAAGGAGGGGGGCGGGGGAGGAGACTGGCATAGGGGTGGGGGAAGGGCAGGCCCAGAAGGGCAGATGGAACTCACCCAGCTGCACCGCAGGTCTGGGCCTGCTCCTGCATGCAGTGGGGGAGGGGCGTCCTCCAGGCTGCAGACGCACACGTTAAGGTGTCTTCAATTATTCATGGGCACTTGGAAGAGCTGCCTCCTGCTTCCAGCAACCCAGCAGCTTCATGCAGAGAGCTGCTTGCAGCCCCTCTGGCTGGACCCCAGAAGGGCCCTGGGTGACTCCATCCAGAAAGGATCACTTGGGAGAGCAAGGACCCCATAGGCTGTACCTGACTCTGCAGGGCAGTGGAGAGAGGGGCCAGTCCAGCACCTCTCCCTTCTTCTGAGAGGCTGCAAGGGGTTAGGGGCCCCACACCAGGGCACAGATCCCACCGGTGGGTCAGGGTTCATCAGGAAGGGGGCAGGCTACAGAGCAGAAGATGGACAGGGCCTGCCCAGGGAGACTGGGGTAGGGTTCGGGTTTCATGGGGAGGAGCCAGTTCAGGGCCTGGGTGGCTGGTAACCAGTGGAGCCTGGTCAAGGGCATGTGGCTGGAGGCCATGGTCATGGAAAGCCTGAAACCAGAGCAGCTGAGCTCACCCAGGGCCTGCAGAGTGGCTGTTGTGAGCCCCCACGAAGGGCTGGGGCACCGAGGAGGTGGCCTCAGTACCCTTTAGGCTTTACCCGTTTCTGTCTGGGACGTGAGACCTATACCAGGGAGAGCTGTACCCACACCCTGCTCCTCTCACCCCACCTCCCTGTTTCCATCCCATGAGCACCCGCTGCACCCCTGCCCCCCACTCTCAGTCCCTACAGTTTGGACAGAGTGACACACACCCACGCCAAGAGGGACCTGTGATCCAGCTGCACCAACACGCTTAGTCCATCCCTAGCCACAGGCGCTGGCTCAGGAAGGTTCAGGTGATGATGAAGCTAGGCTGTCAGTGGAGGCCTGGAGATGCCGGGCTGCCCCTTGGGGAGAGACCGCCTGGGAGTAAAGCCCTTAAAGAGAAACACAGGTTACGAAGGGAGAAGCTGGGCGCTTATGACTAGGATAGCACCTGAATACAGCCCTACCTGATGCCGTCCCTTTCAACTGAGAAGTTCCCGTCAGCCCAGGACCCTTCTCCCTACAGATGCCCCTCCTCTCTCTAGCACCTGCTTCCTCCAGCAGCAAAGGGACAATGGATAAGCAGAGTTCCAGCCATCACTTCTCCCTTCCAGGCACCAGCTAAGGGGGCAGTGACCGTGAGATGGCCCAGAGTAGCACATCCGTCAGGCACCTTCTTCCAGAAGAGGGCTCAGGGGACCTCTGGCATGTACAGCAGCACCCTGATGATGGACACCGGCCCTGACACCTACCTTCATGTAGACACACACATGCACACACACTCACAGACACGGGCTTCTGTACACCAGTGCATGCACACACACAGACACTCAGAGATGCACGCAGACACACTCACACATACAGGTGCACACATTCTCAACTATGTTCACAGGCCTATGCACACCCCAAAGGCCAGGCACTTACTCTCCAGGCTGCTCACATGCACAGATCTGTTCACACACACAGGCATATGTGTGCACACGAGCCCAGGGCGTGCTCACATTCCCATTAAGCCACACAATCGGTGGGACTGCATGTTGGGAGCGGAAACGTGACCTGGGTGAGCGCCCTCAGCCTGCGGGGGAGGTGGGCAGAGTCTGACACCGCCTCCTGATCTCCAGCAGGTCTCGGAGCAGAGCCGTGGATCTGGGGAAGGGTGAACACCAGGTGAAAAATGATTAGCTGTCACTCGGCACTTGACTGATGTCGCTTGCTCTTGGCAAAGGGCTGACATGCTATTGATCCACTTAGTGTACTCATGCCAGCAGCCCACAGCCTGAGCCAGGGCCAGACAAAGAACGCGAGGAGCAGGGGAGACGAGGGCTGAATCGGCGTGAGGGGCGGGGTGCTGGGCCAGTGGTGTACACTGCGTGGGAAATGGTGGTTTTTCTCCAGGAACCTCATCTCGGCAGTCATGCCACTTCAGGTTTGCGTCCTAGTCATGAACGTCCAGCTCAGGTTGGAGAGGGGAAGAGGTGGACCCCCAGAGATCAGAGAGAAACTTCATGACAAGACTACAGGAACCCCTGAATTTGAGGAAATATCAGCATTTGCACCTTGTTCCTGAAGAAGCTGGAAAACAAGCTTCCTCTCTGTTTCCTGAATTTAGTCCACAGGAAGGACTATAGCTTCAGTTGATCAATTAGCCTTTACTGCCCTCCTCTGCTTTCCTTCTTATAGTACATTTACTTGTCCATCCGTCCATCAGTCTGTCTGTCCATCCATCCATTTATCCACCCATCAACCTGCCAACCCACCCACCCATCCATCCAACAGTTGATATGTCCATCTGTCTATCCAGCTGCTTGTCCACCACCCACCATCTGTCCAGCTACCCATAAGTGCTTCCTCCTTTCCCTCTCTTTCCTTCCTTTCATCTGTCCATCTATCCATCTTTCTGTCCATTCAACAGACAGCATATTAAGCACCTAGCATGCTAAGATCAGCACCCACTGAGGTGATGAGAGGTGAGAAGGTGGCTGGAGGTGGACTGAGGCAGGAACAGACCTGGGGGTGCCCTGTCCTGGGAGTGCCCAGTTCTGCAGACAGAGGACAGCGGACTGAGGGGAGACTAGACTGTGGTGAGCTGACTCAGGGCGCCCTCTGCTGGTGGAAAGGCAAACGCACACCTCGAAAGCCAACATGGGTTCTAGGGACCTTGCAATTGGGCTTCAGCGTGGGTCACAGCTCCCAGAAAGGGCCCCAAGGGACTGCCAATCTTCTTGTTGGGCCCTATCACCTCCCACAAGGTTTTCATTTGTGTATATGTGGACTTTGGTTTCCTGTTGCTACCTACCCGCCACATCTGGGACAAATGGCTTTGAGCCTGGGGATGGCCATAGGCACAGGCCGAGGACAGACAGACCATGTCTGGTCAGACCAGCTTCCACCACCCTGGCTTGGGCTGGGTCCAAGCACTATTACTCCCTGTGTCCAGGCTGAGGCAGAGCACAACAATGATGGGCAGGGCCATCCGTGTTGTGGGCTCCCCATCCCTGGCCCAGCTCTCGGGCTAGGCTGACCCCGCAGGGGGAGAGGAACCAAGGGGTGGCCTTTAGGATGGGAAGGTGGGCTCCTGCACCGCACACCTCTGCCTGACCAGCTCCCTGCCTGCTGTACCCTCATTGCTTTGGAGTGAAGGAGGCACCCAGCTCTCATCACGACGTGTGCTGTAGTCACCGTGGGAGCCCCAGAAGGCTAAAGGCGGGGAAGGGGCTGCCACCCTGCAGCAGGCAAATGCCGGGTGTGGCAGCAGAGCTTCAACTGTGCACGCCTTTGGCTGGTGAACTGCAGCTGATGGGATGGGTGGTGGTGTGTGCGTGTGTGTGTGCGCGTGTTATGCGGTCTGTGATAGGGCCTGTGTGTGTGTGTGTGTGTGTGTGCACGTGATGCGTGTGTATGTGTTATGTAGTCTGTGAGGTGGTCTCTGTGTGTGCACGTGTGGATGTGTGTGGACCACAGGGCCCACACAGCTCCTCCCTGGCTCACCAAGGTATGGGGAGTGTTGGGTCCTTTCCCTCGTCTGCCAGGTTGGTCCCTGGTCAGGAAGGTCTGGCTGGGAGTTTTCACCGTTCAGAGGGGTAACTCTCAGCTTCTGCAGAAGACGGCCACTCAGACAGACAGCAAGGCTGCCCCACGTCCCAAAAGCTACCCATGGATTACTCAGTGCTGAAGCTCCCAAGGCGGGGAAGCTGGAGCCCAGGTGTCTCCCTGTGGCCCTACCCCTCATCCAGTGGCTGACACCTGAGTGTCCAGGGGCACTGTCACGACGGCCGGCAGCCTCCCTGGCTGGTTTGCAGGGGATGGTCATAAGCCATGTGAAGCCCAGCTTGCTGTGAATGGTTCTGGCCCCACTGCACAAGTTTCTTCATTTCTTGAAACCGAAGTAAATTGCTCCAGGGACTTTCCTGGTGGCCCAGTGGTTAAGAATTTGCCTTGTAAAGCAGGGGACCAGTGTTTAATCTCTGGATGGGAAACGTAAGATCTCATACACCACAGGGCAGCTAAGCCCAAGGGCCACAATTAGAGAGTCCATGCACCGCAATGAAATATCCTGCATGAAGCCACGAAGATCCCGCATGCTGGAACTAAGACCCAACACAGTCAAAGAGATAATAAATAAATATTATAAAAACAATAAAGTAAATTGCTCCAGGCCCCATTCTGCTGAAAGGAGGCTCAAGCCCAGCCATTTTTGGCCCCCTCTCTTCCTTTGAGGGTCCTGAGAAGCCCCCAGGCTTAGACAGTCTGGGGTATCCGTGAAGGCCCTCTGTTCTTTGGTTCTGCTTGACCACTGCAGGTACGTGGAGGAACAACCCTCAGACTGCCAGTCTCCCCAGATGTCCCTACAGACCCTGAGTGCTGCAACTAAAGTGTAAATAAAGAAAAAAATTTTAACCAAAAATAAAAGACCCCCTCCTCCCTTTGCCTGAGAATAGTTCCTCCACGAGCTCAGGCTTTCCAAAACAAACACCAGAAGTCGGGGAGTGTCTCCTCAGATATAAACACACAGCCCCCAAAGACACACAGAGACCTCAGAAGGAAAAATTCAAACCAGGACTAAACACAGATGACTCTCACTAGGGATTATCTTGCAACTCAGCACCGCCTCTTCCTGCCTGCCCTGCAGGTCCCCTTCCCTCACAGACACAGCCCCCCACCCTCCCACCCCAGGGCTGGGTCTCCCTCCAGGTCTGTCCTTAAGTTCTGAGGAGTCCTTGCTCTGATCCAGCTTCTCCAGTCAGGCCCCTGCCTTCCAACCCATGCCCAGTCGACAGAAGGTATTTGCCTTATATCAAAGGAAGTGTAAACGGTTTTTAAAAAACATTTTAGCAGCTTCAGCAACAGTTTGGAAAACATGTATTATTTTGGAGGTGTCAGACGCCCGCCCTGTCTCTGGCTGTAGAGTGTCACACCTGTGACATCACCAGGGGAAGAAGGGGCTGGCAGGCAAGGCAGTTCCAGGTCGTGGGAACCAAGCCTTGTGGTCCAGAGACCCTCTCATGTGGAGCAAGACCTGGAAACCTCCTTCCCTCTCTCGAGTAGCAACAGGGATTCAGGGTTCAAAGGGCAGCTCCACAGGCCGCACTAGCAGCCTCAGTCTTATCCCACCCCCAAGCCCCAGGTGTCTGTGTTCAGGAAACCACTGACCAAAACCGCCCATCCTGGCCAGGCACCGCAGTGACCATTTGCATGAGTCATTTTACAACAGGAGGTCCTGGTAAGGAACACGGAACTAACAAGCCACCACCAACCAGAAGAATTGGGAAAGGTCAAGAGGAGAGAGGAGACACCAGAGCATATGTCCTAACGACCTCCAGGAATCCTCGCTGCCATCCATCTTGGCAGGGCTACGCGTGCGCCACCAGGAACGACCCTGAGTCAGAATGATTGGCCAGAAACAACCTGGAAACTAACCCCATCACCATGAAATGCGGGACTTTGAGCTGAGTCTACGCTGCTTCTGGGCCTCCCCCAGACCCCTGCAGGCCAGGAGGCTTCTGGGTGGACACAGTGGGTTGAACATACACATTCATCTCATCGTCCTCCCAAGATTCTAGCGTAATGACAGCCAGGGAATGAAACAGATAGAGGCCCCACGGGAGCAGAGACCTGCAGGGGGACAGCAGACGACAGATTCTGACATGTATTTGGAACTTGGAGAGCTGGATGGAGGGTTGTAACAGATTCTGTAGGGTGACAGAGAGGCATAGCAGAGCTTATGGAAGTGCGTGTGGAGGGCTGATCTGCTTCCCAGAACCCGGAGAAGCTCAAGACTCAGAGCAGCTCAGCTGCCAGAGCTGGCGTGTGGGCTTGAAAGCCCAGCAGCCAGGCAGACTGTTCCCTAAGCACCAGCTGCACCCCGACCTACAGAGCAGGAGATGGAAAATTTCCCCTCTGAGGAAACTGCAAAGGGTCTGAGGGCTCCGGATTGGGAGGGGAGCAGGGCAGCTCTGAAATAAGAGGACTGACTGCATGCACCAGGGTCTCCCCCTCAGACTGGAGACTGCAAATCTCTCCGTTACGGGCTAAGCTGTGTCCCCCCCAAATTCATATGTTGAAGCCCTGACCCTCAGGACTGCAGAATGTGACTAAAGATAGGGTCTTTAAAGAGGCAGTGAAGTTAAAAGGAGGTCATGTGGGTGGGTTCTAATCCAATGTGATTGGTGTCCTTCATAAGAAGAATTCAGACATAGATAAAGATATGTGAAGACACAGGGAGGGGACTTCCCTGGTGGTCCAATGGCTAAGACTCAGCACTCTGAATGCAGGGGGCCTGGGTTCGATTCCTGATCAGGGAACCAGATACCACATGCCGCAACTAAGCATTTGCATGCTGCAACTAAGGGTTCACACGCTCCAGCTGAAAGATTCCTTGTGCTGGCACAGCCAGGTCTTATAAATTAATAAATAATACTGTTTTTTTTAAAGAGACACAGGGAGAAGACAGCTATCTGTAAGCCAAGGAGACAGGCCTCAGAAGAAACCAATGCTACCATCACCTTGATCTTGGACTTCCAGCCACCAGGACTGTGACTAAACACATTTCTGTTGCTTGAGCCCCTTAGTCCGTGGTGGGCCTAGCATATAACTCACACTTCCTTGGAAGACTCCAGTTAGATGGTCGATTCCTCCCCGCACCTCATGAAGTAGAGCCCTGCCCCCAACCTTACATCAAATAATCAGGCGTTTGGTGACTTGCTCTCAACTATGAATTGACATCTAAGGGTCGTCAAGCATTTGAGAACCGCGTCCAACATGACAGAGACCGAAAGCAGCAAACAGGTAAAGATGACCCCAGAGGAAACAGAAATAATTCACAAACTAGCCAGAAAACAGCAAACGCCTG
Source organism: Capra hircus (assembly GCF_001704415.2). Classification (NCBI taxonomy): domain Eukaryota; kingdom Metazoa; phylum Chordata; class Mammalia; order Artiodactyla; family Bovidae; genus Capra; species Capra hircus. The sequence goes on along the minus strand of NC_030825.1, from coordinate 45,178,111 downwards.
AAACATAAATCAATAGGGAGCTGGTTAAATAAACCGATGGTACATCTTTACAATGAAGACCTTTAGGCCATTAAAAAGGGTGAAAAGAATCTTTACATGTTTTGTGGAAAGAGGTCCATCATTCAGCGTTGCATGTGTGTGGGCTAAGTTGATCTAGTTGTGTCCAACTCTTTGCATCACCATGGACTGTAGCCCACCAGGATCCTCTGTCCATGGGGATTCTCTAGGCAAGAATACTGGAGTGGGTTGCCATGCCCTCTTCCAGGGCATCTTCCCGACCCAGGGATGGAACCTGAGTCTTTATGTCTCTGCATTGGCAAGCAGGTTCATCACCACCAGCGACACCTGGGAAGCCCCTGTGTAGCATCAGGTGAAAGAAAACAGATTACAGTGTGAAGAACGTGATTGTGTTTATGCAAATTACATGTATATAAGCAGGGCCTGACAGAGGGTGGTAGGCAGGCTCATGGTGTATATGTGTTGAGAATATCTTCTAAATGAACTCACATATGTGCTGGTAAAAAACAAAAAATCTCTATGGCTTTCTTGACTTCCGGGCTTGCCCAGTTATCTTTGGACCCACAGAGGGCATTCCTGTTTGATTTAGAGAGCTGGGAACTCATATACTGGCCTAAAGAGGCCAGCACGAAGCCAGGCACACAGCAGACACTCAGGGACTGTTTACGGATGATGGGTGGCTGGTTGGACATGATCACAGGATCTTGCACGTAGCAGGACGACAAGCGAGGTCAGCAAATCCAGTGAAGAGGTGAGGAACATCTTGGGCGCTGAGCTATCTGCTTGCTGAAGACCTGCACATCACCAGGGCTCCTTTCACCTCCCGACTGAGCAGACAGCGATGCCCGGAAAAGGGGTTGAACCTGTTGAGTTGCCAAGGCAACCAGAAGCATGCTGGGATGCAGAGCTGACAGTCCCAGCAAGTCTTATCTTCCGTTTTCTAAATCACAGCCCTATCAGCACTACCTTAAGGTCCGTCTCTATCAGTTCCCAAACCAGTCCTCTGGGTCTGCTTCGCGCCCTGCCCCCAGTTCCAGGAGAAGCTGCAAGACTGAGGCCAAAACCTCCTGAGTTCCCCACCCCTGGGAGTGGGAGTCCCAGCTCCTGAAGGGGCTCAGATCGACAAGGCTCTGGTCGACCCCTGGCTCTGATGCCCCTGTCTCAGGCGACAAGGCAGGGGACAGGCCAGGTAGACAGTGGACTGGGAACGGTGGGCCACTCATAGCCCACCCATGACTGGATCAAACAGCAGCCCCAGAGGGTGGGGAAAGGGAGGGCCAAGGGTGCAGGGTGAGCTAGTGACTTGTTTGAGGGCAGAGCTGGAGTTCTTTACTGGTGGGAGCAGAGAGGCAGCTCAGATGGCAACAGGGTAACTATGAGAACAGCAGAGCAGGCACCCCAGCCAAGCCCTCTAGAAGGAAGTGGGTATGTGGGAGAGGGCGGCAGCCAGTGGCCTTGGTGCTGGGGTCAGGGCTCTGTGGAGGGTGGGGCTGACTGGCTCTGCAGGGAGGGTGCAGTGGGAACCTGTGTTGGAGCGGGTGCTGTGTGCCAGCAGGCTGTGCGCTCCCCCAATGGGCAAGGCTGCTCGGCAAAGCTGCAGCCAAAGTCTCAAGGCTTCAGGCAGTGTGAGCAGGCCCGGTGTCAGGATCTCCCACCAGGCAGGATGCAGAAGGAAGTGCTGAAGCTCGGGGAGAGCAAAGGGAGGCCCATATCCAGCTGGGTCAGGCCCCAGCGTAGGAGAGTGAGAGAACGAAAGGGCTGTCAGGATTCTGGAAGGACCCAAGCCTGGGCTCTGTCATCTGATGGCAAAGAGACCTTTGCCTGTGACCCCTGATGAGGCCCCGGAAGCAGAGAGGACTATCCCTCTCTCTAAGGCTTGCTGGGCCGCTGGCGTGCATGCTAAGTCACTGCAGTCGTGTCTGACTCTTCGTGACCCTATGGAACGTAGCCCGCCAGGCTCCTCTCACCATGGGATTCTCCAGGCAAGAGTACTGGAGTGGGGTGCCATACCCTCCTCCAGGGGATCTTTCCACAGGCAGGCAGCTTCTTTACCACTAATGCCACCTGGGAAGCCCTTGCTAGGCCATTAAAGTCTCCTAAACCAGCATGTCTCAACCCCCAAGTGCATTCAGACCACCTGGGAATCTTATCAAAATGCAGATTCTAATTCAGTACATCTGGCAGCAGGCCCGAGAGTCTGCATCTTTAGGAAGCTCCCAGCATCTTTAGGGAGCTCCCAAGCTTTGTGGATGCTGCCGGTCCACAGCCACACTTTCAGAGGCGTGATTCCAATTATGAACGCTTGCTGTCAGCCATGCAGAATCCTGGGCCCAACCTAGACCTACAGAATCCGAATCTGCATTTTGACAGGTTGTCCAAGTGACCTGCAGTTATGTTAAAGTCTGAGAAACACTATTCTGAATCCAGTGGCTTTCAAAATTGTTTGCATAGTGGAGAGGCCTGGGGAGCTGGGAAAACTGCTGCTGCCTGGGTCCCTTTCCCCCAGGAGATTTGGATTTGATTGGTCTTGGATGGGAAGGCTGGGGCTTGGTGGGGCTTGGTGGGGGCAACTTGGACATCAGATTTTTAACACTTCCGCAGGGTTTCCCAGGTAGTGCTAGTGGTAAGGAACCTTCCTGCCAATGCAGGAGACATGAGACTCAAATTCGATCCCTGGGTCGGGAAAATTGCCAGAGGAGGGCATGGCAACCCACTCCAGTATTCTTGCCTGGAGAATCCCATGGACAGAGGAGCCTGGCGGGCTGCAGTCCATGGAGTTGCAAAGAGTAGGACACGACTGAGTGACTGAGCACGCAGGTGACTCTAACACGCAGCCCAGGCTGAGAACCATTATTCTAAGTTGCAGCTGCCCCTTCAGGTGCCAGGTATGGAAGCTGGCATGCAGGCTGCTCTCATCCAGCCTCACACTCCTCAGCCAGCCTCTGTCTAGAATCCATGGCTCAAAACCCGTCCCAGCCTCTCCAACAGGAACAACTCGGAATGCTCGGGTTTTGCCTGGTAGCTACATGCCTCAAAGAATGGAGACCCTGGGAAGGGAAAGAGGGTGGGGGGGCAACTGCCTCACCAGCACAACTGCCTCCACTGCCTCTGAGACGGTGCCTCAAAGGGCTGAGGGGGGAGCCTGCTGCTGCTTTACTGCTGAAGTGGTACCTGCCAGGGGGACCCATGCCCGTTCTTCTGCTTTGAGAGGAGACGCTGGAAGATGCGGCGCTTTTCACAAAGCCCTGTGGACTGGGAGCAGCCACATGTGGCAGGTGGAGCCTCGCTTCAACCGCCCGCTGAACTACGCTGGTTCCTGAAACGGCAGTGAGCAAGGCCCAGGCTCCAGACCCCTTGTGTGCATCAGGGATGAAGGGGTCTGTGGCAGGTGATGCTGGGTTACCTGTGGCAGGTCGGGGGTATGAGTACCAGAAACCCCAGTGCTGGGCTCAGGGCCTCGCTGTTGGATCCTGGCTGCAGTCCATGGGGTGAGGGCCACACTGGTTGGCCAGTCTCCCTCTATATAATCCTTTCTTCCTCTTTTTAGAAATATGTGTATGTTTATTTATCTGGCTGCCCTGGGTCTGAGTTGCAGCCTGAGGCATCTCCAGTCATTGTTGGGGTGTGTGGGACCTTCAGTTGCAGCATGTGGGATCTAGTTCCCTGACCAGGGATCCAACCTGGGCTCTCGGCATTGGGAGCATGGAGCCTTAGGCACTGAACCACTCAGGAAGCCCCGACATCATTTCTGCAGGGGTCACAGACTAGGCCTGGAGGCTATGGGTTTTTACAGCATGTGCCTATAAAATGGATATGAGGATGGACAGATGGTGGAGAGAGATGGATGTACAGACAGGCAGGGTAGAAGGGCAGAGGGTAACGAGCAGGAGCCAGGAAGGTCCCAGCATCCTAGCCGGGTTGGGGGGAGTCCTGAGACTACGGCAAGAAGCCCCTTTTCCAGACCCTGGCTCAGGGCTGCCCCCACACGGGATGAGGTATTTCTACTCTTAGGCTCCTATGGGACAGTCTGCTGCTGAAGGGTAAGGCCTAAAATTAAGGCTCAATGCCATGTGCTGCCTGGTGAAACCGGGAGGGCCTCCAGCGGCCCAAGGCAAGGCCCCTCCCAACTCTGCTCCTGCAGAGAAGGTCCTCTAGCCGAAAACCCATCAAGGGGACCAGATTATTTCTGCTTACCCCAAGTAGCAGGTTTCAGTGCCCTAGCAGCCTGTGGAATCGTTCGAACAAGCCAATGACATCCTCCCGTGAGACCCAGGGGCCGCCTCACCCTCCTGATACTACTAGCCTGCCTCCTGTGACTCCTGCTTGTTCTCTCTCCCTGTTCCCGAGGGGTGTGGCACGCGGGGTCCTCCTCCCCCAGGCTGTGACTAGTCCATGGCTGTTGAGCTCATCTGTCTAGTGCTGAGGGTTTACCATCCCCACAAACACAGGCTGGGAATCCCCTTTCACTAAAGAGGTGAACAGGTGCTCAGCTCTACACTGAGAGGGGCCAGTGCAGAGACTCAGAAGATATACATTTTACTTCCAGGATTGAGCCACATTGTGGCTCAAAGTAAAGTCCAAAGTTTATTACTATCTCATTTTGCTTTGTAACAAGATAAAGATCTCAGAACTTTTGAATCCAATTACCGGCCCCCATGCAAGCCTCCATGTTATTGTAATTCCTAAGCCCCCGCAAGATGAGTGTTTATTTTTATTATTATATTTTGTCTTTGTTGCTATGCACAAGCTCTCTCTAGTTGTGGCAAGGGCGGGGGGCTACTCTCTAGGTACAATGCTCAGGCTTCTCCCTGCGGTGGCTTCTCTTACGGAGAACAGGCTCTAGGTGTTCAGGCTTCAGTAGTTGTGGCCTGTGGGCTAAAGAGTGTGGACTCAGTAGTTGTGGTACCTAGGCATGTGGGATCTTCCTGGACCAGGGACTGAACCTGGCAGGTGGATCCTTAACCACTGGACCACCAGAGAAGTCCAGGTTTTTATTATTTTTTAAAGTAAATATTTATATTCTTCTACATCACACACATGCTCAGTTGCTCAGTCATGTCTGACTCTCATGACCTCATGGACTGTAGCCCGCCAGGCTCTTCTAGATTCTCCAGGCAAGAATACTGGTGTGGGTTGCCATTTCCTACTCCAGGGGATATTCCTGACCCAAGGATTAAACACACATCACCTGCATCACAGGCAGGTTCTGTACCACTGAGCCACCAGGGAAGGATCAACAAATAGATCAGTGGAAACGAATTAAGACACCAGCAACAAATCCTTACATTTAAAGCCACTTTATCTGGACCAGAAGAAGGCAATGGCAACCCACTCCAGTACTCTTGCCTGGAAAATCAAAAGCAGCAAGGCAATTCAATGGGGGTGGGGAGGGGCAAGACAGCTTTCAATAAGCAGTGCTAGGAAACTGGATATCCACCTGCAAAAGATCACTGTGTTAGTCGCTGAGTCTTATCTGACTCTTTGCGACCCCGTGGACTGTCAGACTCCTCTGTCCATGGGATTTCCAGGCAAGAATACTGGAGTGGGTGGCCAGTTCCTTATCTAGAGGATCTTCCCGACCCAGGGATGGAACCCGCATCTCTTGCATCTCCCACATTGCAGGCAGGTTCTTTACCATCTGAACCATCAGGGAAGAAAAAGACCATAGTCTCACATAAAACACAGACATTAACGCAAGATGTATCATAGACATAGAAGAGCTGAAACCAGAAAACTTTAAAAGGAAAGCATAGGTGGAAAATCTTTATAACTTTAAGCTAGGCAAAGATTTCTTACATACAACACCAAAAGAATGATCCATAAAAGAAAAAAAAGAGAGAGAGAAATGTACTTCTTCAAATTTAAAAACTTTTTGCACTTCAAAAGACACCATTAAGAAAATGAAAACACAAACCACAGATGGGAGAAATTATTTGCAAATCTAATAAGTACTTGTATCTACAAAACAAAATAACAACTCCATAAAAGACAAATAACTCAATTTAAAAGATGGGCAAAAGATCTGAATAGATATTTCACCACAGAATATATTCAAATGACTGATAAGCACATGAGAATATGCTCAACAGCATTAGTCATTAGAGAAGGCAAATTAAACTAACAATGAGATACCCTTATACTCACTAGAATGCCTATAATGAAAAAGACAGATAATAACAAGTGTTGATGAGAATGTGGAGAAATTGGAACCCTCATACATTATTGGCAGGAACATAAACAGTGTAGCCATTTTGGCAACAGTTTCTTTGAAAATTCAACATAAAGCCACTAAGCAATCTAGCAATTCTACTTCTAAGTATCTACCCAAGAGAAACGAAAACATATGTTCACAGGAAGACTTGCATATGAATGTTCCTAGTGACATTCTTCATAACAGACAAAAAGTATAAACATTCCAAGTGTCCATCCACTGGTGAGTGGATAAACCAAAAATCCATGGAACAGAATACTACGGAACGATAAAGAGGGGTAACTACTGAAAGGTTACGTGATGACAAGTGATCACAAACATGACGCTAAGTGAAACAAGCCAGATGTAAAAGACTACATATTGTATGATTACATTTATGAGCAGATCTATAAAGACAGAAAGCAGATTAGTGGGTGCCTGAGGCAATGGGGAGTGACTGCAGAGACCTGGGGAGGGGGCGGTGGCAATGAAAATACCCTAAAATTGGATTGTGGCGATTACAGAGCTCTGTAAATTTACTAAAAAATCACTGAAGCGTGCACTTAAAACAGGTGAATTTTATGGCATGTAAATCATACCCGGATAAAGCTGTTTTGTATAAAAGGCTCTAGCCGCAGGCCTGGTGGCAGGTGTCCCCTGGTGCTCACTGCTTCTCACTAATCCTTCTCACTTGCTAGTCCTGGGATTTCACTTTCCTTCTGGAGTTTTAAGGAAGTTGTAGGTTCTGTTTTACCCAGGGTGGGTGGGTGCATCAGCTCTGTCAGCGACGCTACCGATCTTTGCTCTCTTGGGATTCTGGCATTTTCTGCTCCCCGAGGAGGGCTGTGTGTTAATCTCAGGGAAGCAAAAGGAAGAAACACAAAACTGGCTTGGGGGAGGGAGGGTCCAGCCTGGGTACGAGCTCCACCTGACTCCTGTGGTTGGACCTGGTTCCCTCACCCCCGCTCGAGGACACAGGACAGGTCAGGTGGGGATCATGCCATTCCAATGCCCTTCCTTCCTCCTTCTCTGATGAGCAGGGAGTCCCAGCATGGTGTCAGCCTCAGACCCTAATTTGGGGCCCTAAAGTGGAAGGAAGAGGCAGTTCTAGACATCACAGGACTCCTGGGACCAGTCTGCTTTGGAAAGAGGTGGGTGGACACCAGGAATTCCCCATCACCCTACTTTCTGGGGCTTACCAGGTGGCACAGTGGTAAAGAATCCTCCTGCCAGGAGACTCAAGAGACTCGCGTTTGATCGTGGGTTGGGAAGATGCCATGGAGTAGGAAACGGCAACCTGCTCCAGTATTCTTTCCTGGAAAATTCCATGGACAGAGAAGCCTGACGGGCTACAGTCCCTGGGGGTTTCAAAGGGTTGGACGCAACTGACCGTGTGCAGACACAGTACTCACTGCTGAGTTCCATGAGCACAGGGGCCTCATGGCCCTATTCCCTGCAGATTCCCAGTGTCTGGCTATACTGGGACTCAATAAATACCTCTAACATAGATGAACGAAAGTGGGAAAGCTGTAAGAACCCACCTCCTCCTGCCTGGTGGCCTTCCTGCCCTCACCGACTGTCATCCCGTTCCCAGGCAGGTGCAGGCTGGCACACATTTCGCAAGCCCTGTATATTGTACGTGCCTGACGAGCAGACTTGGTTTAGCCGAGAAAATCCTTTAATTACTGCCGCTACTTCTGGCTGGGTTCTGGGAAGGAACTAATTCGAGCAGCAATCACTCAACCTGAAATATTATGAATGTAATTTCATTATTTGGTCTGCTCCGGTCGCAGGCAGGGGGTTACAATAACTGGTTTGCCGAGTTCCTGCTGGAATGGTAATTAATTTCTCACCCACTTCTGTGCTGACAACCTGCAGACAACTCCTGCCCTGGTACTCAAGTCACTTGCCCCAGCCCGGGCCCTGATTGTGTGTGTCCCACGCTGCTTGTGGCAGGCGGGACTGTCAGTGTGCACAACGAGGAGTCAGCCCCCAACTTCAGTGGGAAACGGTCCCTGTGTGAGCTGCGAGCCCAAGGCACACACACACGTACCTCGTGGTTGCACACATATACACTCCTACACAGGACCGTGAATGAGAGTCAGACACGCACACCATTCACAGAGGTCTCCGTCCTTCACCAGTAGATCTATGAACAAACCAGAATATGCCTGCAACTCACAGGAAAGAAGTGCACCCCACACATCAGCATGGCAGCGTATGCAGGCACCCCGGCTGGCCCTCCAACACTGTGCATCTCAGCTCTGAGTGGCGGTCAGTTGTTGCTGTTCAGTCGCTGAGTCATGTCCAACTCTTTGCCACCCCATAGCTGCAGCACACTAGGCTTCCCTGTCCTTCACTGTCTCCCGGAGTTTGCTCAAATTCATGTCCATTGAATCAGTGACGCCATCCAACCATCATCTTCTGTCGCCCCCTTCTCTTCTTGCCCTCAATCTTTCCCAGCATCAGGGTCTTTTCCAACGAGTCGGGTCTTTGCATCCAAAGTATTGGAGCTTCAGCTTCAGCATCAGTCCTTCCAAGGAATAGTCAGGGTTGATTTCCTTTAAGATTGACTGGTTTGATCTGTGTCTTTGGGACCCAAACACCCAGGTTCTAGTTTAGGTACTATTAGTTCCTCGTTGTGTGAAATGTGAAGAGTGAAAGTGAAGTCGCTCCGTCGTGTCCGACTCTTTGCAACCCCATGGACTGCAGCCCACCAAGCTCCTCTGTCCATGAGATTTTCCAGGCAAGAATACTGGAGTGGGTTGCCATTTCCTTCTCCAGAGCTGGGTCTCCTGCATTGCAGGCAGACACTTTACCGTCTGAGCCACCAGGGAAGCCTCCTCTTTGTGTAACCTTGTGCAGCTGACTCTGCCTCTCTGGGCCTCAGTTTCCCTCACTGCTGTGAGGCTTCAGAGTAAGAATATTTATAAAGAAGGTCAGCTGCAGTGCCTGGCACCCAGCAGGCACCCAGCACTCAGACCAACACACTGCTCACAGCACACTCCCAGGTGGCCCTCCCTGGATGCTACTGGGACACTCAGGTGCCACTCACAGCCCCAAGGCCACTGCCCCGGACGTGGAGCCACTCCCTGACCCTTGACTCCCTGACACTTCTGCAGATCAGTCACCTTCTGGGCGTCTCACCCCAGGTCCCATGCCTGAATGGTGAGGGGTGATCTGGTGGGGCCCCTAAGCTGGGTAGGGGCCCCTCGGGCTCCGGGAGGCCACCATTGATCAGTAGACACCTGGAAAAGCTCTGCCTGGGACTGGCTTAAAGGGAATCTTGCCAAGGCTGGAAAGAGTTAATGAGTTCCTTGTCTGGCAAGGAGACCTACCACCTCTCTGTCCTGGGGGTGACGATGGGGGTCGGTAGCACAAAGAAGGTGGGAAGGGGCAGGTCTCAGCCCCAAGGAGGTTGGGGCGGTACACAGCCCCTCTCCTTCCAGCCCATCTGACCAACAGGAGGTGCCAAGTGTGACCAACTAACTCTGAAAACACTTTCTAAAATTTGAGCAGCCACTTATAAATCAGAAGAAATGACATAACTGTATGTTACAGATGTCTCGCTTCCTTGAAAGAATAAAAAGGAAGATCTGGCTACCCTGGGCCCACATCCCACACAGAACTCTTGGCTGGAGCTGAGCAGCAGCCCTGCCCAAGGAGCCAGGAGCCATCTGTCCCCCTTTCCCCCGAACGCCGCTCCCGGTGGTCTCCCTGGCAGCTCTGTGCAGGGACATACTCTGATGGGCCTGGTGACCCCACTCTATTTTTTACTGACATCCCCCCCCGCCCCGCCCCATCCCTTCCTCTTTCTTATCTCCCTCTGTCCCGGGCACGCCCAGACCCTGAGGGAAAGGGGTGGAAAGCACTCACAGATGCTTGTAGCCTTTGGGGAGTTGGGGTGGGGATCCTAGACTCTTTCCAGGCTACCTTTTCTTCCCAGGACCTATGCACATTGAGACATATGAGCAAAATGCAGCGAGGGGTTCACAGATCGAACCCAGGTTGGGAACTGCCTGGACTGAGAGTCACTGGCTGGGGACTGGACCCTTGACCTGTTTTAAAGAAAGAAAAATAGCACTGAGTTGTGTCCGACTCTTGTGAGCCTATGGACTGTAGCCTGCCAGGCTCCTCTGTCCACAGGATTCTCCAGGCAAGAATACTGGAGTGGGTTGCCATTTTCTTCTTCAGGGGATCTTCCTGACCCAGGAATCGAACCCAGGTCTCCAGCATTGCAGGCAGATTCTTTACCAACTGAGCAACATGGGACCTGCTTTGGGGCACCCAAGTTGGGGTGAGCGGGTAGCTTGTATGGGGCCAGCCTACCCTGTAGGTGGTCAGTCTTCAGCACTTCTGAGGAGGGCTGGGAAACGCTGTGGCCAGGCTGTAGGGCTCGGGGAGAGGCAGCCCCCAGTTTCCTGCCTGTACCCCAGACCAGGAGCATGGAAAGACCCCCCCCCCACACACCCCGCCAGGGCTCCTCACCTCTCTGTTGGGAGCCAATCAGCTGTGCAGGGGCATCAGAGCAGCAGCTGTTGAGGGCAATGGAACCCATTTACATTTGGCTGTTTTCCCCATATAAATAGAAAATTTTAAATGAGAGAATTGTCCACCAAGTTTTACCATGATCCAAGTTAAACCTGTAGGTTTCCCTGGTGGGTCAGATGGTAAAGAATCCACTTGCAATGTGGGAAACCCAAGTTTGATCCCTGGGTCGGGAAGATCCCCTGGTGAAGGGAATGGAAACCTACTCCAGTATTCTTGCCTGGGAAATCCCATGGACAGAGGAACCTGGTGGGCTACGGTCCATGGGGCCTCAAAGAGTCAGACACGACTGAGCAACTAAACTTCCAAATTAAAACTGTAGAGTCCCAAATCCTGAGGGATAAGCTTTATAATGGAAACATCAGCAGATACATAACAATGAGCTTCTGACTCAGATGAGATCTGCCTAAGTCCCCAGCTTCCTGCAAAGATTTTGGGAAGGACACCCTTAGTGACCCTAAAGCCACATGGAAAGTGTCACCATAAACGGAAAGGCAGTTTATGTATACAGCCACCTGGCAGGCAGTGGGGTTCAGGTGAGAGCCCCCACAGAGCCTGGCCAGAGGCACTCAGGTCTCAGCCCACACACAGAGCACCCTGATGTGCCCGCTGCACCATGGACCCACAGAGGCTTCCAGAACCGTCCTCCAGCACTTCTGTTGTCATAACTACCACCGTGACCTTTTCCAGGTTGGAAAAAAACCCACAAGAACCACCTGGTGACATGGAGAAATGCGACAATCATAGCAACGGCCCTTGTCCTTGGATCAGGTTCCCGCACAGAACCACCTCTGTGTCGCCCACGCTAGCAGCCTAGGACTTCTGGAAGGATAGTGGGGCCTGGATTAGCATGTGTTAGGACCTGACCGGGCCCTTCCCATGCTGGCAGCGAAAATCACTGTGTCCCAAGCCCCTCTCCCCACACCCCCTCCCACCGCCCTGAGACTGCAGACCAAGTAGGGCTGAGCAGGGAAACAAGCCAGGCACGAGGCCACCCCTGGAGGCCTGTGCCTTGGGGATTGAGGTCTTGCCCTACCCTCCTGCTCTTCCTGGCAGAGCTCTCGGGCTGAGCTGGGGGGGGGGGGTTGACTCTGATGTCAAGTCAAGTGACCCCACCGCCGCTGAAGATGCCTGGCTGGTGAATGGGCACAAAGCGGGGGAGGTGTGGGGTGCATATGCCCCACTGCTGCCTGCCCAGGTGAGCTCGCCGCAGTGACCCAGACCAGGAGTACTTCTGGGCATCTCACACTCAGATCTTGAGCCCCCCTCCTCCCCACTGGGTCCCGCCTATTCATTCTGGGCGGGGCAGATGGGAAAGGGGTCAACCCACACCTGAGCCCCGCTCTGGGCCCACGGAGTAGTGACTCACACTGCAGGGGAATAGAGCCTGACTCGCCTCCCAGGTGGGGGCCTGGGGGCTGCGGAACAATCAGCTGCTGTGGAGACACAACCTGAAACCAGGGCTTCCGGGGGAGGCTTGAGCCTCGGAACCTCCAGTCCAGCTCAGGTCACTCAGCCCCGTCCAGCTCCACCTGGACTGGGACACAAAGGGAGACCCAGTTTCCCAGCTGCACTGTAATTTCAGAAGGGGTCTTTGTGTGGGCTGTATTAACCAAGAAGCCAGAGAAGCCCTCGGGTTTGGGCAGGGAGTCAGGCTGCCAAAGAAACCTGCTGCGTGTCGGCAAGAAATGCCCTTTGAGAAGATGGCAGAAAGACATCAGAAAATGTAAGAACTGCTGACCGTGCCATTAAGGAGTGGCAGCAGGCGAGGGCTGCAAAGTGAGCCTAGGAAGGGCTTTGCAAGCAGGCAAAGCTGCGTTTGAATCTGGGTTCTGCCACTCTAGCTGCGGGACTTTGGGCAACTGACCTAACCTCTCTGAATCTAAGTTCAGGACAAGGATGCCTGTATCTCACTGGGTGAAGGGAGATAAAGTAAAGGCACCCGAGACAGTGCCTGGCGCCAATAAATGATAACTATTACTAGGTTTCATGCACACTGAAGCTTAATTACATTGTCTCATTTAAAAAATTATCATCCTACATGAGTGTAGAGCTCTGTGGTTTTCAAAGCCATCTTTGTCCATTACTTCATTAGAGCCTCACAGTGATCCTATATTCTATTTTTAGCATTTTACTTTAGTTCCTTTAAAACATAAGTCTTGCTCTTATTGGATACGATTGTCCCAATTTTCCGTTCCGCTCTCCTTCTTAATTTCCCCACCCTGAGGAACCTTTAGCATAATGATGCTGGGACCATATTCTATTAATATCAATTTTCAGATTACAGTGATAAGATGTCTGTTTCCTAATTTAATTAGGTGATTCCTGTATTTAGTTCCTACACGCTCATTATTTTTCATTTAGCGTCTTCTAAATGCACCAAAGGAAAAGCAAGGCTCTGGCTGGTAGACCTCCAGGGTGTCTTCTGCAGTGGGGAGGGAGGGACCCCGGAAATGGGGCCACATCAGAGAGGCAGGTACCAGGGTGCTGGGGGCTGGGGCAGTGTCTCAGGAGAGGGGATGGGGGCAGAGAAAGTCCTACTGCAGAGGGGCTCATGGTGGGCACCCCTGAGGGAGGGCTAGGTCTCTTACAAAGCTCCCCTCAAAAGCAGACTTCAAAGAAGATTCCGAAACCGGCACCCGCAGCGCCCACCAGCCCCTCTGGGCTCCTGTACCAACACTTGAAGGCCATGTGATCTTCTTTTAAAAAAATTTATTTATTCGGCTGTGTTCGGTCTTAGTTTCAGCATGAGGGATCTTGGTTGCATCACGCAAGATCCTTTGTTACGGTGCACGGACTCTCTAGTTGCCTCATCCGTGCTCTAGGGCACTCGGGCTCAGTGGCCGTGGCTCGGCCTCGGTGGCTCCATGGCATGTGAGATCACTGTTCCCTGACCAGGGACCGAACCACGTCCCCTGCATTGCAAGGCAGAGTCTTAACCACTGGACCACCAGCGAAGTCCCTTGAGGGCTATGTGTTCGGACACATCCCCCTCCCTTTTCTGGCTCTCACTGTCTGATTGCCATGGAGGTCCCATGTCTGCCCCTTCGTCAGTACTATTCTCTGCACATCTCCAGGGGGCGCCCTTCACACCATAGTTTAAATCAACTCTATGCTGAATCAGCACAGAGCACAGTGTGAGTGGTGCCCTAAGGTGTGCAGGCCCTGCCTCAATGCTCCCACTCCATCAAGGTGGGGCTCAGCCATCATGCCATGGGCTCTGGTCACCCCTGGTCCCCAACCCTCCAACTATCTACACTGACCCGACCAGTTTTCTTCCCTCTGCCAGCACAGTGATAGCTGGGCTGATCCTGCTCATCGCCCGAACTGTGGCGCCAGAAGGAACTCCCAGTAAAGCCCCTCGAGTTGAGGAAAGGGGGACAGGAAGCCCCGGGGCCACGCTTGGAAGGAGTACTGCCACAAGCATCCTGGCCTCAGTTCTGCCTTTGAGAATCCACTGCTTTCTGTGTCACGAGGCAGACCCTCCAGAGAACTGAAAACTCAGTTGCTGCTGCTGCTGCTGCTGCTGCTGCTGCTGCTGCTGCTGCTGCTGCTAAGTCGCTTCAGTCGTGTCTGACTCTGTGAGACCCCATAGACGGCAGCCCACCAGGCTTCCCCGTCCCTGGGATTCTTCAGGCAACAACACTACCCAGCATTAATTTTTCTTTTGGTTTTGTGTGTATGCATGCTAAGTCACTTCAATTGTGTCTGACTCTGTGCAACCCTATGGACTGTAGCCTGCCAGGCTCCTCTGTCCATGGGATTCTCCAGGCAAGATTTCATTTCCTCCTGCGGGGGATCTTCCCGACCCAGGGACTGAACCCACGTCTCTGACGTCTCCTGATTGGCAGGCAGGTTCTTTACCACTAGTGCCACCTGGGAAGTTCTTCTTTTTGGTTTTACCTAGCGTTAATTTTTCTTCGCTATGGTCAAAGAAAGGCAAGGCAAGGTATGGCGGGTGAGGCAGCCTTAGTGAATCCTGGGCAGCATTTGGTGAAGAGAGTTTGAACACACACGTTTGCAGGTGCATTGTTTAGAAACACCGAGTTCTGAGAGTCCCAGCCGTGCTGATTTTGCAATGATATATTGCCAGCTACTTAACAGGATGGATCACTGCAATTACATGTCACTTCTGATATTCACAGTCACAACAAGGAGGTGTCAGCTTCGCAAGGGTTGTAGGAAATATATATGATGTTCCGCAATGCCGTTAGGAAAGGATTTCAGGAGACAGACTCAAGAGGATTCCAATAAAACCCACTTGCCTGGGCAAAGCAGACAGCACCATGGAAACTGGAGGGGCTGGTTCCCCTGGCCAGGGAGGGAGTGTGGGCTTAGGCACCCGGGCTCCACAGGCTGCCCATCCTCTGGCAGTGGAGAGGGGGGAGGACGGCCAGCACACTTCTGGTTATTCCATCACCCTCACATGACTTCCCTGGTGGCTCAGACGGTAAAGTGTCTGCTTGCAATGCAGGAGACCCAGGTTTGATCCCTGGGTTGGGAAGATCCCCTGGAGAAGGGAATGGCAACCCACTCCAGTACTCTTGCCTGGAAAATTCCATGGACGAAGAAGTCTGGTAGGCTACAGTACATGGGGTCACAAAGAGTCGGACACGACTGAGCGACTTCACTTTCTTTCCACATGGATGAGCTGTTGAGAGCAACTCAGCAGTTACTCCTACAGCCTTTGGCTTGGTGGCATCTCAGGGTTAAAAGGGTCACACCCAAATAAAGGCAGTCACTGCAGGAACAAGACAAATCCTCTGAGATTGTTCTGTAGCCTTCAGAGTTGGCACGGGCAGTAACCATGGAACCAACAGTGAGAGCCACACTTTCTCTGGCCAACACAGCCCTGCTCCAGGGAACCAAAGAAGTTCTGTTGATTTCTGAGTCAATTCTGGCTCTGTCAGTTTCTATGAGATATAGGGCACCATTCTTAGCATCTGTCAATCCTAAAGGAAATCAACCCTGAATATTCATTGGAAGGACTGATGCTGAAGCTGAAGCTCCAATACTTTGGCCCCCTGATGAGAAGAACTGACTCCTTGGGAAAGACCCTGATGCTGGGAAAGACTGAGGGTAGGAGGAGAAGGGGGCGACAGAGGATAGGATGGTTGGATGGCATCACTGACTCAATGGACATGAATTTGGGCAAACTCAGGGAGATAGTGAAGGAGAGAGAAGCCTGGTGTGCTGAAGTTCAAGGGGTTGCAAAGAGCTGGACATGACTGAGCGACTGAACAGCAACGAACACTTAACATGCACTGGGGAGAGACACCCCAGGCTCTGAGTCTTGCCCAAGTCCACTTCACTGCTGCTGCCGATGGTCAGCATCTTGTCACCTCTTGCGCCCTGGAGAAGGCAATCAAGCAAGCCACAGCTCCCCTCCTCCAGGAAGCCCTCCTGACTCCTCCAGTCGGGACTTTGCCCTCAGGTGTGTGACAGCGAAGGAGTGAGTGTGTGACCTGTGTGAAAGGAGACGCAATGGAGGAGGAGTGGGGCAGGGAGGGAGCTTTCTGCTCCTCTCACCTGTTCCCGTGGTCTGTGAGTCTGCAACCCTGGGTGGAGGAGACGCAGGGCAATTCCACACACCCTGCCTAGCATCTCAGAGGCCATCTGCCCAAAACAGAACACGCGATCTCTACTCCCCTCCCCCAACCACTCCCCGTCTGGAGTGTCTCCCTTGATGGGTGGCACCCCAACTCCCCTCTACCAATGCCAGAAACCCGGAGCCAGAGTCACCTTGAAACCCTGACAGCTGCCCTCCTCAGCTTCCCATCCATGTGGTCGCCAACTCTGCCCCAACCTTATGATGCCGCTGAACCACCCTCTCCTGCCCCTGCCTGCCTGCCCCAGGCCTCGCCCTCTCTTCTGTCCCCATTCCACCCCTCCCAGCCACTCTCTGCGTGCCTGAGGTCTCTTCCTCTGCTATTGTCCACAGTTCCATGACATGCAGTCACTGGAGTGGGCTCTCTGACGGCTGCTGCACCCTCAGAATCCCCAGGGCTCCCTGACTGAGCCTGCAGCAAAGGCTTGCGCCCCTGTAGCACTCCAAGGGCTCATGGGAACCGGGGCCTGCCTGAGCCTTCAGCCGTGAGTCTGGGTCCGTAAGTCTCACGCCAGCCCCTGATGCGCTGGGAGCTCTTCTCATGCATATTTTCTCATGTGTCCTTGATCCACACTCTGCTCTGGATCTGGACAGGTCGGATCGAGCGAGCATCACTGGTGTTGCAAAGGCAGGAGGTGCTGCAGGCAACAGTTGGCTCCCTACGGATGAATCCCGGCATGGCACGTAACCTCTCTTACCACAGGAGTCTTGTCTGTCAAATGGTGTAATGGTATTTAACTTAAGGGGTTCCAAAGGTATTAAATGGGCACTAAATACATGTCAAACGTGTGTCTTTGACACACATTTGCTGGGCACACAGTGAGCAACTGGGAGCATTAGCCCCCATCAGTGATGTATGTCTGTGTCCACTCTGTAAGTGGCCACCTGATACAAAGAGCTGACTCATTGGAAAAGACTCTGATCCTGGGAAAGACTGAAGGCAAAAGGAGAAGCAGGCAGCAGAGGATGAGATGGTTGGATGGCTGGATCACTGACTCAGTGGACATGAATTTGAGCAAACTCCGAAAGACAGTGAAGGATAGGGAAACCTGGTGTGCTGCAGTCCATGGGGCGGCAAAGAGTCGTACAGGACTTAGTGACTGAACACACACACACACGGAAAGGGGGACTTCCCTGGTGGTCCAGTGGCTAAGACTCCACACTCCCAGGGGGCATGGGTTCCTAAGATCCTGCATGCTGGGTGGCACAGCCACAGGGGAAAATAAAACCACATAAAGGGCTTGGCACAAGAGCTGGCATGTGGTAAACTTTTGTTATGACTATTATTATTCCTGGATGCCCTGGAAGTAACACCCCAGGGCTGGTTATGGGCTGAGTCATCAGAGACTGTCTGCACTCAGGGCACCCTGGGCCAACCCTGTGGCTGCCTTCCTCCCTGAGCATCCCAGCACTAGCCTCAGTCCCCAGCATCCCCCCCCACCCACAGTTCCACGGCTTTGGGAAAGCAAAGAGCCACTTCACTAAAACGTGGGGGTGGCCTGCTTTAACAAAAATCCACTCTACAAAAACCAAGCATTTAAGAAAATAATAATCCACTCTACAAAAACCAAGCATTAAAAAAAAAAAATCTGTAGTGTGCTAGCAACAGAATCTGTATCGTAAGGTCACATTTTTGAAAACATATCAACAAATAACCCAATCCAGGCACTGTTCACTTTGGCTTCACGGGTCACTAACAATGTCTCACCTCATTCCATTAAAACAAAATCCATCCCACTTAAAAGAATGTAGAAGAAATGGTACAATTAGAAGATCACGGGGGAGGGAGTCGGGGGAGGGACGAAGCAGGAGGCTGGGGTTAGCGGATGTAAGCTTTTATGTACAGAATGGATAAACACTGAGGTCCTACTGCATAGTACAGAGAACTATACTCAGCACCCTATGACAAGCCGTAATGGAAAAGAACGAGAAACAAAGCATATGTGTGCATAACTGAATCATTTTGCTGTAAAGCAATAATCAATACAACATGGCAAATCAACTAAACTTCAACTTAAAAAATAAATTTAAAAAAGAACATTGAATTGTGCAGCCTTGATTGGATGGTCTAGGCCAGGGGGCCCAACCTCTGGGCCACTGACCAGTATCAGGCTGTGGCCTGTTAGGAACCAGGCTGTAGAGCGGGTGAGCGGCGGGAGGCGGCGCAAAGCTTCATCTGTATTTACAGCTGCTTCTCATCGCTTACATTACCGCCTGAGCTCCGCCTCCTGTCAGGTCAGCGGGGCTTGAAGCGTCCCGAAACCATCGCCCTGCCCTGGTCCGTGGAAAAATTGTCTTCTATGAAACTGGTCACTGATGCCACTGAGCAGGCAGAGTGCCTGCTTGCTTAGTCACTCAGTTGGGTCACTCTTTGCGACCCCACAGACTGTAGCCCGCCAGGCTCCTCTTCCATGGAACTTTCCAGGAAAGAATACTGGAGTGGGGTGCCATTTCCTACTCCGGGGGATCTTCCCGACCCAGGGATCGAACTCGCCTCTCTTGCATTAGCAGGCGAATTCTTTACCATTGAGCCACTTAGGAAGCCACAGGGTCAGTGGCTAACCAGTAACTCAAAGCTGGGCAGATGTACTCCTCCCCACAGAAGAACACAGGATCACATATGAATTTTTGCCAAAAAAGGGAAAACAAACCTATATCTGATCAACTGCTAAATTTATGTAATTTACATAATTTACAGGGAGTACAAGGGGCAGAAGGCTATGTTGTTCTATACCAAACAGGCACGATCAGCAAAAATCCAAACTGTGGGAAACTTACAGAACCTGTGACCCAGTTTCCTCCAGTAAATAGCAAGAGGGAAGCAAAGGCATGCAGGACATCTCAGAGACTGAGAGAGGCTTAAACGACTCGCCCACCAGTTGTAACACGTGAGCCTTATCCGGATACTGACAAGACAAATTGGAAATAAAGGTGTTTGTCACATTTGTGGGATGACTAGAAATGTGAACACTGGACATTTGATGAGATTAAACAACTGTTGAATGTTAAAAGAAAGAATTCTTATCTTTTCAGCTAAGAAATACATTGAAATATTTATGGTTTTATGGCTTTATGGTTATGCAGGGAAGCAAGGGGGGGGGGAATAAATTAGGACTGACATAAACACACTGCTATACATAAAATAGATAACTAATAAGGACCTCCTGTGTAGCACAGGGAACCCTACTCAATACTCTGTAATGACCTACATGGGAAAAGAACCTAAGAAAGAGTGGATGTAGGCATATGTATGACTGATTTACTTTGCTGTACAGCAGAAACTGACGCAACACTGTAAATCAACTATACTCCAATAAAAAATTTTTTTATAAGAAATATTTAAGGGACATCCCTGGTGGTACAATGGATAAGAACCCCCCCTGCCAATGGAGGGGACACGGGTGGGATCCCTGGTCCGGATGATTCCACACGCTGTGGAGCAACCAAGCCTGTGAGCCACAACTACGGAGCCCGTGCTCTAGGGCCTGAGAGTCAAAACCGCTGAAGCCCGTGCTCCTAGAACACGTGCTCCGCAACAAGAGAAGCCACAGCATAACAAGTGCTCACACCACAAGCGGAAAAAGCCTGCAAACAGCCACAAAGACCCAGTGCAGCCAAACTAAACCAGGACACTTTTTTAAAAAGAAATATTTATGACTGAACTGACTGGCCCTAGTATATATGCTCTGAAAAGAGACAAGTGTATGGGCCTGTGGATGGGGCGCCGTTGAGGCTGTCGGGTGCCCGGGATGTGGGGTTCACTGTACTATTCTAATCTACTTCTCTGTGTGTCCCAAGCTCTCCAAAATACAAAGTTCTGCTTTGTATTAAAGCCTGTATATAAAGACGGGCCACTCATAACACACACGTGGAGAGTGCCCTCTGCACCTGCAGGGCCAGCATGATGGGATGTGTTATTCCCAGTTCTGGTCGGCTCTCTTCCACTGTGGGAAGGGGCAGGAGTAGTCTCCTGGGTCAAGACGTGAGTTTCCGGAGGCCTCAGGGCCTGGCAATATTGGAGACATGAAAAACAGTAGGATAGGTAGATTCTCTGATACCTAAGAACACCTAATCTTAGAATGAAGGCAGGTGAACCAGCAGTGATTTATGTTCCAAAAGGTTTGGTCTAAAATATAGCAAACATTTTGGAAAATAGCGCTTGGTTTACAGAAGCTGGCAATCCCACAGGGTTGCATCTAATGCACGAAGCAAGGTGAGATTTGCTGACTGGTCTCTGAAAAGTTCAGGTGCTTTTAAGAGCTGGTAGCTGCATGGGAGAAATCTGAAGGACACGCCAGCCCCAAGGGAGCACAAACAGCTAATGGCTCTGTCCGCCTTTCCAAGCTTGTTTCTGCATCTTCACCTGACCACCCTCCCCCTCCCATCTTGGCCAACGCCACCAACAGCGGGTCCCAGACTGCATTCCCAGGAAAGTTTCTGCTGCTGGAAAAAACCCCAGAAGAGCCCGTGGGGAATGTCCTCTCTAGATGCCCCCACCGCCTTGCCCAATCTGGATGGCAGGGCAGCCTCTCACGTCTACATCTCCCAGGGCTGAAATTCTGACTTATCCAGGACTCTTGGGGCCAAACCACCCATGCAGCTGGATACATACACTTTGTAAGCACTGGTTTCCAACAGATAAATGTAATCAAGGTTTATGTGCACAGAGAAGACAACAGGATGGGATTGTTTCACTTGAAAGATCAGAAGAAAATTGTAACTAATGTTGTGGAAAATTACTTTGATATTGCTTTCTTGGTACCGAATCACAATTAGGCTGCCGTGAGAAGTACAGGGGAAGAATAAATGAATAGTAACAAATCAACACAAACAGCCTGTGTCAGGAACACTTTGCTCAGGGAGAGTAACGTAAGCATTACTTAAAGTTTTACGACTGTGTTTGAGGTGATTTACATAGAACGTCCAGGTGCTACGTCCAGGTGGTCCGGCTCCATTTACAGCCAGAAGAAGGGAGCTCAAAACCCAAGCATGCTCCTCACCTGGGTCTGCCAGGTCCTCGACATCCCCGGCTGCAGGGGGAGGCTGGCCTCAGCTTCCTGCCACCCCGCCTGCCAGTCTACCCACCCCAGAAACCCTCACTGTCCGCTGGGCCCCCACTCCACCAGTGATCAAGGTAATCCGCACATGTGCACCAGGGTAGCTGTGCAGGCCATGCCAGCCAGCGAGGACAGGAATCTGTGACACAAGAGGCAAGGTCTTTGCGCTGTCAGCTGCTGGAGCACGGCAGGGCACGTGTCGAGGTCACCAGGCAGCGACCCCACTCAGGACTATCACACCGGTCCCCAGAAGACACCACGGGTGGGCACCCGGCCCCAGTGGACACCACAGACACGCTCGAGGCTTCTCTCCCAGGCTGGTCCCACAGAAAGCAGACAGAGGACATGAGAACCCTCTGCCCATGTGTGCCCCAACCGCGCGCGCACACACCAAGACGTGCAGAGAACACACGGCGCCGTGATCCCCAAGCCGTGTCCGAGAGGCCTTTTTTGGGAGCTTGCTCCCGCTCATATAACACACAACTGTGGAGAGCAACTCTGAGCACTCTGGGGGGATGCGGCCCATGGAGCTAGGTGCTGCTCACAGAGTCGCTGGCCACACTGGGGCCCACGTGAAGCTGCAAAGTCTCCACAGAGGGACCGGCTCAGTCACGGGTCTCTGCTTCTGCAGCTGGGAAGCAGCCAGACCCATCTTCGACAGCCACCTCCATGGAGGGTCCAGCCCAAGCGTGAGTCAGCACCAGTGACTCACCACCGGCCCCAGGGGGTCCGCCCAACGCTGGGCTGCTTCCGGCTGAAGCTCAGGGATGAAAGAAACGACTCACCAGCCTCTCCCGCCAGGGTCTCCAATAGCAGCTGCCAGGCCCAGCTCTGGCCTCCTGCTCCTTCCGCCTTTCCACGTGGCACCTATGGGCCCCCAGGCTGAGTTTAGCGTGGATGCAGGCTGCCCTGAGCATGTGAGCCGTGGCGGGCCCTGTGCCCTCCCCACTCAGGGCTAGGGACCCCCTAACACTGTGTCCTGCACTCCTGGGCTGTGGGCTGTAGGCAGGGATGGTGCGGGGGAATGCCTCTGACTAACCCTCCAGCCTCCACGCCCCTTTTCTTCTGTCCGTGTCTGGGAGCCCAGGGGTGTCCAGCCATCAAGGACCCTCCCCTAACAAGGACTCTGGGACCTCTGTTGTAAACACAGGGGCTTGGCCTGGCAACTGTGCTTTCCCCTCACATGATGCCAATGATTCCTGGCTTTGGCCCCAAGCTGGCGGCCCTCCAGGTCGGCTATGCTCTCTGGGGCTCGGCCACGTCCCAGTCAGAGGGGCCTTGCCTGAGCGCCCCTCTCTACCTTCTGTCCACCATGAGGCTTCAGGACCATCCTTCCTGCTCTCCCCTCACTGCCATCCCCACCTCTGCGAGTCCAGTGGGCTGGGAGGCAGCAGGTGGGGAGGCCATCAGGAGGCTCTTCAGCATTTACAAAGCCGGGAGGCACTGAGGCACCCCGACTTTCTTGCCCAGGCTGGAGAGGCTGAACTCAAGAGGTCCCCAGCGCTGGGCAGAGAATCAGAGTCCCATTGGGGAGGCCTGGGCTCAGGGAGAAGTCACTTGTCCTCTGATATCCCAGACCATGTGGGAGAGGACCCGAGAGGTGGTGGTTCCCTGAAATCTGAGTTTCACCAGAGGCAACGACCAGATGAGAGAGGGGCAGCCTGGCCATTCTTCCCAAGAGCAGTGCACGGGCCAGAGGTCAGAGGCCAGAAACACATGGTTGGTGGCCTGACCTCAGATACAGTGCCCCCACGCTGCGGCTGGTGACTGGAACCTCTGCCTTGGCCCCGGGGCAGCAAGAAGGCCTGCACCTCGGGCGGGAGAGCCGGGTCAAGCAGGCGGCAGGGCCGAGTGCAAGGGCTCACCTGGCGCTGGGTGGGGGGCGAGCTCCGTGGGGTCCTGCAGGCTGATGAAGAGAAGGAGTCCTGCAGCTCCGAACAGCAGGATGGACGAGAACATGCAAGCCAGTCGCATCGTTCCTGCTCGCGGGGACATCCGGGGCTCGCTCGGGGGTCACCTCTCGGGTGCGGGAGGTGCGTTCTTCCCTCATTGTCCACACCGGGCGTCCATCAGGCCAGGTCTGCGGAGCAGTGGGGGAGAAAGACGGCCCATCACTGAGGCCCAGGGCCCCGGTCACTGCTCGCGACCAAGCGGAGTCCCTGGACCCCTCCACCCTTACGTGCGTCCCTTTG
Source organism: Capra hircus (assembly GCF_001704415.2). Taxonomy (NCBI): domain Eukaryota; kingdom Metazoa; phylum Chordata; class Mammalia; order Artiodactyla; family Bovidae; genus Capra; species Capra hircus. The sequence continues at coordinate 45,154,498 of NC_030825.1, read as the reverse complement.
ACCTTCTGAAGCCCAAGGAGGTGAAGCCGGGTCACCACCTGGGGCTGAGACACCAGCCTCCTGCCAGGGTCTCCTGTATCTGAACCTTTAGAAAAGCCACGGAGAGAGATACTCCCCAGCTCCCACCAGGAGGGGGACCCTGGTGTGGACCCCATCACCCACAGCCAGGGGACAGCAGCCACCACCTGCCCTGTTCAGGCAGGAATCCAGGTCCCTGTGGCTCACAATAGGCCCAGTAGAAGTTCTTGGGCCTGTCTCTGCCTTGGCTCCCATCTTCAGGATGCTGGGGACATGGGTCTCCATAGAACCAGAAGCTTTGAGAAAGGGCCTCTCAGGCCCAGAGATGTCAGGGACTGACTGACTCGCCACTGTATCAGCCAGAGCTGTCCCTGCCCCCGACAGACGGAAGGCTGAGCTGGGTGGAATCATAGCCCTGCTGGCTAGTCACACCGACAGGGGCTGAAGTTCCAGCCAGATCATGGTCATCCGAGCTCTGGAAGCAGTCTGGAGCTGAGATGGGTGGCCAGACCCAGATCTGACAGATCCCAGGCTCAGAGGCTGTGTCCCTGCAGATGGACACCTGCTGATCCGGCCACTGCAGACCCAGGCCAGGCCCATGTTGCTTGCCCCCACCTTCACTCCCCTTGAAGTAGAAGAGACGCCTGCCAAATATCCCGATACCAACTAGTGACATCAGTTGGGTCAAGCTGTGGGTCAAGACGGGGGCACCCTGGGACTTCCCTGGTGGCCCAGTGGTTAGGATTTCGAGTTTCCACAGCGAGGGGAATGGGTTCGACCCCTGGTCGGGAGAACTAGGATCCTGTATGCCATGTGGCGTGGCCAAAAGAAAGAGATGACAGCCCCCCAAGGCCATCTGCCTAAAGGGAAGATGTAAGTTCCTGCAGTGGGGGGTGGGGCGGGGGTGTGGTGGGTGGTTCAAGCAGGCTATCACTTGTTCCCCTTATCTTCACCCGACCCTACCCACCTGGATTCAGGGACATCACCCTTTTTCCACCTAAGGAGCCCTTTGGGAACTTGTCCCTGCCTGGCACAGGGCAGTGCCCAAGGAAGACTGAGGCCAGGTAGGCAGTCCCCAGTAACCCCTGAAACACAGCAGGGTGCTGATCAGGCCCCAGACCAGTGTGCTACTCAGCGCAAGGATGAGCCCTGCCTGGAGTCTCCTTGCCTTGACATTCTGAACAGGGAACCCATCTCTGACCTGGCACCCAGGTGCTGGGGGAGGAAAGCCCAGCTTTTGTCCTTCTGTATCCAACCTGAAGATGGGGCATGAGGCAGGAAGTGATAATCAGAGAAACCCCATCCTCCCCTGCCCAAACACACATTTCCAAGGACTAGACAGTTCTCAGCAAGGCTCTGAGGCTGAGAGTTAAATTGCAGGTTTGGGTTTCTCCCCTCCGCAGTCTCTGTAATTATTTTTTCACTCAGTTAACTTTAATTAACCTGCCCCAGGCCTCCATGCTCGGGAACGCGCCTGAATGCCAGGCTCTCTGGGCTGTGCGAACAGGAGTTTCCCACGACATCCCAGCTTTCATGTTTTGGAGGCAGTGCTGACCGGGCGCTGTTTGCCTCTAGCATTGGCTCTGGGGTTCCAGATGGCCCTGACCTCCTTGCAACGGCCCCTCCCGTACCCCCCACCACCTCGCTGCAGAGAAAGGTGGCTGCTTCCTGCCAAAACCAGGGATACCCTGCCTCCAGCTTGCAGTGGGTTAAAATGGGCAGCAACATGTCCCCACAGGCTCAGACCCTGAAGCCCCTCAGGGTCTGTGGCGTCCTTCTCCATGGTGGCCCCAGATGGGACCATCCTGGGGACCTGGCTCATCATTCTGAAAAGACGCAGGTGCAGGGGTGCAGGCCCCAGGCTCCAGGGAAGGACAAAGCCCACAGCATGCCTGATGGCGGGCGGTCTCCCAGGACCCTCCCTCAGTGATGACAGGCCCTCTGTGCAGGACCCACAGGTTGAACCTATACACAAGGCCATGGCTATAAGGACACCCAGCTTATGCTGGCCAAGGTGTTGACATACTGCCTGCAGACACACCAGCCTTCAGAGTGAGACACGAGGTCAGGAAACCAATCTGATCTAGGGTGAATCCCCAAATTAGGACATTTCTCAAGGAGGGGAGAAGAAAGAAGAGAGGAAGAGGGGAAGAAAGGATGGCAAGTCGATGGCCAGCAGACACAGTGGCCTGGTAAGGCAGCTAATAATGTGTTGCCCAATCCTGACCCAAAGACTATTTGATGAGAAAAAGGGACTCAGAGGCACGTGTGATCATTATCGCGTTGTTTGCATGGTGGCTGGCACTGCGGAAGTGGCTGCAGAAGAGCTGGTCAGCCTCCTCTCCTTTCTAATCTGTCACACGGTCACCGTTCAAGCCAGTACAGATCTCCCGCCTCCTCCAGCCACGACCTGTTCTCACTTGTTTCCGAAGCAGCCCAAACCAAGCCCACCAACTGGAGCCAGGCTTCCAGAAGCCCATGTGGCTGGAGCCAGGCTGAAGACCACACCCCTGACCTCAGAACCTGCACTTTCATGGTGGCAGGAGCATCAACCATTCAAGCATCTCAGTTTAGAGACTCTCCCCCAAGAGAATACAAGCACCCTCGCTACACCCAGGGAAACTGGTGTTAGAGACATGCATGGCTTCCCCTGCCCAGACTTAGCTTCTAAGCCTCAGGCCCCAGCCTTTCTCCCAGGGTTGGCTCTCACTGGAGACCATCTGATTAGCTAACTCCCTGCTTTGTGCAAACAGGAATCAAAGGTTAGCCTGCCTCCTCTCCTGGGGGAATGGTTTGCAGCCTGACTGAGTCTTCAAGGCCCCAGGAGGGAAAGAACGACATCACAGAATCTGTAGGAAACTCCTTCCTTTAAAGAGAGGTAGGTGAGAGATCACCAACAGACCACGAGACACTCCAGACGGTGGGCACATCTGATCCCCTATAGTCCCCATGAGAGTCCCTGTCTTCAAAGTCACATGTTATTTTCAAGGCCACAGGGAGATGATGCTCAAAGGCTGTCTCCCTCCCCTGCGAGTTGAGCTGCTGCCTAGGGAGGTCACGACAGTCAAGGCTGGGGGTGGGCTGCCCTGGACCCCGCAAACACATTCACAAGCCCCCACTCCCAGTGGAATGGGTATAGGCTCAGCACGCACTGCATCACACTCCGATGACAAGTGAAGAACCCTCTGCTACTTCCCTTCTAAGATCAGCAGACAAGAAGAAAATTCAAATGATGGAGTGGAAGGGGGAGGGGTGAGGCAAGAAAAATAAATAGCCCACTGAGATTTCAGAAGGTCCTGCCCTCCTCACAGTTCCTAGTGCTCCTGGTGGCTTCTCTCCCTGAGGCCCCGAATGGCGTCACCAATTTTTACAGGAAGAAAGAGAAATCCAATTAATCTTGTAAACACCTCCTGGGACACAGGGCAGGGCCAAGGATTTCTCCTATTTCCTTATTTATCTGATTTAAAATTTTGTCTCTAGAAAATTCACTTCAGGGCACAAGCAAGGACTTGGGAATTCAGCCAAAACGCACGCACCTCCAGTGGCGAAGGGCCGGCAGGCAGACGGACGGATGGCTCCAAGGACACAGTTGGCTGCAGATGCTCCAAGGCCCGGATACTTCCCCCAGTCACCCAGAGGACCCCCTCAGGCTGTGGAGACCCACCCCTGTGCCCCACTGGAGGCAGGAGGAGGCGTCCAGCCTTGCGTCGGTGGGTGCACCCAGTGGGTGTGCGGGCCTCAGGCCTGGGAAAGTTCTCTGTCCAGTCGCTTCCTCCTCGAACCGGCAGGAGTGAACAATGACGTCCCTCCTGGCTGAGGGCTCCAAGAGAAGCTGCTCATCGGGAGAGAGGCTGCTATGGCAACTTGAGGAGAATAGAGCCAGACATTGCCGTCACCTTGAATCCAGCACCGAGCATTCCGCTATGGCAGCAGAGGGGGCCACGCTTCCAGCTCTGCCCACACCAAGGCTGGCGCTGGGGCTGACCCACTGGCTTCCTTCCTCAACCTCCTGGCCTCGGTAACTCATTTGCTCCTTGCTGAAACAAAGCACACAGCCCAGTCCCCTGAGAACACCACCTCCATCTGTTTTGTCAGAGTTCTTCCCTGTGTTCGGCTCCTGCTTAGTTCTGAGATGGGGTTCTTCTAGATTTCAGCTCATTAAAATCCTGCAGCTAATTAAAACTGCTCTAACGGCAGCGGCGATGGCAGCCGCAAACTCTGGGACGAGTCCCTCCAGTTTTTATACACAGGCATAAAGTTGCAATGCTCTGCGAGGATGACGGATGGCTGCAAGGGCTCAAGACTCTGAGGCGGGGGTGGGGGGAGGAGGGGGGGCGCTGCAGACTCCTGCCTCACCGCTGACACGGCAGAGCGCTGACCTGGGTCCTGAAATGGGCAGGGCCCAGCCTCAGCACATCCGGGCAGGCATGACTGCACCCCATTCCTGGGGGAAGCATTTTATTTGATAACCACTCCCTTGTTACAAAGCAAGGATTCCCTCCAATCTCCCATGCTGTCTGCAGGGAGAGAGAAAGGCGACCCTGAGGCGAAGGCCGAGGTACAAATCAGGTTCAAACAGCCCCAAACCTTGTCCCCACGGCCCCACTAGGAACACCACAGCCCAGCTCATACAAAGAGGATGAAGGGAAGCCATGGCAGGAGGGTCCTGAGAGCCTGGCCAAGATGCCACAGGCTGCACCTCCCTCTTTGCTATGAGGAATAGACCAAACTATGGGTATCATCTCTGCCCAGAACTTATATTTTTAGGGTACTTTATTACCCTAAATAAAGGACAGGGTATGGAAAAATAATCCTACAGGTAAAAAAACTAATTCCCTCCCCACCAGCTTGCAGGCAGTATCCTCAATCTTGTGAGTGCGGGTATCTCAGTTACAGCCCTCCCTCCACTATGTGGAGAGCATTCTCATGCCTGTTTTGGACTCTTCGCACATCTTTGTATTCCCAGCACTTAGCACAGTGCCTGGCACAGGTGATCAATAACCTTTGCCACATGTTGAATGAGTGTGAGTTAATAGAGGTGATTGGACCATCTGGAGAGAGGCACTTCATGAACCTGGAATTTTAAAAAGGTTATTTCTGTTTCAGGGAGCTGAGGGTCTGTTTTGATCAGGTCTGAGCTGGAATCAGGTTCAACGAGTAGTTCAATCCTATGACTAAAGAAGAGACAAGGAACTGAGCTCCACCAGGAAACCCGACAGAAACTGACAGCTCCCAAACACCCTAGGCACACTCACCACCAGGATGCCATTTTTGTATCTTCATGTTTGATAGGGCAGATTTCAAAACATGGGGCTTGAAGACTAATATATTTGTAGAGGTAAATGATGACTCTATTTCTACGAGTATATTAGAACACACAACACAAACAAATATATGTGATTTAGATCCTATAAAATGGATGATTCTCAAACCTTTAAAATACAGTATGATGCTAGGGAACTCCCAAACAAAAATGTAGTTTGCACTGGTCAGTCGGTTCAGTCGCTCAGTTGTGTCCAACTCTTTGCGACCCCATGGACTGTAGCACACCAGGCTTCACTGTCCGTCACCAGCTCCTGGAGCTTGCTCAGACTCATGCTCACGAATTGTTGATGCCATCCAGCCATTTCTTTCTCTGTTCCCCCCTTCTCCTCCTGTTTTCAATCTTTCCCAGCATCAGGATCTTTTCTCAGGAGTCAGTTCTTTGCATCAGGTGGCCAAAGTATTGTAGTTTCAGCTTCAACTTCAGTCCTTCCAATGAATATTCAGGACTGATTTCCTTTATGACTGACTGGTTTGATCTCCTTGCAGTCCAAAGGACTCTCAAAAGCCTTCTCCAACAATACAGTTCAAAAGCATCAATTCTTCGGTGCTCGGCTTTCTTTACGGTCCAACTCTCACATCCATACATGACTACTGGAAAAACCATAGCTTTGACTAGATGGGCCTTTGTCAACAAAGTAATGTCTCTGCTTTTTAATATGCTGTCTAGGTTGGTCATAGCTTTTCTTCCAAGGAGCAAATGTCTTTTAGTTTCACAGCTGCAGTCACCATCTGCAGTGATTTGGGAGGCGCCCCCCCCCCAAAATAAAGTTTCTCACTGTTTCCATTATTTCTCTATCTATCTGCCATGAAGCAATGGGACCAGAAATCATGATCTTATTTTTCTGAATGTTGAGTTTTAAGCCAGCTTTTTCCCTCTCTTCTTTCATCAAGAGGCTCTTTAATTCCTCTTCACTTTCTGCCATAAGGGTGGTGTCATCTGCTTATCTGAGGTTATTGATATTTCTTCCAGCAATCTTGATTTCAGCTTGTGCATTTTGAGTGATGTATGCTGCATATAAGTTAAATAAGCATTGTGACAATATACAGCCTTGATGGACTCCTTTCCATATTTGGAACCTAGTCCATTGTTCCATGTCTGGTTCTAACTGTTGCTTCTTGACCTGCATACAGATTTCTCAGGAGGCAGGTCTAGTGGTCTGGTATTCCCATCTCTTTCAGATTTTCCACAGTTTGTTTTGATCCACACAGTCAAGAGCTTTGGCATAGTCAGTAAAGCAGAAGTAGATGTTTTTCTGTAATTCTCTAGCTTTTCCTATGATCTAACACATGTTGACAATTTGATCTCTGGTTCCTCTGTCTTTTCTAAATCCATCTTGAACATCTGGAAGTTCTTGGTTCACATACTATTGAAACCTAGCTTGGAGAGTTTTGAGCATTACTTTACTAGTGTGTGAGATGAGTGTAATTGTGCGGTAGTTTGAACATTCTTTGGCATTGTCTTTCTTTGGAATGAATTTGGAATGAAATTTCTCTGGAATGAAAACTGACCTTTTCCAGTCCTGTGGCCGCTACTGAGGTTTCCAAATTTGCTGGCATATTGAGTGCAGTACTTTCACAGCATCATCTTTTAGGACTTGAAATAGATCAGCTGGAATTCCATCATCTCCACTAGCTTTGTTCATAGTAATGCTTCCTAAGGCCCACTTGACTTTGCATTGCAGGATGTCTGGCTTAGGTGAGTGCTCATACCATTGTGGTTATCTGGGTCATGAAGATCTCCTTTGTATAGTTCTGTGCATCTTTTTTTTTTTTTTTTAACATGAGAACTCCATGAACAGTAGTTTGCATGGGTTGATCAAAACCCAGTGAAAGCAATTCATGGTATAACATGAATGAACCTTGAGGACATAATGCTATGGGAAAGGAGCCAGTCACAATAGGCAGAATCAAATACTGCATGATTCCATGTAGACAAACTCAGAGACAGGAAGTAGAATAGTGGTTACCAGGGACTGCGGGGGGAGGGCGGGGAATGGGGATTTATTACTTAATGGGGACAGACTTTCAGTTGGGGAATATGAAAAAAGTTCTGGAGAAGTACAGAGGTGATGGCTGCACAACAATGTGAATGTACTTAATGCCTTTGGACTTAAAAATGGTTAAAATGGTTTACATCGTGTATATAAATAACAACAATATTAATTTTACTTCAATCAAAAATCAGTGAAAGCAAACAGCAGAAATCACTATCTTATCGTTTCACTCATCCCACAGGTGCAGGCCCAGGCGCTAAGAAGGACCAGAATTGTCAAGTTCATGCCTGTGTGAAACATGACCAGGATATAGAGGAAATGGGTTTACAAACCCAGGCAGCCCCCTCCCTGCAAAGTGGCCAGATGTCATGGGATGCAAGCAAGGCTCAGAGCAGGGGGCCCAGGTTCTGGGCCTGGCTGTCCCTCCAATTTAACTGTTGACCCTTAGGATTTGATTTGCCTAATCTTGGAATCAATCTACATCCAAAATAAGCACTGTAGATGAGTTTCCAAGTTCCTTGCAGCTCTAGAGTGTGACTAACACGTCTTGGAGAACAGAAAGACATCTTGTGAATTTTATCTGCAGGAGGCCACTTTCAGGCAGAGCAGGTGGCCCTCTGGCGAGGTGTCCCTCACCCACAGCTGCTGACTGTCCCTTGCCACAAATCTGGGCCAATGCTGTGTCTCTAGGGACCAAAGCTGCCAAACTGTTTCCCTTCAAGATAATCTCATCCTTATTGTAAAGGACAAAGGACCCCCCTGCAAGTGTCAAACTGGAAAACATGTTCTCAGGTTCTTTCTGGTCCACAGTCATGCCTGAGGCCTGCCTGGTTGAGGCGAGTCTCTCTTGGGTCCACTCTACCTGGGTGACCACTGCTCTGTGTTTGAACCCATCAAGTCCAGCTGGGACAGCGCCTCATTTAATGATAAAAATCATTTTAAGGCAGAAGTCTAAAAAGTCTAAACAGGGATAATGATTTAAGTCCCACCATATTCATGGTCACCGTTGTCATTTAAAAATCTTTAATTTTTAAAGAATGTAAAACGGCAACAAGGGGCATCCTTGTGGTGATAGAAATGCCCTCTATTTTGACTGTATCTATGTCAACATTCTTACTGGGATACTACACTGTAGTTTTATAAGACATTACTATTGGGGAAAAATGGATAAAGGGTACACAGTATTCCTCTGTATTACTTCTTACAATCATATGCTAATCTATAATTATTTCAAAATAAGAAGTATAATTAAAAAAAATCAAGCACTTGAAAGTTACTGGCCTTTCAGCTCATGCATAATGGAAGCTAAATTCTAATGTTGTGCATGTAAATAATAGATAACATTTTCATGGATCAGCGCCATCCTCTGTTGTATAAGAAACACTTTAAAGGTAAGGGAATATGCCTTTAACAGGAAAATTTGATGTGTTAGCAACTACTGGTTGATCTTTGTGCATTTTTCAATTGCAAATTGCACTTTAAAAATGCAAACAATTATTAATATTGATTTGGACTAAAACAATATTGAATTTCAATATATTTCCAGCTCTTTTATGAATTACCCTGTGGATACGTGGTGATTATGATAAAAGAGTATTTGCATGCTCGATTTCTTTTCAGTGAGGAACCTTGAAGAGGGCTGATGTGATCCATGGATAATGAACTTCACAGGGACAAGGCTGGCTCCAGAGTCCTCTGCCAGGTCCTTAAACTTAGCAGCTGGAAGGAAATTTCAGGGCCACTTTCCCCTCTGGACTTTATCCAAACCAGTATCACAGAGCACAGGCTATGAACAAGTGCTTTGCAAGGCCGGGAATGGGGCTTAGCATCAGTTTTTTTTTTTTTTAAGTTTTTAAAAATTTATTTATGTTTAATTGAAGGATAATTGCTTTACAGTATTGTGTTGGTTTCTGCCAAACATCAACATGAATCAGCCATAGATATACCTATGTCCCCTCCTTCTTGAACCTCCCTCTAACCTCCCTCTCCATCCACTCCTCTGGGTTGTTACAGAGCCCTGGTTTGAGTTCCCTGAGTCATAGGGCAAATTTCCATTGGCTACCTATTTTATCCCAGCAGGGCCTGTCCTCAGCCTGTTGGGGCTTCCCTGGTAGCTCAGATGGTGAAGACTCTGCCTGCTAACGCAGGAGGCCCGGGTTCGATTCCTGGGTCGGGAAGATCCCTTGGAGAAGGGATAAGCTATCCACTCCAGTATTCTTGGGCTTCCCTGGTAACTCAGATGGTAACGAATCTGCCTGCAATGCAGGAGACCTGGGTTTGACCCTGGGTCAGGAAGATCCCCTGGAGGAGGGCATGACAACCCACTCTAGTATTTCTGCCTGGACAATCCCTATGGACAGAGGCGCTTGGTGGGCTACAGTCAATGGGGTTGCAAAGAGTCAGACACGACTGGGAGATTAAGCACGTCTACTTTACATACAGTAACATGTTTCCCTGTTACCCTCTCCATACATCCCATCCTCTCCTTCCTGCCCCACTTCCCATGTCCATAAGTCTGTTTTCTATGTCTGGGTCTCCACTGCTGCTTTGCAAATAAGTTCATCAGTACCATTTTTCTAGATTCCATATATATGCTTTACTGCTACTGCTAAGTCACTTCAGTCGTGTCCAACTCTGTGGGACCACATAGATGGCAGCCCACCAGGCTCCCCCGTCTCTGGGATTCTCCAGGCACTGGAGTGGGTTGCCATTTCCTTCTCCAATGCATGAAAGTGGAAAGTGAAAGGGAAGTCGCTCAGTCGTGTCCGACTCTTAGCGACCCCACGGACTGCAACCCACCAGGCTCCTCCATCCATGGGATTTTCCAGGCAAGAGGACTGGAGTGGGGCGCCACTGCCTTCTCTCATATATGCTTTAGTATACGATATTCATTTTTCTCTTTCTGGGTGTCACAGCTTTTAAGAGAAAAGGAATAGACATTTGTCATGCTTTGTTAATGTTCCAGGCATTATGCTGGGTACTACATAAACAACCCATTTAGCATTCACACAATAACCTCTCGAAGTGGAAATCTTTATCCCTGTTTGTCACAGGATTGGTTTTCTGTAAGGAGAGGTTGAGATAGAGTTTGGGGTGCAAGATATTATCAAGGTTCAATGTCTATGAAGAGAAAAGGGAGGAAGGGGAAGTGAGTAGAAGGAGAAGTTGGTCAGGGACGCAGGTTCGACAAAGCCTGGATGGGAGCTCAGGAGTGGCTGTCAGCTGTCAGAGCATCCAGCAGCCAGCAGAAATGGCTGTGCCCGTATGCTTCCACCTGATTCGGTAGCTGGATGCAGGGTGCCCGGGGAAGGGCATGACGTGGGATGAGGCAGTTTCCTGCAGATCCCTAGGGAGCTTACAGCTGACCCCCTCTGTCCCATGGGTGGTCAGTAAGTCCTTCCTGGAAGAGGCTCGAGGAAGCATATCTCCAAGTCCTCTGCTCTGTTTTACAAATGATAAAATTAAGACCCAGAGAGACTAAACATTGTCAAGGTTACACAGTAAATAAGCCACCCCAGATCTCTTTGACTCGCTTCTTCCAAACAAAGGCGTAGATCAGACTGTCCTGACCTTCAGTTACTGAGACACAAGGGTTTGAAAGTCTCCTGAGGAACACGCAGAAAGTTTGACTGCATAAGCAGACACCTTCGTTTCACCTCTACTAACATCTCTGCAACACACACACGTGTGCCTGTGTGCGAACACACATACGCTTACTTTTTGGCAATTATCTCATTGCTAATGGTAGGCGGGGACGTGGATTATTTGGGTTAAAAGTTCCCCTGACAGTACAGCCTGGAGAGCATCTTCCCTCCCAGCAGAGCTGTCGGATCTTGCCAAGAGCAGCAGACGATGTATGAAGCTGCACGGCCTCCTTTTACTTTTAGAAAGCACTGAGCTGTTCACATTTTCCAGCTGCTCTGACATCCAACAGCCACAGCAGGGAAAATTACAGGGAGGAAAAAATTGCATATTTACTTCTCAAAATTGAGAGTTGGGGTATAATATGGACAGAAAGGAGTGTACGAGTAAACCCAGAATGCCCTGGCCCCTGGCAGGGTGCAGCTGCTGCCAAGTTGCAAATGGGAATCCATAGACTCCAGAGGAGGAGAGAATGGCAAGGAGGGCTGGCTTCCTTCCAGGGAATCCCTCTCCCTGTGCCGCCCCCAGAGGACTTGCCTTTGTGCTCCCAGCTGGCAAAAGTGCCTGGCACAGAGGAGGTATTTGGGCAACGTGTGGTGAGTGATGAAAGGTTAGGAAGAGGAGGGAGGAAGGGGAGGAATGCTTGTGCCCTAGGGCCAGCTGAGTCCTTTTGAAGTTGACGTCATGTGGAGCCTGGCAGGTGTCCCCTGGGTGTCCTGTGGGACCAAGCTGGCTTTTCTGAGCTGGCTCCGGGGCTGACCAACCACATTCTTGATTTTTACTAGTCCAGCATGACTGTCCCTGGATTTCTCAAAACAGGCTGGCTCCTTCCAGCCTGAGGGCTCAAAGACTAAGGATATGGCAGAACAATCAAGTCTGTTGGCTCTGTTCTGATTGTTGTGTGGAGAATCGGGTCTTTCTCAGGCTCTCAGGAAGGCACCAAGACTGTGAGTGACCTGGAAGTTCTAATGAGTGGCTATGCATGAGGTAGGAGCCTGCCTTCTTCACGAGCTTCTGCCTCATTTCTTCCTTCACTTGACTTCCCATATTTCAAGTCTCCTCCCCCTCAATGCCTTCCCCCTCTTTCATCACAGAGTGTTGGAAAACCATAAATTTAGGACTAACCTCCACTCCCTTCTGTTTCCCCCTACATCCAACTGTAGACTTGGTCCTCTGAACCTGTCCTATGTTTTCCAGCCTTTCGGGGGGGCTGATTCAGCACTGGGGTCATGGACAGCTCCCTACCTCCATCCCAATCCCTGTCTTGCATTTGCGGTCCTTCCCTGTTTAAAACCATCTGAGTGTGTCCAGTTCCCCTGTGGTCCAAGTTTAAATATCTCAGCATGTCCCACAAGGCCTGTGAGTACCGAGTCTCATGTCTTACCATTTCCTGACAGCCCCAGGCCAGGCAAGGCATCTGCCTTGTATGTTTTAAAGAGGCTGCAGGCTTTCCTCCAACACAAGTTAACAGTGAGAAGTTAGTGTAGAGAAACGATCACTGGACTCTGAACTGTCTGCTACTTAACATTAAATTTTCTCCCTGGGAGACTTTGGGCATCATCATTTTACATTTCTGAGCTTCAGTTTTCTCAACCAAGAAGTTAGTCTCTGGGAGACTGATAGCATAAGGCTCTTTGTGAAGATTCCTGCTGTGATGGGATGCTGTTCTGCGGTGGAGTAAAGAGGCTCAGGGCAGGTGGAATGGGATGCTGGGTCCCTGTCCCTTCCCTGTGGTTGATCTTGCCCCTCTCACCAAACGATTCTGTTGATTTTTTTTGCTTACCTTGAACAACCTACAAGGCAAGGGTGGGGGGTGGGGATGGGTCTGGCTTTTCTCTCCCTGAGCCCGTAACCTCTTTTCTGAAGCCTTGAGTCCTGGTTGTCCTCATCTTTCAGTCTCAAGGACACAGGCAGGAAAGGGCTGAACCTTTACAACCCTGGACATGCCATGCTTGCCAGGCTGGAATAGTGGACAACACTCAGTGAACTGGGAGCATCTGAAAGCAGAATAGTATCCACACAGGCCCCATGTTGTACCCTGTACCACTCTGCATGTGAAGGGGCACTTGAGTCCTGACTCTCTACAGGTTGCTAAAAACAGGAAGACACAGGTACAAATACATATTTTTATGATGTGAGACTCAGAATGCCAAGCGATGGTCTTCAGTGAACCTTTGCTTAAAGCAGCCCATTTTCTAAAATGGGCTTTCCTGATGGCTCAGATAGTAAAGAATCTGCCTGCAATGCAGGAGAACTGGGTTCTAACCCTGAGTTGGGAAGATCCCCTGAAGGAAGGCATGGCAACCCACTCCAGTATTCTTGCCTAGAGAGTCCCATGGACAGAGGAGCCTGGTCAGTTACAGTCCATAGGGTCAAATAATCATATGAAATTTCGATATGAAAATTCTTTTTTAAATGACTGTTGGTAGTGGATCCAAATCTTCATATTTTCTTGTTTGTAAACCTGGATTTTTAACTTGAAATTTCCTGATTATCCAATTGGCAAGCAATGTACATTTTAAAAATAGACTTGAGCCAATAAAAAACTCATATTCAAGCTGGATTTGGCCTGGGCTCCACTACTGCTGCCTATGCCATGAAAAGCAAAGCCTGGATTAAAGGAAAGCACCTGATCACTGGATAAAAAGATGCCTAACAGTTCAAGGAATTTTGTGCAAGATCAGCTAAGGGGAGAAAAAGCTTATGAGTCAGTCACATTGGAGCAAAGCTGCAGCAGCCCCGCTGGTCAGAGTGGCTTCCTATAGCTCTGGAACCGGATGGCACTCAGGCAGAAACAGGGGCTTCCAGCCCAGGGCATCTGTCTCTGCCCAGAGTCACTATGGTGAGACAGGGGAATCACGACATAGGATCCCCACAGAGTAGTGGCAAACACACAGGCTCACATTCGACTGTTCCTGCTATGGACTGAATGGTGTCCCTCCCTCCCAGTTCATAGGTTTAAGTCCTAATCCCCAGTAGCTCAAAATAGGATATTATTTGAAAAGAAGATCATTGCAGAGGTAATGATTTAGAATGAGGTCACACTGGAGGAGGGTGAACCTCTAACCTAACAGGACTGAGGTTCCTGTAAAAAAGGGGAAATCTGGATACAGACATGCCCATGAAGAGATGCTCTGAGAGGATGAAGGCAGAGATTCAGAAGCCAAGGGGATGCCAAAGACTGCAGGCAACCCCCCAGAGGCCTGGAACAGACTCCTCCTCACCATCCTCAAAGGGAACCACTTTGATCTCAGGCGTCTGGACTCCAGAACTGAGACAGCATGTTTGGGTTGTTTAACCACCCCCAGCCTGTGGTATTCTGTTACGGCAGTCTCAGCAAAGGAATATACCTCTGTAGCAGAAGACTCAGCCCTCACCTACCAGGCAGCATCCTCGGTGGGAGAGGGAGGAGCTGGGGTGTTGCCAGGAGACTGGCTCTCGCCTGGTTCAGTGGTTGCCATCAATTGTGTTCAGTGTCAGGCTCAGCATTTGCCATGATCCCTGTGACAACCAGCACATGTTTGGAGGTAAATAATAGAAAACCCCAGCTTGGTGGGAATCTCAAAATTTCACGGTGTCACCAGGACTCAGGTCCTTCCTGGGGCTCTACTCCTCTACAAGCGCTATAAGGGTCCCTGAGACACAGGTTTTATCCTCAGATGGCTCCTTTATGGTTGTATGATGGCTAAACCATGGTCCAACTTGCAGCCATCCTCATTACAACAGGACAGAGAGAGTCCCATCCCCAACTGAACCCTGAGCTGATGACACCTCTGGGCTGGGGGAATGCCCTCTGCTGGTGGATGCAGGCCTGGGTTTCCTGGAACCAGTGGGGTGGAACTGGCCTCCCAGGAGCTGAGGGTGGGTTGAATTCCTCCCAATCTCAAAGACTAGGGAACAAGAGGAGGAGGGAGAGGTGACCTGGAACTGGCCACTGAGTTCACTGCACAGTTATCTTGTCTGCTCCATACAAAAGCTGTGTGAACAACTATACCCCCATTTTAATGATGAGGAAACAGACTCAGAGAGGCTGAGTAACTTACCCAAGGCCGCACTGCTAGGAACTGGTGGTCATATTTGAATTCAGAGCTAAGTTCAAAGGACATGCTCTCCACCATTCCTCTTGCTGACCGTGGAATCAACCCTGCCTGTGACCGAGGGAGGCATATTCCAGACACTCACCAGCACAGACCTGTATTGGCTGTGGGCAGGGGGTAGAGGAAGGGGGGTGATCAGGGCTGCTCTGCGGCTCTCAGGAGCCCTCTCTAAGCCACACCCTGCCTGCAACACTGGCCCCCTGGCTCCCAAGCAGACACTTGAGACACAGTGAGAGCTTGAGGGACCACAAGAGTGAGGAAGAGGGCCCTTGCTCGTGCATGAACGCTTATGTGACTACATGTGTGCCCACATATGTGTAAACAGGCAGACCTGTCTCTGTGACTCTGGCCTATGGACGGAGTGAGTGAAGGCCGATGTACGTGTGCCTGGATGAATATGTGCATGAGTGGACATATGTGTGGATGTGTGTGCATATGTGTGCCGATGTGTGTGGGATCCACAGCCTCTCACCTCCCTGCCCTGTGGCCACCAGCGAGGAGCAGTCCAGCTGCAGCCCAGGCCATTCCCAGCGCCTGGACGATGACCACAGCGGCCCTCACCCCCAGCCCAGCAGTGCTCCCCGACCCCAACCGCTGCCTGGGGTCAGGCCTCCTGCCTGGGAGAGGAGAACAAGGCTCGCTTTTCTGCAGGGCCTGGAGGGAAGGCGGTAAGAGGCTGGGCTGGGGTGGGGGGGACTCAGGGGTGGCAGCCCAGCAGGACCATCTGCCATCTGTGGGGTGCCCCCCTCTCCCCACTCCATCCTCCTTCCGCCTCAGGGTGCATCACTCTGGCGACCCCTGGGAATTGGAAGCTAATTTTCCACGATCATTAGTGATGGAAAGACCTCAGGTTCTGCCTTTAATTAAAGTCAAACGTGGGACTGAGGAGACGCGCTGCACGCCGGCATCGTTTTCTCACTTGTAAAAGCCATATGCAAATAATTAAGCCAGGCATGGAAGCCATAATTAAAAATTTCACAAACCCCCTCATTAGCTGAGCAGCCTGCATGGAGAAGTGGAACTGAGTCCCTCCCCCATGTTGGCGGCAACTCCAACAGATGGTTAATTGGGGCTGGGTGGGGAGAGCAGGGCTGCACCCAGGTGACCGGGCACCTGGCAACGAGCTGACAGGGTGCTGACCTCCCAGACCAGCAGTGATGACCTCTCACCTCTGTCGAGGAAGCTTCCAGCTAAGGACCAGGGCTCCCAGAGTGATGTGGGTGACTCCAAACATCCATCCGCCTATCCCAGGGTGAAGAGGACCACAACACAGGACCCTGGTTCCCAAATCTCACAGCCTCGCTGGTTTGAGTCCTCATGTGTACAACTAGAGCCTAGAGATGGCTCCAGCGGGACCTCATCGAAGTCCCTCCCCTCAGTGTGTCCAAGGGGGTGGCAGGACCCTTGGATGGAGGCAGGCTTAGCACACCACTTCTCTCTCCCAGCAACTGCGTGTGCAATGGCCCTTAATACCCCTCCATGCACACAGATGTCCCAGTACACAGATGTACAGATGTACGGTACACAGATGTACAGTAAACTGTAAGCTACTCTTTACATGCACAGGCCTAGGGGCCACTGTGCAGTGAATGATCGATCTGAAGACAGAGGCCTCAGACAGGATACCCCACCCCCCCCAACCCCGCCAACATCCCAGAAGCACTCCATCAGCCCCAGTTTCAGTCAGCATCCGGAGAGCTGTGAGTGGAGTGACGTGGCAACCTCGTGGTCCCAGTCATCTCTGGCCCTCTCTCCCCGTCCAGCCCCCGAGCCTCAGCCCTTTAGACATCTGGTCCACCTTGTGTCCTGAACTGATCCTGCCCAGCCAGTCATCGCAGGCATAATCTCCGCGTGTTCTCTCCCATTGCCAAATGAATATTCACTCGTCACAATCGCCACCACTTGCTTTCCGTCCTGCCTGATCAATGGCACTCCTCTGAAGGAGCTGTACTTTCCAGAGTCACTGGTCAACACCTGGGAAGCTGCCATCAAGCATGAGGACAGGACCTGTGCTCCTGGCTGAGACCAGCCCTCCTCATCTGTAGACCACCGGCCATGACCGTCACAGACTGTCTACACAGCTGGCTCTCAGAAACTGGCTCTCCTTTTGCGGATTTGGGGATCTTATGGGGCCACAGAAAGTCACAGAGCTGAGATCTGAGTTCTGTCCTGCTCAGGTCAATCTCAACCCAGAGGAGCCCCCATCCGAATTTTTCACCAGGTGCCTGAACTCACCACCACTTTCCACCTTCCTGGTGGCTCGGGAAACTTCATTCCTCTTTCCGTCTCTCTTCTGGAGAACAGGGGACGCGAGTCCTTCTGCCAAGGACCATCAGACACATCCCTTACCCCCTGAGCATCCTGCTTCTGGAAGCTGGCCCAGTGCAGCCTTACTCTTGTTTCTCAGCTGTCCCCAACATACTTTGATGGGCAGTTCTGCAAGTCAGCTCAGGGTACTTTAATTCGCCCACCCTCCAAGTCAAGCTGCCCTGATGGGCAGAGCCCCTGCCCCACCTTCTCCTTCTGTCCCTCTGTTACTGACCAGGGTTCTTGGCTTTCCTCAATCAATAGAAATTGATAAGACCAGATAAGAAACTCATACAAGGCTTTTCTGGGGCCCTGCTGCAGCGAGGCAGAGTGAGCTGTTTCCTTATATGGGGTGAGGGTAGGGGTGGGTTCAGGGGTCAGGCCAGAGGGGTGGCTTGGGTGGTTTGCCCACTCCTTTGGTGATGTTATGTGCAGGGGCATGCATGATACCCTGCTTTTGCTCCTGGACCTTCAGAGTGGCAGTTCGGTTTTTCAGTCTTCTTGTATCTTGTTGTCCATAATTTGCCCCAACTTCACAAGCACACAATTAGTTTTAGTCACTTTTAGTTTCCTTGAATTTTGTTGCTTCGGGAGATATCTGGCCAGGTGCAAGCACTGTAAGGGTCCCAGATCTCAGGTCCCAGCCTGTCTCACCTCGACATCCCCCAGTTACAAATGCATCTCCCCAAGAATCTGAAGTTGAAGCTCCAATACTTTGGCCACCTGATACAAAGAGCCTGGCGCTCATTAGAAAGGACCCTGATGCTGGGAAAGAGTGAAGACGGGAGGAGAAGGGGACGACAGAGGACGAGATGGTCGGATGGCACCACCGACTCGATGGACATGAGTTGGAGCACTCTCTGGTAAGTGGGGAAGGAGAGGGAACCGTGGCATGATGCAGCGCATGGGGTCACAAAGAGTCGGACACAATTTAGTCACTGAACATCAACAAGAACCTGAACTGTTAGCCACTGACACAGGATGGTACACAGAAGTAATTCATTTGGATGGGGAAGGGGACTATCCCACTAATACAAATCATATATAAATCTTACTTTTGGACCCAATTTGATTCTTGAAAATTCATTGTGAAACATTTCAGACGGACAAAAAAATATATTAAAATAATATAAAGAACCACCAGTATACTTACCCTCAACCTAAAGAATAAAACAATTAACAATATTTGGAGCCTCTTTTGTATTCCTTCCTCTACTTAACCCCTCCCTTCCCTCTAGAGGTAACCACATATATAATAAATATTTAATGAGCACCTACTATGTGCTTGGCACTGTTCTAGGCAACAGGAATCTACTAGTGAACAAACAGACAAAGATTCTGCCCTTGCAGAAGTACATCCCACCAGGGCTTCCCTGTAGCTCAGATGGTGAAGAATCTCCCTGCAGTGCAGGAGACCCGGGTTTGATCTCTGGGTCGGGAAGACTGCCTGGAGAAGGAAATGGCAACCCACTCCAGTATTCTTGCCTGGAGAATCCCATGGACAGGGGAGCCTGGTGGGCTATAGTCCATGGGGTCTCAAAAGAGTCAGACATGACTAAGCGACTAACACACCACACACACACACACAGGAAAGAGATAGTGCTACCAAAATAATAAATTAGTAAATTACAAATAATACTAGAGGGTAATAAATGCTATGGAGAAAAGGAAAATAGCAGGGTGAAGGGGATAGGAGGGTTGGAGGCTAGAGGTAGTCTCAAGACCTAAGCATGTGAGTGGAGGTTTCATTGAGAAGTGGCATTTGAACCATGTGGATATCTAGGGAACAGCCTGTGCAAAGGCCCTGGGGTGGGAGCATTCTTGACACCCAGTGTGTTGGGAAAAGTGAACATAACGAAGTTGAAATGAGATAAGGTAAAAAGAAGTAATAAAGGGCCAGTCATGGACCACTGAGGGCTTCCCAGGTGGCGCTAGTGGTAAAGAACCTGCCTGCCAATGCAGGAGACATAAGAGACACGGGTTCAATCCCTGGGTCAGGAAGACCCCCTGAAGGAGGGCATGGCAACTCAATCCAGTATTTTTGTCTGGAGAATCCCATGGACAGAGGACCCTGGCAGGCTATGGTCCATAGAGTTGCAAAGAGTCAGACATGACTGAAGCGACTTAGCATACATGGACCACTGAGAGGATGTTGGCCTTGACTCAGTGAGCTGGGGAGAAAAGAAAGACATTATCTGACTTGATTTCAGCAGGACCCCTCTGGCCATGTAGGTAGGTAGGCAAGGGCAGAAACAAGCAACAGGCAACCATAATAATCCAGGTGAGAAATTTCAGCTACAACGTGAAAATTCATGTCTGCCATTCTAATGAGAATTGGCACTTTAGGAAGACAGCTTTATTATGATGTTGAAAATTACATGTTTTTACTTTGATGCTCAGGTATTACTGTGTGTCTCAGGTCCACTTGCTGAGCTTTTCTCATGTGAGTATTCTGGATCCTGAAAAAAAACTATAAGTTACTCTTTACATTAAGCCTGGCCCTCCCAGCTGGTTTTCATACCTAGCAGTGCAGGAAACTCAGCTGCCTGGTATATGTGAGCCAAATGGAAATGAGATAATGAGATGTACAGTGATGACTGAGAAGGCCTGGAGAAGCCAGGTTGCTTGGGTCCAGATCCCAGCTCCATCACTCATCAACTCTGTAGCCCCTGAGCAAGTGACTTAAATTCCTCATGCCTCAGTTTTCTCATCTGCAAAGTGGGGGTAATAATGGTTGCCTCCCCAAATTGTTATAAGGACTGAATGAATAAAGGTGATACTCTTAGAGAAATGCCTGGCACACAGAGAGTGCTCCGTCATGTTAGTGGCTGCTTTGGGGAAGACAAACAGAGATCCCCAAAAGTGCTTTTTGCCAGGCAAATCCATCAACCTGGACCCAAAGAAACAACTCCTTCTAGCAAAGCCTGAATATCAGCAAGAACCAGGAGCTGTGGAAGCTTCCAACAGGGGTCTCTGAGAAATGTTTCAGGGACTAAGGCTATAGGCAAACCTACAGAAAAATGTGACGTTTCTGGAAAGGGCTTCCATGAAACTGGCCCTCAAGCACTTCATCAAGAAGGGAAAATAAGCAGCCGTTCCAAGCACTATGCCTCTGCAGCCTGTGCTGGCCTTGGGCAACCTTTACAACACGTGTCATGATGAGCAATGGGGTTGATATTTATTCCGAAGTTCCGTGTTTGCAAAACTATTTCAATCATGTCTGCTGAGTGTGCCGAAAACTTCAGAATGATCAATTTCATAAATTCAATGCAGTTGGTCTTTTCCCTGATGATTAAAAATATAATACAGTCAGTCATTCAGTCTTGTCCGACTCTTTGCAACCCTCTGGATTGTAGCCTGCCAGGCTCCTCTGTCCATGGGATTTTCTAGGCAAGGATACTGGAGTGGGTTGCCACCTCCTCCTCCAGGGGATCTTCCCGACACAGGGATAGAACCCAGGTTTCCTGCATTGAAGGGCAGATTCTTTAGCACTGAGTCACTTGGAAAGCCCCCAAATATGGTGACGTCTACCTTCAGCCCATTTATTCACCAAGCGCTTTTGACAATTTCAGTTCAGACCTAGAGAACCCAGTGGGCAATCCAAAGTCTCTGGCATGCAAATTTTCACAGAATTAAGGAAACAGCATGGCATCCAATGCATTGGGTGGGTGTTTCTGGTTCTTTTGAGGTTTTTTTTTTTTTTTTAACAAAATTAATTATTTTGCTAGCGAGGTTGACGTCTTCTTTAAAAACTGGCAAACGCTGAAACTTGGCAGAGAATGATGGAGTATATTCTGAAAATATTTATGAGGCTTTCCCTTGTATCCACACACAGACACACACACACAGACACACACACACAGAGTCCTTTTCTTGAATTTGGCATTGCAAGAACACCCCTAATGGAAGTCTAATATTATTTTCCAATTCGGCTCATTTACTTCGAAGAACTTTGACTCCAGTTCAGAGACATAATCAATTCCACTGGTAGTCTCCAAGGCTTAGAAAAACAGCGTTTCCTCCCAGACTGGCTCCCGAGCCATGGATCACACACACCTGGGTAGCTGTGCATGCTGTCATTTATCACCCGTTCATCACAACTAATAGCCAAATAATAGAGCTGACCTTTTGCAAAACTTTTACCCCGCCACCCTAGTAACGGATTTCCTCCAGGCTGTGTTTTCAGCTTCTTCACTAAGGCAAGGTCTGGCTGCCTCAATGTAGATTTCATGGGAGTTCCCAAAAGGTGAGAATCTGTATCCTTGAAGTGTGCAAGAGTTTTGCACAGGTTGGTGACAAGATCCTGATAATGCTAGTTTCTTTCATGTGAAGCAGAGAATGACGTTCTGCAGGGAAAAATTAGACCCACAGGCTTTAGAATAAAGTTCATGTGATCTTGGCCCAACAGTTTAAGCTATGAGGGTGGTTTGGCATGACTGTCCAGAATTTGCCAATGCCTCAAGGAAGGTGCACCTCCTCTTCGCACTACAGATAAATCTACCCTTGATATAAAAATCATGCATCATTACCATTAGTTTTGTCCCAGAAAGGACCAAAGAAAGCAAAACTTGATGTTCAATTTGATTTGTAGATGGCAGTGTGACCTCCGGGGCCAGCAGGCAGAGGGTAGTGGGGGCAGGCCAGGCACCCATCCACACTCAGGCTCCAAGAAGCAGGAATATGGCTATGGGTTTCTTTTGCATAAAAAGTGGTGAGCACAGTGTACTGTGGTGATGGAAATGATTTTACTTTGATGTCCAGCTTGTGTAGTGTTAGGACCAACTTCAACTCTTGGAAAGGATAGAACGGAAGATATAACAACCTCACTGTCCCTTTTTTGTGCTACTCTTTAGTAAAAACAAAAATCAAACTTTTCCCCAAAGCATGTCTTCACTGTAAAACAGAAAGTGCATATTTTTATGATGTGTAATGGGAACTACAGTACACATGTCAACATAAACACACAATATTAGTCCACAACATACATAACACAACTGTCAGAGAGCAAAAGCTCAGAATCTCTTTCATTCAAAATTCCAGAGTCCCACCTGCCAGGAGAATTGAGAGAAGCTTTCCTTTCTATAGCTTGATTATGAAAATCTAATTTTATACTTTGAACCCTCTCCACAAAACACCTCTCCAATGGCAAAATATTCTTTTTCAAGCCTTTCAAATCCTCCTCTCCCTCCCCAGATACTGATCCACCTGCCAGAGCTTCATCTGCCTGTCCCTCTTCCTCCCATCCCCCTGGAGAATTACTACTGTTGACCCTCTGGGGAAGGTGGTGAAACAATACCACTTGTTTTTCCAAGCCCTAATTGCTCAGAGACTTTCTTTCCCTCCCCCACAAAGCCACAGTACCTCTTCCCATCTTGGTCAGGACCAAGCCCCAACATCCATCATGCTGGAGGGTGGAGTTCCCCGAGGCTGTGTGTTCTCTCAGCCAGTGAAGGCTCTCAAAAGGAAGGCAGAGGTAACCATCAAGGACCTACTGCATAGAACAAGCAACTCTGATCAGGATTATGTAACAACCTAAATGGGAAAGACCCTTGAGAGTCCTTTGGACTGCAAGGAGATCAAACCAGTCACCTCTAAAGGAAATCGATCCTGAATATTCATTGGAAGGGCTGATGCTGAAGCTGAAGCTCCAATACTTTGGCCACCTGATGCGAAGAGCCAACTCATTTGAAAAGACCTTGATGCTAAGAAAGACTGAAGGCAAAAGGACAAGGGGGCGACAGAGAATGAGATGGTTGGATGGCATCACCAACTCAATGGACATGAATTTGAGCAAACTCTGGGAGATACTGGAGGACAGAAGATCCTGGCGTGTTGCAGTCCATGGGGTTGCAAAGAGTCACACGTGACTTACTGACAACATCAACAACAGATGGGGGAAGGATTTGAAAAAGAATAGATATATGTATATGTATAATTGAATCACTTTGCTGTACACCTGAAACTATGACAACATTGTTAATCAACTATACTCCAAAATAAAATAAAACGTTTTTTTAAAAAGGAAGGCAGGGGCTTACACAGCATGCCTAGTATGGAAAACCCAGGATCCCCAAGCTCTAAGCCTCTATCCCCTGGCAACAATCACTCAGACGCAATTTAGTTAATTCCCTTCCACATCTCAGCACTCATGGCAGCCTCCCTACATACAATAGCAGAGAGGGCAGAGTTAGGGGAATGGAGGGAACTCAGAATCATCCTTTCTCAAGCCGAGACAATTAAAAACCAAGTGTCAGATTTGCTCTCTGACACGTGCAGGGTTATGGCCACTCTCATTCTTCCCCTCTGGCCCTGTTGTTTTAGTATGATATGAGGTGACTCTAAAAATGGCCAATATTTCTCCGCCGACACAAAGGCATAAATCACTACATCTTTGGTGCTTTCTTCGTGGTATTGATTCTTCTGAGGACGAAGGCAGATGGTTCTGATATGGCATCATCTCATATTCCCCCAGCCTGATTTATAGATTTCCTTGCGCATTACCTGAACATAAACCAGTCTTGCATTATTTCTTGCACGCTTGTCAAATTAAGGTAAGATATTCTTGTTGACCTTTAAACCTTAAAAAAAAAAAAACATTAAATGTGCCTGAGACATTTTCCAGCAAGTGTAAAAATGAGCTGGGTCCTCAGATGCCAATTAAGAGGATGTAATTATGAAGGGGATCGTTGTCTGTGCTTTGGGTAATGATTTAATTTTAGTTTTAACGTGCTCACTCAATGGAGGAAAAGAAAATAAGCTGGTTACGAATAGTTTCGTGAAAGAGACGAGAACAATTTGGCACCATTTGTCCCTTAATTTACCAAAATGGGAAGGAGCTGGGGGAGCTTGGCACCCCAGCCTTCCAGAAGGGAAGGAGCGCTTCTTGAAAGGTGCAGAGAGAAGCAGCAGTGGCAAGGACCAAAATAGAGCCAAGACGGCCGTTTGCTGTGATGTTATCAAACAGAGCCGGCACCAGCCTTCAGGCTGTGCGAGGGTGTGAATTGGATCTAACTTTCAGCAGGGGAGGAAATTCCGTTTGGGCACTGCGTTAAGGCTTTCTCCTACGTTGTTTCTCCCTCTGCCCTTCCTACCACCAAGCCCAGAACCAGGAAAAGAGTCTCTGGGCAACATCCACACGAGGCTGGCATCGTCTGTTGGGACACAGACACAATGAACGTACCATCCACTCTTCTACACACTCCACTCTTCAAGGCTAAGTGATGCCGGCTGCACCTATGTGGTCCAGCCTTGGTATGTACAATCCTAGGACTGCACACACGCATAGCCCATGAGGCTGACTTTGGCATGTTTTTGAGGTCCCTTTCAGAAAAATACCCACTCAATGCACTTTAATCATTTATGAAGCAAGTATGAAGGTTGAAAGACAAAAGTAGTGCAAACGACTGTGATTACAATTAGTTAAGGGAGACAACAGATAAAAAGATGTCAAATGTGACATCAGAACCGTGAAACACGGGGAATGAGGGAATGGGAAGGAATAATGTCAAGCTTTGCAGTGGGGTCCAACTTAAGTTGTTATCAACTTAAAATAGACTATTACAGCTGTAAGTTTTGTGTAAGCCTCATGGTACACCCAAAGCAAAAACTTATAGTAAATACACAAAAGAAAAAGAGAGAGGAATATGAGCATACCTCTCAAGAAAGTCATCAAATCACAAAGAAGGCAAGAGAAGATAGGAGCAGAGAAGCACTATAAAACAGCCAGAAAACAAAGAATAAGCACATATGTATCAATAATTACTTTAAATGTACATGAACTAACTTCTCCAGTTGAAAGACTTAGAGGGAATTCTCTGGTGGCCAGTGGTTAAGACTCTGTGCTTCCAATGCAAGGGGCGAGGGTTTGATCCCACGTAACATGTGGTATGGCAAAAAAAAAGACATAGAAAGGAGATAGATACAAGAACAAGACTCATTTGTAGGCTGCCTATAAGAGACTCACTTTGGATGTAGGAATACAGGTAGATTGAAAGTGTAGGGTGGGAAAGGATAATCCATGCAAATGGCCACCAAAAGAAAGCTTGAATAGTTATACATCAGACAAAGTGAAGTGAAGTCACTCAGTCATGCCCAACTCTTTGCAACCCCATGGACTATAGCCTACAAGGCTCCTCTTGTCCATGGAATTTTCCAAGCAAGAGTACTGGAGTGGGTTGCCATTTCCTTCTTCAGGGGAGCTTCCCAACACAGGGATCGAACCCAGGTCTCCCACATTGCAGGCAGACACTTTACGGTCTGAGCCATCTTCACACCTCAAGGAACTAGAGAAAGTACAAATGAAACCCAAAATTAGTAGAAGGAAGCACATAGAAAAGATTAGAGCAGAAATGAATGAAATATGGGATGTCCCCGGTGGTTAGGTGGTTAAGAATCCACCTTCAAATGCAGGGGATATGGGTTTAATTCCTGGTCATGAAACTAAGATCCCACCTGCCACAGGGCAACTGAGCCCATGCTCCATAACCAGAAAGAAGCCTGCATATGGCAACTACCGAGCTCATGAACTCTGGAGCCCTCAAGCTGCAATGAAAGATGCTTCATGCCGCAACTAAGACCAGACAAAGACACAAAATCAACAAATAAAATTTTTTTAAATTAATGAAACAAAGACTAAAAAGACACTAAAAAAGATCAATGAAACTAAAAATTGGTTTTTGAAAAGATGAACAAAATGGACAACATTTAGCTAGATTTACCAAGGAAAAAAAGAGAGATGGCTCAAATAAATAAAATCAGGAATGAGAGAGAAAACAATACAACTGATACCACAGAAATACAGAAGATCAGAGCAATTACACATCAACACATTTGATGACCTAGAAAAAAATGGGTAAATTTCTAGAAATATACTACTTGTCAAGACTTAATCATGATGAAAGAAAAAATCTGAACAGGTCTTCCCCGGTGGTGAAGAACCCGCCTGCTAATTTAGGGTACATGAGTTCGATTCCTGCTCTGGGAAGATTCTACGTGCAGAGGGGCAGCTGAGCCAGCGGGCCACAACTACTGAGCCAGCGCTCTAGAGCCCACATGCTGCAACAACCGACGTCCATTCACGCTAAAGCTCCTGCTCCGCAACAAAGGAAGCCACCACAATGAGAAACGTGCACAACGCCCGTTCACCCTGAAGCTCTTGCTCTGCAGCAAAAGAAGCCACCACGATGAGAAACCCACACACTGCAACTAGACAATAGCCCCCGCTTGTCACAACTGCAAGAAGCCCATGCGCAGCAATGAATACTCAGCACAGCCAAAAATAAAATTGATTAATTAAAAAAGAAAATCTGAACAGACTAATTATTGGTAAGAATATTGAATCAGTAACCAAAGATCTCCTAACAAACAAGAGTCCAGGACAAGGCAGCACCGCCTCTGGTGAGTCCTACCAAACATTCAAAAGAGAATTAAAGCCAATCCTTCTGAAACTCTTCCAAAGGACAGACGAGGAAGGAAGGAACGCTTCCAAATTCAAGGCTAACATCGCTCTTCTACGAAAACCAGACAAAGATGCCACAGGAAAAGAAAACTACAGACCGATAACTCTGGTGAACATGGATGCAAAATTCCTCAACAAAACATTACCATACCAAATTCCACAATACATTAAAAGAATCATATATCATGATCAAATGGGATCTATTCCAAGAATGCAAGGATGGTTCAACGCCTGCAAATCACTGTAATATACCACATTAAAAAATGGAAGATAAAATCATTTGCTCATCTCAATAGACAAGTAAAAAGCATTTGACAAAATCCAACATCTACTTATTATTAAAAACTCTCAACAAAATGAGCATAGAGAGAACATACCTCAACATAATAAAGGCCATATATGACAAGCTCACAGCTAACATCACACTTAGTGGTGAAAATCTGAAAGCTCTTCCTTTAAGATCAGGAAAAAGGCAAGGATGCCCACTCTCACTATTTTTATTCAACACAGTATTAGAAGTCCTAGCCATAAAGAAAATAGGCAAGAAAAATTATGAAATAAATAAAAGGCATGCAAACTGGAAGGGAATAAGTAAAACAGTCACTATCTACAGACGACATATTATATATAGAAAACCCTAAAGACTCATCAAAAACTGTCAGAACTAAGAAACAGATCCAGGAAAGCTGCAGAGTACAAAATCAACACATAAAAATCTGTTGCACTTCTATATACTAAAAAGGGACTATTAGAGAAATTAGGAAAAACAATCCTTATAAAATTACATCAAAAATAGAATAAGTTTAACCAAACAGGTGAAATACCTGTATATTGAAAACTTATACAGGTTAACTTAAGAAATTGAAAAAGACACAAATAAATGGAAAGATATTCCATGTTGATGGACTTAAAGAATTAATATTGTAAAATACTACCCAAAACAATCTACAAACTCAAGGTAATTCCTATCAAAATTCCAATGACATTTTTCACAGAAATAGCAAAATAATGCTAAAATTTACATAACACCATAAAAGACAACAAATAGCCAAAGCAATCTTAAGAACTGGAGTAACAATCTTAAGATACCTGGAGTTAACAGGCAAATTTGGCCTTGGAGTACAAAATGAAGCAGGCCAAAGGCTAACAGAGTTTTGCCAAGAAAACTCACTGGTCAAAGCAAACACCCTCTTCCAACAACACAAGAGATGACTCTACACATGGACATCACCAGATGGTCAACACCGAAATCAGATTGACTATATTCTTTGCAGCCAAAGATGGAGATGCTCTATACAGTCAGCAAAAACAAGACTGGGAGCTGACTGTGGCTCAGATCATGAACTCCTTATTGCCAAATTCAGACTTAAATTCAAGAAAGTAGGGAAAACCACTAGACCATTTAGGTATGACCTAAATCAAATCCCTTATGATTATACAGTAGAAGTGACAAATAGATTCAAGGGATTAGATATGATAGAGTGTCTGAAGAACTATGGATAGAGGTTTCTGACATTGTACAGGAGACAGGGATCGAGACCATCCCCAAGGAAAAGAAATTCTAAATGGCAAATGGTTCTCTGAGGAGACTTTACAAATAGCTGAGAAAAGAAGAGAAGCTAAAGGTAACGGAGAAATGAAAGGATATACCCATTTGAATGCAGAGTTACAAAGAGCAGCAAGGAGAGATTAAGAAAGCCTTCCTCAGTGATCAATGCAAAGAAATAGAGGAAAACAATAGAATGGTAAAGACTAGAGATCTATTCTAGAAAGTCAGAGATACCAAGGGAACATTTCATGCAAAGATGGGCACAATAAAGGACAGAAATAGTATGGACCTAACAGAAGCAGAAGATATTAAGATGAGGTGGCAAGAATACACAGAAGAACTATACAAAAAAGATCTTTATGACCCAGATAATCACGATGGTGTGATCACTGACCTAACCCAGACATCCTGGAATGTGAAGTCAAGTGGGCCTTAGGAAGCATCACTACAAACAAAGCTAGTGGAGGTGATGGAATTCCAGTTGAGCTATTTCAAATCCTGGAAGATGATGCTGTGAAAGTGCTGCACTCAATATGCCAGCAAATCTGGAAAACTCAGCAGTGGCTACAGGACTGGAAAAGGTCAGTTTTCATCCCAATCCCAAAGAAAGACAATGCCAAAGAATGTTCAAACTACTGCACAATTGCACTCATCTCACAAACTAGCAAAGTAATGCTCAAAATTCTCCAAGCCAGGCTTCAGCAGTATGTGAACCATGAACTTCCAGATGTTCAAGCTGGATTTAGAAAAGACAGAGGAACCAGAGATCAAATTGTCAACATGTGTTGGATCACAGAAAAAGCAAGAGAGTTCCAGGAAAACATCTACTTCTGCTTTATTGACTATACCAAGTCTTTGACTGTGTGGATGACAACAAACTGTGGAAAATTCTTCAAGAGATGGGAATACCAGACCACTAGACCTGCCTCCTGAGAAATCTGTATGCAGGTCAGGAAGCAACAGTTAGAACTGGACATGGAATAACAGACTGGTTCCAAATCAGGAAGGGAGTATGTAAAGGCTTATATTCTCACCCTGCTTATTAAACATATATGCAGAGTACATCATGCAAAATGCCAAGCTGTATGAAGCACAAACTGGAATCAAGATTGCCAGGAGAAATATCAATAACCTCAGATATGCAGATGACACCATCCTTAAAAGAGAAGAACTAAAGAGCCTCTTGATGCAAGTGAAAGAGGAGAATGAAAAAGTTGGTTTGAAACTCAACATTCATGGCTAACAAACACATGAAAAGATGCTGAACATCGCTTATTATTAGAGAAATACAAATCCAAACTATAATGAGATATCACCTCACACCAGTTAGAATGGCCCTCATCAAAAGTCTGCAGACAGTAAATGCTGGAGAGGGTGTGGAGAAAAGGAAACATTCTTGCACTGTTGGTGGGAATGTAAATTGATACAGCCACTATGGAAGACAGTATGGAGATTCCTTAAAAAACTAGGAATAAAACCACCATATGATCCAGCAATCTCACTCCTAGGCATATACCCAAAGGAAACCAGAATTGAAAGAGACACATGTATCACAGTGTTCATGGAAGCACTGTTTATAATAGCCAGGACATGGAAACAACCTAGATGTCCATCAGCAGATGAATGGATAAGAAAGCTGTGGTACATATACACAATGGAGTATTACTCAGCCGTTGAAAAGAATACATTTGAATCAGTTCTAATGAGATGGATGAAACTGGAGCCGATTACACAGAGTGAAGTAAGCCAGAAAGAAAAACACCAATACAATATACTGACACATATATACGGAATTTAGAAAGATGGTAATGATGACCCTGTATGCGAGACAGCAAAAGAGACACAGATGTATAGAATGGACTTTTGGACTCTGAGGGAGAGGGAGAGGGTGGGATCATTCGGGAGAATGGCATTGAAACATGTATACTATCATGTAAGAAACGAAGTGCCAGTCTATGTTTGATACAGGATACAGGATGCTTGGGGCTGGTGCATGGGGATGATCCAGAGAGATGATATGGGGTGGGAGGTGGGAGGGGGATTCAGGATTGGGAGCTTGTATACACCCGTGGTGGATTCATGTCAATGTATGGCAAAACCAATACAGTATTGTAAAGTAAAATAAAGTAAAAATAAAATTAAAAAAAATTAAATTTAATTTAAAAAAAAGAAAGAGACACATGTATCACATTGTTTATTGCAGTAGCTAGAACATGGAAGCAACCTAGATGTCCATCAACAGATGAATGGATAAGGAAGTTGTGGTATATACACACAATGGAATATTACTCAGCCATAAAAAGGAATGCATTTGAGTCCATTGTAATGAGGTGGATGAACCTAGAACCTATTATACAGAGTGAAGTGAGTCAGAGAAAGAAAGACAAATACCATATTATAACATATATATATATATATATATATACACACAAATCTAGAAAAATGGCACTCAAGAACTTATTTATAGGGCAACAATGGAGAAACAGACATAGAGAATAGACTTATGGACATGGGGAGGGGGGAGGAGAGGGTGAGATGTATGGAGAGAGTAACATGGAAACTTACATTACCATATGTAAAATAGATAGCCAACAGGAATTTGCTGTATGGCTCCAGAAACTCAAACAGGGGCTCTGTATTAACCTAGAGGGGTGGGATGGGGAAGGAGATGGAAGGGAGTTTCGAAACAGAGGGGATATATGTACACCTATGGATGATTCATCTTGAGGTTTGACAGAAAACAGCAAAATTCTGCCAAGCAATTATCCTTCAATAAAAAATTAATTAATTAAAAAAAAACCCTTCAACATTCAGAAAACTAAGATCATGGTATCCAGTCCCATCACTTCATGGCAATAGATGGGGAAACAATGGAAATAGTGAGAGACTTTATTTTGAGGGGCTCCAAAATCACTGCAGATGGTGACTGCAGCCATGAAATTAAAAGATGTTCTTTGGGGAAAAAAGCTATGACCAACCCAGACAGCATATTAAAAAGCAAAAACATTACTTTGCCAACAAAGGTCAGTCTAGTCAAAGCTATGGTTTTTCCAATAGTCATGCATGGATGTGAGAGTTGGACTATAAAGAAAGCTGAGCACTGAAGAACTGAGGCTTTTGAATGTGGTGTTGGAGAAGACTCTTGAAAGTCCCTTGAACTGCAGGGAGATCAAACTAGTTAGTCATAAAGGAAATCAGTCTTGAATATTCATTGGAAGGACAGATGCTGAAACTAAAACTCCAATACTTTGGCCTGATGAGAAGAACTGACTTCTTAGAAAAGACCCTGATGCTGGGACAGATTGAAGGTGGGAGGAGAATGGGACAACAGAGGATAAGATGGCATCACTAGCTCGATGGACATGAGTTTGAGCAAGTTCTGGGAGATGGTGATGGACAGGGAAGCCTGGCGTGCTGTAGTCCCTGGGGATGCAAAGAGTCAGACATGACTGAGTGACTGAACTGAATTGAATCTTAAGAAAGAACAAGTTGGAGAAGACTCTTGAGAGTCCCTTGGACTGCAAGGAGTCCAACCAGTCCATTCTAAAGATCAATCCTGGGTGTTCTTTGGAAGGAATGATGGTAAAGCTGAAACTCCAATACTTTGGCCACCTCATGCGAAGAGTTGACTCACTGGAAAAGACTCTGATGCTGGGAGGGATTGGGGGCAGGAGGAAAAGGGGATGACAGAGGATGAGATGGCTGGATGGTATCACCGATTCGATGTACGTGGGTTTGGGTGAACTCTGGGAGCTGGTGATGGACAAGGAGGCCTGGCGTGCTGCGATACATGGGGTCGCAAAGAGTCGGACATGACTGAGTGACTGAACTGAAGTGAACTGAACTTAAAAATTCATTGACTGATGATAAAGAACAGATTCTCATGGAAGCTTTTTAAATGCCAATCTTAACACCATTATAATGAGTGGGTAGTGAGTAGGTGAATTGATGAACCAATGATAAAATACCTTATACATATAAAACTATATCCTGCTAAATTATGAGAGCATAAATTTCCAGGTCAGTTTTTTTTTTTCACTTTTCCCCCACCTCTGAATGCTCAGAAAATCTTGTTCACAATATCTAATTCAAGAAATCTACCCTTCTGGATTTTTTGTCATGCTTAAGAAATGATGACACCCTTCAATACTACCAACACAGTATGTAAGGAAAGGCTCCATTTGTGGCTCTTTGATTCTGTAGTGGTATCCTTACTTTCTAGATGTTAGCTTTACTTTACCATCTCACTCTTTCCACACTGATAAGAATAAAATAATTATAAATAAAAAAATAGAAAGAACAAAGCTGGAGGCATCATGATCTCTAATTTCAAGTTATATTACAAAGCTATGGCATTTAAAACAGTATGGTGTTGGCATAAAAACAGACACATGGATCAATTGAATAGAACAGAGATACCAGAAATAAACCCTTGCATACCTGGTCAATTAATTTATGACAAAGGAGCCAAGAATATACAATGTGGGGAAAAAAACAGTCTTGTCAATAAATGCTATAGAGAAAACCAGAGAGACATCACACATGAAAAAATGAAACTGAACCACTATCTTACCCTAAACACAAAAATTAACTCAAAATGGATTAAAGACTGTAAGAGCTAAAGTCATAAAACTAGAAGAAAACATAGTTTGTAAACTCCTCAACATAGGCTTGGTGATGATTTTTTGAATCTGACACCAAATGCCAAAGTAACAAAGACAAGTTCATAGATACAAGTAACGGATTGGTGGTCGTTGGAGGCAGGGGGGTGGGGGATGGGAGAAATAGTGAATTCTTCTGGGGGAAGCTATAAACTAATAAATTATTTAAACTACAACAAATGGAATTTTTTAAATGGCCACTTAACAATCAACCTCGAATTAAATCTATCCCCAAAGCTCACTAAGATAACAAAAGGACCCCACTGATAATGCCCAGCTGTCTATTGGAGCCCTGCCCCATCCTGCCTCCATATCTCACATGTATGCACAGCAGCTGTCTCCACCCCTCTCCTCTGAAGGCCGAAATGCCCTAAACCCCTTCTCTGCTTGCATCAGGCACTGAGTTTCATGGCCTGCCCAGCCACTCTCACCTTCCACTCCCTTCTTTTCTCTGCTGTGATAATTCTGCACTTTCCTGGGTAACCCTGTTCTCTCTTCCTTCAGCGCTTCCCTTGTGGCTCAGCTGGTAAAGAGTCTGCCCGCAATGCAGGAGACCTGGGTTCAATCCCTGGGTTGGGAAGATCCCTTGGAGAAGGGAAAGGCTACCCCCTCCAGTATTCTGGCCTGGAGAATTCCATGGTCTATACAGTCCATGGGGTCGCAAAGAGTCGGACATGACTGAGCGATTTTCACTTTCTCTTCCTTCCAGGACTGATGACCTCTGTCTTTCTTTCTCTCATTACCTTGATCACCTTGACTACACAAAGACCTGAGAAACACCAGGCAGAGAGAACTCTCCTTATGAGGCTGGAGAAGGGGATGCTGGGGTGTCCACCTGTTAGAGATTGTTTCCCAGACACGCTTATCTGCAGGCATCTGTATGTGTATGTGCATACACACACACACACATGCATGAGTGCTCACTCAGTGTGAAAGGAAACACACACTCCCTAGTGGTTCCCTGTCCCCCTGGTTACACGAGGCATGAAGTGCCCAGTTCCAGACACAAGTGCTCCATCTCAAGCCACATGTCTAATTCACATGGCCTACATAACTGGGCACTAATGCATCCTTCCTGTCCTGCAGCCCATGGTGCTCAACCTCAGCCTGGTGACCCAGGAGAAAACAGGATAAGACAGAGGGGTTCCGATGCCCCAGTCAGAAGGGCTGAGGCTGGTGCCAGGAGAGGCCTGGTTTTCAGCAACCAGCTGCAGGGAGGCCACTTGTCTCTTCCCAAAACTGATGATGTCACTCACCTGCCTCAATTTGACCCTGTCCACCACCTCCCCAGGGCTGGGCAGGCCACTCAGAGCCCTGTTCAGGCAAACAAAGCTTACAGAGTGCAACTGTGTGCAAGCTCAGGCCGCTCCCAGTCTGGCACAGGGTTGGGGAGCACCTCCCAGAAGGCTTGCTTCCTCAGAGGAGAAGTCCTCACACTTCTTCCTGGGGCCTGGCAGCCAAGCCTTCCCTGGTCCAGCTGGAAGAAGCTGCAGGACAGTGCTCAAGAAAAACAATGGTTTTTCTTTTCCCTTTGGCTTTGCAGATCCTCAGTTTTTTTTTCAGTAAGATAGCTCTGATTAGATTTCTAAAATATTTCCATTTGCCTTTTTTCTCTATTTTCACACCCACCTGTGTCTTAAGGATCAATTAAACCCTGCTATGTGCTACATGCTAAGCCACTTCAGTCGTGTCTGACTCTTCAGGACCCTATGGACTGTACCCAACCAGCTCCTCTGTCCAGGCAAGAATACTGGAGTGGGTTGCCATGCCCTCCTCCAGGGAATCTTCCCAACACAGGGATCAAGCCTGCATCTCCTGAGGCTCCTGCATTGCAGGCAGATTCTTTACCGCTGAGCTATAAGGAAGCCCAATTAAACCCTAGGAGTCACCCAGCTATGGCCCACAGATCAATACCTACCAGCAATCTGTTTCTTTAAATAAAGTTTTATTGGGGCACAGCAATACTCATTCATTTTCATATCATCTATGGCTACTTCATGTTCTGACTGCAGAGCTGAGTAGTTTCAGCAGAGACCTTTTGGCTCACAGAGCCTAAGATAATTGCTACCTGGCCTTTTAAGCAAAGGTTTGCTGACCTCTGACCTGAACTACACATATAATTCACTTATAAGTCATCAATCAAGTAACCTTTTGAGATGTCCAATAAATTGGGTAAGCCATTCAATGGGGCTTCCCAGGCAGCAGTGGTAAAAAAAAAAAAAAATTCCCTGGCCAATGGAGGAAATGCAAGAGACATGGGTCAGAAAGATGTCCTGGAGTAGGAGATGGCAACCTGCTCCAATATTCTCGCCTGGAAAATTCCAAGGACAGAGGAGCCTGGCAAAGGGTTGCAAAGAATCAGACACAACTGAGCATGCACACACACACCACACACACACACATAAGCCATTCAACACCATCTCTCAAAGAAATGAAAATCCCAGAAGCTCAAGGTAAACCATATAGAATCCCACTTCTAAATCCATACATCTCTTAAAATGACACACATACACAGGAATATATTCTCATAGGAAAAAAACTTCAAACAATACAATTAAAGATCATTTTGAAAGCTCCCCAATCCTGGGATAATTGGGCACAATTCCTTCCAGACTTCTTTCTAGCTATGTATTTATAATTATGTTAATACAGAATATACAGTTTGGGCTTTTTTGCATGCATATATTTTTTAGCTGTAAATGTATATAAGTACATACTGTTCAGTCTGCTTTTTAACTTAACAATACGTTTTGGACATTTTTCCCAGACAGTACATATATGCTTTTTAACCATCTAGAAAATTTGAAGACTGGGTGTTGCAGATTCTAATCTCAATGCACAGAAACATCTGGAGTGGCCACTGAACTTAGCATAACAAGCTCTCCTTCTTCCCAAGAAAAAGGAGCCAGTGTCCACAGGTCACGTCAGAAAGCAACCTTTCAGCTGATGCACCGCAGGACCCTGGCACACACACACACCCCATCTATTTGAAGGCAACTCCCCACCCCCGAAAAGCCCTGCTCCTCCTCTACAACTTGTGCCCCATCGAGGAGTCTTTGCATGACCCTCAGCCGCTCCTGGCAGAGTCCCTAAGATCCAGGACTCCAAAAACACCAGTCAAAGGAGCTATTTGAAAGGAGAATCACTGTGAATTTAAATGACTTTCTCAGAAGCTTGACTTTTAAAAAAGGAAGATGAATCTGGCCCTTGCAAATACAAAACAGATTGAGAAGCTGAGCTTCGTGGAGTGACTTAAACAGGCATTCAGAGCTGGCACCCACTGGGAACAGTGCGGAAAAGGCGGGCGTCAGGAACAGGCAGAGCCTGGAACTTGGCTCATGAGCACCTGCCTCCTCCCCGCTTTGAATCGCCTCTTCATTGCCCCCTGCCTTCATTATCACCCCTACCTTCACCTCTTCCTTTATTCCACAAACCCTCCCTGAGCACTGCACCCACTATGCGCCAGCTTGTATATACTACCCTTGAAGAGTTCCCAGCAATGCCAAGACAGTCCCAAAGCAAGGGGCCATGGCGTGTGGCTCTGGTCTGGGAAATGGAAGAGCCCTGTGCCTAGGACATCAAGGTGAGAACTGAAGGAGGAGTGGGGCAAGTGAGGATGCTTGAGGGGTATGAACCTCTCCCACCAGATGCATGCGATTTTCCCTTTAAAAAAAGACCCACTCTGGAGACTTCCCTGGTGGTTCAATGGCTAAGACTACATGGAGGGGGTCTGGGTTCAATCCCTGGTCAGGGAACTATACCCCACATGCCACAGCTAAGACCCAGCATGGCCAAATAGGTAAATAAATATTAGAAAGAGATCCACTCCTGCTGACAGTGAACAGATCTGTGGGAGGGAGCTGCTCCGCTCATCTGCTCTAGCTACCCAGGGGAAGCATGAGAGGTGCAGGGAAAACATTGGCCATAGGCACAGGGGACCCACACACTGGGCAGGGGCTGTACAGACTGCAGAGAAGAGCATGGCTGGGGGGTGGGCCCTGCCTCTGTCCTGAAGGTCCAGCCATGATGGTCCAGCCATGGACCAACCTCAGGTTGGGTCCCTCTTCGTTCATTGATTGGAATCAAGACCAGTCTGCCAGCTCCACACGGCTTCTGTGCCCTCACATGGGCGCTGGCGGTGCTAGAAAACTTCCTGCCATGAATGCATGTATAGGTGGACATCATTCACCTGGACACCTGAGGAGTCTCGGGCTAAGGAAGGAGGTCAAGCCGAGTAAGGAAAGAACATTCATGCCTGGAAAAGCAGTTGTTGGAAAGAAAGGGACTTCTGTGTTAAGGATGACAACAAACACCATTTGTCTAACTTCTTTCCTTCCAAACTTCCACTGAATGGATCAAATAAATTTAGAAACGGGCAGGGTGGGAGTTTGAGCCTGTGTCCATGGAGGAAATTTGGTCAGGGCACAGGGCAGGAAGACAGACACGGACAGGAATTCCAGCCAGCCCAGTGCATTGGGCATAGGACGGGTGACAGGGCAGCCTCTGGGAGGTCAGGGTGCCTGGAAGAGTCCAAGAACCACAAAGGATGTCCAGGAAAGCTTCAGCGGGACGCCAAGGGTCAGCCCCGCGGATTGACCTTCACAGGTGGGTACTAATACATCTCACAACATAGCTTCAGGGTCTATAAAACAAATGATCGGGGTGGGGGGGGCGGGCGGGGAAAGAGACGACATTTCCCCAGTCGTAAAGGTTTTTTTTTTAAACACTTTTCAAATGATAAATTATGCAAACAAAATTAAGTGAGAATATTAAAGGCTTGACTAATAAAATCTGGCACTCCCTCTCACACCTTTGTGCTCAGCGAACAGAATACAATTTTTTCAATCACTCTCAGAATATTTAGAAATATGGGCTTATATTAGACTACAAAAAAAAAACTCAATAGAAGTCATTATTTTATCATGATGCAATAAAAATAGAATCTAACAAACAAGAGAGAGGAAAAAATGTTGGCTACAGCATTGCTTCTAATAGAAGAAAGTTCAAAAAATATAAATTTCCACTAGTAGAAGAATGTTTCATTAAATTTTGGTCCATCCAAACTCTGGAATCCTATGCAACTGCTGAAAAGAATCACCTCATTCATCTAATAGAGCTCCAGAAGAAGAGAATGGGGTGCTAGTAGAAAAGCAATAAATTGAGGGAATATGACTGAGACTGTTTCAGATCAGAAGAAACATGATTGCTTTTTGTCCTGAAAATGTACATGCAATGCTAAAACAGGGGGAAAAAATTTAAAAATTCACCCATCTTGGTAAAGCTCTAGAAAACCAGAAAGGGAAATCCTAAACTTTACCAGAAAGAGAAGACAGATCACCTGCCACCATTTAGACCACAGTAGACACCTTAGGGGCTTCCCAGGTGGTGCTACTGATAAGGAACTTGCCAATGCAGGAGACATAAGAGATGCAGGTTCGATCCCTGGGTCGGGAAGATCCCCTGGAGGAGGGCATCCAACCCACTCTAGTACTCTTGCCTGGAAAATCGTATGGACAGAAACCTGATGGGCTATGGCCCATAGGGACGCAAAGAGTTGAACACCACTGAAGTCACTTAGCACAGGCACCTTAGCATCAAGAGATGCTTAGAAGACAGTAGAGGAATACAATTTTTGGTAGGTGTTATAGGAAAATACAGGTTATTCTATTCAATTATTCAAGAATGAGGGCAAAATAAAGACATTTCCAGACACCCAAAGCTGCAGGTGTGCCAGCTAAAATAAAAGAATTCTTAAAGGATATATTTCTTTAAGAAAAATGAACTCAGAATGAACGGGATTTAAAAAAACAGGAACATGGTAAAATATGTCAGCAAATTTAACGATCAACTCTACATATTAAAAATACTATTTTTGCATTAAGGTAGCAAAAAATTCTCAACTATAACAACGAGGAAGATGGAAGGAGAAAGTGTTTGGTATGCAGTCCCCATGTGCAAAACTGCTTGATTGTTTTGGAGGACAACAGAAGTAATAACTTTAGACTTGCTAAAAAAATTTATAGTTAAATATGTATGTTAACATTTTGAGGGTACTCAATTAAATGATAAAAAAAATCTGTAGTTTTCAAATCAATAGGGAAAAAAAGAAAGGAAAAAGAAAATTGCATTGATTGGACAAGAAGTAAGAAAGGAACATAAACAGAAGCCACAAAAAAAGATGATATAAATAAATCCAAAATATTAGTGATAACAATAAATATTAAAATTGTGTGTTAATTTGTTCTGTCATGTCCAACTCTTTGCAGCCCCATGGACTACTGTAACCCACCAGGCTCCTCTGTTCATGGAATTTTTCAGGCAAGAATACTGGAGCAGGTTTTGCATTTTCCTTCTCCAGGGGATCTTCCTGAACCAGGGATTGAACCCATGTCTCTTGCTCCTCCTGCATTGGCAGGCAGATTCTTTGTCACCAGTGCCACCTGGAAAGCCCTTAAGAGATTAAGCCCCTCTAAAATTTGGCGATGCTCACCATATGTCAAACTGTGGTATAAGCATTTTATACATATTGGCTTATTTAATCCTACAAACAAGCACATGAGCTAGGGACGTTATAATTACATTTTATAGATGGGGTAACTGAAGCCCCAAGAGGTTAAAGAAGCTTCCCTGGTGGCTCAGAGGTTAAAGTGTCTGCCTAGAATGCGGGAGACCCGGGTTCAATTCCTGGGTCGGAAGATCCCCTGGAGAAGGAACTGGCAACCCACTCCACTACTCTTACCTGGAGAATCCCATGGAGGGAGGAGCCTGGTAGGCTACAGTCCACGGGGTCGCAAAGAGTCGGACACGACTGAGCGACTTCACTTCTTCACTTCACAAGTGCCCAATGCCGATAGAGAGCAGAGCCAGGACACAGACTTGCACATGCAGAATCCCCAACCCATACACTCCCTCATACTCTCTGCCCTCAGAAACAATGCTTATATGCGCACAGAGCCTACTGCCAGCCAATGAAAACCATTAATTTTGATGGTAAGATCCTTTTAAAAGCAACACAGAAAGGCGGGAAGTAAGTAGCTGGAAAGGGGAATGCCAGGAAGTACTAACCAAAGGAAAGATGACATGATATTATTATCAAATAAAAGTGAATTCAAAGCAAAAAAAGAATTAATAGGGGTAAAGAGAGGCACAACCCAAGAAGAAAAAAAACAATCTGAAAAAGAAGGTATAACAATTAGGGACTTGCAGTCATCTAACAACAGAACCTCAAAATACATAAAGCAGAAAGTGGCAATCACAAGAAAAATTAACAAATCCATCATCAGAGTGGGAGATTTTAACCGGTCTCACTCAGAAATGGAAAGATCAAACCAACAGAAAAAATTAGCAAGTGTATAGAAAATTTCAAAAGCACAGTTGCAAAATTGACTTTATATATGCATGTGTATATGTGCATATATGAAATATGCAAATATATGTGTGTATTCTTATAGCCAGCAAATAGAGAAGATACATTATGTTCAAGAACATCTAAACATTTATAAAAACTGACCACATACTGAATACCAGATTACAATGTATTTTGAAGAACTAATATACTGCAGATCACATTCTCTGACCACAATGTACTTATATTTATTTTTTAATAATTAAAAAACTTATTAATGTGTTTATTTTTGGCTGAGCTGGGTTTTTGCTACTATCTGTGGGCTTTCTCTAGTTGCAGCAAGTGGGGCTACTCTTCGTTGTGGTGGGTGGGCTTCTCATGTGGTGGCTTCTCGTTGCGAGTGTGGGGTCAGTAGCTGTGACTCGCGGGCTCTAGAGCACTGGCTCAGTAGTTGAGGTGCGTGGGCTTAGTTGCTCTACAGCATGTGGGATCTTCCCCGACCATGGATCGAACCTGGGTCCCCTGCACTGGGAGGCGAATTCTTAACCACTGGACCACCAGGGAAGTCCCTGTACTTAAATTTTAAAATGAATGATAAACTACACACTTTATGCATCCTAAGATTTATGTTTTCATGTCATCTCTGAAACCATGATACATCTGGCTATAGAGGGGATGTTAGAATTTAAATAGCAGTGATCTTTTTTTCTTTCTTATTCTCATATAAAATAATGGTGTACATTACAGTCAGCATCAATTTAAATTTCACATAAACACAGTAGTTTTAAAAATATATATGAGATACAGTATTATCTAACCTGAAATTAATAACAAAAAATAAAGAGTTTTAAAATATTCTCCTGAATACCTCTTTTATATCAAAAAGAAAATAAAAATAACAACTTCAGACGATGAAAAATTATGATAATGACAATTTATGCACATCAAAACTTATGGAATGTAGCCAGAACTGTACTCAGAGGAAATTTTTTATCATTTTAAATGTTTTATTCTTAAAGAAAAAAGGTAATAAGTGAACTGGACATTCAACTTAAAATTAGAAAATGAACAAGATAATAAACCTTAAAAGAGGATTAAAGATGAAAGAAGAAATGATAGATCTTTCAGAGTTCAATAGCAGGATGAAAAAATTCAATAATTGTTTCTTAGAAAAGGTCAATAAAGTATATAAATCTCTGGTAAGTCTAATCAAAAAAGAAAGAGAGAAAAACATTAATGAGAAAGAGATATACCCAGAGATGAAAAAAAAAGCCTATTAAAATATAAGAATACCAAGCGGAATTCCATGCTAATAAATTTTAAAATCTTGATTAAATGTATGATAGTCTAGGGAAGCAGAAGTTACACAGTCTGATTTAAGAAGTAGAAAAGCTGAATAGAAAATAAGTGTTGGAAACAATCATTCCCACCCCCAGAGGCGTTGTCCTCAGACAGATTTCACGGGAAAATTTCAAACCTTCAAGGAACAGAAATTTTCTATGCTATTTAAAATGTTTCGGAGGATAAAGAAAGGAGAGAAACTTCCTAATTAATTTTATGAATAACACATAACCCTGGCACCAAAACCTGCCAAAGATGAAACAAAAATAAAATCGTAGACTAATCTTGCTTGTCACTCTAGATGTAAAAATACTAAATAAAAGATCATGGCAGACACACGGCCCCCACCATCACCACTCCCAGTTCCAAATGCATGGAAGCACTGGATAAAATATAATATCAAATAATTAAATACCTAATCGGGCTTAAAGGGAAAAAGGGAAATCTTTGGAGGCAAAAAATGAAGAGATGTAAAAACTGGAGCAACACGCTGTCTGTCAGCTGGGGCCCAGAGGCCCGGAACGGCAGATGGCAGACCCCAGAGGCCAGAGCTACGGGGTTAGTGTCCACAAGGGGCAGGAGAGCCGGCCTGGCTCTCATCTTCCAGAAAGAGGAGCTGCAACTGAGCTCCTGCTCTAGAGGGGGTCTCACCTCAGTGAAATGGGGGCTGGAACACTCGACCTCTGTCTGGGGAAATACAAAAGATCTTAGAGAGAAGCAGTTTCCAGAAAGAAAGGCAATCCCAACCCTATACTACGGCCATGAAATCCAAATTTATACCATATGTGCGGTGCTGGAGTCCCAGCATGCAGAAGTAATGGGGAAAACGAGTCCCAACTGACGCATTCATGCAACTCTCAGCAGAAACAATTTTTGAAATGTTGTGAAGCAATGCTTTTACAACCTAAGAGCCACAAAGCTACCAGTAAAAAAAAAAAAAAGGAAATCACCCTTCTTAAATTAGCTTGTATAATTTTTTGCTTCCCTAGAATATCATACAGAAATTATAATCTGCTCAAGGAAATGATTCACCATGAGGGAAAATCAGCAGATAAACAGAAGGACGAATGTTCCATGAATACAATAAGGAGAAACCCCAAAAGATAATATGTTTTAAATTATTAAGTGAGTAAAAAAAAAAAAACACTAAAAATAATGAAAGAACAAAAACTAGCATGCAGACTTAAAAGGTCTCCGGATAATTTCTAGGAATAATAAAAAAAAAATGCTTGAAATTAAAAATACAGTATGAGTTTAATAACAGAAGGTGTAGTGGCCCAGGATATAAATCTCACATTATCACCCAAAATACATACATAGAAAGGACAATACTGAGGTTACAAGCAAGAGAACAGATGAGACAGTCCCAGATAATGCTAACAATCATGGAGACTCTGGCAAAAATGCATCCCCAGAGACTAAGACAAAGTCAGATCCTTCTAGAAAACTTACAATAACGATCTTGAGACAAAAACATTAGTGCAGTGTAGGGTCTCTGGAGCATTCCAGGGAACTCTAATAACTAAGACTTACGTAGAAATGACCATGTTCCGGGAGCTATTTTAAGTACTTTACATATAAAAACTCATTTATTATCGCAACAACCTAAGACTTTGGCAGTGAGAAAACCAATAAAGAGTTTATGTAATTCTCCTCCACTATTATGCCCTGAAATAGAGTCAGATCCATATAGTTATCTGCAGAGTTCATGTTCTTAACCAGCTTGCTATACTGTTCCTATATATTATGAGGTTGGCATTTCAAAGGCTGACATCGAGAATAAAGGAAAATAACTATTGGAAGAGATGATGTCTGAAAATGTTTCAGACCTTAAGAAAGTCATCAGACTGAATAAATGTTTCAACTTCCCAGCAGCAGAAATAAAATTATATACCTAGATATATCTGAATGAAGCTGAGGAAGATCAAAACAGAGAAAAATCACAAAACAACTAGAGATAAAGACATTATCCACAAAGGACTGACACCATAACTCCTAGCTTCTCTGAGGAACAGTGGAGACCAAAAGGCAATGGACTAAGTCTTCAAAGAGCTTCATGACCCAGATAATTACGATGATGTGATCACTCACCAAGAGCCAGACATCCTGGAATGTGAAGCAAGTGGGCCTTAGGAAGCATCACTATGAACAAAGCTAGTGGAGGTGACGGAATTCCAGCTGAGCTATTTCAAATCCTAAGAGATGATGCTGTGAAAGTGCTGCACTCAATATGCCAGCAGATTTGGAAAACTCAGCAGTGGGGCTACAGGACTGGAAAAGGTCAGTTTTCATTCCAATCCCAAAGAAAGGCAATGCCAAAGAATGTTCAAACTACTGCACAATTGTACTCATCTCACATGCTAGCAAAGTAATGCTCAAAA
Organism: Capra hircus; assembly: GCF_001704415.2. Lineage (NCBI taxonomy): Eukaryota > Metazoa > Chordata > Mammalia > Artiodactyla > Bovidae > Capra > Capra hircus. The sequence goes on along the minus strand of NC_030825.1, from coordinate 45,110,381 downwards.
TTCTCCAAGCCAGGCTTTAGCAATACGTGAACTGTGAACTTCCTGATGTTCAAGCTGGTTTTAGAAAAGGCAGAGGAACCAGAGATCAAATTGCCAACATGTGTTGGATCATCAAAAAAGCAAGAGAGTTCCAGAAAAACATCTACATCTGTTTTACTGACTATGCCAAAGCCTTTGACTGTGTGGATCACAATAAACTATGGAAAATTCTGAAAGAGATGGGAATACCAGACCACCTGACCTGCCTCTTGAGAAATCTGTATACAGGTCAGGAGGCAACAGTTAGAACTGGACAGGAACAACAGACTGGTTCCAAATAGGAAAAGGGGTACATCAAGGCTATATATTGTCACCCTGCCTATTTAACTTCTATGCAGAGTACATCGTGAGAAATGCTGGGCTGGATGAAGCACAAGCTGGAATCAAGACTGCCCAGAGAAATATCAATAGTCTCATATATGCAGATGACACCACCCTTATGGCAGAAAGTAAAGATGAACTAAAGAGCCTCTTGATGAAAGTGAAAGAAGAAAGTGAAAAAGTTGGCTTAAAGCTCAACATTCAGAAAATGAAGATCATGGCATCCGGTCCCATCATTTCATGGCAAATAGATGGGGAAACAGTGGCAGACTGTATTTTTGGGGGCTCCAAAATCACTGTAAATGGTGACTGCAGCCATGAAATAAAAAGATGCTTATTCCTTGGAAGAAAAGTTATGACCAACCTAGACGTATTAAAAAGCAGAGACATTATTTGGCCAACAAAGGTCCGTCTAGTCAAGGCTATGGTTTTTCCAGTAGTCATGTATGGATATGATAGTTGGACTATAAAGAAAGCTGAGCACCGAAGAATTGATGCTTTTGAACTGTGGTGTTGGAGAAGACTCTTGGGAGTCCCTTGGACTGCAAGGAGATCCAACCAGTCCATCATAAAGGAGATCAGTCCCGAGTGTTCATTGGAAGGACTGATGTTGAAGCTGAAACTCCAATACTCTGGCCACCTCATGTGAAGAACTGACTCATTTGGAAAGACCCTGATGCTGGGAAAGATTGAAGGCAGGAGGAGAAGGGGGCAACAGAGGATGAGATGGTTGGATGGCATCACCAATTCAATGGACATGAGTTTGGGTAAACTCGGGGAGCTGGTGATGGACAAGAAGGCCTGGCATGCTGTGGTCCATGGGGTCACAAAGAGTCGGACACGACTGAGCAACTGAACTGAACTGAACTGAAAGTCTTCAAAGAGCTAAAGGAATAGAACTGTCATCCCAGAGTTTCATACCTTGATTAACCCTTAAGGGAAAAATCATATTTAAATGAACAAAGTCCCAGAGAGTCTTTGGTCTTCTACACAGGTCTTTTCTGAAAGGACTACTGAAGAGGTATAAGGTTAGAAATGAAAGTTGGGACTTTCCTGACTGTCCAGTGGTTAAAACTTCGCCTTCCAATGCATTTTGATCCCTGGTCAGGGAACTAAGATTTACATGCTGCATGGCCAAGAAAACCACAAAAACATAGACCAGAAGCAGTAATGTAACAAATTCAATAGACTTTAAAAATGTTCCACATCAAAAAAATCTTTAAAAAAGGACAGAGAGAGAGAGAGAAATGGACCCAGAGAGAAGGAAGAAGATGCAATAAGCAAAGGTGAGCAAAAAGTTGGTAAACATTTGTAAATTTAGATAATCACTAACTGTAAATAATAACAACAGTGGCAATGATTTAAAAATCGAGTTTATTAACAATATAGTGCTAACTAGACAAAAGGTATGGGATGAGGAAATAATCAAAATTAAAGTGTTCTACAATTATTGTGCTGCTTTGAAAGAAAGTAAAAATTTTTATTTAATTCATATTCTATTAAGCCAAGTATTCATACTGAAAAATTGAAGGTCATCATCGAAAGAATAACAAATAGAATATATAACTTTCAAATCAGTAAAGGAAGCAAAAAAGAAAATATGATTCATCTTTTAGAAAACAGAGAAGATTTTTTAGAAAGAAACAATGAAAAAGCAAGGAATGTAGAAAACACAAAATGAAACAGAAAAAAGAATGCCAATACACCAGTAACCACACACACAGACACAGACACAGATTAATCTTGCTATGAGAAACTCTTCCAAAAGATGATTCAGAAATGCTAAAAATAAAGAGAAATTACAAAGCTACACCATCTAAAAGATAACAAAAATTGTTTTTTACAATATAAGGTAAAATAAAATCTAAGGCAAAAAAGCTTCAATGGGGTTTTAAAAATTCTTATATAGAGAAAAAAGGAATAATTCACTAGGAAGATATAACAACCTTGAACCCATATGCACCTAATAATAATAATAGTTTTTAAAAAAATAAAAGTAAAAATTGATAAGATTACAAAGAAAAATCAACAAATGGATAACCATAGTAGGAGATTTTAACACATCTCATCCTGAAATTGATAAATTCAGCAACCAAAAACTTAAAGATACAGGAGATACAAATAGTACAATTAACAAAATTGAGCTAAAGAATGTATAGATAGACAGATAGATAAAGGAATTCTGCACCTAACAGAGGGTATATATTATTTCAAACAGAATAGAACAAGAAATGACCATATACTAAGAAACAAAGCAATTCTCAACTAAAATTAAAGAATGAATAACATGTAAACCACTATCTCTGGCTATAATGCAGCAAAATTGGAAAGCAGGAAAGAAAAATATGCCCTTGAAATGCTTAAGAGTCTAATAATTCATGAGTCAAAGAAACACAAAGGCAATTATAAAACTTCTGGCTACTGAACAAGCAGTATAATATAATAATTATGTACCCCAATAAATTAAGATTAATCCAGAAATGCATTATAGAGTGGCTCAATATTAGAATATCTATTAATATAATTTATTGCATCACTAGGTCAAAGGATAAAAATCATGTTTATCTACATAGATTAAATACATTTGCAGGGGAGGAGGAAAAAGATTACATATGTTGTTGTTTTCAGTCACTAAAGTTGTGTCTGACTCTCTGCGACCCCCTGGGCTGCAGTGTGCCAGGCTCCCCTGTCCTTCACTCCCTCCGAGAGTTTGCTCAAACTCATGTCCGTTGAGTCACATATAAATACTAGAAAGATAGGATACCTTGCTTTTTTAAGTTATGAAATTCTTATCCCATAGAAAGCATCATGATTAATAATGCAACGTTAAAGTCAGGAATAGAACCAGGGAAGCCAGCTATTATGTAATATTGTCCTGAGAAGACTTGCCAATTTAATTAGAAAGGAAAATTAAATTAAAAATATATACAAATAAAAAATAAAAAGGAGTAAATCTTCATGACCTTGAGTTAAGCAAGGCATTTTTGAATACAATACCAAAGCACAGCAACAAAAGAAAAAAAATTTAAAAACTGGACTTCATAAAAGTTAAAAACTTTCGCGCTAAAAAATGACGCTATCAAGAAACTGAGAAGATAACCCAACAGAATGGGATAAAATATTTCCAAATTATGTATCTGATAAGGAACTTGTATCCAGAACATATTAACACAAAGAAATCTTACAATTTGATAGTTAAAAAATTAATTTATAGGCAAAGGATCTGAATAGACATTTTCTGAGCTCATGCTGAGTTGCTTCAGTCCAACTCTGTGCGACTCTGTGCAGTCCAATGGAGTGCAGTCTGCCAGGCTCCTCTGTCCATGGGATTCTCCAGGAAAGAATACTGGAGTGGGTTGCCATGCCCTCCTCCAGGGGATCTTCTGGACCCAGGGATCAAAACTGTGTCTCATGTCTACCTGCATTGGCAGGCAGGTTCTTTATTACTAGCACCACCTGGGAAGCCCAGACATTTTCCAAGGATGTATAAATGACAAATAATCACGTAAAAAGATGCTCAAATCATTAATCATTAGAGAAATGCAAATAAAAACTACAATGAAATCAAATACTAAATCCAAATCAAATACTACTTCACACTCACTACGATGACTAAAATCTAAAGGACAGACAAAAACAAATTGGCAAGAAAGTGGAAAAATGAGAACACACATACATAGCTGGTGGGAACATGAAATGGTACAGCCTTTATGGCAACCCACTCCAGTGTTATTGCCTGGAAAATCCCATGGACAGAGGAGCCTGGCTATGGTCTACAGACTACAGTCCCTGGGGTCGCAAAGAGTCGGACACGACTGAGTGGCTTCACTTCACTTTTGGAAAGCAGTCTGGCAGTTTCTCAAAAGGTTAAGCATACAGTTACCTAAAGACCCAGAATTTCCACTCCTCTCTATATGCCCCAAAGAGATGAAAACACACACAATCACACACACACACATACACTAAGAAATTTGTCCCATAATGTGTACACAGCAACTTTATTAATCATAGCCAAAGGGTAGAAACAACCCAAATTCCATCAACTAATAAAAGGATAAAATAATATATGCAGCATATACATCACAATGGAATATTATTCAGCCATAAAAAGAATGAAGTGCCACAATACGAATGAACCTTGAAGTCATTATGGTAAGTGAAAAAAAGGAAAGAAAGGGGAAGACCACATATTATACGACTCAATTGATATGTCCAGAGTAGGCAATCTTATAGAGACAGAAAGTACGTTAGTGACTGCATAGGACTCGGGAGGTGTAAATAAGGAGTGACTGCTCGTAAGTACAGAGTTTCTTTTGGGGGTGATGAAAATGTTACTGATGGTTGTACAGTGATGTGGACATCCTGAAAACTATTAAACTGTACACTTTAAATGGGTGAATAGTATGGTATGTAATTACAACTCAATAAAGTTGTGTGTGGGGGGTGGAGAGAGCGAGACAGAGAAGGAGACCGAGAACCTCCAGATTTCAGTCACCGTCTTGGCACCTGCTATTCTGTCTTCCAGCATTCTCTATGCTTGGCCAGAGGTTATGTCTGTGCTCCGAGGATCAATGCCCCCATTTTTACCAACTTCAATGCTCTCTTACGTTCTCCAGAACTTCAAACCAGCAGCTCTCCCCTCTGCCACCTACATCTTACTGGATCATTACCATTGACATAATAATATCCTGTTATTTTTCCCAGTGAAATACCAAGCAACAACAAAAACCTCTCCTCTCTCCCCTTTCCATCTCTCTGCTCTCTTTCACAGCAAAACCTGAGTGCCGTGTTCACAATCTCTTCCCTTGCCATTGTCTCACAGACGCACTTAAATCTGAATGTTGTTTCCCCCACTTCACTGAAGCCACTCTTGCCAAGGCACATAGTGGAAACTGGTCAATCCTTGGTTCTCATCTTACCTGACCTGCCACCAACATCTGACACAGGTGCCACAAGCTCCTCCATGAAGCACCGTCTTTACTTGGCTCCGAGGACACGATGAAGGTGAAAGAGGAGACTGGAAAAGCTGGCTTAAAACTCATTCAAAAAACTAAGATCATGGATGGCATCTGGTCCCATCACTTCACGGCAAATAGATGGGGAAACAATGGAAACAGTGATAGACTTAATTTTCTTGGGCTTCAAAATCACTGCAGATGGTGACTGCAGCCATGAAATTAAAAGATGCTTGCTCCTTGGAAGAAAAGCTATGACCAACCCAGATAGCATATTAAACACCAGAGACATCGCTTGGCCAACAAATGTCCGTCTAGTCAAAGCTATGGTTTTTCCCGTAGTCATGTATGGATGTGAGACTTGAACCATAAAGAAAGCTGAGTGCCAAAGAATTGATGCTTTCGAACTGGAGAAGACTCTTGAGGGTCCCTTGGACTGCAGGGAGATCAAACCAATCAATCCTAAAGGAAATCAGTCCTGAATATTCATTGGAAGGACTGATGCTGAAGCTGAAGCCCCAATACTTTGGCCACCTGATGCGAAGAGCTGACTCATTAGAAAAGACCCTGATGCTGGGAAAGATTGAAGGCAGGAGGAGAAGGGGGTGACAGAGGATGAGATGGTTGGATGGCGTCACCGATTCAATGGACATGAGTTTGAGCAAGCTCTGGGAGACGGTGAAGGACTGTGAAGCCTGGTGTGCTGCAGTCCGTGGGGTAGCAAAGAGCTGGACACAGCTGAGCAACTGAACAACAACAAGGACACGGCACCCTCCTGCATCCTTCCTACACCACCAGCCACCTCTTGGTCTCCTCGGTTTGTCCCTTCTCATTTCCCTGGCTTCTTCATGTTTGAATATTCTTCGTGTCCGTCTTTGGTCCTCTTTTCTTCTCTGTCTGCACTCACTCCCTTGCTGACCTCAGTCGGTCTTATGGCTTCAAAAGGCACACACTGATGACTGCCAAATTTATATGGCAAGCTCCTACCACTCTCTATAACTCCAGACTCATATCAAACCAAATATTCAACATCTGCAGTGGGATGTGTGTTGGACATCTCAAATACTGCGTGTCCTTAACTGAATCCCCTCCAACACCAGTTCTGCCCGCTACCTTTCCCATCTCAACTGTGGGTAACTCCATCTTTCAAGTTGCTCAGACAAAAACTTTCTGTTCCTCACACCCCATCTATTACTAATCCATAAGGAAATCCTGTAAGCTGTCTTCAAAATCTCTGGAATCAGATCCATTCTCTCCACATCATGCTACTATCTCAGCCCAGACCACCACCTCTCACTGCAACAGCCTGCCAGCTCTCTTTGCCCTTCATCTGGCAGCAAGAAAAGAATGATCCTCTCAAAACATAACTCGATCATGGCACACTCCCCTGTTTAAAATTCCACAGTTGCTCCCACCTCACATGGAGTAAAGTCAGATTCCTTTATCCTGCCCTGCACAATCTGAATCATTGACCGTCTCCCCATCCATCCTCCCTCCTGTGCCCTCCCCTCCATCTCTCCACCTCTTTGCTTTTCCTCACTCCTGCCTAAAGACCTTTCACTAAGTGCCTCTCTGCCTAGAAAATCTTTGCCTGGATCAGGATTACTCAATCTTGGCACCAACAACACTTGGGGCCAGACAATTCTTTATTATGGGGGCTGCTCTGTGCCTTGTAGGATGTGAAACAGTATCTCTCGCCTGTACCCACTAAATACCAATAGCACCTCCCAAGATGTTGCCAAATTCCCCGGTGGGGCACAATCGCCCCAGGTTGAGAACCACTGTCCCAGATCACCTGCCTGGTCTATGTCCTCCTTTCCCCCAAATCTCACCTTTGAGGCCTACTCTGACCCACTCACTCCCTCCTCCCTGACCCCCAGCTCCAACCCACTTTACCCTGCTTGGCTCTTCAAAGCAACTCTCATCATGGCTTCATGGGGGACTGGGATCTTCCTCTCTTTCGTTTCCTGACGGGTCCCCAAGCACCTGACACACAATTGGTTTCAATGCATATTTGTTGAGTAAATGAATCAGAAGACTCAATATGGTAAAACATAATAAATAAACTAAAAGGTCAATTTATCTGCAACCTTCTCCTAAATTTATTTGTAAGTGCTGCTGCTGCTGCTGCTGCTAAGTCGCTTCAGTCGTGTCCGACTCTGTGCGACCCCATAGACGGGGGCCCACTGTCTCTGGGATTCTCCAGGCAAGAACACTGGAGTGGGTTGCCATTGCCTTCTCCAATGGATGAAAATGAAAAGCGAAAGTGAAGTCGCTCAGTCGTGCCTGACTCTTAGCGACCCCATGGACTGCAGCCTACCAGGCTCCTCCGTCCATAGGATTTTCCAGGCAAGAGTACTGGAGTGGGGTGCCATTGCCTTCTCCGATCTATAAGTGAAACACAGTCCAAATACGAATTTCTATTGGACAGTATTTGAAATTTGACCCAATATTTCTAAGAGTGTATCTAAATGAATAAAAATGTGACACCACACAAGCACAAGAGGAGACTTGCCCTCTAAGGTATTACAAATGTTTATTTCTAAGCTATAATCATTGAAATAGTGGATTCTGGTACTAGAATAGACAGACAAAAACAGAAGAGATCCAAAACAGCTCAGTAAATACAAGAATTAAGCAGATGATGAAGCTGGCATTTTAAAAAAGCAAGCAAAGAGTGAGTGCTCAATAAATAATGCTGGGATGGTTGGCTGGCCATTTTGCTCCTGCAGTATACGCATGTGACGTGGAAATAAATATAGAAGTAGTAATACACGCCCGGGAAATAGCTCAAAGCGTCCTAGGGAGTTGCCTCTGGGGAGCAGGGCTGGGAGAGGTGGGGAAGGATGATGCAGGGGATTGCTGGATATATTATACACCTTTCATTCTCATGCTTTAAAAATGGCGCAGACATATCACCTTGATGTAAATAAAAGTTATTTCAAAAAAACAATAGGCATGCCACTCTTTAACCTGCCAAATTGACAAAGATTTTAAAAAATAAAGATTTGCTGGTATGAAAAAAGGCACACTCATGCACCACTAAGTCTTTCTGTAAGGTGATCTGTCAGGAAGTGTTAAAAGTCTTAAAAGTGGGCATACCCTTTGAGCCAACAATTCCACTTCTAGAAATTTATCCTGAAATGACACAAGGGAATACTAGTAAGAAAATTCACATCAACGTTCTTTAAAACTGAAAAACAAAAAATGAAAACCCCCCAATATGTCCAACTGGGAATGGTTTATATAAATTATGATAAATTCATTGGAAGGAACCCCATGTGGGTGTCAAAAGCAGGATGAAAAGAGATCCATTACCAGGGAAAGCCATTCATGATGTATAAAGTGATTAAACAGGTTATGTGCAGTGGGCATAAAAATTATTGAATTTTTTAGAAAATGAATATGACTTATGAGTTTATGTACATAAAGTGATTTAAACAGAAGATTCTCCCACTCTGTGACGATGGATGGGAACCCCAGATACAGAAGGCAGTTTGGGCAATGTAGACTTTTCTTCTTTTTTGCTCTTCAGGCATTCCTGCAGGGAATTGCTAAGATTTGTGAAGGTGAAGGCAGAAAGTTTCAGGTGAGGTCCCTCAGATATGGAGTGGAGGGATCTGCCCAGGTCCCTCTGCTACCCATCCACCCACCAAACCCCACACTGAGTGGTCCAACTGGCCAGGGCTGGACTTGCCAGGATCCAGCTGCTCTTGGGGTCCAGCCAGCAGCCTGATACCTGCAGCCCCAGCAGTGAGGACCCCTTTCCAGCAGATTATGGATGGGGATGTCCCAGGACAGAAGCCACATCTGGGCAGGTCACAGCTGCCTGCAGCCCAACAGTTCTTCAGCATGGCTTCAGTTTTGGTAGTGACCATCCATTTCCAGAGCTCTGGCCCTTACCCTCCAGGGGAGAATTGATCACCTTGTCAATGAAGCTCTGGGCTCCAAATTCCTCCAGCCCAGAAGCCAGATGCAGCTCGTGGGCATGTTGTTTGGGCATGTAAGACTTTGATTTTTAAATTCTGAATTAGTCTCTAGATTTTTGAAAGGGAAAGACTTCATGTAAAAATCTACCCATTGTTGAATATTCAAATATCTGGCTACCCTGAACCAGTTACTGCGATGGCAGCTGAAGCTGAGCTCCCCTCTCCTCTTCCGAAGAGACAGGTGCCCCCAGGCACCCCAAACTGCACCACCTCCTTTCCAGGAGGCCCGGCTGCACTGGGGGGCTGAATTTTCCACCCGGCTGGAAAACTCCATGTCTGGGCTACGTCATGCTCTCTCCCCACCTTACCTGGCCCCTCTTTCCTCTTACCGTTGTCTGTGGGAACCAGTGCTCACATCCCAGTGCCCTCAGCCCCTGCTCTGATCTGCTCCTTTGGAACAATGGGGTTTTGTTGCAGAAAATCTCTTGAAGTTTGCCCCCTATCCAAAGCAGCTCAGATCCGGGGGAGTCCTTTGACCCTGCTGCTGCTCAAACCCTCCCCAGGGAGACCAGGACTGAGGTCAAGGCCTGGTCCCTGCCTCACTCCGGCTTAAGAAGGGGACACAGAGCGGAAAGAAGGATCCTGATCCTTGGGGACTCTGATGCCAGCAGAACAGACTCACCAGGCAGAGAGTTGGTTTATGAAAACCAAAATCCCCAAGAGCTTAGCTTCCTGGAAATGCTGAGGTTTATTGGGAAGGGCTCTTGGTAGAGGCTCCTGTGAGGAAATGAGGAGGGCAGAAGTGCGCAGATGGAGAAACAGACATCAATGCCTCACAACTCAGGCCTGAACCAGCCCCACAGGGGGATCTGGAGTGGGGATGGATGGACACAGCCAGTCATTGGATGCAGGTGGGGTGCAACCTTGGGTGATTTTTAAAAATCTATATATTTATTTGGCTGTGCCAGGTCTTAGTTGCGGCACTAAGATCATTAGTTGTGGCATGCAGAAACTAGTCCCTTGACCAGGGATTGAACCTAGGCCCCCTGCATTGAGAGCATGAAGTCTTAGCCACTGGACCACCAGGAAAATCCTGCGAGGGCAATTATTTGGTGAGGAGGGATGCTGCTGGGAGCATCAGCTGCAGATATTCCCAGCAGCCCTCACGGTAGCATCTGGCAGAGCATCACTTGGGGATGGTCAGGGAAGCGTCCTGGAGGGGCACTGCCAGCCTGAGTGCTAGAGGCAGCCTCTCTGGATGGGATGGGGGTGGGGAGTGGGGGCTGCTCTGAGAGAGGCTCCTCTTTCTCAGGCAAGGCCTTCTAGGGAGAGCTAGAGACACAAGAAGAGAGTGCACTGAAAATTCAGTCACATCCCGGCATTTATTTGAAACACAACATTAATTCTGACTGTCATTAGAGTCTATTTCAATTTTGTAATAACATAAAAAGTTAAGAGTCTAATTTATTCATACAAATCTTGTTAGCATCCAATTTCCACATAATGTAACATATTCCTTAAAAAGCTGACAAAGCAGGAGAAATTAAAAATGAGGGGGAAAAAAGACATCCATGGGCATTCGCTGTCACAAAGCCAAAGGTGAGGGGGAGAGCAGAATGGCTCCAGAAAGGGCTGGAAGCTTGGAACAGGAACCGGCGGCCCGTGGAGGGGCAGCTGTGCCGCCTGAAAGATCTGGGGTCATCACATCCCAGGGTGCCCCCAGATGTGGTGGGGGGGCGGGGGCTCCTCCTCACTACCTGCATGGCCCCCATCCCAGCAAGCCTCCCTGCCCCTCCAGATCCACAGACAGCTAGCTCCCTAAGACTTTCGTCAGCAAATCTACCCTCGAGAGCCCGTAACTCCTCTTAATTACATGTCTGCAGTGTTTGCATTAGATAGCTGTCACCCTGTAATTTACCCGTACATGGATTTTAATTGTACATTAATCTTTCCTACACGCCACTCCTTTGCTAGAATCCATAACAGCAGCACTTTGGGCCATTTTGTTTATTCCTTAACCAAAAATAGCTGATGAATGTAATTGCAGACTGTCCCTCTTCTTATTTTCCAGGATTACCTGCTATGTGCTGGGGAGAGACTCCTGTCACCTGCAGGCTGCCTTTACACACAATACTGGACTGTTTCACGGCTGGCATAAATCGCAGAGGAAAGGTCAGCAGCAACAAGCGGTCTTCCAATCACTTGCCACGAGCTCCCTGAGAGCCTCTGCTCATAGTCTTTCTCTCAAGCTGAAGGATCTGGGTGCTGGTAGCGCTCGCTTGGCTTAGGGACATTCTCTCAAGAGAGGATGACAAGAGAGGGCAACGTGTCAACCTGAGGAATCCGCCGCTCGGAGGTTCCAAGGTCACTCGGAGAACCAGGTCGGAGAACTATAACTTACAAAGCCCTGGATGGCTGCCAGGGCCCCAGGAAGCTACATTTAGCGTAGATTCTCCCAGCAGCAGGAGGAAGGTTTAACTCCCTTTCCAACAAAATCTGAATGGAATTTGTTACAGGAACATTGTGATTGAAATATCACCAATTGGTTTTTCATGACAACTCTACAGTAGATTGCAATTGTGATGGTTTTGTTTGTGTGTGTGTGTGTATGCGTGTGTGTGGCGGGGTGGGGGTGGGGGTGGGGGGTGGCAGTTGTATTTTCCAGCTGGCCAAGGTGGCAGGAAGAGAGCCCCATACAATATTTATGAAATCCAGATGAAGCCCTACACTGGCAGTGAGCTGATATCATAACACAGATTTCAAAACTGCCTTGACATTTGCCCAAGATCAAATCTCTCCTTTTGAAGCCCCATGAGGCTCTGTGCCGACAGTGTTATGCCCACCTGCCCCCTCCAGCAACCTTCTCCATTTAAGCCCTGTAATTAACACTAGATGGGAGGAATCGAGGGATTAGAGTGGTACAGACTAGACTAATATCAATGGAAGTCCGATTTTCTTTTGGGAAAACAGACGCTGTGGTTTTCAGCAATGAAAGACAAGAGTTTTGATAATTTTTATTGTTAAACACTTTTCGACATGCAGAACAAAGCACCAAACTGTGATATCTCCTTACTGAAGAGGCTGTGACAGCATATTTGGATGAAGAGAGATGGGCAGAGGGGATCCACCACACATCAGTCCAGGAAACAGAAACGAAAGCGTGAAATGTACTTCCTCAGGGCCACGGATCTCATTTGGTGGCTCAGCGGTAAAGAATTCACTTGCCAATGAAGGAGATGCAGGTTCGATCCCTTGGTCGGGAAGATCCCCTGGAGAAGGAAACAGCAACCCACTCCAGTATTCTCGCCTGGGAAATCCCATGAACAGAGGCGCCTGGAAGGCTACAGTCCATGGGGTCGCAAAGAGTTGGACACGGCTGAGCGATTAAAACAACAAACAACAACACAGATCTCATTTAATTGCAACCTTTGATTTGTTTCAGGAGAACCCCTTAGGAAGAGTGTCACCAGCCTTCCCAGGACCTGGGTATCAAGTCATTTCCAAAGTGGCCCCTCAGGGCACCCTCCACCCAAAGGGCTTCCTCTTCTATCACCACGCAGTACCTGTGGCTTTTACACACAAGGCTCCCCAGGTACCAGGACCCGGGAGTGGTGAAATACTGCACGAAATGCTGCATGGGAAACTGCATGAAATATTGTATGAGATTCAGGCCTAAAGTCCCCAGAGATTGTTTACGAGTAAAAGGGGAGGGCGATTTAGTTGGGTTTTGATAAACACTTCATAGAGCACATCCTAAGAGAAGCAGAATCCTTGTCAAGCATGCATCTTTATGAGCTGTCCGCCTATAAACCTTGCACGAAAGGTCCATGCTTAATGTTGGTTTGGCAGTAAATTGGCGCAATGCATGGGTTTGCTGCATCAAATTAGCATCAACCCATAAAACGTTACTGAACGATTCCTCAAATCTGCCAAGTCTTCAAATCAATTTGGAGAAAGCGTCGAAGGTTTTTTTTTTTTTTAACTTTGATAAACTTTTCATATTAGTTATCACAGAAGAGCATAAACCTTTCTAATCTGTCTTTTCACAAAAAAAGGTGTTGTTTTTCCCAAACTGCTTTTAGCTCTTCCATCTTTGCACACCCGCCTCCACATCACATAAACAATATGTGTCATGGATTCTTTGTTGCCCTATTTTAAAGCGATTGGTATTTAGCTCACACTGTCCCTGCCCCACAATCCTGGAGAAAATTTCTGCTGGCACCAGGATAAAGTTCTCACCCCTGGCCTTTGACATGCAGTCCCACATCTCCTCCGGGAAGCCTTCTATAATTCTCCAGTGAGCTCTGATCATTGCTCTATGAGGGTCAACTAGACTAGAGTTTCCTGGGGGCTCAACACACTTCTTTCTCTGAGGACATCACGTTTTGGACCCTCGGGGGTGGGGCTCACAGTGGGTGATCCTTGAGGAGTCATCTCCCCCTCCCCATCTCTGAGGGCTAGACCATGTCCCTCGTTCTATAGAGCCCCTTCAGGCAGATGCTCTGGCTAGAGTCCCTTGCCCTCACTCCCCAGCCCCAGAGATCTCGACCTCCCAGTCACCTCCCCACAGGTTGCATCAGAGTTGTGTGTGAATCTCTGGAGACAATGGCTGGGTCCCTGAACCAAATAAGAACAGAATCTGGATTTGAACCTGGGTCTGACTCAGAGCTCTCATCCCTCACTGGCCGTGCTGCTCTCCAAATAAAATGATGTCACGCTTGAGGAGAAAAGGACCGAGCCACCCCCAAAGAAAGGAGGCTTTATCATGGTCCCCATCGAAACGTGATACGGCAGGAGTGGATGAGGTGATAACAGACACGGCGCTTTCACCTTCACTTCACGGGAGGGCATCTCCTCTGCGCCCTTTGCATGTCATCTGTGAGAAGCTGGTGTTGAAAAGCTGAGGAGGCAGCTTGGAGGGGGAAGGAGTCTTGCTTTCTACAGAGGGACCCAATGACAGATAAGCCCATCAGGGACGAGGGCCCAGAGGTGCTTCTAAATGGCCAGTGCCTGCAGCCCTGGGGGTGAGCACGGCCGCTGGAGGGGGTCTTTCAGAGCAGTGGTCCCCAACTTTTCTGGCACCAGGGGTTGGTTTCCTGCAAGACAATTTTTCCATGGACCGGGTGATGAGGGACCAGTAATGTGGGCGATGGGGAGAGACAGCGAGCAGCAGATGAAGCTTCCCTTGCCCGCCGCTCACCTCCTGCTGGGAGGCCTGGTTCCTAACAGGCCACAGACCAATACAGGTTGGTATCCCAGAGTTAGAGGAATGGAGCACCAGGATGGAACACCCTCCTGGGTTGGAGAACTCAACTTCCAGAGCCCTCCCCATAGCAGCCCAGGCTTCCAACAAGCCCTGTTGTTGGAAGTCATCTGGGGTGGGAGAGGACAGAAGCCAACGGGCCATGCTCTGTTGCCCGGCCCTTCATTCAGTGGGTGTTCACGGTCCCACTCTGCACCGGGACTGTCCTAGGCACTGAGACACAGCTGCGCAGACAACACATGAGGTGGTCTCAATGCTCCTGGGACTTGTGAAGGCAAAGAAAGACAAGCCCTGGAGAGTGCGATAGACCATGGGAGCTCATCCAGTGATTCTGGGACAGGTGCCCAGGTCCCCAGCTTCATCCAGAGAAACACCTGGCTACCTAGTGCCTAACAATGTGGTGGATTTATACCGGCTTTGCAGAGAGAATCACCAGCACCCTAGATACTTAAGGTACTTCATGTTTTAGAGATGGAAATGAATTTTCAAATTTGTTCAAGAATGTTTTCAACTTCAATGCATTCCTGGCCAAAAAAAAAAAAAAAGTCGTACTAGTCGTCTGGGGAATAAAATGGAAACCACAGTGTGATACCTCTACATACTCATAGAAGAGCTACAGTGAAAGAAACTGACAACACAAAGTGTGGGGAAGGAGGTGGAGCAGCTGCTACTCTCACATATGCCTGGTATGTGTCAGGGGGATTAGTACAACCACTGTGGAAAACTGTTTGCCATCACCTACGGAACGAACATGGGCATATTCTGAGACTCAGCAATTCTCTTCCAGGTACATGTTTATTAAAATGTGTACCCACGCCCAAGAGATACACGCAGGAAGGTCCACAGCAGCACTGTCCATAAGCCCCAAACTCTGAACAACCCCAATATCAATCAACAGGAGAACCAAAAAAGAAACGGGGATGTCTTCACACGATGGGATCCTATACAGTAACAAGAACAAACAAACTGGGACTTTCCTGGTGGTCCAGTGGTTAGGACTCCACCTTCCAAAGCAGGGACACAGGTTTGATCCCTGGCCAGGGAACTAAGATCCAACATGCCACAGGGCAACTAGGCCCACGTGCCACAAGGAGAGAGTGCACGCACTGCAAAGAACAGCCCGTGCTCCAGGACAAAGACCCAGAGCAGCCAAAAAGAAAAGGAAAAAAGGAAAGAACAAGCTACAACTATCTACAGCAACGTGGGGAGCTCTCACAAACATAATGGAAAGCCAGACACAAAGGTATGCAGACTTACAACTCCACTTCTGTCAACTTTAAAAAGAAAGAAAACCAATCCACGCCATTATGAATCAGAAGAGTAGTCACCCGTGCTGGAGGGGAAGCGCCTGGAAGGGCTCACAGGGATGCTGCCATATTCTGATCCCCACTCTGGTGCAGGGCACACAGGCCTGTTTTGTTTGCAGATATTCACTGCATCATATACCACAATCTGTGCGCACTTCAGAGCGCATCCTGTATTTAGAATAAAAGGTTTTCAAAAGGGATCCCACCTACACTGCTGGTGGGAATGTAAATTGGTGCTGCCACTATGGAAAACAGTATGGAAGTTCGTCAAAAAACTAAAAATAGAGTTGCCATTCGATCCAGCAGTCCCACTCCTGGGCGTATATCCGGAGGAAAGTCTAATTCAAAAAGATACACGCACCCCCACATTCACAGCAAAACTATTCACAATAGCCAAGACAGAACAACCTAACATCCATCAACAGATGACGGGATAAGAAGATGTGGTACACAATACAATGGAATATTACTCAGCCATGAAAAAGAAGGAAATAATGCCATTTGCAGCAACATGGATGGACCTGCAGATTATCGTACTAAGCAAAGTAAACCACAAAAAGAAAGACAAATACCATATGATATCACTGACACGTGGAATCTAAAATACGATGCAAATGAACTTATCTATGAAACAGAAACAGACTCCAAGATATAGAGAATAGACTAAGGGCTGCCAAGAGGGGTTTGGGGGAGGGAAAGACTGGGAGTGTGGGATTAACAGATGCACACTATTATGTGTAAGAGAGATAAACAACAAGATACTGCTGTACAGCACAGGAAACTATATTCAATATGCTGGGATAAAACATATTGGAAAAGAACATGGAACAGAATATATATTAATATTTACATGTATGACTGAATCACTGCTGTATAGAAGAAACACAACATTGGAAATCTACTAAACTTTAATAAAATTTTTTTTTAAAGATTTCAAATGTACTGAATACAGGACAAGGAAGAAGCATCCATAGGAGACTGCTGAGAAAGGGGACACCAGTCAGTAGGGCCACATGCGCCCCTAAGCCTTCATCACATCACTAGACAAGGCCCTTGATTGCCAGGTTCCCTTGCTCCTGAGATGGAGAAGGATTGAGCCTTGGCTAAAAGACCAAACATAGGAGTTTATGAGGACGATGACATGACAGCGGTTGCCATCTACTGTGGGCGGGCTATCTGTTAGGCACAACAGCTCCATGAGGTGTGTTCTATTGTCATCTCCGTTCTACAGGTGAGGAAACTGGGTCCCTAGTCCACAGACTGACCACGTGGTGAAGCTGGGCCTTGAACCCAGGCAGTCTGACTCCAGAGCTGGCTTCAGTCACAACCCCAAGGCGGCAGCGGGGTGGAGCGAGGGGGTGGAGCTGGTTGCCATGGCTGTCCATTGACACTTTAATTCACGGCAGAGGGAACTGAGAAGCGTTAAATAATAGGCATAGATTGTGTTTTCCCAGGGATGAATGGTCATGAAATTAAATCTGCAGATGCGCCAACCCTCAGGAGGTGAAATGACATCAGCGGAGACGGAGGCCCGGAATCTAAGCAGGAGACGGCAAGATGGACCCAGCCTGAAGCAATGCAGTTCACCACGCGCACCGAGGCAGCGCTGCTGTTCAGCTGTTCAGACATATCCGACTCTTTGTGACCCGTGAACTCAGCACGCCAGGCTTCCCTGTCCTTCACCATCTCCCGGGGTTTGCTTAAACTCACGTCCATTGAGTCGATGATGCCATCCAACTATCTCATCCTCTGTCACCCCTTTCTCCTCCAGCCTTCAATCTTTCTCAGCATCTCCAGGCCTAAATGACTCGGGAGTGACTGCTGTGCAAGATGTTGAAGTGGCTGTGCCCATTGACAGCAGGTGGCCCCTGTACGGTGGCAGCGGCAGGCTCAGTCCCCAAGCACACCGACAGGAGGGGGCATCCGGCTGAGGGCACCATATGGCAGTGGGTCACCATGCCCCATGCACACACCACCCCCAGTCCTGTGCCAGCCTCCACCAAAGAGATCCAAGCAAGACGTGGGAGACTGAGGGAACCACTGAGAAAAGCTCCTAGGAAGGAAGGCTCAAATTGGACCTAGATGTGTACAAGGGAGGGCTTCCCAGGTGGTGCTAGTGGTCAAGAACTTGCCTGCCAATACAGGAGACATAAGGGACGCGGGTTCGACCCCTGGGTCAAGAAGATCCCCTGGAGGAGGGCATGGCAACCCACTCCAGTATTCTTGCCTGGAGAATCCCATCGGCAGAAGAGCCTGACAGGCTACAGTCCTTTGGGTCACAAAGAGTCAGACATGACTGAAGTGATTCAGCATGAATACATGTACATAAGGGAAAGGATAAAAAAAGAATATTCCTGGTGAATAAGGCAGAGGAGTCCCCAAAAGGCTGGCTGCGTCACCCACTGTTTCCACCTGCATAGACAAATGGCTTACATCATGAACTGGGTTCAACCAGTATAGACAGACTGCGTTGTACCTTGGGCTTAACCATCCCAGCTCTGGGAGACACAGCCTGACGGTCAGGGCCTTGTCGGAGGGGAAGCTGGGTTGAGCTGAGCTTGGCCACAGGGAAGCCCCCAAAGCCAGAGAGAGTTTTAGAGTCTGTACAAAGACTCCACTGAAAGTGGGGCAGGCACGGACTAAATGGAAGATTCCAGGGCTCACGCCCTTGACTCAACCAGTGTAGACAGACTGCCTGCAGCATGCACCAGCTCAGCTGGTATAGACACAGTATCTGCATCACACAAGGGCTCCACCAGTGTGGACAGACTGCAGGGTTAAGCTCACTCTGCCCGCCATCACGGACCACCTTCTCCATGCCCAGCTCGTCTCAGCCAAGACCCCAGGGAGACCAGGATTTACATCAAGCCCTACTGCATTCGCTCGGCTTCCTCCAGACCTGAGAGGAGGTGCAGAGCATGGCAGGACCATCGTCAGTGTTTGCTGGGGGTCTGGATGCTCCCTGCGGAGCAGGAGAAGCAGAGCCCCCACATCTCAGGGCTGGAGGAGGGTCCCGGTGCCCACAGGCTGGGACAGATGGGACTTGTCCAGGAAGATGAGTCAGCCCCCCAAGGAGAGGCAGCCTCGGAAGCGGGGACAACCAGTCTGCCAAGTATGAGTCAACGTGAGCCCAGGCTAGGGTCTGCTGGTGGGGCGCTCTCCTGGGTCACCTTTCCACTCTTGAGACTGACAAGCACAAGGGCTCGACCTGTGGTCCGCGGTGGCAAGGCAGGGGCAGGGCAGCAGCCAGAATCTGAAGAGGCTGCACTCCAGGCAAAGAGCCCAAGAGCTGGAGGAATCAGCCCCAGAGAGGCCTGGGGCCCGTGCAGTAGACCTGTGCCTCCTAGCATCCTCTCCTGGGCTCTCACTCCTCCCATCCCGCAGTCTGGCCCCGCCAGGGAGGAGCTGGCTCAGGGCCAGGCAGAACAAGGTGACAGTGACCCGGGCTGCTGCCGGCAGCTCGGCACAGCCGCTCAGCTCAGGGCCTGAAGCCAGCAGCGTGGGAACAACGGGAAGCGGGGTGACTCACAGGCCTGCTCCCCCCACCCGCGTTCTGGAATACAAAGCCCAGGGGGTACCCAGCCGAGGGCAGCAGGGAAGCCGGGGCCTGAGCTGAGCTCAGCCAGCCACGGGGAGCTCACTGACATCGGAGTGGGGTTAGGAGCTTGAGGCCATGGGCAGAGCCCCTTGCAGAGGGTGGGGGCAGGCAAGGAAAGGAGAGAGAACTGAGGCAGGGCCCAGGAGAGGAGCTCTTTCTGGGCAGGTGCCCACCAGCTGCCGGTCAGACTCAAGAGCGGGGCAGCTTAAGGACCTACCAAGGATGAAACCTCTGGCCAGCAGGGGGGCATGACGGCGGGTGTCCGATCAACAGTCCTCATGAAAACACTGACCCTGCGCTGCCACCTGCTGTGCGCCCACCGCGAGCTAGGCCTAAAAGGTGAACACCTGGGGGAGGCAGCAGCAGGCCCAAGGGCTCAGGGGTTGGCTGAGGATGTGAGACAGGTGGGCAGGGGCACAGAGGCAGGGCCGCACAAGTGGCAGCCTGACCTGCCGGCCCTGGGGGGTCGAACCCAGCGAGAGTGGAGGAGCACTTGGAACACTTTGGTCCGAGGGGCCCTGCCTCAGGGTGCTGACATCTTCCAGTCGTGGTCCTGACCATCTCACGTCCCCTCGTCTTCTCTGCTCTGCACTGAACCAGGCCCCAGGAGATTCAGGTCCACCGCCCCGCTGGAGGACCACAGCTGCCTCCTTCCAGGATTACTGCAGCCCCTCCTCGCTGGGCTCCCTGCTCTGCAGCAGGCCCCTCCCCGGCCTTTGAGGCTGTTTACAATCAGGACTCTGTCTGAGTCTCCAACCCCATCTCCCCGTTTCACCCTGCTGGCCACGTGGGCCTTCCCACAGCTCCTGGTCAGCTCCATCTCTCTCACTCATTCACATTCTGCACTGGAAAGCGCCCTCCATGCTTAGTTACAGCTCTTCTTTCAGATCTCAGTGGAGAGTCACCTCCTCAGGAAGTCCTCCAGGGCCCTCGGTCTAGGTCAGATTACTCTATCGTAAACCTCTGTCTCACAACCACACGGATATTTCCTCTACACGTTCATCAGGGCCTAGAATCATACATGCGTTGGTGACCGTTTAGTAATGGGACCGTCTGGCACAGCATAAATCGGTGCATGATGAGTGGATGGTGATGGGGTTTCTGTTCCACCAGATGACAAAACCTGCAAAAGGAGGGACCGCTCTTAGTTTGGCCTTTCCCAGAGCCTGATCCAACAACAGACACCAAATACATGCTTGTGTTTGGTCACTGAATGGAGGGCAACAAGGAGTCTGACGCTGGGAGTATGGGACACAGCATTCTTTAGCTTTAGGTTCCAACGTTAACAGTTCTAATTTAGGTCAAATAAATGTCGCTGACCAGGCCCAGCTCTAGCCTTGGGTTGGCAGGGACAGGGTGTCTTGCTCTCAGTCACCAGCAGCAAGAAGTACCGATTTCCCAGGAGTGCATGACCTTCAAGGTGGGGAGTGGAAATGCTGGGACCCAGGCCCCCTGCCTGCAGACACTCTCTGACTTCCCCAAAGGTTGCTTTCACGATGGAATTTTGCTTCTTGCTGTCAACCCACCTGGATGCATGCAGGCCGCTCCAGCCTGCCAGTGGCTGAGGACACATCTGTGGCCAGCAGGTGCAGCCTGGAGCACCAGATCACAAATGACAGGTAGTTTTGTACAGGGTAAAAGTCACAACTTTTTCCCACGGCCAATTTGTAAGTCTCATCTTCTGTCGCCGTGATTTACCGACCGCAGGGTCACACATCCTCCAGCCGGAAGGAAATGAGACGGCGTCTCCTGTGTCCCCTGCTACCTGAGCTAATGCGGCTCTGTCCTCCAGCTGCCTGAGCTCAAGGGTTTCCTCTGCCTTTGGGCAGCCTTTTCCCAGGAGGGAGGGAACACAGCTGCTCTGGCATCAGATGAGCTTTGGCAGTGGCTCCAAAGACAGTGCTGGGGAGCTTACTGTCACCACGCCGTTAGCACGCTCTTGCCTGCCCCCAGCAAACATCCCCAGGCTCCCAGATACTGTGGCCACTTACACATCCAGACAATCATTCTTGATCACTTTTTTATGTCTCGTTGTCCCGTGTCACAGTCACATTGGTCTCCTTGGGCCAGCACTACATAAATTTCCTGTTTATAACTCATTACCTTCTGATTAGCTGAAAGGCTGGGTACTTGTTTCACAGTGTTTACTGACTCTAATTGCCATAGTTGTTCATGAAAGAGCTACCATAATCCTTTGTCCACTTTCTTGCCCATATGCTCCCTCCAAGTTCCATGTTTCTCCCACATGGTTGCCACATGTGGGTAAACCAGGGAGGTGTGGCAGGTATGGCTAAGACAAGTGTCTGAGACTCTAGGCCAGGCAGCAGGCAAGAGACTGGGCACCACAACTTCCCCCATCATCCCCCCAAATATCCCAGTGCCTACTGCATGTGCCTTCAACCAGATGCATCAGCTAGCGATGAATAAAACTCCCGTCTCTTCAATCGGCACAACCACAAATAGCCTGTCCGGCCACCACCGACATCAACCGGAGTGATGAACAGAGAAGCAGCCTGCACGGCATTTCCAATCAGGAGAACCTGATGTTCCTCCTTTAGAAGGTGAATTCTGAGATGAGCCCACCAGGCATATTTTCCCAACAACCATATGGCAAAAAAAAAAAAAAAAAAAGTAGTTACTGAACTTTCTCAGACTTATTAGCTTTCATAAACAGAGATTTGAATAAATGTTTAAAAAATGAAATTCCCTTGATACTCTGTAATCAGTAAATGTTCATTATGGAAACACAGCAAATATGCATGAAATTTCCCAAGTGATATTCTGGCTACAAGATTAAAAAGGCATCTCCAACTGCAGGCTGAGTTACAGAACATACTCCTCCGGTCACCGTTCAGGACAACTCTGCGAAGCCCAAGAGGTCAGACAAGGCTGTTTCTTTCCTAGCCAAAGCAGGGAAAATCAGAAGATGCTCCCTTTTGCCTGCTCAGGCAATTTGGAAGTGAGCCCCTCCCCTCACTGATTGATTGATGTCTCTCTATAAATAATTAATCCTTGACCTTGCTTTAAGAAAGCCTAGACTTTTTAATTTGGGGTCTTTTAAAAATCAATACTAGGGGAACATAATTCACTCTCACGGAGTCTGATTCCAGGTAAATAAATAAATATGCTGTGCCTTCCCTCTGTCCCAGGGTGAAGGGGCCAGACAATGGATGGGGTCAGACTTTTGGGGGTGTTGTTTTTTTTTTTTTCTATTCAACTGCTATTGGCATATCGACCATCCTATGAGGCTCAATTCTCTTCAGAGTCTGAATGTTACCCCTCTTTTGGGTCACTTCACAGAGGCGAGTCTGATCAAGTCTTTGGAATGTGCTTCACACCGGCCAAGGGCTCCCCACAACACATCCTGACACATGCAGTGGGTTGTCTGGATTAAAACAGGGCCTCCTCCAGGGACCAAAATGTCACCCTTCCTGGTGGCCTGTCTGACTCGCCTTTGGGACAGGAGCAAAGGGTGGCTAGGAGAGGCTATGGCAGCTGGGAAATTTTAAAGAGGGCTCTGCCACTCTTGCCTGGAGGCCGCACTGTTCTAGCGCTGGACTTTGGGAAAGTTCTCCACCCCATGGGCAGGGGTCAAGGTGAACTCAGATATGAGAGATCAGCGGAAGGAAGGGATCTTGGCAGCGCAGCTTGCAAGCAGGCCAGGGATAGGAAAGGGGCTTGTCTGCCCCTAACCCCTCTGCAACCACCGCTCCTCCCGACACTGGTCCCTTCACTCACTGGCCTCTCCTTCAGGCTCTGCTGCCAGGCCAGATTGAGGCCAAACATAAACAGGGGGCCCAGTCCGCTTCACTTAGCAGAGCCAATCACGGCCCAGGCTCCGGCTGGGAGGCGGCCCAAGGACCAGGGTCCACCACAATATCGAAGGCCGCTAAGGGACAGGGAATCCGGGGGTTGGCCCCTACTTGTCGGCTAGGACAGAGAGCCGGGAAACGGGTGCCCACAGCCCAGGGCGCTGCGTGGTTGCCGCCAGCTCCAGGTCGGGGTCGCAGGGCCCGGAGCCCTAAATGTACCGCCAAAGTTAGGGGAAGAGACAGAGGTCACCTCCGACACAAGCGCCACCACTGGCACGACTAAATCCCGCGAACGCGCCTTGGCCGGGCGGGGACGGCCTCGAGCGAGGCCAGAGCTGGTCGCAGAACTAGAAGCCAGCAGCTAGAGCTGCAGCCGCCGCTGGAGTGCGGCTGGGTCCCGCGGCAAAGCGGATCCTTTCACCGCCCACCCCCGGGCTCCTGCACTACTGCACTCCTGGACACGCGCACGCACACACCTTCACAGGATCACTGACGCACACACACTCTCCTTGAGTACAAAACAGGCTGGTGCGCCGGAGAGTCGTGGGGTGAGGATGCGCGCAAATGGAACGCGGGCGCACCTTCCGCCGTAGCGTAGGAAGCCAAGAAGGTAGCCTCTAACTCCTCCTTCGGGCCTCCCTGTCACAACCTGTCTCCGAGTCCCCGTCCCCAGCGCGCGGGAAAGCTCGGGGTGCCCCCGGGATCCCGCACTGCTCTCTCCAGGGCCGACGCTGCCTCCCCGCGCCCAGCATCCAGGGCGAAGAAGAGGAGCGGAGGATCCGCAGGGACCGATTGAGCCCGCGGGGTGACAGTTCACAGACGCGCGGCGACGAGGAAAATCCAAGGAGCAGAAGTCTAATTAAAGTTCCCGCTACTGGAGCCAGTCCCCAAAGTGCGGCCAGACTGGAACCCCGCGCGCTCTATCCCCGCCCGCGGCTTGGAACTCTTACCGCGTCGTTTCTCGGGGCTTCTCGGGGCTGGGGCGCAGTGCAGCCCCAGGGGACCCCTCGGGGCGCCGCTCCCGGCGGGAGCCGGCACAGGGCGGGGACGGGGTGGGGCGGGGGCGCAGCGCACTTACCTGGCGCAGCCGGCGATTTCGGGGCCGCGGGGGGCTCCAGCCCCGGCGCGGTCCTCCACTGCGAATCCTCCGTTTCGGGGCGCCTGGGCTGCAGGGCGCCCTCCGCCCCGGCTAGGGCCCGGCGTCTCCTCCTGCTCCGAGCGGAGCCCCGTGAGGTCGGCGAGGCGAGAGGCAGAAGAGGGAGAGGGCGCGGCGGCGTGCTCCTCCTCTGTCCCCGGCTCCGGTCCGCCCCCCTCCCGTCTCCCGCCGCCGTCGTCTCCTCTCCTCACAGCCCCGCTGGATCCGCTTCTCGCGCCAGGAAGGCTCCCAGCGAAGTGCGAGCGGAGCCTCCGGCGAGGCTGGAAATAGCGCCGCGCCCGCCCGGCGCCCCGCCCCCGGCCTGGGCCCCGCCCCGCGGTGGTGGCGGCCGCGGCGGTGGCCGGGTCGGGAGGGGATCACACCTCGATCGACTCTCCCCTCCCGAGCTCACGGGCGCCGCGCCCACGCGGGCTCTCCGACTCGCGCGGCCCCACGGGCGGCTAAGGCGGGAGGGAAACGCCGCTGGGCGCGGTCCGGCGGCCGCGGGGGTGGGGGTGGGGATGCCCCGGGCGGCGCCGGTCTCCCAGGTTCCCCCTGAGCCGGACTCCGGGCTGCCACTTGGCTCCAGACCGCGGCCGGAGCGCTGCCACTGCCTCGCTGGGTCGCACGCGGCGCGGACCCGGGAAGAGGACCAGGCGTCACCAGAGCGGGCCGTGACCGCAGCTGGGCAGGAGGGCGCACCTAGGACCCGACGTTGCGGGGGCGCGGGGCCGGCGGAACGCAGAGGAGAGATCGGAAGAAGACTGTGAGAGGTTCCTGGGCTACAACCTCGGTGGGTTTCAGTCGAGGTCTTGGGCAGCCTCGAACCCTGTGTCCGCATGGATCGCCCAATTCCGGGGGCTCTGGATTCAGCTGAAAGTGCCCCAGGCTTTCCCTTGAAGGCTGTCTGCTTGAAGTCCCTGTTGTGTCAGGGCGTAGGGGTCAGCCTGGGTCCACCATCGCCTCTACCTACACACCCTACAATAACAGAGCGGACACGTGACGTATCCATAGCCGCACAACCCCAGGACAGAGCAGGGAGGCAAAGGGAGTAGGTGGGGGGCTCTGATTCTTGTCCTTGTTCTTTAGGAGAAGCGGCAGCCCCCACCTGCAGGGGGCAAGCAGGTGCCGGGAAGGAAAGCAGGCTGGCTTTCACAGAAACTGTATGAAACTATAAATCAGTCACATCTTCATCTTGAAGGGATGCTCAGTATTTTCAGAAACCTTTAGGAAAATAAAGTGAAGGATGTTCACCCTCCTCTCGTGCTATCTGCTGATAGGCTACCTTGATCTCCCTCAGTTCCTGCAACAACAAACCAGGCGTTATTATTCCTGTTTTATAGAGGAGGAAGCTGAGGTACAAGTTTGGCCCCGAGCATACAAGTCACAAGCCACCAAGTTGCTGGAATCCACACACCTGGAGGGTGGCAGAGCTGGCACTGGGCCTGCTGGTTCCAAATAGAATAGGTTGGATGCTAGGATTTCCTCTCCAAGACTTTGAGCTCAGAGACTATCAGACCCAGGACCCTAGCCCCAGCCACAGCTCCACTGGCCACATGTTATTTCTGTGTGTATGGGAGATGGTGAGAGGGGGCGGATGTATACAGCTGAAATCTAGGTGCTTCACCTCAGTCAGGTGCAGATTGGAGGGGCTGAATATAAGGGACAAGCATTTAAATGTCAGGGAGAGCAGGGCCGTTCAGTTGCTCAGTGGTGTCCGACTCTTTGCAACCCCACGGACTACAGCACACCAGGCCTGCCTGTCCATCACCAACTCCTGGAGCTTGCTCAAACTCAAGTCCATCAGGGTCTTTTCCAATGAGTCAGTTCTTCGCATCAGATGGCCAAAGTATTGGAGCTTCAGCTTCAGCATCAGTCCTTCCATTGAATATTCAGGACTGATTTCCTTTAGGATTGACTGGTTTGATCTCCTTGCAGTCCAAGGAGAGCAGGACAGTTGTGTCTTTATCCATCCCATGAGCAAAAGCTGTCGGAACAGATCAGGAGGAAAGATGGCAGGGAGGAGGGCTGTGGTTGTTGGTGAAGTGAGCAGAAAGCTACTTGCCCGAGGAGGAGCCCATAGTGCACTGCCCCATCCCAGCCCCTGTGCCCTTCCTCCCTACACCTCCAGTCCCCTCTCACCACCTGGGGTCCTGGCTGTGCAGCTGGGCTGGTTGCTGAAGAAGCCTGGTGGTCAAGGGAACCTCTTCAGTACCATGCACACTCACTCAGACAAACACACACATACACATACTGGGCAGTGGGGAAAGGATACGGAGAGGAGTTTCTGTCCCCTGACCCCAGCCCTGCAGCCAGGAAGAGGCTCTGGACCACAAGTGTTTCTCCTGGATGAGTCTACACAAGCTCTACCTCCACAGGACATGTCTACACAGGTTTTCCCCGGGCCAGGCCAGCCGTGAGTGTGGCTGGTCAGGCTGTCTCAGCTGCCCTGTGCATCTGTGCACAGTGATCCGACTGGGAAGAACGGTTTTTCCATTAGCTTTTCCCACTGTACTTATTAGCACTTATTTGCATCTAATATTCAGGCAGACCCGCTAAGAATCAACAATGCTGTATTCCTTTGATATACGCTACACGTTCAGTTTTGCACTCAGATTTCCTTCTGGTTTCCAGAGGCCCTCAGGAAAATCCCCAAAGGGTGTCTGCCATCCCTGGCACCAATGTACACTGAGTTATCCTCCTCGGGATTTGCCCAGGGCTGCATGCCCTTTTTTGAAAGTCAGTCTCAGCCTCTGCGGCAAGGAAGGTGGAGAGAAGCTGCAAAGCCGGCATGGAGCCCTGTGAGCGCTTACGGTTCTTAATGTGTGTGTCTCTGCTGAAAGATCAGTGGCAAACTGGTCCCTTTGCATCCCAACTAAGGGAAGAGGACATATGCACTAGATGGCCTCCTGAGTCCACATCCCAGGCCCCAGGAGAGCAAACAGAGGCTTGTGAGCTCGTCTGTTGCCACCAAAGGTGTGGGTGCCGAGGGGGCCTGTGCAGGTTTGGCTGAGGGCAGCAGGCAAACCACCTTTCCCCTGCTGGGCCCCAGGCCAGTCCCGGGAGCAACAGAGATCCTTGAAGCCTTGGGGCAGGGAGCTGAAGGCAGCACAGTGGGGGATGCACTTTGTGTTTGATACCGGGCATGTAAGCCCACTGGTGGGACTGAATCCTTAGTCCTAAACCCTCCATTCTGTTGCAGTGAGATGCACCAGGGCACCGTTCTCGGGAGGCAGATGGAAGCCATCTGGAATGGCAGGTCTGGGAGTACCCGTCTCCATTATCCTGTGGGAGAAAGACGAGAATGATGGGATGGACTGGGGGCCCGTCTCAGCTCTCCAGTGGCTGGCTGGATGGCCTTGAGTGCATCTCCTAGCCCTTCCCTGAAGCTCTGATACTTTTGGCCACCTGCTGCAAAGAGCCAAGTCATTGGAAAAGACTGAGAAAGATGAGAGAGGGAGGAGAAGGGGGCGACAGAGGATGAGAAGGTTGGATGGCATCACCAACTCAGTGGACATGAGTGTGAGCAAACTCATGGAGATAGTGAAGGACAGGGTAGCCTGGGGCACCGCAGTCCATGGGGTCTCAAAGAGTCAGACACAGCTTACCGGCTAAACAACAACAACCCTTCCCAGTCTGTTTCTTCATTAGCAAAATGAACAATAGACGCCACCCTGCTATAGGGCAGCAGGGTTTCACAGATGAGGTGAAGGGTGGGAAAGCATTTTGGGAAATGGAATCCATGGCTGGCCTGCTCTGAATCACATTCAGATCAGCCACCTTAGGGCTTCGGTGTCTAGCATCTGGCCCTATTCGTGGTGGTGGTGGTGGTTTGTTGCTAAGTCATGTCCGACACTTTTGCAACCCCATGGACTATAGCCCACCAGGTTCCTCTGTCCCTGGGATTTTCCAGGCAAGAATACTAGAGTGGGTTGCTATTTTCTTCTCCAGGGGATCTTCCCAACCCAGGGATGGATCCTGTGTCTCCTGCGTTGGCAGATGGATTCTTTACCACTGAGCCACCAGGGAAGCCCTACTCTGGCCTCCAAAATATCTGACCCCAGCGTTTCCCAAAGTCAGTTCAACACACCTCTGACATGCTGATTTGAGCACCATTTAGATGGGAGGCTCTCTCTTGGGGAACTTGCTGCTTCCCAGCGGCTCTGAGATGGTGGCCAAGCTTCCCCCCAACCTCACCGCCCCATTTGAACGGTGAGGGGAGTGCCGCTCAGGCTCTTGAGGCCCCCTCCAGGCCCGAGCGGTGATTCCACAGTTCCTAAAATTTCCTCACCTGGAAAGGAGACCCAGAGATTCCTTTGCCCACCCGGGACCGTGTCAGATGAATGTCCCTTCCCTGCCCTTTTCCTCCACTTCCCATGACCTTTCTCCTTTTCTGTCCCCGCTTTGGTTTCTGAGGAGCTGGAAGAAATGGGTTTCTCTGTTTCCTTCTATGTTGAGTGGCCTGAAATTCCCTGAATGTCAGAGTGCCTGTGTGAAAGTGGGCTGCATTAGCAATGCTATTGGGGTTCAAGGTGCCCACACATCCCAGACACCTGCTATAATTTCTCAAAACTCACCATCGTAAGAACAGTTTCTTTGTTCTTTGTTCAAAAAAAAAAAAAAAGCCTCTTTTTTTTTTTGCTGCACTGAGTCTTAGGTGCCAGATGTGGGATCTTAGTTGCAAGTTGCAGGATCTAATTCCCTGCGTGGGGATCGAACCCAGACTCCTCTGCACTGGGAGCTTGGACACTCAACTGCTGGACCACCAGAGAATAACAAACAGTTCCTTTTTAAAGAGCAAGTTTCTGGGTCAGACTAATATGACACCAGTGTTCGTCCTTAACACAATGAGAGTGGGGGAACAGAAAAGATTTGCTGAATAGCACACAGTGGAAACTGACTGTGGTTAACAAGTAAAAAAGGAGGGTTTCTTGAAAGGACACTGGGGGTTTCAGAGAAGAGGCAGAGCCTAGCATCTGGGAAGGAGGAGGGCAGCTACCAGGGAAGAAGGTTAGAGGACCCTGGGGTCTCCAGAAAGGGATACCCGGCTTTCCATCTAGTATCTGCGCATCCACAGATAGATTTTTGTTGACTCTAGAGTCCAAGAAGGAACCAGATCCAAGTCCATGTCCAGCTCATCCGTGCAAACTGGGCTCAGAGCCAGCCTGGTTTCTCTCTTGAGGTCTTGCCAATTTCAAGTTCATTCTGGTGCTTCTTAATTAAAAAAAAGAAGGAAAGAAAGAAAAAAAAAAACCACTATGGAGCTAGTCTGCTGCTGGTCACTCCTTGAGTTCCCACGAATCTTTAAGTCCCACCATCCTCTGATGGTCCGAGTATGGTGGAGAGGGGACATCGTTGAAGAGAGTGCTTAACTGAAGGAGGGGATCCAATGGATCCTGAATATAAATGGTGGAGATTTTTCTTCATACTTTGGGGTGAAAAGTGTAAAATTCTAGACTATTTATGTGTCACAACTCATAAATGCGATTTAATTTGGACCAAATGAATTCAGCCTTCACATCATGTGGGCTGAGCTGAAGTTTACTTGTTTGGTGTCAAAGTCACTGGGAATGGGGTGGTAGGGCACGTCTCCCTACCTTGGAAGATGAACGGGCACTGACTTTCCTTGCCGCTGCAGTGTTTCTGTGCATCTATCTGTATCCAGATACAAATGAGCTCATTATGAGAAGTTCTCCCTACTCAATCAAGGTCACTTGGCTGACCTTTTTTGGGCTATGTGCTGTTAGTCATTAACTGAGGTGACTATTAAAATGAGGAATTACTGTATGACATAAATAAATGGCACTTCTTTTTAAACACTCACTGATTGGGAGAGCTTGCTGATTTTATAGGACTCCTGGCTTCACCCAGACTGGCACAACTCAGCTTCCTTTCTTGTGCCTACCGGTGGCTCCCCGGGGTAGAGTGGCTGTAGGTTACTCAGCTCATGCAGGGCTCTGTGGGATCTGAGAGAGGCAGTGGGATCTCTGAGGGCAGAATTTCATCTCTAGTATCATCAGCCTGTGTGGCCTTACCACCAAAGTCATGGATCACTTCATCTCTTTCCATTATGTGGTAAGGAAGTGGGGCTTAAGTATTATCTGAGTTCCTGAGATAGCTAAAGGCGTTTTTTTTTAAAGGATGCAAACTTGAATGCTATTCTAAATTTAATGCTTAGTATTAAGAACTGGGTTTGGAGATTTTTGAAAAGAAAGGATCGCTTTGAACTGAACAAAATATTTCCACGGGAACACTCTAGAAATATTTATCAGATGCCACTGGGAGCATGCCGTTGGGAAAGGACGGACACCTTGAGACTTCCCTGATTGGTGGGGAGGGGAATTATCATAAGATGAGCTTAGAAATGTGACACAAAGAGGACACGCAAGTGGCAAGCCAGACTAGAAAAACTGCCTTCTAGAAGAGCCATAGGTCTGAGCCCACAGAGCTGGAAGGCAAGATGGTCACTAAGCTCTGTTACAATGTGTACTTGTCTGAGGACAGGCACTCTCAGAATCTCCCAGATGCAGGGTGTTAGTCTCTAGGTTTTCTCAAACCCTTCTGGCAAAGGCCATGTGTGCCTGAAACCTTGTGGGTGGTCACAGCGGAGATGGAAGAACAGCAGCAGGTCTTGCCCTTCTCCAGGCAGTCCTGCCTGAGCAAGTGACATTTTTTAGTGTACCAGGAGCCCGCACAGTGCCTGGCAGCATGCATCTCTCCACAGGGGCTGAAAACAAAAGCCTG
Source organism: Capra hircus (assembly GCF_001704415.2). Lineage (NCBI taxonomy): Eukaryota > Metazoa > Chordata > Mammalia > Artiodactyla > Bovidae > Capra > Capra hircus. The sequence goes on along the minus strand of NC_030825.1, from coordinate 45,079,278 downwards.
GTGAATGATGCATCCAAGGAAACAGATCGGAAGTCCATCAGTCAGACAGCACTCCCTGCCCTCTCCCAGAGCGACCTCCCGGGCAGCAGATCAGAAATGCCTGCCTGTTCCTGGACCAGCATCCAAACCAGGTCCCTAACCTGCAGTCTCTGCCATCCACTCCTCTTTGCGAAGATGCTGCCACAGGAAACAGCTAAGTTAACGTCGGTGGGAATCACCTGAACCTTTCTTCTGCAGGTGAAGGAGAAACTGGGCAAGCCTGAGAAAGTTTGATTCCTGAGCCCCTCCAAAGGTTTTTGAAGCCTGGCATGTCATGGAGAGCCAGCCAGCCACCCAGGAAACTCCCATCCCAGCCTTGTGAAGCCATCCCCCACAGCAGAGAGCATGCCAAGGTCACCAGGCTTTGGAAGCAGATGACCTGCTGAAGGTTTGTGGGGGAAAGGATGTCTCCAGCCTCCCAGGACTCCTGGGTGCAGAGGTGTTCTGCAGCAAAACCGTTTTGGGTACCTCATGACATTAAACCCTGTCAATGACAATAGAAGGCAGTTGTGGCAGAAACTGAGATAAGCAACTGCCATTTCATCGCCAAGTTCTCCCAGAGCCGAGGAAACTTCATCCTTCAGGCAGAGCCCGAGATGCTCTGGAGTTCAGAGCGCTGCCCAGTGGCGTCCTGTCAGTAGCTATGGAAACAGCGAGCCGGATGCCTCCCTGTCGGCTTTTGTGCCAGAGACATCTTGCTGTCAGTAGTGTTTCAAGTTGGCTTTAAAAAAACAAGACAACCCAAATATCCTCTTTTGACACCATGCAAAGGGCCCTATGGCATGGAGGCAGTCCTGCAGGTCCCAGCGTGGTGCCTATCACACTCTGTCCCTCATCCCTGTCCTCAGCCAGGGCTTCCTAGCTGCCTGTTCTTAGCAGTGATGTCTTAGGATCAAATAAGTCCACCTTTTGTGTTTGTTCCAGCCTTGTTGCCTTGGTTCCAAGATTTAGGGCAGAAGGGTGGGGGCAGGTGGGACATAACCCTGTTTAGAGGTGTGAACCAGCTGGAGGCAAGCCCAAGGGTGAAGCCCAGCCCCTACTATAGTTTCTAGCCTCCTGCCTCTAGGCACAGACTGCCCAGCCCCACCTTCTTTGGGGAACTGCTAGGGGCAGGATGGGGGAGGCAAAGAGAAGAGCAGCTCACAGTCAAGCAAGAAGGCAGATGGATGGACTAGAATTCAAGGCAGGTCATGATGGTGCCATGAGGGAGATGGCTGAGTCATCTTCCCGGGGAATCAGGGAAGGACTAAGTGGAGGAGGTGGCATCTGACCTGACCTCATCTCATCTGGCCTGTTCTTACTCATAGACTCACAGCCACAGAGAATCAGGGGGCCTATAATTCAACGTATATTAATATTTTGTTAAACATGAAGAATACCATAGCAAATAGGTACAGCTAATGGCAAGTTGCTGTATAATATGGGGAGCTCAACCTGGTCCTCTGTGATAACCTAGAGTGGTGGGAGGGGGTGGGAGGTGTGGGGGAGGCTCAAGAGGGAGGGAGCATATGTATACCTATGGCTGATTCATATGTTGATGTATGGCAGAAACCAACACAGCATTGTAAACCAATTATCCTCCAATTAAAAATAAATAAAAAAGAATACCCTGGCATTGACAGATAAAGGACTCTCATTTCCATGCCCAGAAAAAGGGTAGATTCTACAATTAGAAGGTGAGATTGCTGAATTCTGGAAAACACGGGTAGCACTTAGAAATGACAATGTCTAGGGGAAACAATCAGAGCCTTTTGAGGGAGTAAAGAGGGTATAGACAAGGCAAGACAAGTATTTTATTTGTGTAGAGTAAAAGATGTCTCATCAAAGGAGATTAAAAAATATGAAGCCTACATCATTCTATTTTCTAAAATCATAAGCAGGTTGTGCCACATGAGAGATGTTTAAAACAGGGAAAGCCACTGGAGCAGAGTTTAGTGTCTGTCTTGGGTTATGGTCCCCCAAAGGCAGACCCAAGACAAGTATTTGGGTTCAGGAAATTTATTTGAGTGTGACCTCAGGAAGCCTAAGGCAGACCAACAACCTTTGATGGCACCAGGGAAAGCTCTAGAGAGAGAAGAGAGATATAGGAGCTTAAGGTGGAAAACATCTCCTGGGTTGAACTCAGATGGGCTGAGGGGATCAATAGGGTTTGCTACAATGTCATTATCAGCACAAGACACTCTACACAAATTACTGTTCACATAGCTTTTCTCCTCTGGTTCAGTCGTGGTAAAGCATGCCTTGGTGGTGTTAAAGTGCCAGTATTAAAAGTTCTCCCTGTGGTATTTTTGAGAAGATGGCAGCAGTATAATTTTGAATCCCCTAATGAAAACAGCCAGGGCTTCCCAGGTGGCACAGTGGTAAAGAATCCGCCTGCCAATGCAGGAGATGCAGGTTTGATCCGTCTGTTGGGATGGTCCCCTGGAGGAGAAAATGGCAACCACTCCTGTATTCTTGCCTGAGAAATCCCATGGACAAAGGAGCCTGGTGGGCCATGCAGTCCACGGAGTGGCAAATGAATCTGACACAACTTAGCAACTAAACAGCAGCAATGAAAACAGACAGACCAACTAGATAGGTATACTGAAAACCGGTGGGAAACGTTCTCAATAAAACTAGGGGGCAATGGGACGTCCCTGGAGGCCCAGTGGTTAGGACTCTGCTGCCACTGCCATGAGTGCGGGGTTCCATCCTTGCTGGGGAAAGGAAACAGCCTGCAAGTCATGCAGCAGGGATAAACAAATAAAAACTAACTAAAAACCGAGTGAGCAATGTATCCCCCCCAAACATTGGAATAACTAGCAAAAGGAAGAAAGAGGGTGCTTGTCAGACCTGAGAGCAAGAGAATCCCCACCTGAAACACCCAGCAGGTATTCACTGGGAAGCATAGATACCCAGTTTTAGAACAGTAGCTGAAGCTGGGAGGGGTTTTGTCCCCTCCAACATCAGGTAAAGTGCAAAAGGCATGAGATAAGATGATTTAAAGGGGATGGAGCATCCTGAAACTGGTCAGCCAAGTCTTCCTTCCAGGAGGAGATGCTGCTGAAAGAGGAATCAGAGCTGAACGGAGCAGGGACAAAAGAGGGGCAGGAAACAGAAGACCCAGATAAAAGTGGAGACATGTTTATAAGAGCAAAGAATGCTGGAAATCAAACTGCAGGATCTTTTAACTGCATGAAATGAAAGAGGGAGCTTTGTGAAGTTAGAAAAGCTATCTTGAACTAAACTTCTTCCTAAATGCTAAAAAAATTAATTTCATCTTTATAGAACTGAGCACAAGAGAAAAAACGAGGTCATACTCCACACAAAGTAGAAAAAGAGAGAGAATAAGGAATAGAATATCTTCCCTTCATACAATTAAAAGCATACAAAAAGACACACCTACAAAACAAACAGAAAGCTATAACCTACTATTTGCAAAAATAAAAGCTGTAAGAAATTAAGGAGATGGTATAACAAACAACATAAATCAGAAATTTTAAACACTCAGAAATGAAATGACAAACTCAGGAAGGAATTTGACTTAAAAAACATTTCAGAAATTAAGACTAAACGAGGAAGAACACTGGAGTAAATAAACATGACAGATATTGCACTAGAAAGAAATAGGAGATTGGGAAAATGGAAAATATTAAAAATCCAAAAGAACGTGATACAAAGGAGTCAAGAGAAAATGACAAATATTGAAGCTGGATAAAGATGACTTAATGTACAGAGAATAGAAGTCCCTGAAGGAAAAAACAAAAGTAGAGATCAGAACAAATATTAAAAGATATAATTCAAGGAAACCTTTCAGGAAAAAGTAAGGGTTGACATAGGACCCAGCAATCCCACTACTGGGCATATACTCTGAGAAAACCATAATTCAAAAGACACATGTACGCCAATGTTCACTGCAGCACAATTTACATTAGCCCGAACATGGAAACAACCTAGATGTCCAATGACAAATGAATCAATGAAGAAGGTGAGGTACGTATATGCAACAGAATATTACTCAGCCACGAAAAGGAGCCAAACTGGGTCATTTGTAGAGATGTGGATGGACCTAGAGTCTGTCACAGAGTGAAGTAAGTCAGAAAGAGAAAAGCAAATATCATATATTGATGCATATATGTGGAATCTAAAAAAAAATGGTACAGATGAACCTATTTGCAGGGCAGGAATAGAGATGCAGACATAAGAGAATGGATATGTAGACACAGGCTTTGGGGAAGGGGAGGGCTGGGTGAACTGGGAGATTAGGATCGACAATATACACTACCATGTGTAAAATAATAGCTAGTGGGAAACTGCTGTGGATCTCAGGGAGCTCGTCTTGGTGCTCTGAGATGACCTAATGGGTGGGATGGGGCGGGGTGAGAGGGAGATCCGAGAGGGAGGGGATACATGTATACGTATAGGTGATTCACTTAGCTGTAGAGCAGAAACCAACACAAAATTGTAAAGCAACTATACTCCAATTTAAAAAAAAGAAAGAAGGGTTGAAACTACACATTGAAGGCTCATATCATGGGCTTCAGAATATCGACCCAGAATGACCAATGTCAGGGTATCATTTTTAGTAAAATAATGAGGCTTTGAAGAAAAAATTCCTTCGAGTAAGCAAAAATAGCAAATGACTTGTAAGGGGCAGAAAATTGGCTTATTGTCAACTTTCTGACTGTAACGTGTGTCACCAGAAAATAGAGGACTTTACTGAAGATAATCAAGAAAATAAACTGTGACCCAAGGATCTAGGGAAACCGACTTTCAAGTATAAAGGGTACAAACTCTTACCAGGGTGCAAAAATTCGTGGAATATTGGCCCCTTCCTGGGAAATCTACCAGTGAACCAAAGTGACTAGAGAAACATCAACATAAAAAGGTAAACACTAGCACTAACTATTTGGTTGTTTATGGAATTAAAAATAAACACGGATAAAAAATGAAAGAGCATAGTATATGTAATGGCTATACATTACGATAATATAGATATATAACAGCTATTTATTGGGCTTCCAGGTGGCATCAGTTCAGTTCAGTTCAGTTCAGTCACTCAGTCGTGTCCAACTCTTTGTGACCCCATGAATCGCAGCACGCCAGGCCTCTCTGTCCATCACCAACTCCCGGAGTTCACTCAGACTCACGTCCATCGAGTCAGTGATGCCATCCAGCCATCTCATCCTCTGTCATCCCCTTCTCCTCTTGCCCCTAATCCCTCCCAGCATCAGAGTCTTTTCCAATGAGTCAACTCTTCGCATGAGGTGGCCAAAGTACTAGAGTTTCAGCTTTAGCATCAGTCCTTCCAAAGAACACCCAGCACTGATCTCCTTCAGAGTGGACTGGTTGGATCTCCTTGCAGTCCAAGGGACTCTCAAGAGTCTTCTCCAACACCACAGTTCAAAAGCATCAATTCTTCAGTGCTCAGCCTTCTTCACAGTCGGTGGCATAGTGGTACAAAAATCCACCTGCCGATGAAGGAGACACAGGAGACACAGATCGATCCTTGGGTTGGGAGGATCTCCTGGAGGAGGAAATGGCAACTTATTCCAGCGTTCTTGCCTGAAAAATCCCAAGGAGAGAAGCCTAGTGGGCTATAGTCCATGGGGTCGCAAGGAGTCACACACAACTGAATGCTCACACACACAGCTATTTATTAATGGGAGAAATAAGAGAATGGGGAAAGAATATGAAAACAGTTTTTTTAATGTTTTAAAATTCTAATAATTGTATTGTACTCAGGCTTAATAGAAGTCAAATAAGATCTTGTTATATCTGTTACAAATTTGTCAGCAAAAATATAACTTGGTGTGATAAAATTCTTTTATTTTTAATTGAGATATAGTTAATTTACAGTGTTCTTTTAGTTTCAAGTGTAGAGCAAAGTGATTCAGTTACACGTGTATAATATTTGTAGAAATATATATATATATATATTCTTTTTCAGATTGTTCTCCATTATAGGTTATTACACGATATTGAATATAGTTTGCTGTGCTGTACAGTAGGTCCTTGTTGGTTACCAAGTTTTAATGCAGTAGTGTGGTGGGCTGCCGTCTATGGGGTCGCACAGAGTCGGACATGACTGAAGCAACTTAGCAGCAGCAGCAGCAGTGTGTATATCTTAATCCCAAACTCCTAATTTATCCCCCCACCCCACCCCCCCGCCTTCCTCTTGGTAACTGTAAGATTGTTTTCTATGTCTGTGAGTCTATTTCTGTTTTGTAAAGAAGTTCAGTTGTATCATTTTTTAAATTCCACATGTAAATGATACCATATGGTATTTGTCTTTCTCTGTCTGACTTACGTCACTTAAGATGATAATCTTTAGGTCTACCTAGGTTGCTGCAAATGGCATTATTCCATTCTTTTTCATGGCCGAGTAATATTCCATGGCAATGTGTACCGCGTCTTCTTTCCCCACTCCTCTACTGATAGACATTTAGGTTGCTTCTATGTGTTGGCTATTGTAAACACTGCTCCTGTGAACATTAGGGTGCATGTATCTTTTCAAATTAGAGTTTCCTCCAGATACATGCCCAGGAGTGAGATTACAGGATCTTATGGTAACTCTATTTTTAGTATTTTTTTGAGGAATCCCTATACTGCTCTCCATAGTGGCTGCACCGGTTTACGCTCCCACCAAGAGTGTAGGCAAGCTCCTTTTTCTCCACACCCTCTCTAGCATTCATCATTTGTAGACTTTTTAAATGATGGCCATTCTGACTGGTGTGAGGTGATGCTTCATTGTATCATGAATAATTTTTAATAATGATGCAGATTGAGGTAGTATTAGTGTCTTACACTGAGACTTTTGTGCATGTCATATGAGACAAAGCAAACAAGTAATAGCTGGATATTCTAATGCTGTCATCTGCGCTCTTGAGAATTATGAGTCTTGGGTGAGAGAAAGGAATTCAGGTATAAGAAAAAAGAGTTTGAATAAATACTCAAGAATTCTCAAATTAAATTGGAAGAATCTGTACACGCTTGTGAGGCATTGTAATCACTTTTTGTAATTAATAGAATTGGTTTTTAAGAACTGTTTTAGGTTCACGGCAAAATTGACGAGAAGGCACAGAGAGTTCTCCCTCTGCCTGCTCCCACTGCAGAACACAGCCTCCCTTGCCAGCAGCATTCAGGGTCAGTGTGGTGTCTATAACAATCAGCCAACACTGACCAACCGCAACCAAAGTCCACTGTTTACACTGGGGTTCAGTCTTTGTATTGTATGTTCTGTGGATTTTGACAAATGTACACTGACCTGTATCCACCATTATATCAATAGTGTCATACGGAATATTTTCACTACCCTAAAAATCAGAATCATATAGGTGTAGATTTTCGAATTGGCTTCCCTCATTTAGCAATATGTGTTTAAGTTTCCTTCATGCCTCTTTGTGGCTTGAAAGCTCATTCTTTTTATTTCTTTGTATACTTTGGATAGCAATCCTCTATCAGATTTTACAATATTTTCTCCCAGTCTATGGCTTATCTTTCATTTTCTTGACATTTTATGTTTTTATTAAAAAGAGAGATAGAATTCCATATCTAGAGATAACATGGAGACTTGAAGTATTAAAAGATCATGTCAAAAAGACATGGAAACCATCTGTAAGAGGCTCCCAGGGGCCAAATATGGAATGATTTGAGCTTCAATAAAGATTATAATTGTAATGAATTGAAATCCATCAAATGTATTTAAACCTTTAGTGCATAAAGCATATTGCATAAAGCATATGACTTAAAACATAGTCACCTTCAGAAGAGAAAGAACTAATTTATTCTCTCAAAAGCTGGTAAATAAAGGGCAAGAATCAAACATTTATCCTGCCTTTAAAATGTAAACTGTACCACTGAGTACCCCAATAGTGCATGAGTGGAAGCACTCAAGTTAATATATGAAAGAAAAAGGATAGAATTAGAATACCACCATTTTAAAGCCCCAGTGAATGAACGGAGCTAGGCATTGTGCAGCAACACCTGTTAACCACACAGAGGAGCGGCAAACTGACATTATGTGTCTCCTGATGAAATAACACAACGCCACCTATGGTCTCCCCAAAAGGACTGAACTGAGTCTGGTCCAACCTCTGGATTCAGCTCCCAATTTGCAGGAAATACAGAGGAACACCTCGAACTCCACCGAGAGTATCAATCAGCAGAATCCAGGCAGTGGGCACCTGTGGGTCAAAAGGCCAGATTCTTCAACAGATAAATTGTAAAGAACAGAAAGGGATGGAGGAGGAAAGCCTGTCAATTAAAAGAGACTCAAAAGAGAGATGGGATTTTGAAAGATGGCAAGACTACAGCCCCCGTGTAGGAAGGCACTTGGGTGATAAAACTGTCAAGAAAGACAAAAGACCAGATTCCTATCAGAGTCCAAAGAGGGGTCACTTCTGTAGGGAGGATGGCAGCTGAGTTTGAAAGCAGGGACATGATGGGCATCTGTGAACATTCAGGTGAAGTTCTGTGTATTGATCTGGGTGGTGGTTGTTATAATAAATCTTCAAGGTATACATTTGTTGGGGTTATTTTCCTGTTTTATTTTACAATGAAAATACTTCTTTTAAAAAGTCCTCCTCATCCCCAGTTTCATCCTTAAGGCTGTGACTGTGACTGGTTTCCTGATATGATGTCTTAGGGCTTTGGCTCCAGAGGAAGGATGCTGAGTGTCTAATTAGAAGGACCTGTCAACCCACCAGAACATATACTCCAGGCCAGACAGCATGCCTGACGTGTTCACTGCCATAGTCCCAGCTGCACCTGATGTATAGAAGGTGCTCAATAAATATGCATTGAATTAATATATGACAGAAGCTGGACTCAGAGGTTTCACTTTGTTGGGATGAAATATCTAATGTAATTGGTCATAGAAAAGACAACTGTGACCTCACTACAAAAAGGCCCATCTCTTCTTCTTTCTGAGTTGGTTGTATCCACAGCTCTGAGGTCAGGTTCTGGCCCACCGTTGGATACCACCCACCCTGGTCACTCAGATGGTAAAGACTCCACCAGCAATGCAGGAGACACAGGTTTGATCCCTGAGTTGGAAAGATCCCTTGGAGAAGGGACTGGCAACCCACTTCAGTATTCTTGCCTGGAGAATCCCATGGACAGATGAGCTTGGTGGGTTACAGTCCATGGGGTTGCAGAGTCAGACACGACTGAGAGACTGGACAACAATGACGATGACCTGGGCAGAGATGGTCCCACTCACGATGGCACCGCCCATGCTTGACTAGAAAAGATGGGCAGGTTGTTTGTGGGACAGGAGGGAGCTTCCTCTCACATAGAGTTTGTTTGCATTTCTCTTTCCAAAGCACGAATACTATTTGCCCTTCCGCACACACTTCCGCCCTCCTCCTAGCTTTCTAAGAGATGAGTTCTAGAAATCCCAGGGACTCTGATTCCCTACAGTCAGATCTCTGGGTCACCTATTCCAGAGAGTCACTGGCTGAGACTCATCCTAGCGCAGGGAGCTGATGATTCCTTCCACGCTGTCATCCTTGGAAGCATCAGGCTCAGAGTGAATAGGACAAGCCTGGACCTCCCCTCACAGAGCTTATCGCCTGGCCAGCAGACATTAAGACCTCCGTGCCTCGGAATTTCCAGGAGAGGATATAGGTTCCCTTGTCTAATAAAAAGCAGAACAAAAATAGATTACATCATATTTCTCTCAGGTAACCCTCTTCTCCACCAGTTAAGTACAGTAAACCTATTTTAAGAGTATCACTCAGGAGGCATAAACTTTATTTCACTGCATCGTATAATCCCCTGTAATAGAAAACCAGTAATGAGGATGCCAGCGGCAGGTGCAAAAGGCAGTTTTACATCAATAGAAAATTCAATTCTAATTAATCTCTTCACAGCCAACATAATTGAGTCTTCATGGGGACCACCTAGACTCACCCCACCCCACTCCCACTGTTCCCTTCCACGGGCCTGTCTTGCCCACTGCTGTGCTGGAATTTGTCTGGAAACAAAGGGAGAAACAAGGCTGATACTATCTCCGGCGATGTGGGTTTGCAGAGCAGTCTCTTTATTTCCATCACCGAGTTATTACTGACATCCAAGGCTCCAAGCAGTCTCAAAGGTCTTCCCTGGGTATGTAAATAGCATCCTGCTTTGTTATTTATTTCTTAGTTCTCTTCTTCCCTCCCCTGCCCCCAGGGTTGCTTTCAGGTTCTTTTTTTTTTTTTTCTCCCAAAGACATCACAAGGGTCACATCTCTCTCTGCTATCACAGTGCTCTCCACTTTTGCAGCACAAGAAAGAATTACGAGCGGGTGAGTGCCTGTGTCCTACGCGCGGGTGTATGTCTTGTCGGCCTCCCCATCCTCCCTGGTTGAGGCCATAATTTTGTGCATGGGTGACAGCCAGTTTAAAAGCCATTCCTGGGAAGCCATAAGAAAATGCACAGGATTCATAAACTCCCACTATTGCCTCATCTGATCTATTTCCTTCATTGCTTTCTTCTCCCGATGTTAAACTGTGATCAGCCTTGGCATGGAGCGAAGTTGCATCAGCCTCATGTTTCAGACCAGCTCTGTTAATTAAAATGCTCCCTCTCTGCCCATTTCCAATAGGCTCTCCTCCCAGGAAATGTGAGCGCACAGAAAAAGCCCAGATCAGACTTGGATTGGATCTTCACGCCCACTGTGAGCAACAAGCCAAGCAGAGATGGGTGGGGGCACTGCTCGAAAGCTACGGTCTGGCACGGAAAGAGGATGCTGCAATTTCAGAGCCCTCCTTCTTTTAAAAAAAGATTTATTTCTTTGGATGGGTTGGCATGTGGAATCTTTCCTTGCGGCGTGCAGGCTTCTGTCTAGTTGCAGCATGCAGGCTCCAGAGCATGCGAGCTCAATAGCTGTGTCATGCAGGCTTAGTTGTCCTGTGGCATGTGGGATCTTAGTTCCCCACCCAGGGATCGAACCTGCGTGCCCTGCGCTAGAAGGGGGATTCTTAACCATTGAGCCACCAGGGAAGTCCCTCAGAGCCTGAAGAACCTTTGAAGCAGGGTTCATGGTCCCTGAAATCAGAACAAGCAGCTTGCCAGGGTGAGTGATCTCCCACCTTATTTGGAGTCTGAGGTTTGCTTTGGATGCCTTGGAAAACTCTGTACCCTCTGTTGCTAAAGGTAGATCTGTGTTTCTGCCTCGCCTGGGTGAAGCGTTGGCACTGCCAGACAAGGTTGTGAACATCATCGGGCGTGGGTGGAGTGGTCCTGCCCATCCAGGAGTGCATCACCTTCATTACCACCTGATACCCATTTGCCAGCGACCAAAGGCCGCAGCCAGGAATCAAGGGCTGGGCTTGAGCAGAAAATCAGGGTCCATCTTCTGCTCCCCATGATCCTTGTACCTTGGGGTCCCAGAAGCTAGCGACATGCACTGCTTTCATGCCTGTGCCAATAAAGACAATGAGGGCAGCAGAAAGCCCGGAGGACCAGAGCAAAGCTTGGGAACAGGGCCTAGATAGACTTCTCGGCACTAGGGGTTGGGCTCTGTGGTGCAGTTTGGGGTCAACAGAGGGCTCTCTTTCAAGACTCCCTCTGTATTGATTTCCCTCAAGGACTTTGAGGTACCCTGGTTTCCCTAAACAAACACCCATTTTTAAACACACACTCACTTCCCAAGCTCCTCACAAGGCCAGCCTCCATTCACCTGCTCCCCTCCCTGTCCCCCAGCGGTCATCCCTCCTCCCTTGCCTGCTTGCTGCCCACCTGTTCCTTATTGCGCTGCTGCTGCGGGTGCTGAGCTGGCTTCTTCCCTTTAGTCTCCAGGTCTGAGATCATCCTCTAGCTGCCTCTTGCTCTTCTTCTGCACTGATGGCTGGATAGAGAAGATAGGAAAGAGGTCTGAATGACCACCCTGGTGATGCTGGGAGGAGTGGGGAGGTGTTGGCACCACAATGAGTCACCATCTCCCAGGCCTGCTCCCCATTCTCATATCACACCCTTGAGGTCCAGTCACCCCCACTAACCTAGAGGTGCTCACTGAAGCCCCAGACTGTTATGGGGCTAAACTAATCAAGGTCAGATAATGGAGGAGGTGGGTGGGGAAGCCTTGACCATGGGGGGAAAGTTACCACCACTTTCTGATGTTTTAGATATTACACTGAAGGCTGGGGTCAAAACCCTTTGAGGCCTGAAATCTTGAGTTTCTATGGAATGCTATTTAGGTGACATTCAACAACAAAAACAAATCCCACAAAATCCTGTCTCCACGTGGAAGTATAACTGAGGGTTATACTTCTGGAGGGTGAGACAAGGAGGGCACAGGGCCTGCCCTTAGGGAGGGCCATCAGCTTGGTCCTGCCATACTCGAACCTCTTCAGGAGAAAGCACAAACCTCCCCATGCCGCACAGGGCCCCAGGGCTTTAGGACCTAACCCCAACCTCAGTGGAAGACTAGGTGTTGCTCTTTACAGGGGGCTCCAGCTGACACTCCTACACAGCCCCAATCCTCACCATCTCCCCTCTGATGACTCAGGAGGTCTTAACTGGTCACCCTTTCTGAGTCTCACGTCCCTATGGTCCTTTCTCCACTATGCTTCTAAAATACAACCTGACCGTGCCAGTCTGACATCCACCGCTTGTCAAGTCAAATCCACAATCTCTACCCTGGGAATTAAGACTAGCTTCTCCTTGCTTTGCACCACTCTCTAGATATGTCACTGCTTTCCTCCTGCCTGAGATGGGGGGATGGCATCCCTGACTCAGACATGAGTTTGAGCAAGCTCTGGGAGTTGGTGATGAACAGGGAAGCCTGGCATGCTGCAGTCCATGGGGCTGCAAAGAGTCAGACACAACTGAGTGACTGAATCTGAACTGATATTCCTGTTCACACTGTTCTGCTGGAACGCCTGCCCTGCCACCCACTGTCACCCTGTACCCTCTTATGCCTGCTACTGCCTCTTATCCAATATTGTTCTGAGAGTCTTAGCCTGTGCAATAAGTCAAGAAAAAAATATAGATGTGTATAATGACGCAAAAAAGAAGATAACTACTTGAAGATTCTGTGCTTTAAAAAAAAAATTTGAAAAATGGTAAGAACATCAACAACAAAAAAAAGAACTGAGATCCATAGTTTCCCTATATACAAATAGTAACTTGTTAAATATAGTGAAAAAGTCTCATTTACCATGGCAACAAAATATTTGAAATATCCAGGGATAAAAAAAAACGCAATAACTGTACCGGAAAAATCTATAAAACTGTTCTGTGAGATATGAAATAAGAGCTTAATAAATGAAGAGCCATGTTATGGCATAGGAAGACTTCGTAATAAAAATATTTCAGTTTTCCCTAAATTAATCTATAAATGTAACTTCAATGAAAAATCCCAGCGGGACTTAAGGAGAAGAACATGATGAAATTCAATTGGAAGAATTCCAGAGGACTGGGAAGACCTAAGACCTGTTTTTTAAAGAGAAACAATGAAGGAAAACTTGGCTTATTGGCTATTGAAACAGAATATAAAGGGATGCACCTTAAAAATAGAAATAGACAAAACAACAGAATAAAGAAGTGGATCCAGAATAAACAAATGGATCCTCACATATGCAGACATTTGGGATTGCTAAGAGTGAAAGCAGAGGCTTAACGAATACTTCCCTTGCGCTGGGCCCTGTTCTAGGTACTTTACACAGATTGATTCATTTAATCCTGACAACAGCTCTGTCCGCTTGGCTACTGTTACTATCCCAAGTTACAGATGAGGAAACTAAAGCAAAAGAGGTTGAGTAACTTGGTCAGAGTGACAGACAAAGTCGGTGTAAGAAGCATAGTCTATAAATACATGTCAATGGGATAAAAGGAAGAAAATGGAATTAGATTCCTACTTCAAATCGTGTACAAAATTGGATTCCAGATACGGGAAAGGTTTCAGTGTAAGAAGAATCAAGGGTACTAGATGCTCATAGCATCACTAGTCACAATCTCCAAAAGATGGAGACAACCAAAGGTTCACCAGCCGATGAATGGATGAACAGAATGTGGCATGTCCACGCCATGGTATATTATTAAACCATGGGAAGGAATGAAGGGTTAATACATGCTACAGTGTTGAGTAAACCTTGAAAACATTACGCTGAGTGAAAGAAGCCAGGCACCAAAGGCTACATGTTGAATGATTTTATTGAAATGAAACATCCAGAACAGGTGAGTCCACACAGGGAGCTCGACTCAATACTCTTTAACGACCTAACGCCTGTGCTCAGTCATGTCCGACTGCCTGCATCCACACGGACAGTAGCTGCCAGGCTCCTGCTGTGTCGATGGAATTTCCCAGGCAAGCGTACTGGAGCCGATGGCCATTTCCTCCTCCAGGGCATCTTCCTGACACGGGGACTGAACCCCTGTCTCTTATGTCTCCGGCAGTGGCAGGCAGATTGTTTACCATGAGTGCCACCTAGGAAGCTTGTCATGATCTTTATGGGAAAGAATCTAAAAAAAGAGTGGGTATATGTATACGTATAACTGATTCATTTTGCTGAACAACAGAAACTAATACAACATTGTAAATCAACAATACTCCAATAAAAATTAATTAAAACATCAGTTCAGTTCAGTTCAGTCGCTCAGTCGAGTCCAACTCTTTGCGACCCTATGAATCACAGCATGCCAGGCCTCCCTGTCCATCACCAACTCCCGGAGTTCACTCAGACTCACGTACATCGAGTTGGTGATGCCATCCAGCCATCTCATCCTCTGTCGTCCCCTTCTCCTCCTGCCCCCAATCCCTCCCAGCATCACAGTCTTTTCCAGTGAGTCAGCTCTTTGCATCAGGTGGCCAAAGTATTGGAGTTTCAGCTTCAACATCAGTCCTTCCAATGAACACCCAGGACTGATCTCCTTTAGAATGGACTGGTTGGATCTCCTTGCAGTCCAAGGGACTCTCAAGAGTCTTCTCCAACTCCACAGTTCAAAAACATCAATTCTTCGGCGCTCAGCTTTCTTCACAGTCCAACTCTCGCATCCATACATGACCACTGGAAAAACCATAGCCTTGACTAGACTGACATTTGTTGGCAAAGTAATGTCTCTGCTTTTCAATATGCTATCTAGGTTGCTCATAACTTTCCTTCCAAGAAGTCAGTGTCTTTTAATTTCATGGCTGCAATCACAATCTGCAGTGATTTTGGAGCCCCCAAATATACTCTGACACTGTTTCCCCTGTTTCCCCATCTATTTCCCATGAAGTGATGGGACCAGATGCCATGATCTTCGTTTTCTGAATGTTGAGCTTTAAGCCAACTTTTTCACTCTCCACTTTCACTTTCATCAAGAGGCTTTTTAATTCCTCTTCACTTTCTGCCATTAGGATGGTGTCATCTGCATATCTGAGGTTATTGATATTTCTCCTGGCAATCTTGATTCCAGCTTGTGTCTCTTCCAGTCCAGCGTTTCCATGATGTACTCTGCATAGAAGTTAAATAGGCAGGGTGACAATATACAGCCTTCACGTATTCCTTTTCCTATTTGGAACCACTCTGTTGTTTCATGTCCAGCTCTAACTGTTGCTTCCTGACTTGCATACAGATTTCTCAAGAGGCAGGTCAGGTGGTCTGGTATTCCCATCTTGAAGAATTTTCCACAGTTTATTGTGATCCACACAGTCAAAGGCTTTGGCATAGTCAATAAAGCAGAAATAGATGTTTTTCTGGAACTCTCTTGCTTTTTCCATGATCCAGCAGATGTTGGCAATTTGACCTCTGGTTCCTCTGCCTTTTCTAAAACAAGCTTGAACATCTGGTAGTTCACGGTTCACGTATCGCTGAAGCCTGGCTTGGAGAATTTTGAGCATTACTTTACTAGCATGTGAGATGAGTGCAATTGTGTGGTAGTTTGAGCATTCTTTGGCATTGTCTCTCTTTGGGATTGGAATGAAAACTGACCTTTTCCAGTCCTGTGGCCACTGCTGAGTTTTCCAAATTTGCTGGCATATTGAGTGCAGCACTTTCACAGCATCATCTTTCAGGATTTGAAATAGCTCAACTGGTTGGTGGGAATGCAAACTAGTACAGCCACTATGGAGAACAGTGTGGAGATTCCTTAAAAAACTGCAAATAGAACTGCCTTATGACCCAGCAATCCCACTGCTGGGCATACACATCGAGGAAACCAGAATTGAAAGAGACATGTGTACCCCAATGTTCCTCGCAGCACTGTTTATAATAGCCAGGACATGGAAGCAACCTAGATGTCCCTCGGCAGATGAATGGATAAGAAAGCTGTGGTACATATACACAATGGAGTATTACTCAGCCATTAAAAAGAATACATTTGAATCAGTTCTAATGAGGTGGATGAAACTGGAGCCTACTATACAGAGTAAGTAAGCCAGAAAGAAAAACACCAATACAGTATGCTAACACATATATATGGAATTTAGAAAGATGGTAACGATAACCCTGTATGCGAGACAGCAAAAGAGACACAGATGTACAGAGCAGACTTTTGGACTCTGTGGGAGAGGGAGAGGGTGGGATGATTTGGGAGAATGGCATTGAAACATGTATACTATCATGTAAGAAACGAATTGCCAGTCTAGGTTCCATACAGGATATAAGATGCTTGGGGCTGGTGCACTGCGATGACCCAGAGAGATGATATGGGGAGGGTGGTGCGAGGGGGGGTTTAGGATTGGGAACTCATGTACACCTGTGGTGGATTCATATCAATGTATGGCAAAACCAATACAGTATTATAAAGTAAAAAAAAAAATAATAAAGAGCAAAAAAAAAAAAAAGAAAGAAAGAAATAGCTCAACTGGGATTCCATCACCGCCACTAGCTTTGTTCGTAGTGATTCTTTCTAAGGCCCACTTGACTTCACATTCCAGGATGTATGGTTCTAGGTGAGTGATCACACCATTGTAAGTATCTGGGTCATGAAGCTCTTTTTTTGTACAGTTCTCCTGTGTATTCTTGCCACCTCTTAATATCTTCTGCTTCTGTTAGGTCCATACCATTTCTGTCCTTTGTCGAGCCCATCTTTGCATGAAATGTTCCCTTGGTGTCTCTAATTTTCTTGAAGAGAGCTCTAGTCTTTCCCATTCTGTTGTTTTCCTCTATTTCTTTGCATTGATCGCTGAGGAAGGCTTTCTTTTCTTTTTCTTTTTTTTTTCATATTTTATTTTATTAGTTTTTTTTTCACTTTACAATATTGTATTGGTTTTGCCATACGTCAAAATGAATCTGCCACAGGTATACACATGTTCCCCGTCCTGAACCCCCCTCCCACCTCCCTCCCCATACCATCCCTCTGGGTCATCCCAGTGCACCAACCCTAAGCATCCTTTATTCTGCATCAAACCTAGACTGGCGATTCGTTTCTTATATGGTGTTATACATGTTTCAATGCCATTCTTCTCCCAAATCATCCCACCCTCTCCTTCTCCCACAGAGTCCAAAAGTCTGTTCTATACATCTGTGTCTCTTTTGCTGTCTCGCATACAGGGTTATCATTACCATCTTTCTAAATTCCATATATATGTGTTAGTATACTGTATTGGTATTTTTCTTTCTGGCTTGCTTCACTCTGTATAATGGGCTCCAGTTTCATCCATTTCATTAGAACTGATTCAAACGTATTCTTTTTAATGGCTGAGTAAAACTCCATAGTGTATATGTACCACAGCTTTCTTATCCATTCGTCTACTGATGGATGTCTAGGTTGCTTCCATGTCCTGGCTATTATAAACAGTGCTGCGATGAACATCAGGGTACACATGTCTCTTTCAATTCTGGTTTCCTCGATGTGTATGCCCAGCAGTGGGATTGCTGGGTCATAAGGCAGTTCTATTTGCAGTTTTTTAAGGAATCTCCACACTGTTCTCCATAGTAGCTGTACTAGTTTGCATTCCCACCAACAGTGTAAGAGGGTTCCCTTTTCTCCACACCCTCTCCAGCATTTACTGCTTGTAGACTTTTGGATCGCAGCCATTCTGACTGGCGTGAAATGGTACTTCATTGTGGTTTTGATTTGCATTTCTCTGATAATGAGTGATATTGAGCATCTTTTCATGTGTTTGTTAGCCATCTGTATGTCTTCTTTGGAGAAATGTCTATTTAGTTCTTTGGCCCATTTTTTGATTGGGTCGTTTATTTTTCTGGAATTGAGCTTCAGGAGTTGCTTGTATATTTTTGAGATTAGTTGTTTGTCAGTTGCTTCATTTGCTATTATTTTCTCCCATTCCGAAGGCTGTCTTTTCACCTTGCTTATAGCTTCCTCTGTTGTGCAGAAGCTTTTAATTTTAATTAGGTCCCATTTGTTTATTTTTACTTTTATTTCCAGTATCCTGGGAGGTGGGTCACAGAGGATCCTGCTGTGATTTATGTCGGAGAGCGTTTTGCCTATGTTCTCCTCTAGGAGTTTTATAGTTTGTGGTCTTACGTTCTTATCTCTCCTTGCTATTCTTTGGAACTCTGCATTCAGATGCTTATATCTTTCCTTTTCTCCTTTGCTTTTCACTTCTCTTCTTTTCACAGCTATTTGTAAGGCCTCCTCAGACAGCCATTTTGCTTTTAAATAAAGATAAATCAGAATAGGTAAATCTACAGAGACGGAAAAAAATAAGTTAGAGGAGATTTGGGAGTGATCGTTCGATGAGTATGTGTTTTTCTTTTAGAATGATGAAAATGTCTTGGAACTAGATGGAGATGATGAAAATGTCTGGGAACTAGATGGAGACGGTTTCCTAACATTGTGAATACACTGAGTGCCGTGGAACTGTGGAGTTTGAAATGGTTAATGGTTGATTTTATCTTAAGTGAATTTTACCTTAAAATAGTACAAGAACACATTGTAGAAGAGTGAGTTTAACACCTTGTGGTCGAGCGTTACTATACTGGCCTCCACTGAATCACATTCCTCTGCCTCTTTGCAGTGTGATTTTGGTGTTCCTTCCATCAGGTGTTAGTCACTCAGTCGAGTCTGACTCTTTGCGACCCCATGGACTGTAGCCTGCCAGGCTCCTCTGTCCATGGGATTCTCCAGGCAGGAATACTGGAGTGGGTTGCCATTTCCTTCTCCAGGGAATCTTCCCAACCCAGGGATCAAACCCAGTCTCTTGCATTACAGGCAGATTCTTTATTGTTGGAGCCACCAGGGAAACCCTATTTCGTCAGGAGGTAGAACCTATCTCCTTACCTCTTGAAGCTTAGGCTGGCCTCGTAACTTTCAGTATAGTGTGAGGAGGTGACACTGGGACATGTCGGATTCTCTGCTGTAAGGGATGTTACAGTTTCTACTTTACCCACTCATGCCACGAAGAAGGCCAGGCTAGCTTCTTAGAGCTGGAGACGGACGGTATGTGTTGGAGAAATGAAAGCACCCTAGCCAAAAGCCGAAACCAACTGCAGCTTTAGCCATGTGAGTGATCTCGGATGAGATTAGCAGAAAAACCACCCAACTGCCATCCGGAGAATCATAAGCAAATGGTTAATATTTTAAACCCCTATACTTTGGACTGGAGTGTTGGGCAGCAATAGATAACTGAGACATTTGGGTGAAGGAAGGCTTTTTTCTTGATATGGAGGTGAAAGAAAAGATAGTGATGAAATAAAAATTCACATTTTTGGGCAAGACAGGAAGAATTTAAGCATGAGACCTTTCCTCTGCCCTTTAGCCTCCTCCCTCCATTCTAGTGCGCTCTGTGCACGTGCATTATGTGTTAACCAGACCTCCCCCTGGCAGAAATACCCGCTCAGTCTCAAAGATCAATTTTTCTTCTTTTGGCACCAGTCATGTGATTCCTTAGAAGATGACATTCCCTTGTCAGTCCTGTAAGGGGTCACGATGACCCACCACTCATCTAGTGTGTGCAGACATCTTTGGTGAACTTTATGTACAATGCCAATATATCATTTCCCTTAAAGATAGAGATTGTGCAGAACAGCCTAGTCAGGTGACCTGGGGGGAGACTGGGCCACACCTAATGAAAGTCCTTAGCTGATATATTTACTTATGACCTTATTAATGCTACTAGCTAAGTATTTGCCTTCCGCTTATTATACAACGTTTCTTACATTATCAAATAGTGTGACTGAACCTCAGATAAAATTAATGATGACTAGGTGACCTGATTGGTCCAAAATATATTACTGGGACTTCCGTTATGGTCCAGTGGCTAAGAATTTCCCTTGCAATGCTGGAGATGTGCATTCGATCCCTGGTTGGGAAACTAAGATCCCACATGCTATGGACCAGGTAGGCCTGTGAGTCACAACTACTGAGCCCGCACAGCACAACCAGAGAGTCTGTGTCCTGCAGTGAAAGTTCCTATGTGATACAATGAAGATCTGATGCAGTCAAATTAAAAACCACTTTAAAAATATATTGTATTTTGATCAATGGTTCTAGGGCGTTCCCTGGTGGCTTAATGGTTAGGATTCCAGGCTTTCAATTGCCACAGCTAGGGATTCAATCCCTGGTTAGGGAACTGAGATCCCACAAGCTGCATGGCGTGGCCAAAACACAAAACAAACAAATATATATATATAATATATATATAATTATATATATTTTATATATATATAATATTTTAAATATATATTATATACATATATATAATTTCTCTAAGATCAATGACTGTAATAGTACAAATTCTACATATGGGAAGGAGCAACAAGAGGGAGCCATTTCCAGGACCCTAAAAGACAGGTGGTCCAGAGGCCTTTGGTCACTGTTGACAGGGCCTAGCCCAGTAATAGCACATTGAGTGTTCCATCAACAAAATCCTCACCTGACCTAAGAATGAGCATTCTTACATGCTCCATGGGACAAATTGGCCACATAAGACCTCCCAAACTTTGGTTGTAATTAAGCTCAAAAACGGATTGTAAAATAAAGAATGTTCAGTTTAGTTCATTTCAGTCGCTCAGTCGTGTCTGACTCTTTGCGACCCCATGAATCACAGCACGCCAGCCCTCCCTGTCCATCACCAACTCCCAGAGTTCACTCACACACATGTCCATCAAGTCAGTGATGCCATCTAGCCATCTCATTCTCTGTCGTCCCTGTTGCCCACCAGCCAATTCCACATGAATCAAGTCATTAGCCACTGCAGTTGCTGACCTAAAATACACCCAGAAAGGAATTCAGAGTAAAGATCGGGATGAGACGCTGTGAACCTCTGGAAAATGGATGGAACTGGCCCTCGGATATTTTCAGGAGAAGATTGTGTGAACCTAGTTTCTGGCATCTTCCCATACTAGAAAAGCACTAGACCCATTAACGAAGGTGTCTGTTCTGCATTTCTAGCAGCAACCTTCTATGAAGATGTGTGTGATGGCATGTTCCCCTTTGCCAAAATCACATCTATACTGGCCTCCCCCTTGACCCTTTTGGAACAGTTCTCAGAACTCTCTGAGAGACTGTCTCCCAGGTTATAATCCTCAGATTGACATGAATAAAGTTTTTCATTTCTTTCTTAGATTAACTATTTATTAATTTTTTGTGGACAATAAAAATAGGACAAATTTGACTAGGTAAAAAATGTAAAACTTCCATACAGCAAAGCCCAGACAAAACACCACTAAAAACTGGTGCTCATCCTGAGGGGTATATCAAAATTGCCTGGGGAACTTCTCAATGTGCACGTATCAGTCACATTCCAAGGCAACAGCTCAGACTCTCCAGGGTTTGGAGTGCACACATGCGGCCTTAGGTCATGGTTAGAGCAAGGACCCTGTAGATAGGCAATGGCTTGAATCCTACTGGCTGGTTGTGTGCCTGTGGACAAAATGTATCTCCACCTATAAAACTGGCACAATAATAGTACGTGCTTCATAGGGTTATTGTTATATGGGTTACAACAAGTTCATACATGTGAATCAATTAGAACAGTGCCTGTCACATGTGTTAGTCACTCAGTTGTGTCTGATTCCTTGTGACCCCCTGGACTGTAGCCCACCAGGCTCCTCTGTTCATTAAATTCTCCAGGCAAGAATACTGGAATGGGTTTCTCCAAGGGATCTTACTGACCCAGGGATCAAACCCAGGTTTTCCTCACTGTGGGCAGATTACCTTCTGAGCCACCAGGGAAGCCCTGCCTATCATATAGAAAATACTTGATAAATGTAGTTAGCATGTGAAGACTGAAAATTTTCCAAGTGATTCCCACGTACCCACCCACCAAACCAGAAAACAAAATTTGACTGGAGTATTGTGTATGTGGGCAGAGATTTGCAACATATTATGATGGGCAAAGGGCTTCCCTGGTGGCTCAGGTGGTAAAGAATCTGCCTGCAATGCAAGAGACCTGGGTTCAATCCGAGGGGTTGGGAAGATTCCCAGGAGGAGAACATGGCAACCCACTTAAGTATGCTTGCCTGGAGAATCCCTATGCACAGAGGAGCCTGGCAGGCTACAGCCCATGGGGTCGAAAAGAGTCGGACACCACTGAGGAACTAAGCACACAGCATGATGGGCCAAAGGTCATTGTCCTCAACCTACAGAGAGCTCTGAATAATCAATAAGAGAAACGTGTAAAAACAAACACAATCAGTGCTAAAAGAAACGTAAATACATGACAAACTACTTAAAAGACATTCAGCTTTGATGGTCATCAGAAATCTACATGAGCACAATATGTTTTTGGACTTTCCTATTTGCAAAATGAAAAAGGATAATTACCAATATCGATGAGCATGGGGGACAACAGGAGCTTTCGTGCTCTGTTAAGCAGATTCTGAATTGTTGCCATCTTCCTGAGACCAACACAGCAGGACTGGATGCACAATTGTAATGTGATCCATTTCTGGGTTTATCCTAAGGAAATCATCAAATGGAGATTCATAAAATAAAGATACAAAGCTATTTTCAGAGCAAAGCGAATATGGCAGGACCTAGGACCTACTTTTGTAGAAGGGCTCCCCTGCTGGTTCAAACGGCAAAGAATCTGCCTGCAGGAGACCCAGGGTTGATCTCCAGGACGATCCCCTGGAGAAGGGAATGGCTACCCACTCCAGCATTCTAACCTGGGGAATTCCATGGACAGAGAAGCCTGGCGGGCTGCTGTCCATGGGGTCACAAAGAGTCAGACACAGCTGAGAATCTAACACTTTCAGTTTTGTAGATACATACACAGAGGCTGTCACTAACCACTGTCCTGGCTGTTGGGTAGGGGGATGGTGGTGGGTATAATATTAGGAAGCCCAGCAGGGGCTGCTGATCCTAGGGAGTTCATATCAGCCTCATTATACCCAAAGCTGATGATTTCATCTCCATCTGTCTGATTACTGAATTTTATTTTCCAGTTGGTTCGAAACCGGATAGGAAGAGAAAGGTATTGTTTATTGCTCACCTTAAATGCCAGCAAACCCTTCATCTCCCCTCATTTTTTCACAATAGGCTTGATTTGATGAGCCATTAAGCCCATCATTTAGCAACCAAAACTTGGTTGCCCTTTCTTTCCTCAAGGGCAGGAAGGGTTTAATATGCAAACCTTTCTGCAGGAGAGATGAAATATTTGCATTCTGTCTTTCCAATGCAACAAAAAGGGAAAAAAGATCAAAGAACTTGGCTTCTTTAATAAAGCAGGCTGAGCATGCAGAGTCTGCTACCACATATATGTGAAATTTATTATAAATAACTGAGAAAAAAGACTGGAGGGATGTGTATCCAAGTGGAGGTGGGGCAGGAGAGCTGAACAAGTTAATTGGATAGATGAAATCAAGGATGTTTCCTGTTTTCTTGAATTCAGTGATTTTTCTGTAATTATCATATATTTCTCTTGAAATACAAAAGCAGTCTTTCAGAACTTTCCTTGTGGTCCAGTGGCTGACTGCGCTCCTAATACAGGGAGCTTGGGTTCCATCCTTGATCAGGAAACTAGATCCCACATGCCACAACCAAGACTTGGAGCAGTCAAATAAATTTTAAAATATCTAAAGAAACAACCTTTGTATGCTATTGTATTTTTGTCTACCTTTCAGAGATATCTCCCCAATGCAAAACCATCTCTAATCCCAGCCCCTTATTTTGACAGTGTTGGTGGGTATCTAGCAGCTGTTTTGAGCAATGTACTTCAATGCTCTCAACTCCCAACCCTGCCTCCATTCTGGACAGAGGGCTGAAGCAAGGGTGGATAGTGTGGACAAGGAATGTTGCCTGCCATCCAAGTAAACCATGTTGCCCATCATTCCAGTTCTATAAGGGTCAAGACATTAGTCACTATAGCTGCTGTGCCTCATAGTACATCCTGAGGGGGGTTCAGGATGAGGAAAAACAGGGTACAGTCCCTACATAGTTAAGATGTTATGTTTTTCAGCTGCTAAGTCATGTCTAACTCTTTGCAACCCCATGAACTGCAGCACATCAGGCTTCCTTGTCCTTCACTATCTCCAGGAGTTTGCCCAAATTCATGTTCACTGAGTTGGTGATGCTATCTCACCATCTTCTCCTCTGGTGCCCTCTTCTCCTTTTACCTTCAGTCTTTTCCAGCATCAGGATCTTTTCCAATAAGTCAGTTCGTTGCATCAGGTAGCCAAAGTATTGGAGCTTCAGCTTCAGCCTCAGTACTTCCGATGAATATTCAGGGTTGATTTCCTTTAGGATTGACTGGTTTGATCTCTTTGCAGTCCAAGGGACTCTCAAGAGTCTTCTCTAGCACTACAATTTGAAAGCATCAATTCTTGGACCCTCAGCCTTTTTTGTGGTCCAACTTTCACATCTGTACATGACTAATGAAAAAACCACAGCCTTGACTCTATGGACCTTTGTCAGCAAAGTGATGTCTTAGCTTTTAAGTGCGCTGTCTAGGTTTGTTTTAGATTTTCTTCCGAGGAGCCATTGTCTTTTAATTTCATGGCTGCAGTCACCATTTGCAGTGATTTTTGGAGCCCAAGAATATAAAATCTGTTTCTGCTTCTACTTTTTCCTTCTATTTGCCATGAAGTGATGGGACCAGATGCCATGATCTTAGATTTTTGAATGTTAAGATGTACATCTAAGGAATAATTTCAGTGAGCCCAGGCTCTTACATTTTCCAATAAATAGAAAATCATTAACCTGAGATGCTTGTTTTCTGAGCTTTCCAGTAATCTTTTGATGTTTGATTACTTTCTTTTTTCAGCAAAAAAACTCCTATACATCCTGGCTCCTCCCTTATCACTCGGAAGCAGTTCCTCAAAGCTCTCTGAGAAGCTGTCTCTGGGGCTGTAGTCCTCAGTAAGTTCCCCAAATAAAGCATAACTTGCAATTTTTACATTATGCATTTTTGTTCAGCTGACAGCAGTTACCAAGCAGGGTGAGTCGAGATCTTCTGACAAGGAATTTGAAATAAGGCTGAGAAGGTCAATCCTTCCGGGTGGCTAAACCTGTAACCTACACAACCAGGAATGCTGGCAGCCATGTTGTTATCCATTCCTGGCTCTGAGTGGTGGACCTTCATGAGATACCTGTTCAGAGGTTCTATAACCTTTAAAAACCCATTTTTTAAAAAGCTTATTTATTAAGGAATAGTTGCTTTACAATGTTGCGTTTATGCCGTACAATGAAGTGAATATGTATGCATATATCCCCTCCCTCTTGGGTTCCCACCCCCTGGCCCACACATCTAGGTCATCACAGATCACAGAGCACCAAACTGAAATCTCTGTGGTTTACTGAAGGTTCCCACTAGCTATCTTACACATGGTGAAAGTGAAAGTCTCTTAGTCGTGTCCAACTCGTTGCAACCCCACGGACTATATGGCCCATGGAACTCTCCAGGTCAGAACACTGAAGTGGGTAGCCTTTCCCTTCTCCAGGGGATCTTCCCAACCCAGGAATCAAACCCAGGTCTTCCACATCGCAGGCAGATTCTTTACCAGCTGAGCCACAAGGGAAGCCCAAGAGTACTGGAGTGGGAAGCCTGTCCCTTCTCCAGCAGATCTTCCCGACCCAGGAATTGAACCAGGGTCTCCTGCATTGCAGGTGGATTCTTTACCAACTGAGCTATGGTGTATATTGCCAATCCCAATCTCCCAACTCATCTTCCCCTTCCTTCCCTCTGTGTCTGCACATCTATTACCTACATCTGCATATCTATAAAAATGAATAAATAAAATAAGCTGTGTGTTAGTCACTGAGTCATGTTCAACTCTGCAATCTTATGGACTGTGGCTCACCAGGCTCCTCTGTCCATGGAATTCTCCAGGCAAGAATAATGGAGTGAATAGCCATTTCCTGCTCCAGGGGATCTTCCCTAACCAGGGATCAAACCCTTATCTCCTGCATTGAGGCAGATTCTTTACCATCTGAGTCACCAGGGAAGAATAGCTTGATAAAACAGTAAAATTTATTCATTTATTAATTTTTATTGCTATGTTATTTAATACATTTTATTGATTTTTAATTCTATTAAATCTCATCCCTTAAGTCCATTTTTTAATAGTCTGTGTGACACACTGGGAGTGTCACATAAAACCAACTGTAGTCAAAATATGGTGTCATCTTGATTAAAAAAAAAAGTAAACAGGTTTTTGTTTAAGCCTATTCTGTTTGGATGGTATAATCGGCAGAGTATTAACAGACATCAAGCTTGGTACCAGAAGTGGAGTTACAAGTAGACAGTCCTTGAAAGGCAATGAGCTGTCTGAGGCAGGATGGGAGAGAGGAAGACCGCAGTGAGGAATCCCATCCAACACTGAGAAACCTCTCAACTGATACAAATGCTGGAAAAGCAATTGCGATGCTTGTTGGCTCTGGTTCACAGGATTAGGGGCTACAGAAAGGACCCTCCACAGCTAGATGGCTCAAGTTTTCACAGGAGACATATTTCCAGGAGGAAAAAAAAATGTCTGGCCAACAGGGACTTGGGATTCTTAGTCCCTTGAGAAATTCACAATTCTGAGCTCAAACTCTAGCTGGGAGTAAGCCATCCAGGTGGTCGGCCCCTGCGGGAATCTTCCCCAGGGCTCCTCCCTGGAAGGTCCCTGGGGAACACTAGCCTGGGAACTCCCCTCTTGACCAGCAGACCCTGGGGTGGCTGTTGGCCAGGGAAGCAAGTCACTGAAGAAGGGTGGAAAGCAAGAATCCACAGATTCCTTCTGGGCAGGAAGAAATGGTGCCTGTTTTGGAATGGTAAGACATCTCTGTTCAGAAGATTCTTAACATATTCCAATCCTATAAATGAAACTCACCGCCGTTCATAGGGTGCGTTTTTACTCAGCCTAGGGTGGCACCACACACAGATGGGGTCGTCAAGTGACCTGCCCCCTGTAAAAAGAAGATGAGCTCTGGAGAAGAGGAGCCTCATGACTGCCTGGGGTGGGGGTCGAGGGACAGGGACAGGTGGGTTTTAGGCACTCTCCCTTTGGGAGGAAGTCCTCTGATCCAGGATGGGGACAGATGGACAGGGAGGAGAGACTGTTCTGTTAGCTTAGTATTCCTAGATCCAGGCCTCTCAGCACTGGCTGCCCTCCTGGCCTTGGGTTCCATGGGTAACCACTGCATCCTTCAAAATATGTGTCCCCTTACGGGCTTCCTTGGTGGCCCAGGCGATAAAGAATCTGCCTGCAATGCAGGAGACCCGGGTTCAATCCATGGGTAGGGAAGATCCCTTGGAGAAGGGCATGGCAACCCACTCTAGTGTTCTTGCCTGGAGAATCCCATGGACAGAGGAGCCTGGTGGGCTGGAGTCCGTGGTGTCACAAAGAGTTGGTCATGACTAAGCGACTAATGCTTTCATTTTTCTTTCACATGCTCAAGTTAGCTTCAGTTGTGTTTTGTTACTTGCAACTGATAGCCTTGAATTTTTTAAATTAATTTGTTTTTTACTAAAAAGATCATAACTGAACATGCTAAAAAATTGATGTAGGTCAAAGGGTAGTCAATTAAGAAAGTAGGTCTCCCTTCCACTCCAGACCCCTGTCCTTTTTTTTCTGGAGGCAATAACCATTAACAATTTACAAAAAGAGTTTCTATAAACCTTTTCAGGAACTGTTCATGCTTATAGAAGCACTTGTACATAGTTTTTTAAACAAATAAGATTTTAATGTATATACTCTTCAGAACTTTGATTTTTGTTCTTTTATTTTTTTACTTAATGACATCTTGTAGATCATTTCATACACTAACTCATTAAAAAAAATTTTTTTTACTCATTAGTTTTTAATTTTCAGTTCAGTTCAGTTGCTCAGTTGTGTCCGACTCTTTGCGACCCCATGAACTGCAGCACACCAGGCCTCCCTGTCCATCACCAACTCCCGGAGTTCACTCAGACTCACATCCATCGAGTCAGTGATGCCATCCAGCCATCTCATCCTCTGTCGTTCCCTTCTCTTCCTGCCCCCAATCCCTCCCAGCATCAGAGTTTTTTCCAATGAGTCAGCTCTTCACATGAGGTGGCCCAAAATCACCTAAATTAATAAGCAGTGTGATGATAGTTAACCCCTTATGGAAAGTATTAAATTAGTCTCCTTCTGTATGCATGTGTGCCTGCTAAATTGCTTAGTCGTGAAACCCTCTGGACTGTGGCCCACCAGGCTCCTCTGTCCATGGGATTCTCAAGGCAAGAACACTGGAGTGGGTTGCCCTGCCTTCCTCCAAGGATCTTCCTGAAACATGGATCAAGCCCACGCCTCCTATGTCTCCTGCATTGGCAAGCGGGTTCTTTACCAGTAGCGCCACCTGGGAAGCCTCTTCCTTCTGTATGCCATGCACCAAAATTAATTCCAAGTGGATTAAAGATCTAATTATAACAATTGGAACTCTAAAAAGTAACAGAAGGAAACGTGGGTGAGTGATCTTCACATGGTGGATCTTTTTCCTTTTTCTTCCTTTCCCATGGTGGATCTTGAATAGGAAAAAACTTCTCCCAGGCCTGGTGTGGAAACTACAAAACCCAAGGCCCAAAGACTCAAGTGAGCCTGTGGGTTCTCCCTAGACACTTTTTCTCCTATAAGGAAAGAGTGTCTTGGAAAGGGCTCCCCAAAAGCAGACCCCACAATGAACACCCACATGGTTTATTGAGGAGTTGGGCTTTCATATTCCTGCAGCCGTCAGTCATTGATTAACGGCTGGCAGAGGGACACCACCTCCCTATGCCTCCGGGCAGAGCAGCTCCTGTAACCCAGGGAGGTCCCGAGAAATTGCAAGCGCAGCTCATAGAATCAGGGCATGCACGCCCCGGTGTGGGGATCCAAGAAGCTGAAGGAGAAGCATCAGCTATGTTCACTGCAAAGGGAGTCTTTCACAGAGATGGGAGCCGGGGGAGGCGTGCAGGGGTCAATTCAATGCCACAGTCAGCTGGAGGCCAAGACGTGAAGCTACAACTCTGAGCTTGTGGTGAATATCCCAAGAGGGTGGGAGCCCTGGGCTCTCATACCCACAACCAGCTGGCCCCAAGGCCAAAGGCATCTCTGGGGCAGGAGGTTTATGCTGTGGGCTTCCCTGTAAGGATGTGAGAAGTGCAGGAGTAGACAGAGGGAAGTCGACCACAGTGGGGTTACAGCCAAGGCCCAGGCCAGTCCCATGAGAGCTCTTGAGCTGGGCAGCCCTTCCAAGTTGCCTCCTAATTGAGGCAAAGACCAGGCCCTGACATCATTGGAGGCAGGATCACCCTGGGGAGGCATAACCTTGGGAGAGGTGCTTACTGGCTGCCAAAGTCATTCCCGTTGAAAGACACAGTGAAATTCCCAGCAGCCGGGGATGGCAGCCCCAGTCCCGGAGTGGGGCCTGCATGGCAACCCACAGAGCCCTCTCCACGCTAAGATGGGGAAGTCTCCTCTCCGGGAGGCTCCCAGCTGCCGTGACTCTCCAAGGAGCGGAGCTGAGGACAAGACGAGGAAGTCGCAGATCCGAGGCCATCAGGATGGACTCACCCTCAGGGAGATCCCCTCGGTGGAGCCCTGGGGAGTGTGGGAAGTGGGTGGGGGACCTTGTGTTCCCTGGCAGAGTTGCCACTGGGAGAAATCTCAAAGAAGATATTCTCAAAAACCTGGCGAGAGGGAACACTAAGGGTCAAGGGTGAAACGCTGGCATGGGGGCTGCTCCAGCTTCGGGTCTATTCCCCTCAAGCTTTGCTATAGGAAGGGGCATGGTCTGATGGAGTGATCAGCAGGCCAGAGCAAGGCAGACTTCAGTGAATTCTCTGCCTCTCTCTAGGCAGAGAGGCTGTGGGCAGCTTTACCTTCGTGAAAAGGGCTCCCATGGGCTTCTAGCTCCCATGTGCTAGTGGTAAAGAACCCACCTGCCAATGCAGGAGACATAAGAGACTCAGGTTCGATCCTTGGATTGGGAAGATTCCCTGGAGGAGGTCAAGCAACCCACTCCATTATTCTTACCTGGAGAATCCCATGGACAGAGGAGCCTGGCGGGCTACAGTCCATGGGGCCGCAAAGATTCAGACATGAATGAAATGACAGTATGAAGGGCTCCCACGGAGGATGGCGGTGTTGTGGGGTGTGACGTGGCCAGGAGCCTACTACTCTGCTTTCCAGCTGCTGGATCAGAAACGCCAAGAGAAGTGCTAGGGATGACTGGGCCTGGCCTGGCTTGGAGAGAAGGGCTGCCTTGAGGCTGGGAGGTTTGTTTTGTGCCCCACCCTCCCATCCCGGTCACCTCAACCGCTGTTGACTTTAAACAGATTATCCTGAGAAGGAGAAGCGGAAGAGGGGTGTGGGCAGCAAGGCAGCCAAGGGCCCATGGGCAGGAGCTGGACGAACGACATCCCCTTCTCAGATGAGGTTATAGCCAAGGGCAGCCCTGGGAGCCCAGAGAGGCAGTGATGGAAAAAGCAGGCCAGGGCAGGGCAGGGTGTGATCACCCAGGGAGGGTGTGGACAGCTCAGGTCCAGCCGAGGGGTGGGGTGGGCCTTGAGGGCAGCCTGGACTGTTGCCATCCCTGTGCCGCCCAGTGCAGGGCGGGAGTCAGGGTCTCAGGAGGATTTGGCTTTGGGTCTGGTTGCCAGGATACAGCACAGCCCTGCCTAAGCATCCCTGGAAAGCTTGTTTCCCTGAAACACCCCCGACCAGGGCCAGAGCAGAAGGGCCGAGCCTCATTACTGGCTGAACAGACGGTTCTCAGCAAATTGTCCTCAGCAGACAGGGACGTGTGGGCAGCTCAGTCCCACGGGGAGGTCTGGGGAAGTTCCAGGCACTTGGCGCTGAGAGGAGAGGGGTTCGTGCGCCCCCACTTCGGGGGCAGCCAGGCTCTTGGCTGGAGGGGCTGTCAGCCAGCTCAGCCCCGATGCCCCCTCTTTGATCTCGCAGGACTGTTGCCAGGACTCTGTGCCCCGGCCCTGACTGGACGCCCCACTCCTTGGCAGCTCCCCCACCCCCACCCCAGAGCTTGCAGGGGGCCAAGCACCAGGAGCCAAACATTATGGATTATGTCCCAAACCAGTTAGGACAACTAACAACTCAGGCCGGAGCTTGCTCACACTGGTATTGATCGTGGCCCTGCAGCAGTGCGGAGGCCAGCAAGAACCAGGCTCACTTGTGCAAAATTTTCTGCCTTGCAGACACTGAAGGTTTTCATCAGCACAGTACATCTCAGGACAGTGTGTTTCTTGCCACCGCCTCCCCCGCCCCCGCCCCCTCTGTGCTAGGAGGGGATGCAGAAGTGGCAGCTCAGGCAGTCAGAGCCAGTACATTTGGGGGGCAAGCCCAGGTCCTAAGCCAAAGAGGGCTCCCTGGGCTTAGGAGCCTCGTTGCAACCAGCTCAGGAGAGCATTTGCGACCCAGCTCAGGGCATGCCCAGTGGAAGGACAGGGAGGGCAAAACACCGGCTCATGTGCCCCAGGTTTCTGATGACGGCTGCAAGATGGACTTGCTCCAGGGAGAATGTTCAAGGTGTGGATGAGACGATAACTTCGGCATTTCATCCTCAGTGCCTCCCAACCCCTATTTGGTTCCTGGCAGCTGGGTTTTCTGGAAGCAGGCCCTGGTGAGGAGCGGATGGGTGCAGGGTTGGTGGGGCAAAGATTCTTCCTAAAGAGAAGACTGTTTCCAGTGTCCTTCAGGGCCTCGTTTAGGGAAGTCTGGACAAGTGGAGCAGGCTGTGTCCACTCACCTGGGGGGTGAGAGAGGTGGGGAGTTGGGGCAGGCAGATCCTAAAGGAGGCAAAAGCCCTGAGATGTGGCTTCCAGAGGATGGGCCCCAGGACCACACTCATGGAAGTGGGTGAACATCTGTGGGAATGCAGGCCCATGAAGCCCAAGAAAGGGCTCTAGCAGTCCAGGGCGTGCTGGCCTCTGTCCCCTTCTATGGTCCTGGACCTCATCGCCTGGAATCCAAAGGGAAGGACTGGAGGGGAGGCCGATGTGGCCAAGCCAGCAGTCACTGGAAGTGGCCTCCATGCGTGTTCTGTCTGGGTAGCTCCAGCACTGGAAGTTTGTCCTTGTCCTGGAGGCTGTACATGTCCCTTGCACCCTCCACTGCCCTCTCCTTGCACGCCACCCCAGAGCAGAGTGGAGAGGACCACTTAAATATGGGTCATGTGAGTGTGCAGCCTAAAGATGTGGGGGCCAGCCAGGAGCATAGAGCCCCTTTAGCACAGACTGCCTAGTCCTCAGGAGCCCTACTAGCTCCCCCTGCAGGGGAAGCGGGACCCGCAGCTTCACCCGTGGGCCAGCTTCCTGGAGGACCAGAGGGCCTCCAACCAGGCAGCACCTCTCTGAACCTCTGTATAGACCATGTCCTCGGGGAGTCCAGGGGTCCTGGCCACCGTACAAAGAAGAACTGGACCCGAGGTGCCCATCCAGGGCTGCCAGGGAGATGGAGAAAAATGCAGAAGCGCCGCCTTCCACATGCTTAGGACAATGCTTCAGGGAGACAGAGGAAGCTTCTTCAAACTGGGATCCTGCACCCTCGTGGGAAGGAGACCTTCCCTTCAAGGGCAGCAGAGGCATCCAGAATCCTGCCTCAGCTGTTCTGGGTGAGTGAGGCACCAGCCCTCACACTCAAACACTCAACCACAGGCTTCCCACCAGAAGCCTACAGAGTGAGCTATTTGGGATCGCCAGAACTGAAGTCTGCGCATCAGTACCTTCATTATTCATCTTAGTGTTCTGCTAAGGTACACGGTGGCCAGACCACGTGACACGTCTCCCCGCACACAGGCACACAGATTGGGTGCCTTGCCGGCTGTCAGGAAAGAGCTTTGTTACCATCATATCCGCAGACCACTGTGAGTCGGTCACAACCCACAGCTGCTGTTTTTCCTCACTTATCAAGGTGGGGGGTGGATATCATGTGCCGTGGAGGAAAAAATTGCTACTTGAAACCTATGCTCTCTTCCGGGAAGAGGGAGCCTAGTGAGGGAAAGGCGATCATCCCAGGACCTCCACTGTTCTTCTCAGAGGGCCTGCTCTTTGTTCTGCCCAAGTGACCCTCAGGTGTGTGTGTGTATGTGTGTGTGTGTGCACTTATGCACAGCCATGGTGGGCCAGGAGCCAGCTGCAGGAAGAAGAGCTGGGAATCCTGGGAATAGGCACCCCAGGGATGGAGGCGAGAGTCAGGGACCAGGAGCCAGGAGCCCAGGCCTGACATGGACACAAGCTGTGTCTAACGAGCAGCGCCTCCTCCCAGGTCCACAAGCTCACTGGTCTCAGCTTGCCTTCTTAGTTGATTTGGAGAGGTTGGGGAAGGTGGGCCGTGATGACCGACTCCCAGCGGCATGATGGAGAGCAGAGGATAAGAATTCAGCAGAAGCGGCAGCTGGAGCCAGAAGCAACATGAGAATATAATTCACCCCCACTCTCAGGCTCAGCTTTGCAGAGAAATCTCAGGAGAATTCTTAGACTTTCTGTCGCATGTGAAATATTATTTAGATCACAAGGGGCATCTGAGTTTATATTTGTTAGGTTTTAATATTGTTTTATTCAATCTTTTCATGTTGTTATTAAAGCAATGCAGGCACATAGTTCAAAAAGTCAAATATGACCAGAAGATTTATGTAAGGAAAAATACTTCCTTATCTCCCAATCTTGTTCCCAGAGTCAACACTTACCTTCTGGACCTGCTCCCTCAGATATTCACCTTCACGTTTCCAAGCCTCATTCACAACCACCGCCCTCTCTCCAGTCAATGGCTTCTGTGGTTCTGCTTTGATATCCTACCCCGGGAATGAGTCCCTAGCTTTCCTAGGCCATCCTCTCCCTACTTCTCCTCCACTGTCCCCCATCACACATCTGGTTACAATTACGGGCCGTGTTTATGCTATTATGACCATGCAGATGTGTCTGGCTGTGCCAGGCCTTAGTTGCATCGCGTGGTATCTTTTAGCTGTGACATGTGAACTCTTAGTTGCAGCAAGTAGGATCTTGTTCCCTGGCCAGAGATGGAACCTGGGTCCCTCAAACTGGGAGCTTGGGGTCTTAGCCACCGGGCTGCTTGAATAATCCCTTGTCTATTGTTAAGTCAAGAGTGTATCATCAGCTCATCTCCCTTTTTATCCAACCTTGTTTTTTTTTTTCCCCCTCTAGAGTTGTTAATTGCTTCTTTTTATTTGCCTGGTTATCAGCATATAATCATTGATTTTTTTTCCTGTGTTTTGAAATCTCTGCCATAGTCTATTAATAATAATTTTTAATACATAAAAAGCGAAAGTCTATCAGTCATGTCCAACTCTCTGTGACCCCATGGACTGTAGCCCGCCAGGCTCCTCTGTCCATGGAATTCTCCAGGCCAGAATACTGGAGTGGGTAGCTGTTCCCTTCTCCAGGAGATCTTCCCAACCCAAGGATTGAACCCAGGTCTCCTGCATTGCAGGCAGATTCTTCTGAGCCAGCAAGGAAGCCCTGGGGATACAAGAGTTTCCCTGGTGGGAAATAGTATTTTGATAGTAGCATTTTGATACATGCTATTACCACAGTTCCTGAAGGACACACCAGGACATTGCATGAACATACAGAAGCCCCAAGGAACATCCTAAATTTATGAGAGAAATACAACGATGGTCAACATTTGTTAGCTGTCACGAACTACTAACATAAGGCAGTTTACTGTTTAAATGTTACTGTGAACTACATTTCTTCAACTGATGTCACATTTTTGCAAATCTGGGTTTTCAGCATTTACTGTGATAATATGCAAGTACTGGATAAATATCAACGTGAAACAGAAAATGAGGGTGGAGCTGTATAATCAAATTCAAAAGTCTGAGCAGCTATGCAGTGTTCAACAGGTACACACGTCTCATTAGGAAGCAATTGTGATTATTAAAGAACGAAAGTCAAATATTTTCATTCCAATTTATGTGTACTGGTTTTTCAAAGGGCTACTAGGTTGTTAAGACATGAATACTGATCAAGTTGTTCAGATCTAACTATTTAATAGGTGGAACAGTCAGGTATTTCTTTTAAACTAGGAGTATCAAGAAAAAATTACCAAGACAAGGACACCATTAACTAAAAAAATCTGGGAACCTCTGCTCTAACACATTCTGTCTCACTCCTGAGGATGTGTTTCATGGAATTTTCTCCTTTTTCCAATCTGCTGTAAAGCAATCACTCTAGAAGCAGCTTTCACTCTTTTCCCAATCAAACCTAGATTCCTTAAAATCTAGGAATAGAACTACCATATGACCCAACAAGGGCTTCCCAGGTGGCGCTAGTGGTAAAGAACCTGCCTGCCAGTGCAAGAGATGCAAGAGATGCAGGTCTGATCCCTGGCTCAGGAAGATCCCCTGGAGGAGGGCATGGCAACCCACGCCAGTATTCTTGCCTGGAGAGTCCCATGGACAGAGGAGCCCGGTGGGCTACAGTCCATAGGACTGCAAAGAGCACTCATGCACGCATGACCCAACAATCCCACTACTGGGTATAAACCCTGAGAAAACCATAATTGAAGGAAATGCACGTACCCCAGCGTTCATTGTTGCAGCACTTTTTATAATAGCCAGGACAAGGAAGCAACCTAGATGTCCATCAACAGACAAATGGAGAAGGCAATGGCAACCCACTCCAGTACTCTTGCCTGGAAAATCCCACGGATGGAGGAGCCTGGTAGGCTGCAGACCATGGGGTCGTGAAGAGTTGGATATGACTGAGCAATTTCACTTTCATTTTTCACTTTCCACTTTCATGCATTGGAGAAGGAAATGGTAACCCACTCCAGTGTTCTTGCCTAGAGAATCCCAGGGACAGGGGAGCCTGGTGGGCTGCCATCTACGGGGTTGCACAGAGTCGGACACGACTGAAGCGACTTAGCAGCAGCAACAGCTTGTATGTGACCAGTTGGTTCTCTCTTACTGCTTTCAAAAAGTTTCTCTTTATCTTTGGGTTCAGCAATTTGTGTATAAATCGGTATAGCTCTCTTTGAGTTTATCCTACATGGAATTAGTTAAACTTTCTGGATGCTTGTATGATGTCTCTCGTCACATTTGAGACATTTTCACCATTATTTATTCAAATATTTTATTACCTTTCTCTCTCTCCCTTCTTCTGTAATTCTTATGATACATACGTTCTTATACTGATGGTATTCCATAGGTTCCTCAGTCTGTTCGTTTTCATTCATTCTTCTTTCTTTCTGCTCCTCAGAGTGAGTAATTTCAATCATCCTATCTTCAAGTTTGCTGATCCTTTCTTCTGCCAATTCAGATCTTCTGTTGAACCCCTCCTGTGAGACTTTATTTCAGAATTACTGTATTTTCAGCTTTAAATTTTCTATTTGATTCCTATTTATAGCCTCTCTTTATTGAAATTCTTATTTTTAAGACATGATTTTCCAGATTTCCTTTACTTCTTTGGTCGTGGTTTCCTTTAGTTCATTGAATGTATTAAAGACAGTTGACTTCATGTCTTTGACTAATAATTCCTATGTTGGGTCTTCTTCAGGGATAGTTTCTGTCAAACTCTTTTTTTATCCTGTGAATAGGCATCACTTACCTGCTTATTTTGTTAATTTTGTTGTTGCTTTTGAGAACCAGATATTCTGAATATTATGTTGTGGTAATTCTGGTGTTCGGATTCTCCCAGTCTTCAGGAATTGCTGACTTTTGCATATTGAGGGCTGAAACCATCTGATTTTTTTTAAATTTTCTTCTTAACTATTTATGCAAAGTGTATATTCTTTATTGTGTGTGATCACTGAAATTTCTATTCTATAGTCTCTGTGATTATTCAGTGATTCAACAAAGATTCTCTTAAATGTCTGGGAGAGGGGGTGCCATTTCTTTAAATTCCCTCATGATAGGGAAGCTGCTTTAGTTCATGGGGTTTCAAACAATGACTGGCCTCTGTGCCAGCCCCTCAGTGATTGAAAACGGTATTCAGCAATCAAAATACATGACTTTGTTTATGGAGGAAGAGGTTCTGATTGCCTACTCTGACACCAGGAAGTCATACTAGGGGCTGCCATCCCCATGACTGCCTGCCAAGGAGCTGGTGGCTGGAGAATGGTCAGTACTATGTAAAATGTGAGAATTTATCAAAACTGAGAATTTCCAGACATACGAGCTGGATTTAGAAAAGGCAGAGGAAACAGATCAAATTGCCAACATCAGTTGGGTCATAGAAAACACAAGAGACTTTCAGAAAAACATCTACTTCTGTTTCATTGACTATACTAAAGCCTTTGACTGATTGGATCACAACAAACTGTTGAAAATTCTTAAAGAGATGGGAATACCAGACCACCTGACCTGCCTCCTAAGAAACCTGTATACAGGACAGGAAGCAACAGTTAGAACTGGACATGGAACAACAGACTGGCTCCAAATTGGGAAAGAAGTACATCAAGGCTGCATACTGTCACCCTGCTTATTTAACTTATATACAGAGTACATCAGGTGAAATGCCAGCTGGATGCAGTATAAGCTGGAATCAAGATTGTCGGGAGAAATAGCAGAAATCTCAGATATGCAGATGATACCAACCTAATGGTAGAAAGTGAAGAGGAACTAAAGAGCCTCTTGATGAAGGTGAAAGAGGAGAATAAAAGAGTTGGCTTAAAGCTCAACATTCATAAAACTAAGATCATGGCATCTGGTCCCATCACTTCATAGCAAATAGATGGGGAAACAATGGAAACAGTAACAGACTTTATTTTGGGGGGCTCCAAAATCACTGCAGACAGTGATTGCAGCCATGAAATTAAAAGACATTTGCTTCTTGGAAATAAGGCTATGACAAACCTAGACAGCATATTAAAAAGCAGAGACATTCTTTGCTGACAAAGGTACATCTAGTTAAAGTTATGGTTTTTCCAGTAGTCATGTGCTGATCTAAGTGTTGGACCATAAAGAAAGCTGAGTGCTGAAGAACTGGTGCTTTTGAACTGTGGTGCTGGAGAAAGCTGTTGAGAGTTGAGAATCCTTGGACTGTAGCGAGATCAAACCAGTCAATCCAAGCAATCAACCCTAAATATTCATTGGAAGGACTGATGCTGAAGCTGAAGCTCTAATACTTTGGCCACTGGATGTGAAGATTGGAAAAGGGTCATTGGAAAAGATCCTGATGCTGAGAAAGACTGACAGCAGGAGAAGAAGCGGGGAGACAGAGGATGAGATGGTTGGATGGCATCACTGACTCAATGGACATGAGTTTGAATAAACTCCAGGCGATAGTGAAGGTCAGAGAAGCCTGGTGAGCTGCAGTCCATGGAGTCACAAAGAGTCATATACAACTGAGCAAGTCAACAAAAACAACCACCACCAGAATTTACCAGACTCTTCCTGAAGCTCTCCCCTGGAAGCTGCATGTTCAGTCAGATTTCAGAGTTCCAAAATGACTGCCTCAGACCACTCCAACAAATAACTAAGTTGTTTGGATGGAAGAACAGATTCCTGGAGCATTCTACCCCACCATCTTCAATGACACTACCCACCCCTTCCTGCTTTTAACCACCTGAATCTCCCAGCCCCAGCTTCTAGAACTCCTCCCGCTCCCCCTCACTATTATGCCTGGGCAATCTGTGGCCAATGGGCTCATGCTCACCAGTGCCCCACTCCAGTGCACCTCCAGTGATATTACTTGCTCTGCTCAATCAGAATGCCCTCCTCCCTCTATTTTCTGCCCTCCAAAGTTTATTGAAACACCTCATTGCTACTCTTCCCTGGTTAGTCTTTGTCCTTGTTGGTTCATATCTTTGAAACTTGCTTTACTTTCATGGTGGCAGAGTTGGGACGGGGACGAGAAGATGCCTGAGGTCAAGCCACTGTTTTATGTTTTTCTTTTTTTATGTATTTACTTATTTAGGTGGCTGCATCAGGTCTTAGTTGTGGCACATGGGCTCCTTCATTGCAGTGCACAGGCCTCTCTCTGGTTGTGACATGTGGGCTCCAGAGTGCTTGCGCTTAGTAGTTGCAGCACATGGACTCTCTAGTTGTGGTGCATGGGCTCAAGAGCTCGGGAGTTCAGTAGTTGTGGCCCCACTGCATGTGGGATCTCAGCTCCCCACCTAGGGATCTAACCCTCATCTTCTGCATTGGAAAGCAGATTCTTAACTCCAGGGCCACTAGGGAAGTCCCAAGCCGCTGGTTTTTAATAGGAACTCACTCCAGGTTTGGCTACTGCAGTTGAGCTATTTCAAATCCTGAAAGATGATGCTGTGAAAGTGCTGCACTCAATACGCCAGCAAATTTGGAAAACTCAGCAGTGGCCACAGGACTGGAAAAGGTCAGTTTTCATTCCAATCCCAAAGAAAGACAATGCCAAAGAATGCTCAAACTACTGCACAATTGCACTCATCTCACACGCTAGTAAAGTAATGCTCAAAATTCTCCAAGCCAGGCTTCAGGGATACGTGAACCGTGAACTTCCAGATGTTCAAGCTGGTTTTAGAAAAGGCAAAGGAACCAGAGATCAAATTGCCAACATCTGCTGGGTTATAGAAAAAGCAAGAGAGTTCCAGAAAAACATCAATTTCTGCTTTATTGACTATGCCAAAGCCTTTGACTGTGTGGATCACAATAGACTGTGGAAAATTCCAAAAGAGATGGGAATACCAGACCACCTGATCTGCCTCTTGAGAAACCTATATGCAGGTCAGGAAGCAACAGTTAGAACTGGACATGGAACAACAGACCGGTTCCAAGTAGGAAAAGGAATCCATCAAGGCTGTACATTGTCACCCTGCTTATTTAACTTCTATGCAGAGTACATCATGAGAAATGCTGACCTGGAAGAAGCCCAAGCTGGAATCAAGATTGCCAGGAGAAATATCAATAACCTCAGATATGCAGATGACATTAGCCTTATGGCAGAAAGTGAAGAAGAACGAAAAAGCCTCTTGATGAAAGTAAAAGAGGAGAGTGAAAAAGTTGGCTTAAAACTCAACATTCAGAAAACAAAGATCATGGCATCCGGTCCCATCACTTCATGGGAGATAGATGGGGAAACAGTGGAAACTGCAGCCATGAAATTAAAAGATGCTTACTCCTTGGAAGAAAAGTTATGACCAATCTAGACAGCATATTGAAAAGCAGGGACATTACTTTGCATATTGAAAAGCAGAGACATTACTTTGCCAACAAAGGTCCGTCTAGTCAAGGCTATGGTTTTTCCTGTGGTCATGTATGGATGTAAGAGTTGGACTGTGAAGAAAGCTGAGCGGCGAAGAATTGATGCGTTTGAACTGTGGTGTTGAAGAAGACTCTTGAGAGTCCCTTGGACTGCAAGGAGATCCAACCAGTCCATTCTGAAGGAGATCAACCCTGGGATTTTTTTGGAAGGAATGATGCTAAAGCTGAAACTCCAGTACTTTGGCCACCTGATGCGAAGAGTTGACTCATTGGAAAAGACTCTGATGCTGGGAGGGATTGGGGGCAGGAGGAGAAGGGGACAATGAAGGATGAGGTGGCTTGATGGCATCACCGGCTTGATGGACATGAGTCTGAGTGAACTCCGGGAGTTGGTGATGAACAGGGAGGCCTGGCGTGCTGCGATTCATAGGGTCGCAAAGAGTCAGACACGACTGAGTGACTGAACTGAACTGAAACCCCTTGTTCCAGTGCAAGGAAGCAATGTTATTATTTGACTGCCATTGTTTCCCTTTGTGTACTGACTATCATGGTCGGAAGAAATGGTGGAACAGGAAGTTTGCAAGAGTTTGTCCACCAAGTAATGGCAAGACAGTCAGTCCTGGGTTGCATTTAGGGAAAGATGAGTCAAAGTGGGGGTTCCTGGGAATATTACAGGAGGGGACACTGAATCTTAAGCATGCCAGTATACAGTCTTGATGAATTCCAAAGCAGCCTGCTACTTTGGCTTTGTTCTGAGTCTAATCTGCCCTTGAACTGAATGCATGAAAAACAGGCACCTCTGATGCTATTCATATATCTTTAAATATGTAGTTGAGAAAAAAAAAACTCAGTTTGAATATACATACCAAATTTGTTCATAAACATATCCATCAGCAAAAGTTCATTCAAGCAGAATAAGCAGGGCTTCCCTAGTGGCTCAGATGATGAAGAATCTGCCTGCAGTGCTGGAGACCGGGGTTCCATCCCTGGCTACCCACTGCAGTATTCTTGCCTGGAGAAGTCCATGGGTGGAGGAGCCTGGTGGGCTGTGTATGGTCCATAGGATAAAAAGAGTTGCACACGACTGTGTGAATAACAATACCTTCACTTTCACTGATGCTAGGAGGGTGCCTGAGTCTTTAGTGTTTAAGAGGAGTAAGAGGCCTCTCCTCTGAGCAAGGCTCAGGCCCCCACACACTTGCCCATATCTAACTGCAAACAGGTAGCAATATCCTCACAGGCGAAGAGAAAGCACCTCCTTTTTCTGTTCGTTGGTGTTTAATATTGAGTTTCAGACCCGCTCGTGATCACAGCTGCTGTCAGAGGACCTACAGGAAAATCCGTTTTTATTGAAGCTGAAAAGGTCAATTTTCTTGGACGTCTCCATGGTGAAACTAATGAATGCAGCACTTTCAGACCCAGTGTGATATTTAGGCTCTCCAGCTGGAATGACCGTTGGGAACAAACACCTGAGATTTTGATTATGTTTCTCATCTTTCCAGGCAACAGTTGTTGCAGGGGAGACCAGTTGGTTTCTACCTGGGTCACAGGGTAGGTAGGTGGTCAGGGACTTGGCAGCCCTACTAGGTGTCATCCAGCTTAGCCTGGACATGTTCTCAGTGGGCCTTCCTGGCTCAGGAAAGCAGGATACCCATTCAGTCTAAAATGTGGCCCAATACTTACATGGCTTCTGCTTCAGTTCAGTTCAGTTCTCAGTTGTCCCCAACTCTTTGCAATTCCATGGACTGTAGCACACCAGGCCTCTCTGTCCATCACCAACTCCTGGAATTTACTCAAACTCATGTCCATTGAGTCGGTGATGCCATCCAACCATCTCATCCTCTGTCATCCCCATCTCCTCCCACCTTCAAACTTTCCCAGTATCAGGGTCTTTCCAAATGAGTCAGTTCTTCACATTAGGTGGCCAAAATATTGGAGTTTCAGCTTCAACATCAGTCCTTCCAGTAAACATTCAGGACTAATCTCCTTTTGAATGGACTGGTTGGCTCTCCTTGCAGTCCAAGAGACTCTCAATAGTCTTCTCCAACACCACAATTCAAAAGCATCAAGTCTTCGGTGCTCAGCTTTCTTTATAGCCCAGCTCTCACATCCATACTTGACTACTGGAAAAACCACAGCCTTGACTAGACAGACCTTTGTTGGCAAAGTTACGTCTCTGGTTTTTAATATGCTGTCTAGGTTGGTCATAACTTTTCTTCCAAGGAGTAAGTGTCTTTTAATTGGCTGCAATCACCATCTGCAGTGATTTTGGAGCCTAAAAAATAAAGTCTGACACTGTTTCCACTGTTTCCCCATCTATCTCCCATGAAGTGATGGGACCGGATGCCATGATCTTCGTTTTCTGAATGTTGAGCTTTAAGTGAACTTTTTCACTCTCTGCTTTCACTTTCATCAAGAGGCTTTTTAGTTCTTCTTTACTTTCACTTTTTAGTTCTTCTTTCACTATCTGAGGTTATTGATATTTCTCCCAGCCATCTTGATTTCAGCTTGTGCTTCATCCAGCCCAGCGTTTCTCATGATGTACTCTGCATAGAAGTTAAATAGGCAGGGTGACAATATACAGCCTTGATGGACTCCTTTTCCTATTTGGAGCCAGTCTGTTGTTCCATGTCCAGTTCTAACTGTTGCTTCCTGACCTGCATACAGATTTCTCAAGAGGCAGGTCAGGTGGTCTGGTATTCCCATCTCTTTCAGAATTTTCCACAGTTTATTGTGATCCACACAGTCAAAGTCTTTGGCATAGTCAATAAAGGAGAAATTGATGTTTTTCTGGAACTCTCTTGCTTTTTCCATGATCCAGCGGATGTTGGCAATTTGATCTCTGGTTCCTCTGCCTGTTCTAAAACCAGCTTGAACATCTGGTAGTTCATGGTTCACGTATTGTTGAAGCCTGGCTTGGAGAATTTTGAACATTACTTTACTACCGAATGAGATGAGTGCAATTGTGCAGTAGTTTGAGCATTCTTTGGTATTCCTTTTCTTTGGGATAGGAATGGAAACTGACCTTTTCCAGTCCTGTAGCCATTGCTGAGTTTTCCAAATTTGCTGGCATATTGAGTGTAGCACTTTCACAGCATCATCTCTAGCTCCTGCTGATCAGGGCTTATCTTACTGATTGGCCTGAATTTGCAAGAGGATAGGATCTCCCCTCTGTCTATCTCAACCCCACTTGAAGATAGGAACCCCTCTTCTGAGAAAACTTCTGGGCATTGCCAGCCTCTGACTCCCTAAGGACCCTCCTACTCTCTGGAGCAGCTGAGCAGCCTAAGATCAGGGCCGCTGAGACCCCATGGACTGTAGCCCACCAGGATCCTCTGTCCATGGAATTCTCCAGGCAAGAATACTGGAGTAGGTTGCTATTCCCTTCTCCAGGAAATCTTCCCATGCCAGGGACTGAACCCGGGTCTCCTGCATTGCAGGTGGAATCTTCACTGTCTGAGCCACCAGGAAAGCCCTCATATATCTCACCTGGGATTAACGAGATGATGGACCCAGAACAGGGGCAGGGAGGGATCATCAAGAAAGCAGAGAAAGAGACTGAAAGTTCAAGATAAGGCTCCTCTCCAGAAGGCCAGCGTGGGAGGGGTGGAGGGAGAAAATTTATGGCCAGATCGGTGCTGATGTCTTTGTGGGTACTTGTTCTTGAATCCAGGAGATTAGATCATTTTGCCAGCTCTCGCTCTTTCTTTAGAATATTGATTTGTTTCTTTGGCTGTGTCAGGTCTTAGTTGCAGCACACAGGACCCTTCACTGTGGCACACTGACTCTCTAGTTGTGGTGTGTGGACTCTGGAGTGCAGGGCTCATTAGTCGCGCCACGTGGACTTCGTTGCTCTGCAACATGTGGGATCTTAGTTCCCCGAACAGGGATTGAACTTTTGTCCTCTGCATTGCAAGGCAGATTCTTAATCACTGGACCACCAGGGAAGTCCCACCAGCTCTCTTTTGATGCTCATTTGCTTTGCTTGGTATGAAGTGAACCATTTCAACCAGAGATCTACATCTGTGCATCTTCAGTTCAGCAAGATTTCCCTCTATTTAATTTTGGTATGTTTTTTCTTTTCTGCTCACTGTGTTCTGTGTTTCATCAAATCCTTTACTCTTTATGGATTTTCAATATCCTGTCTCCAAAGGTGTTGTCTTCTCTCTGATTACCTCCAACTTCCCTTGTTCTTTTTTCCCCCTACATCCTGAAAAAGCCTCTCAAACTCAT
The DNA here is from genome assembly GCF_001704415.2 of Capra hircus. Classification (NCBI taxonomy): domain Eukaryota; kingdom Metazoa; phylum Chordata; class Mammalia; order Artiodactyla; family Bovidae; genus Capra; species Capra hircus. The sequence continues at coordinate 45,034,626 of NC_030825.1, read as the reverse complement.
TCTCCCGTGTTACTGAGTCAATTGTCCATAGGCCCTCTCCAGGCTTTTGCTGTCTCTGATGCCTTTTAAAAGTCTGCTGCAGGAACTGAGAGCCAATTATACAGAGTGTAGTAAGTCAGAAAGAGAACAAAAATAGCATATGTTAATGCATGTATATGGAATCTAGGGACTTCCCAGGTGGCTCTAGTAGTAAAGAATCCACCTGCCAGTACAGGAGACATATGAGATGTGGGTTCCATCCCTGGGTTGGGAAGATCTCCTGGAGGAGGGCATGGCAACCCACTGGAGAATCCCATGGACAGAGGGACCTGGAGGGCTACAGTCCATAGGGTCGCAAAGAGTCGGACACGATTGAGGCAACTTAGCACGCACCCACGCATAAAATCGAGAAAGATGGTACTGATGAACCTATTTGCTGAGCAGCAGTAGAGACACAGATATAGAGAACAAACTTATGGACCTGCCAGGTGGCGGGAAGGAGAGGGTGGGACAAATGGAGAGATTGGCGTGGAAACAGATGCACTACCATATATAAAGTGATAGCCAGTGGGAATTTGCTGTATGACTTAGGGAACTCAAACCAGGGCTCTGTAATAACCTAGAGGGGTGGGATGGGGTGGGAGGTGGGAGGGGGGTTCAAGAGGGAGGAGACATATGTACACCTATGGCTGATTCATGTTGATGTATGGCAGAAACCCACACAATATTGTAAAGCAATCATCCTTCAGTTAAAAATTAATTAATTAAATAAAATTTAAGAGACAAAAAAGTCTGCTGCAGTGATATTTGTGTCCTTCAATAGTTTGCCCAACTTCCAGCTCCATTTTGGTTATAGTTTGTCATTCTTTCTCTACCTCTTGGTTTTCAGGGTCAATAGTTTCATTTTGGAAAAAAAAAAAATCTTCGTCTGTTTCTCAGAATAAGTATCTTCAAAATTCATGTTTTTTCATCTTCCTTGATAGTATGAAAAATATGATTTTCTGTTCTGTTCACCTTTGCTTCAGGTGCTTGCTGTAGGGCTGAGTTCACTCTCACACCTGGACTTCTACCTGCCAAGTTGGGCGTGTTCCATCTCGTGAGTGTGGTGTATCCCTCGTGCTCAGGGCAGGGTCCCTGAGGGCCAACTGAGCCCACTGCAGTGGTGAAGGGACAGTTGGAAAAGAGCCTTGACCACAGAGTTCTGCCTGGCACAAAGACTCAGGCTTTCTAGGCTCAGCACTATCTCCTCTTGGCTGGTGGTCCCTGGAGACAAAAAGGGCTCGTGGCTCTCGGGTACCCCTCCAAGTTAGAGGGTTCAGGAAGGAGTTCTCCCACACTAGTGGATGGCCAGGTCAGAGAAAGCTTTGAGCACCCCAGGGCTGCTTCTTGGTGCAATCAGGACCATGCTCACGGCCCTGCAGCTGGGGTCTCTGCAGGCCTTTGAGACATGGTGGGCACAGGCCCCCACTGTCCCCGTGAGTGCGCTCACGGCATGCCTCACCCGGAGAGGAAAGTGTGTGTGTGCCGCTTCATCATCCGCTCCGTTACTTACTTTCCTGACACAGCACTTTTTTTCAATTGATTTTTTTTTTAAGTTTTTTGATATGGACCATTTTTAATCTTTATTGAATTTGTTACAATATTGCTTCTGCTTTATGTTTTGTTTTTTTTGGCCGTGAGGCATGCGGGATCTTAGTTCCCCAAGAAGGGATCGAACCTGCACGCCCTGCATTGGAAGACAAAGTCTTAACCACCGGACCACCAAGGAGTCCCAACACCACACTTCTTTTCGCTTCTTACGATACCCAGGAAAGAGGGCCGTGGGTCTATGTCAGGCCACCACCACAGCCTGGTCTCAGCTGCCTCGCCCCTGGCAGAAACTCCCTGAAGCCTATAAAATGTGGCTGCTGCTTTCCTTGAGTTTCAGCAGGACTTTCCTGATTTTTGTTCTCCCTTTTGCATGTTTTCATTTCGGGGAGGGAGAGCTGAGACCTTTCCCTTACTTGCCCTTCACACCATCTCACGCCAAAGATGTGGTCTAGATGCTTTTTAATCACACGTGTCAATGGCTAAAGAGTTTAATGAATCATCATTACTCCAGTGAAACTTTCCTAAGGGACAAAGAAATTTGTTTTGTAATGAGGTGGATGGTGTGTCTCTGGGAAAATGTGGAGATAAAGAAAGCTCCGCTTCTTTATCTGAAGGCAGGAAAATAACAGCAACCTACTTCTGGTTTATGACTTGAATTAATTAAGACAATCAATATCTGTGAAGCACTTAGAAGAGGGCCTGGCATGTGGAAGTGATCAATAAGTGGTGCTTAGGCCTTATTTATTATAATCAAAATCGTCACTCTGACTCCTGTTCCAACACGACCTCCGTGGGTTAGATCACTATGTTATGCCGAAATCACATTCTGTGTTTACGTGATGTGTGGTGTGTGTCTTCAGAATACAGATGGCCTGAGGCTGGGATTATCTTCTTACCTCAAATTCAAGCTTTTACTAAAGAACATCGGTAGATAAGTATACCTCTCACAAAGGGAAATAAAAGACCACTGTGCTGTTTAAGTTTATTTCATAGTCTTGTCCCAGACTCATGTAGGGATAATAAATTATATACACACACACACACGTTATACACACACCCGGATAAACACACATATACATGCGTATGTATTTTATATATATGTATGAAAAATATGTGTATATATACATAAATATATATGTATATGTACATGCACACATTATATTAAAATATATGTAGGTGTATATTAACATATTATACATGCACACACAAGCATGTGTGCTAAGTCGCTTCAGTTCTGTCCAACTCTTTGCGACCCTGTGGACTGCAGCCCACCAGGCTCCTCTGTCTAAGGGATTCTCCAGGTAAGAGTAATGGAGTGGGTCGCCCTGCCCTCCTCCAGGGCATCTTCCAACCCAGGGATCGAACCTGCATCTGTCTTCTGCATTGGCAGACGGGTTCTTTACCACTAGCATCACCTGGGAAGCCCTCAGTGGTCCATGATTGGCCCATATGCACATACACACACAATAACGACTTTTAGGGACTAATTTATACCTAATTTTGTAGCCCTTTACAACCATATTGAATGTAATTTAGGCTCTTCTTTGGGGCCCAGAGTCAGGCCCTTCTTCCCTCAGAGCCTCTGAATCCTGGAATGCAAGCCCAGTGTTCCACCCTTTTCCTAAAATTCAAAATAAAGGACTTTTCTTTTTTCCTCTCAGAGCAAAATTAACAAATGCAGACAACTCTGCCAACAAGGATGTGTGGCCTGGGCCTGAGATCAAAGGAAAACCTTGCACATGAGCTGATACCACAGCCACTCAGTGTCTGCACCGGGATATTTCCCCATCTCTGGACCCTGAGATGGAAGGTCTCAGGACTCTGAGGTCTTGGTCTGGCCCTGCTGTCTGGCTGGAGTGGCAGGAGAGGAGGACTGCATGGAGGAGTTGGTGTTGTGGGCTCAGCTGACCTCAGTGCAGGTCACAGGCAGCAACATAACCTCCCTGAGCTTTGGTTCCTTGGTCCGGGAACTGAGCTCACAGCACCCATCATGCGTAAAGAGGGCACCTGTGGGGAGACGTGCTCTGCAGATGGACCCCCTCTGTCAGTCCTCTGCCTCTGGCCCAGCTGCCTGACGAGCTGGCACACTCGTGTCTCTCTGACTCCCCTCCCAAATATCGCCTGGCTCACTAGGCTGCTGTGTCACAGCCCGACTGGTGTCACCAAAGTGGCAGATTCCACTCAGTCACCAAATCCCTTACCACCCTCCTGTTCCCAGCCCCGCCCCCTCCTTCAGCTTGAAGGAAGGAAGTGAAACAGGGCTCGAGTGACTCGGCCGCCCAAGGAAGAGTCCTTAGACCTGGTAATGACCCTGAACCTGGAGGCTCTGCCATCAGCTAATCACCAATAAGACTTTTTTTTTTAATTTAAATTTATTTATTTTAATTGGAGGCTTATTACTTTACAATATTGTATTGGTTTTGCCATACATCAACATGAATCCACCACGGGTGTACAGGTGTTCCCCATCCTGAACCCCCCTCCCACTTCCCTCCCCATACCATCCCTCTGGGTCATCCCAATGCACCAGCCCCAAGCATCCTGAATCCTGCATCAAACCTGGACTGGTGATTTGCTTCTTATATGATAGTATACATGTTTCAATGCCATTCTCCCAAATTATCCCACCCTCTCCCTCTCCCACAGAGTCCAAAAGTCTGTTCTATACATGTCTTTTGCTGTCTTGCATACAGAGTTATCGTTACCATCTTTCTAAATTCCACATATATGTGTTAGTATACTGTATTGGTGTTTTTCTTTCTGGCTTACTTCACTCTGTATAATGGGCTCCAGTTTCATCCACCTCATTAGAACTGATTCAAATATATTCTTTTTAATGGCTGAGTAATACTCCATTGTGCATATGTACCACAGCTTTCTTATCCATTCATCTGCTGAGGGACATCTAGGTTGCTTCCATGTCCTGGCTATTGTAAACAGTTCTGTGATGAACATTGGGGTACACGTGTCTCTTTCAGTTCTGGTTTCCTCGGTATGTATGCCCAGCAGTGGCTTTAAGAAGAGAACAGGCCTCCAGGGCAGGCAGTGAGTTCCCATCCCACTGCGACCTGGGGGTGAGGTGCTGGGGGATGCCTTGCACCCCATCCTCTGGGCAGGCTCTCCAGCACTTAGCCCAGTCTGTTCCCTGCATAGCACTGAGGCTGGTGGGTAAGAGGGCCAGCATGGGGGTGGGGGTAAGGGGAAGACATGTACCCGTCCCTCCCCCACCCCCACCCTCCTTGGCTGCAACTTTGGGTAACTCTGTGATCAACAAAGGGGCTTCCTTGGTGGCTCAAACAGTAAAGAATCTGCCTGCAATGCAGGAAACCTGGGTTCAATCCCTGGGTTGGGAAGATTCCTTGAAAAGGGAATGGCAACCCACTCCAGTTTTCTTGCCTGGAGAATTGCCAGGGACAGAGGATCCTGCCGGGCTACAGTCCAAGGGGTCTCAAAGAGTTGGACATGAGAGACCAGAGTCCCTGGATCAGGAAACACAGATTGTGAGCACACACAAATACAGGCACCAATATGCTAATCTATGTGCACGTGCCTTGTGCATACACACCCTGTACACATACCAGGACCACACACACCCACGTGCACATACACAAACACACAGGCATCTGGGTACCTTTCCTGTCTATGGGGCACCTGACTGTCTTTAGATGCTCTCTCCCTCCCCCACAGCCTCCCAAGCCTGGCCTAAGCAGTCCCAGGAGGCCGTGCTGCTATTCCATTTTCCATTTTCTTCTTCTCACCAAGGAGGCCTCTGCAACATGAGCTGCCCAAGGGTATGAGCAGTGTGCAGAGCTGCAGGAGATTCATTCGAGAAGCTCCAGCGGTGGTGGTGGCGTCAGACTGTGTCAAATCCACAGTGTCAGACTTTATTTAAAAAAAGGAAAACTGTCTGGACTAGACATGGATCCTCTCTGATGGATACTCGTGCACACATACACACACACATTTACACACACTAATCCTCAATGGCACACATAAGCACACTCAGAAGCTTGCATGCTCACACATGAGAAATTCACACACCAACACATATGCATGAGCTTACACAGATGCAAGCGCCCCATACACATTTTCACTCATGCACCATGCACAGCACAGACACAAGCAAGCGCAGGCATGCACACGCATACACGTAGAGCGACAAGCACGCAGATAAGCACATGCACACGAGCCAGGTTGCACGCACACACATACCAAATCTGGTTTGGGATTCCTTCCCTGTCTTCCTCTGCCCTCTCATTCCAGGATGGGATCCTTGGCTGAGTGGACAGGAGACACACTAACCCAGCTGACCTCCAAAAGGTGTCAGTTGCTCAGTTGAGTCTGACTCTTTGCAACCCCATGGACTGTAACCTGTAGCCCTCCAGGCTCCGCAGTCCGTGGGATTCTCCAGGCAAGAATACTGGCGTGGGTAGCCATTCCCTTCTCCAGGAGATCTTCCTGATCCAGGGATCAAGCTCAGGTCTCCTGCATTGCAGGCAGATTCTTTACTGTCTGAGCCACCAGGGAAACCCTGACCTCCAAGAGAAGGGACAGAAAACACCGGCTCTCCCTTCTAACCACTTTTCACACACAGGCCCTCTGTTAGGGAAATTAAAATGGAGGAAGTCCTATTCAGGCTTCAGAGCAGGAGAGCAAGCCTCTGACCTGCTTCTGACCTGCCTGGACACTGCCTGGACTCCCTGCCTGCCTACAAGCACAGCAATTGTTACTAGCAAGTTAGGTGGCACTTTAGATAAGAGAGGAAGTGGGTCTTGGAATTCTTGAGCCACTGGAGGTCTGGCCAACCCCCAGGGGTCTAAGAAGTTCACTCACAAAGTGAAACAAACAGCACTGTAAAAGTTAAAGAGAAACCAGAGCTGCAGTTTTACATTCAAACTGATGGTGATATCAGTTTGCCACCTAGGATTTTAAGGCGGAGCCCGTAAAACTGCAATTTGAAGTCTTGTCTGTAGGGTAGATGCACTGCCTGGGACACTTTCCCAACTGGGGCTCCACATAGCTGTTATTGTGGGACTTCCTCAGTTCAGTTCAGTTCAGTTCAGTCGCTCAGTCGTGTCCGACTCTTTGTGACCCCATGAATCGCAGCACGCCAGGCCTCCCTGTCCATCACCAACTCCCGGAGTTCACTCAGATTCACGCCCATCGAATCAGTGATGCCATCCAGCCATCTCATCCTCTGTCGTCCCCTTCTCCTCCTGCCCCCAATCCCTCCCAGCATCAAAGTCTTTTCCAATGAGTCAACTCTTCGCATGAGGTGGCCAAAGTACTCGAGTTTCAGCTTTAGCATCATTCCTTCCAAAGAAATCCCAGGGTTGATCTCCTTCAGAATGGACTGGTTGGATCTCCTTGCAGTCCAAGGGACTCTCAAGAGTCTTCTCCAACACCACAGTTCAAAAGCATCAAGTCTTCGGCGCTCAGCCTTCTTCACAGTCCAACTATCATATCCATACATGACTACTGGAAAAACCATAACCTTGACTAGACGGACCTTAGTCGGCAAAGCAATGTCTCTGCTTTTGAATATGCTGTCTAGGTTGGTCATAACTTTTCTTCCAAGGAGTAAGCGTCTTTTAATTTCATGGCTGCAGTCACCATCTGCAGTGATTTTGGAGCCCCCCAAAATAAAGTCTGACACTGTTTCCACTGTTTCCCCATCTATTTCCCATGAAGTGATGGGACCGGATGCCATGCCTAGTGCTGTTCAAGCCTGGATGTAGGTGTCAGTTCGATATGGAGACGTGTGCGCTGTTACTTCTACTGTTTCTTTTCTCTTGATGACCCTATATTGAAACTAAGTCAACCCATCTTCTGTGAAAAATGGAAATTGACTATTTGTGTGTAACAAGTGGTTTCTTTTGTTAAGGAATCCTTCTCACCTAAAACAAAAGTTTACTTTTGGCAAAACACCCTCTTTCCAGGATCCCTACCTCCCCAACCTCTCCCCCATAGGAGTAATCTAAACCCCAGTTTGGAGCCGCAGAGGTGCTCTCAGGAACAAGCCCAGGCACCTTAGCCTGATGCCTGCCTCACAAGCCCAGGCACCTTAGCCTGATGCCTGCTGCTGCTGCTGCTGCTGCTGCTAAGTCGCTTCAGTCGTGTTCGACTCTGTGCGACCCCATAGACAGCAGCCCACCAGGCTCCCCCATCCCCGGGATTCTCCAGGCAAGAACACTGGAGTGGGTTGCCTACCTCACCCTAAATTGCCCCTCTCATGGACACCTTCCCCACTCCCCAACTCCCATACTACAGGGATTCCACTAGGGACTCCACTTCCTCCTCCCTCCCCAGATCTCAAGGCTGTGGGTGCCTGCTTCAGATTCTGATGTACCTCTCCAGGCTGGCTTGGATGGCCCATTCTGTGATGCCCACTGCCCCCACCAGGCAGAGCCGGGCCCCTATCCTCCGCTGTCCCTAAGCTGGGCATCCATATCTCCATGACTGTCCTGCTCACACTGTCATGTAGCTCGGTTCTGTGCTCTCTGCCATACTCGAAAAATCCCCTTTGGTAGCACTGGCTCCATCGTCCTCGTCTGAATGTGCCAAGAGCCTGGCTGGCGGCAAATCCTCAATAAATATAAGTTGGCAGAATGAAGCAACAAATGAAGACACCAAGGGTGCAGAATTGAAGTCAGTTCTGCTCTGCGTGGAGACGCTTACCTGGGCCAGCTGCAGAACCCTCCCTCTCTGCTCTGCTGTTTGGAGTTCAGCTGTGTCCCCAGGGGGAAGGATCTGCACAGAAAACTCAGCAAGGTAAGTGCCATTTCCCAGGTTAATTCATCTGCAAATGCCCGCCTTCCCCGGGAAACTCCATTCTCTAGGTAAAAGAGGAAGTAGAATCAGATGGTCTGTGTTCAAACCTATATGAATCCAGATTCTTGACCCAAAACTTTGTATTATCACCCAGCTGTGGCTCAGATGAAATTTCCAGTCACAAAGAGCACAGATACATCAGTCACCCTGAAGGGAAACGTTCCTCCACAGCAGAGGACAGATGTCCCCTGGTGGCGGCTCCAACAGAAGGAGGTCAGTCTGTTCCCACTTCCATAGGCTGAACCTGTGCCCAGCGGACACCTGCAGATGACTAACTTCTCTCAAAGCCCAACGTCCGGACGTCATCTTCTTTTTGTTTGGGGGCCGCGCCCTGCCTCATGTGGGATCTTAGTTCTCTGACCGGGGATCAAAACTATGTCCCCTGCATTACACGTATGGATTTTTAACCACTGGACCACAAGGGAAGTCCCATAACGTCTTCTTATCCCCACGTGCCCCGGTAAAGTTAAGCTCCCCTTCCTTCACGCCCTCCCCTGCTGCTGCTGCTAAATCACTCAGTCTGGTCCATCTCTTAGTGACCCTATGGACTGTAGCCCGCCAGGCTTCTCTGTCCGTGGGATTCTCCAGGCAAGAATGCTGGAGTGGGTTGCCATTTCCTCCTCCGGGGGCTCTTTCAGGCACAGAGATTGAACCCACGTTTTCTGCATTGTGTGCTGATTCTTTACCGCTGAGCCACTAGGTTAGCCCTCCCACTCTCCCCTAAGTAAGGTCACCTCACCCTGATCTTAGCTGAGGTTTTTGCCATTTAAAGACACTACAGATATTTTGGTTCTTGAGTTTCCACATTTATCATTAAAACAATTATCAGCTAAAAATGCCCTGTTTCCAAAAACAATGCAATCAGACAGCAGGAGCAGTATTTGAAGTTATAAATAACATCCCTTCTCCCTGCTACTTGTTTGCAGCGCTATATAAATCTTTAGGTGTGCGAGTTTCATCATTACTAATGTTCTTTAAAATGTAATAAAACTTTTCTCATTAAAAAAGCCAGCCAATCAAAACAAGCACCTCACAGACCAACGCCGCGGTATTTGCATTGCAGAACAACTGTAATTTTATTCATGGGTTGGCATAGCCGCAGCCCATCAGTAATTAAACGTGGAACAGCTGTCACTCTGCGGCATCCAAGGCAGACAGGATGGGATAATGAGCCCCTGTCCCTGGGCTCCACGCAGGGGACAGACATGGGAGGAGAGGGGTGTGCAGCGAGGGGCTGGTGTGGGCAGGGGCTGGGGTGTGCTGGATCGCTGGGCTGGGCTGGGCTCAGGGCTTTCCCCAGGCTCACCCATTCCAGGCTCCCCTCCTTGACTCTACAGGAAGAAGGGCTTAGAGAGATAGTTGAGGGCATGCTTGCATTTGCACAGACCTTGGGGCTCCTAGTGGAGATGGACTGGGGTGGGAGGCGCTTCTAGCTTCGACCCTATAACTTCTGTGCTGTTTGAAATAGGCTAACAGGCCAGCGGGAGATGACTTTTGTAGTTGACAGAGGTGATTTTTAAAAAGGTGCTGAGTGGTAAGAGCACAGGAAGGGAAGGGACTCTGGATTTCCTGGAGGCTTGGAGGGCTGGGTCCTAAGTCTTTAGGTATCAAAGCCAGAAGGGGTATCTGCAACCTTCTGACCCAATGCTCCCATTTTGCAGATGAGGACAACTGAGGGGTGGGAAGGCACAGAGGTTTGGGGCACCTCAAGTCACTGGTAGAGCCCAGTGCAGGACTAGGGGTCTGTAGGTCTGGGTTGTAGATACCCACAGTGGAACCCAGAGCAGTTCTGCCTCCCTCTGGGTCTCCATTTCCTCCTCTGAACAAGGAGTAGGATGGGGGAATGGGTCTTTAGGGCTGTCAGCAAAGATATCTGGGAAGAGAGTCCTTTTTGGGATGGACTTATTTATTTCTCATGGGGGCCAAGATGGGGAGCCAGGTGTGGTAGTACAGTTTGCTGTCTGTCTGTCCTTCTAGGAGTCCCACCCTTATACTTCTCCAATGTGCAGGCATCTCCAATATGCGGTAGTCTGCACACTGGCTTCTCTGAGGGTCTCCCTGTCTCTCCCTCCCTCTCTCTCTCTCTGCCAGGCACTTCCAGTTGTGTATGTCACGCACCCTCAGTCACAGTGGGCATGGATGATGTCTCCCAGAGCCCCCCGAGGAGCTCACATCAGGGGTCTGAAAGCAGGACCCACACTCCTACAGACCGAGCTCCTTCCCACCACCAGAGGCCTGCTGACCATCCTGACCCAGGCCTCCTGCTGCTCTGGAGCCCAAGGGAAGAGGGCCGTCCTCCATGAGGGATTCTTGGCCTGTCCAGTCCCTGGCGCACTCTTGTCTTTCTTGACTACCGCCGGACTGGAGTCAGGGAAGCACTGAGCAGATTAACTGGCCAGACTGTGGCAGGAGACACAAGGCCATCCCTTCCAAAGTCTAGCCAGCCACCCCAGCTGCACCGGGGTAGAGAGGAGAGGTCTTCTGGGAGTGGACAGGCAGGTGCTGACTGTGGCCTGAGATCAGACATACTCATGCCCTGTATCCAGTGACAAGAGTGGGCAGAGAGGACTCCACTCAGTGCCACCGTGTGGGGCATCATCTGTCATGGGTGTACGGACGGTGATGGGAAGTGTCCATGGGTCCATCTGTCTGGACTATGGCTTGTGGGAGCTTGGGGGGTGTGATCAGGAGGGAAAGGAAGGTAGCTGGGAATCTCTTAGGCCACCACTGTGGGGTGAGGATTGCCAGGTCATTGCTGGGGGAGAGAGGGGTGTGCCCATTGCCAGGCTGTACCTTTTGGCAGAACCCAAAGAAGGGGAGGCCTATAACCCAGACCCAGGGGCAGAAGGTGCCTCTGTCGGACTCACACTGAGCCTTGGAGGCATGTCTGGGTATCTCCCTGTGGCTGCAAGGATTTTAGGTCCTGCTGGGCCTGGTGTCGTCTGTACCTTCATGTCTGGGCCTGTGACGATGGCTGGATTTTCATACCCATCTGGACCACCTGAGGGCTGATGACAGAAAAGAATGTTTGAAGTCAGGGACCTTTGGTGAGGCTCCTGGGGTGGGTGGAGAGAATGCCCCACTGGGTAGGTGGGGCCCATGTTCACAAGGACCAGTGAATGCTGGATGCTACCTACCCTTGAGGCCAGAGACCCTGAGGACTAGGAGGACATGGTCTGGTCATCCAGGAAAGGGGGTCTCCCGGGCCGATATCCCACATACCTGAGGTTTTTGGCTACTGCAGAGGTGCACAGAGTGGACCCTGGTATAGACAGAAAAAGCAAGTGAAAAAGAACTGAAAACAGGGACTCACACAGATATGTATATAACAGTGTTTACAGCAGCATTCTTCACAATAGCCAACAGGTGGAAATAGCCCACATGCCCATCAACAGGTAAATGAATAAAGGAAATGTGGTGTATGCATATAATGGAATATTATTCAGCCATAAATAGGAATGAAGTACTGATACATAACTACACGGATGGACCTCAAAAACAGTCTACTAAGTGAAACAAGCCAGACACAAAAGAACAAATCTTGTATAACTGCACTTATATGAGTGCCGGGAGCCAGCGTGAGGAACTCCGCCCATGGCAAAGGTCATGAGGAAGGAGGCTCGGCATATGCTAAGGCAGGATCGAGCCTCAGGAGACCCCCTGTTCCCGAGCATCTACCCCAAAACCAGAGTCTGCCTACTTTACTGTTTTATGCTCTCACCTTCACCTCTGACTTTACAGGGGGCTGTGCCCCCCCCCCACCTCTCTCAGAGAAGGAGTTAGGGCTCCAGCTAATAAAATTCCTGGGCATGACAAGAGTGTTTCAGTTCACAAACTCCTCTGAAAGTTCTCTAGTCTGCTTGACAGGCTTGTCCGGCCACATGTGATTGTTCACAGCCTCCCAACAGTGAGAGGCACAAGATGCTTTAAACTTTCTAAATACAGATTCTTTTGAGAGGTTAGAAAATTATTAGTATAGTATAGTGGGTTGATTAGGAATTATATTGGTGAAAGGTTTTTCATTTGTTGGGCCAATATTTGCTGCTAAGTCTCCATATCCCCTGCCCTTATACACATTAATGAATACAACTAGCATATAGGAGAAATAAGTATTAACCTTTAAGATTAACCATGTTAAACCTTAGGGTAAATTCCTTTCTCGATTGTAACCCACTGCACCTTCACCCTATAGGAATGCAACTTTATCTGGTGCCTTTGGAGGGTGGTGCCTGGTTTAAGAAAATTCACCCCTGGAAGAATAAGTTTTCTGGTTGACTGACCGTTATCAGAAAGAAAGGGCCATAATATGTCAGCAGGCCTCATGGCCATAAGATGATGTAAAGCCCCTAAGACTTTTGTATACAGTTATATGAAGCACCTGATTTTGATAAAGGTCAGGTCTGCTGACCCCACGTGACTTTGTATTCTATCTCTATGTATAACAAAAAGTATATAAGCAAACCTGGAAAATAAAGAAGTCGGACCAGTTCCTAGAAAGACTGGTTTCCCCCATGTGGTCTTTTCTCTTCTTTTCTGGCTGAATTCCCATCTGGAGCATGGCGGCTCACCATGTATACTTACTTGCCCTGGCTTCTAAGACCCACGTGAGAGAGAGTCCAAGGCGGGGCACCCTCCACTATTCAAGCAGGCACCGGTGGCCTACGTAGATGGTGAAAATTCCTTGTCTTGGAGTTGTATTGGTTTTCCACGTAAACCAAGTTATTCAGCCCCTTTTCTCCCCTAATATTTCCTACTATACTATCCTTTTCTAATCTCTCTTTACATTTCTAATAAAATAGTTCTTTCTTAGGACACCAACTCCGTCTCCCCTTCGAATTCCCTGGATCCACCAGCGCTGGACCCTGGCATATGAGGTTCCTAGGATAGATAAATTAGTAGAAACCAAATAGAATAGTGGTTACCAGGTGCTGGGGGAAAGGAGATGGAGAGCTGTTAGGTAATGTAGAGTTTCCACTTGGGATGATGAGACTGTTCTGGACAAAAATAGCGGAGATGGTGGCACAACATGGTGAATGTAACACTGAGTGCTGCTGAATCGTGCACTTAAAAATGGTTAAAATGGAAAAAATGGTTAAAGTGATAGATTTTATGTTATGCGTGAAAGTGAAACTATCACAATACTCTATGAAGTGAGAAAGGGAAAGGGTTAGCCGCTCAGTCTGACTCTTTGTGACCCCATGGACTGTAGCCCGCTAGGCTCCTCTCTCCATGGAATTCTCCAGGCCAGAATACTGGAGTGGGTAGCTGTGCCCTTCCTCTAGGAGATCTTCTCGACCCAAGGATCAGAGACCCAGATCTCCTACACTGCAAGTGGATTCTTTACCATCTGAACCACCAGGGAATTTTACTGCAATTAAATCAGTCACAAACTGTATATAGGAAAAAAAGAAGGAAAAGCAAGGGCTCTGAGGCATGTGAGAGTATATATGTGTGCAGTATTGTGTACCAGTGTGACTGTGTGTGTCTCCACTGAACCAGACAGTCTGGAGAGCCAGGAGTCCCAGGAGCCAGCTGGATGTTCTGGCCCCAGCATCGCTCTTGGTCCTTCCTTCCAGAGCAGTGGACCCATCGGATAAGCTCTGGGAAGGGAAAGCATAGCTTCTCCCAACCCACCCCAGGTAGACACTGAGGCTTTCCCTGCAGCCCCCACTGCCATTTAGGACCAAGACGGGGCATGACTCAGAGGTTAAAACATCTGCCTGCAATGCGGGAGATCTGGGTTCAATCCCTGGGTTGGGAAGAGCCCCTGGAGAAGGAAATGGCAACCCACTCCAGTGTTCTTGCCTGGAGAATCCCATGGGTGGAGGAGCCTGGTGGGCTACAGTCCACGGGGTCACAAAGAGTCGGACATAACTGAGCGACTTCACTTAGGGCCTGAATCCAGCAAAGAGAGAAGGCTTCCTTGGGGCAGGGTGGTTAGGCTCCCACTGCCTGTTAGCAACTTGGACAGATGCGGCATCCTGGGGCAGAAGGCTGATTTAGGAGAGAACACTTGCTCAGAGTAGGTGGGAGGTGTTCACACTTACTTCTGGCCACAGTGGCTGATGGTGTTGCAGGGCTGGTGGGCACTCAGACCTGCTGGGCTCTCTATGCAGGGCCTGGAGGCTTTGTGATGTGGAAGGGATGCTGAGGTCCATCCACTCAGCTGAGACTCAGAAGATGCTGAGGAGCGACTCAGGCTGAGCACCATCAGTTGTGTTAGACGCCCCCAGGAGGGGCCCTGATGGAGGAGAGTGAGCCTTCCACACCAGGAGAAAGCTGCTCCTACCACCCACGAGCCTCCCAGTAAGACCCAGGCCCCTCCTGGGCTTCGAAGTCTTCTGCTAGACCCTCCCTGCTCTCTCCTCTCACATAAGTTATTTTCTATTTTTCCCCCCATCTATGAACAGGCATGTTGTATTATGTAACATAGTTTGAGTCTTCTGACAGACTGTTGGCTGCCTATTTATCAATGGCAACTATTTACTGGTTGACAGTGGGAAATAATGATATTCACCTGACCAGTGTTCTCTTAAAGCCGTTTCTGTGACAATAATGGGGCCCAATTACATTTTTCCTTTCAGTCACTTCTGATAGATAACATATTGGAAGAAATAAAAATATCTGAAATATATATCAAAAAGTTGGTAAACAAGCAATCATCTGCGTTTTATGCTGCTCCTGACAACAGCCACGGCCACTGATCAGGGGACGCTGTGCTTGGTGCTGGGTAAGCACTTCCCTCTGCATCCTTGTAACACACCCAAGAGATGGGTGCTACTGCCCTCCGCCTTCATAGAAGTTACATCAACTATAATTCTTTAGATCTTAGGGACTAAAGCCTGGCTCAAATAGGCTTAAACAAAAGTGGGATGTGCTGGTTCCTGCCTCCTAACGACTGGGCACAGCCCTAGCTCTAGGGCTGTGAATGGACACATGCTTGGCCCTGAACCAATCCCAGTGGCTGGGGAGTGTGACACTCTGATTGGTCACTCCAGAGTTGGCATCACCGATTCAATGGACATGAATTGGGCAGACTCCAGGAGATGGTGAGGGAAGCCTGGCGCGCTGTAGTCCATGGGGTCATGAAGAGTCGGACGCAACTTGGTGACTGAGCAACAACAAGGGTCGGTAGGGGCCACCACCTGCTCCAGCAGCAGGACAACAAAGGGTGGAGCATCCCCAGAGAAGAATGAGTGACCAGAAGGCAGATGACTCCAGCTGGGTGGCAAAGCCCGCCATGGAAGCCAGATGTGAGCTAAGGCTTGGGCAGCTCCAGAAAGCCCCACTGCTCCAATTTCCTAAGGTGTTCTGGGCTCACCGGGCTGGCATTCGTTGTTGCTGCTGTCTAATTGCTAAGTCATGCCTGACTCTTCTGTGACCGCATGGACTGTAGCTGACCAGACTCGTCTCTTTATGGGGATTCTCCAGGCAAGAATACTGGAGGGGGTTGCCGTGCCCTTCTCCAGGGGATCTTCCAGACCAGGGATCAAACCCGCGTGTCCTGCATTGGCAGGCAGATTCTTTACCACTGAGCAACCAGGGAAGCCCCTAGATCTTTACTATTTGGCCCCTGACTGTGGCCCAGGCCTTGGGGACCTGTTTCTGTCAGCATCTTTTCTGCTCTCTATTCTGGGAGGTGCAGGAGGCTGGGGCGGGACAGCGTCATCTAACGCAGGCCGTCCAAGCCAAGGCCCCAGGGAGTCCCATCGAATTGTCACTGCAGTTACATAACTTAAGTATATGGGATGTCATTATTTTTTTAAATATACCAATAAAATTGTCTCTGATTATTTTAGTCACAATACAAATAGCCTCAATTAGAGCAGAAATAGGGCACGGGTTTATGGCTCACATGAATCTGAGAGCAACCTCAGTTCTGAGACAGGAAAGCTCCTGCCTGCCCCTGCCATGAATCCTGCGGCAAAATGTTCCCGATTCCAGAGTGGGCTCTGCAGGCCGGGAGGAGCGGGGATGGAGGGTACCTGGGTCACCTGCGCAAAGCCTGGACTCCCACTGCTGGACCGAGACAGGGAAGGTCTTCAGCCCTGCAGGAAGGCTGCATGCCGGGCTAAGGACTCCAGTCTGTTTACGGGTCCACACCCCCACCCTGCAGCCTGACTGTCTGTCCCTCAGTTACAGCCTGAGAGCCTGTTACAGGGCTTGGACTAGCCCCACTCTGGACCTTACTCCCAGGCTCTCCTAGGCCTTTAGCTCTTGTCTGGCCCCCCCTAGCCCTCCCAGCCAGCCTGACTCCCAGCTTCCCTTTTACAAGACAGCAATTTCCACCTTCTGCCTCCAAAGGCAGCCCTGTTGGAGAGGCCCAGGCCCTGAGATCCAGCCAACCCCACCACACCACCCCCACCCCACACACATTGCAGATGGAGAAACTGAGACATCAAGGGGAAGAATGGGCCAGGGTCACACAGCAAAAGACGTGGCTGACCAGGCAGCCTCCATCCCTCTCCTCTGAGAATCGGCATGGCCACTGATAGCCTGGAGAGCCCAACCCAGCCCCTTCTACGCAGTCAAGACGGAGGAGACCTCATCACGCAGCCATCGTCGCAGACCGAGACTGTGAGCTGGGCTCAGCCATGGAGCCCCCAGCCCTGGGCGCACCGCCTCTCCCCTCAGAAGACTCTCACTTGCGTATTGCAGATTCAGTATATACAGCGGGAGATCCCACCTGACCGGAGCCACCCATCCAGGGAACAGCATCAAGGCCTGTGGAGAGCTGGCGCACTCCCTTCCCGCGGCGACACTGGCTGTGTGTGGCCGTGCGGCTTCTGCGGGGCTGCGGCAGGGAAGGGGTGTCTGATGCGTGCAGAGAGCAGTGCCCCTCACCCCGTCCCGCCCGCTCTGTCTGAGGAACTTGAACCTCTTTCTCTCAAACGTCTGTGAAAATGTGTTGGGGATTTTTTAAATCGGAAACTGTAGTAGGAACACAGATGAATTGGGAGGGAACTGAGATCTTCACAAAGCGACTTTTCCCATCCCTGAGACGGCAGCCCACCAGGCTCCCCCGTTCCTGGGATTATCCGGGCAAGAACACTGGAGTGGGTTGCTATTTCCTTCTCCAATGCATGAAAGTGAAGTCGCTCAGTCGTGTCCGACTCTTAGCGACCCCATGAACTGCAGCCTACCAGGCTCCTCCATCCATGGGATTTGCCAGGCAAGAGTACTGGAGTGGGGTGCCATTGCCTTCTCCGTTTCCCATCCCAGAAAGGATCATTTCTCTCTAACCCGGGTGTCTGTTGTTTGTCCTTTTAGTGTTTCAGGAGTTTCTTCATCTGGGCCTTGTGCGCTTCCTGTTCAGTTTATATAATTTGTAGCTTTATTGATGTTGTGAATGACACTCCTTTTTTTTTTTCCCCTCCCATTTCATTTCCCAGGCAGCTACTCCCTGATACTGGGAAACTTATGGTTTTTCCTCCATGTACCCTCCCTCAGTCCACTTTTCCAGGCTTTCTCCCTGAATCAAATTGTTTTGCAATTAACGTTTTTGGATCTTTTCAGTAAACATAAACATATTGTCTGCCAACAATGAGAATATCGTCTTCTTTTCTAATTTGGGGGTTTTGTTTTCTCTCCATTTTCAATTTTATTGTGTTGGCTAAATATCCTTGTTTATATACACGGCTAAGTATAAAACAGATAACTAATGAGATCCAACTGTGCAGCATAGGGAACTCTCCCCAGTGCTCCGTGGCAGCCTCAATGGGAAGGAAATCCCCCAAACACAGAATATATGTAAACATATAGCTGGTGGCTCGGACGATAAAGAATCTGCTTGCAATGTGGGAGACTCGGGATCAGTCCCTGAGTCAGGAAGATCCCCTGGAGAAGGGCATGGCAATCTACTCCAGTATTCCTGCCTGGAGAATCCCATGGACAGAGGAGCCTGGTGGGCTACAGACCATGGGGTCTCAGAGCTGGACACGACTGAGCAACTAACACTTTTGCTTTCTTCACTTTTCATAGCTGATTAACTTTGCTGTATACCAGAAACTAATACAACGTCATAAAGCAGCTATGCTATACTCACTTCCCCCAGAAAACCTCATGGATAAAGGACTAGCCTCCAGCTTCTCAGTGAGGCCCTGGAGATGGACCCTTAAGAGCCCTGTCAGCATTGCCCAGGGCTGCCCTTTTCAGCACATCAACAGTTTCAAATGCCTGGCTTCCCTGGTGGCTCAGTGGGTAAAGCGTCTGCCTCTAATGCGGGAGACCCGGGTTCGATTCCTGGGTTGGGAAGATCCCCTGGAGAAAGAAATGGCAACCCACTCCAGTACTCTTGCCTGGAAAATCCCATGGACTGAGAAGCCTGGTAGGCTACAGTCCGTGGGGTTGCAAAGAGTCAGACACGACTGAGCGACTTCACTTCACTTCACTTGCCCCAGACTCTCTCTATCTTCTCAGGGGGGATCAGGCTGGGAGTGAGTATGTGTGCGTGTGTTAGTCACTCAGTAGTGTCCGACTCTCTGTGACCCCATGAACTGTAGCCTACCAGGCTCCTCCATCCATGGAATTCTCCAGGCAAGAATACTGGAGTGGGTTGCCATGCCCTCCTCCAGGGGATCTTCCTGATCCAGGGATCAAACTCTAGTCTCCTGCATTGCCGGAGGATTCTTTACCCTCTGAGCCACCAGGAAAGCCTCAGGCTGGGGGTGGAGGTGGGCAATCCTTCCAGCCCCTTGTGCTGGAGACTCCAAAGGAGATTTTCCTGGCTTGTCCCCACGCGTGCCTCTTCTTGAGGACCCACGGCCCCTGGGCACCACAGTGCTGACCACAGGGATGAACTTCTTTCCTGTCTTAAGACTAATCTGGGTATCTCCATACAAGAGCTGGCAGGCCAGGGGGCTTCATGATCCTGGCCATTGAACCATGGTCCCTCCTCCCAACTGTGCTGTCTGATCCTCCGTCCAACACGTGTTAGTGGGCACTCATTGCTGGCCACACCCAGCACAGCGACTGGGGGTCCAGGGAAAACCAGAGAAGGATGGGGGAGGAGACTCGCCCTCTGCACAATGAGATTGGCTGGGTACATGGTTTAAGAATGGTGGGGGAAGCTGTTGGGCTTGAAGGTAAGAGCAGCCCCTCCTTCTTGGCTTTGCAGTTGGGTGAAGCACCCTGGGGGGAGGTGGGGGGGGTTACAGGTGGGCAGACAAAAGCCCAGAGTGTGAAAGAAACACCGACTCCCCAAATCCCAGGTCCCACAGGATTCCAGGTTGGACGGGAGAGGACTTGAGGCTGTGGGCAGATGGGAGTTTGGGCAGGGAGGCTTAAGGTAATGAGCTTGAACTTCATCTGGAGGGTATCATTCTGAGGCTGAGGAGCCCACGTAAGAAAGATCACAGCTGAGGGGAAAGGGAGACAGAGGACATGCTGGAGGATTCTCCACCATCCCTAAGCTAATGGTATTTAAGAAAGTAATTTCACTGATTTATTTTTGGTTGCACTGGGTCTTCATTGCTGCTTGGGTTTTCCTCTAGTTTCAGAGACTGGGGGCTACTCTCTGGTTGTGGTGCGTGGGCCTCTCATTGCAGTGGCTTCTCTTGTTGCAGAGCGTGGGCTCTAGGCAAACGGGCTTCAGAAGTTGCGGCATGTAGGCTCAATAGTTGCCGTCTCTGGGCTCTAGAGCACAGACTCGACAGCGGTGGCACGCAGGCTTAGTTGCTCCACAGTGTGTGGGATCTTCCCGGATCAGGAATCGAACTCGTGTCTCCTGCATTGGCAGGTAGATTCTTTACCACTGAGCCACCAGAGAAGCCCCAAAGGCATTTTGATTTGACCAGTTAGAAATCTGAGATGAAGTCAGGTGATTTGGTTCCCACCACACTAAGGGAAGGGAAACAATGACAGCCCCGGCTTTGGCTTAGCTCTGGCTTCCAGAGGTCAGGGGAGGATACAGCACAAGGGCAGTTGTCTGCTCAGATAAACCTTCATCATTGACTTGCATCATATACTAGGGATATTAAAAGGAAAAGTGTGCAACTATTAATTAGGGTAAGAAATTTAGGGTGACCCAGATTGCAACGGTAGCAGCACCGACATTTTAGCAGCTGCTGGCAGGACGTCTCTCCTCTCAAAGTCCTGCACTTTCTCTAGGAAATCCTTGGTACTCAGCCAGCCATGTCCTGGCAACCACGCTCTGGACTCAGGCCTGGCCAAGTGGATCTTCTTTCCTGGGAAACAGAGGTGGTGAAGCTGAGTGCCCTGTTCACAGCCAGCCCCAGGGGAGGAGGAGCCTGGAACTCTGGCCCCCAGGCCTTTGGGCCACCCTAATTTTGCTCTGCCCCCTCTTAGATCCAGGGACCACCTTCGTGGTATTGGTGAGGGACTGTCCAGCACCTTTCCCTCCTCTCGGGGTCTTGATTCCTCCTGTGTTCTCAGCCTGCATGGCTGGAGCTGTGCCCTACATGGGGCCGGCTTGTGACCCAGGACCCAAACCCGGCAGAATGCTGTTCCTCTGTGATGTGTCCTGTGCTCTGTGTGTGACTCTGGCCACGTGGTCAGGCACCATTAGAACTAACCCCGGGGTTTTTGTCTGAGCCACTGGGATGCAGTGCCTACCGTAACCCAATGGATCTACACCTGGAACTACCTGAGCACCACCTGGAGCCCATGAAGGTCCTCAATGGGGTCAACCAGAGCCCAGAATCCATATTCCGGTGATAGTGGCTGAATCAAGCCCCGCCTGAGGCTACTCTGCCCAGGACAGGGTCTGCTAAGCTCATAGTGGACTGGGTGTCCTGCCAAGTGCCACCCCGAGAGACCTCCCCATGCCCAGCATCCCTCCAGCAACCCCTTCCTCCACTTCTCTGGCTTAAGTTAGCCCAAAGGGGTTTCAGCTGCTGGGTAGAAAATCGAGCTCCAGAGGACAGCTTTGTTCAAGTTTACAAGAATGCGGAGACCCTAGGACCTCCCTGTGGTCCAGTATCTAAGACTCCATGCTCCCAAAGTAGGGGGCCTGGGTTCAGTCCCTGGTCAGGGAACTGGATTTCCCATGCCTCAGCTAAGAGTTCACATGCCTCTACTAAGGCCTGGTGCAATCAAATAAGTAAATGAATAAAAATATTAAAAAAAAAAAACAAAGAAAGAAATGATGGGAAGACCTAGCTCTAGGAAGGCCCTGGAGCTGGCCCCAGTATAGGAACAGATAAACCTGGTGTTGTCTTTTGGGGGAAATCCTCCTAAGATAGACCCTGGGATGGGCCTCAAGGTCACCTGGGGTACAGGATAGCCTGGGGCAAAGTGGCTTGAGCTGGGCCTTGGTGGCACTTGGAATGAAGGCGAGCATGTTGGTGTGGGACACCCAGGGGCCAAGGGCCGGAGGCAAGACTAAGTGAGGAGGCCTGGGTCTTGAGGCCTGGGCTGTGTGGAGGTGGGTGCAGTCTGGCAAGCAGGCTGGGGAGTCTGGGTTTGACACCCAGGAAATAGGACATCATGGCGGTATGATTTACTCCAGATGGGTGATCATTGATTTAGAACTCCTGACAGGTGTGCTATTCTGAAACTTGACAGAGAGAAACATTAAGTCCAGGAGTCCCCATTCTGCATGGAGCAATCCCATTTCTCTACGCCTGGTCAATTCTACAGCCAAAGCACTTTCGTCCCCTGGAGGGAGTCAGGATGGATTTGAATTAACCAGGAAGTTCTTTGACTGCTATTTTAAAACTTCTCTCTGCTACCTGGCCTGACATAATAATTACCTGCCTGTGATTTATCTCCAGCAGATTATGAGCGATGATAGGGTTTGGGGTGATAATTGAGTGTGTCGAACACCTCACCTCCTCCCTCGTCATTCAAGCTGAAACAGCGCTGGTTTTCTCTCTGGGCTGCTGGTGTTTGCTACCACCTTGCCGAGAGTGGGTTACAGAAGGAGGTGGGCATTTTGCAGTGAGTCCTGTCAGCTCACATAGCACCCTGCTGTGCTCAGTCAGCAGAGAAGGCAATGGCACCCCACTCCAGTACTCTTGCCTGGAAAATCCCATGGATGGAGGAGCCTGGTAGGCTGCAGTCCAGGCGGTTGCTAAGAGTCGGATATGACTGAGCAACTTCCCTTTCAGTTCTCACTTTCATGCACTGGAGAAGGAAATGGCAACCCACTCCAGTGTTCTTGCCTGGAAAATCCCAGGGATGGGGGAGCCTGGTGGGCTGCCGTCTATGGGGTCACACAGAGTCGGACACGACTGAAGTGACTTAGCAGCAGCAGTGCTCAGTCAGACTCAATGAGGGTCTCAGTAAGGGCCAGCATCTTGTAAGTCACCCCTTAGATGAGACCCACAGCCCAGATGCTAAGCCACACCTCTGCTCTCACCCTCTCCCAATATTTCCTGGGCTCCTACTGTGTGTCTGACACTGTTCTGGGGACACCTCAGTGAACCAAATAAATGGAAAGATCCCTGCCCTCAGGAAGTGGGAGGGAGCATGAGGGGAAGGGCCACGCAGACACATAATCAATCGACAGGAAAGGAACTTCAGAGATAGACCTTCAGAGATAGAGGAGCTAAAGAGGAAATGTGACAGGACTCAGGAGGGCCCTGGAAGGCAGCATAGGAAGCGGGAGCCAAGGATCCAGCCAGGAAAAGGCTGGGAGGAACAGATCAAGCAAAAGGAACAGGGAAGGGTTGGAGAGGATGGGAAGGAGGTGGGGGGTGGGGGTGAGGGGAAAGTGGAGGGTGTGAGCTCAGAGAGGTTGGTGGGGGCTGAGAGTGGTCTCCTGAAGCTGGGGGTGAGGTTGCCCCAGAAGGGAAGCCCCCACCCTCCCCTAGAGGAAGTCTTGGGGAAGGGGTCGCGGTGGGGCCAGTAGGAAGCCCAGGATGGAGTTCTGGAGAGTCTGCAACCAGCACCATCAGTGGCTCCTGGAGGCAGGATGGCTACATAATTGCAGGGCCTGGTAGGGAATGAAAACACTGGGCCCCTTGTTCAGAGAGCAGGGAAAAACCTTTTCCATGCTTTCACAATCTCTCTAGCTACCTGTCATGGGGTTTTAAAATTTGCTACTTAATGCTGCTCTACCTTGGGCATGGGGAAACTTGTGGGGTGAATGCAGATCCTCATGGGCACCCAGCATGCCACCCTGAAATTCAGAGCTTAATCTGGCCTCCTGCCTATGCTCAGACCCCCAGGAGTGGAGGGTGACAGCAGTCGCCAGGTAGGGCACAGATTAGGTGGTTGGGATGTGGGAGGTGGTGGAAGCAGGTGACTCTGAGCCCCAAAACATGTTCCATTATCCCTTTGAACTTCACTTTACAAAGCGCAAGTTCAAAGATAAAAATTACCAAGAATCTCAGGAGTAGGGGACTTTCCTGGTGGTTCAGTGGTTAAGAATCCGCCTTCCAAGTCAGCGGACACTGGTTCCATCCCTGATTAGGGAATTAAGATCCCACATGCCTTGGGGCCACTAGAGAATCCTCCTGGCCGCAACTAATGAACCCATTCACTCTAGAGTCTGTGCACAACTACAGAAGGCCCCCATACCCCCACCACAATGAAAAGCCTGTGCACCTTGACAAAGACCCAGGACACCCCCCAAAAAAAGAATCTCTAAAGTGGGAGGATCAAACAATTTGGTATAAGAAAGATGTTTTCAATGCTGTCTCAGCAGTGGCCAGTAGGTCTCTGTCTATACAGGAGTCTTGCCGCCAACCCTCCCCTGCTTAGGAAGCTTGCTATCCCTAAGCCCTGGACCCTGGACCCTGGCTGGCTACAGCAGGGGAGTTGGATGGGGGTGCCTGGCTTGTTGGTGCTGGTGATCTGCTGGGCACAGGGCCATAAACCATGGGGTGGTCCCACAGTGGGTATATTTCCTAAAAGGTCTCAGACCTGGGCTCTGCCCTGGTTCTGCCGTCAGCTTCCTATGAGTCCTTAGGAGAGACATCATAATTCATCGGCTTCAGTGTATTTATCCATGAAACAGGCATAATGCCTTCTTTATTCCAGGGTTCTGAGAGCTATGGTGAGTGTCGTGAAGGATCTGGGGGTCAAGCAGTTGCTTGGCTGGAGCTGGACTGCTGGGTCGCTGGGCTTAGTAGCCACATGCATTAAGTTTCCATTGGTACATGGGGAAGGGAGAGAAAAGAACTTAGGAAAATAATAACCTGTAACTTCCTGGCTCTAAGAACAGAGTAGTTGGTGGGTATCCCATTCATCAGGATGGGCAAGTGTAGGTTAGACGGGGCAAAATCCAGAGTCTGGGTTGGGACATTCTAGGGACTAGGGCAGCATCGGTATCTAGAAGTTTGCTCAGCATTGTTCTTTCTGCATCCTCTTCTGATGACAGAGCCTGTCCTTGATGGGCTTTGGAGTGGGGTGAGGCTGATTCCTAGCCCTGGCTTGAGGGGATGGACCTAGACCTGACCAATGAGAATACCTCATTCCCTAGGCCACTCTGATTGGCTCAGTGATGGACATGTGATCCAAGTCAGCCAACCAGAGTCTTCCCCAAGACTTCATGGGATGAGGCTTTCTCTGTGGTCAGAAGCTGGGATGTGGAAGTGATTTTGAAAACACCTGTGGCTATGTTGGCTGCTGAAGGGAGTCAGCATGCCTGAGAATGAAACTGATAACACAAGGAAGCAGAGCCCAAAGAGGGAGGGTAGACACCTGATGAGACTGCTAGAACCTCTAGATCCTGCTATACCTGAAGAAAGGCATGCCTTGGACTTCCCAGTTGTGCAAGTCAGTCAGTTCCTTTTTTCATGCAACAATACTTGAGTGCTTAGTAAATGTCCAGTACTGTACTGCGCACAGTGGGAAGAACACGAGAGCCAACAGACGTGGCAGAGCTCTTCAGAAGCTTACAAGTGGATCTAGAGAGTGTTTATCCAAGCTATGAATCTAACCGGAGCTTGTCAATTGAATCTTTGAGACAGTTGTGAACAACAGAGCAGATAGTGTCCGTGAAGAGCAGGCTTATGGAAATGCAAGAAACTAAGGGAATGAAATGAGATGTAGTTTAAAAACAGTTCTGTCTGAAAGCAGAGAAACAGAGCTGGTGTGTGACTTTTCAGGGCCTAGAGAATCTGTGATTGGTTGGCTTGTCCTCTGTGCCAGCTCTTCTGAATGATGATTATCCTATGCAGATAATATAAGCATACTAACACAAATTTGGAACCCAGAAAAATATCCCTTTTAAGCCCACAGTCCTAACACAGCTGTGGTTCAGTTCAGTTCAGTTCAGTTGCTCAGTTGTGTCTGACTCTTTGTGACCCCATGAATCGCAGCACGCCAGGCTTCCCTGTCCATCACCAGCTCCTGGAGTCCACCCAAACCCACATCCATTGAGTCGGTGATGCCATCCAACCATCTCATCCTCTGTCGTCCCCTTCTCCTCCTGCCTTCAATCTTTCCCAGCATCAGGGTCTTTTCAAATGAATCAGTTCTTCACATGAGGTGGCCAAAGTACTGGAGTTTCAGCTTCAACATCAGTCCTTCCAATGAACACCCAGGACTGATCTCCTTTAGGATGGACTGGTTGGATATCCTTGCGGTCCAAGGGACTCTCAAGAGTCTTCTCCAACACCACAGTTCAAAAGCATCAATTCTTTGGGGCTCAGCTTTCTTTATAGTCCAACTCTCACATCCATACATGACCACAGGAAAAACCATAGCCTTGACTAGACAGACCTTTGTTGGCAAAGTAATGTCTCTGCTTTTCAATATGCTGTCTAGATTGGTCATAACTTTTCTTCCAAGGAGTAAGCGTCTTTTAATTTCATGGCTGCAGTCATCATCTGCAGTGATTTTGGAGCTCAGAAAAATAAAGTCAGTCACTGTTTCCACTGTTTCCCCATCTAGTTGCCATGAAGTGATGGGACCGGAGGCCATGATCTTAGTTTTCTGAATGTTGAGCTTTAAGCCAACTTTTTCACTCTCCTCTTTCACTTTCATCAAGAGGCTTTTTCGTTCTTCTTCACTTTCTGCCATAAGGGTGGTGTCATCTGCATATCTGAGGTTATTGATATTTCTCCTGGCAATCTTGATTCAGCTTGTGCTTCTTCCAGCCCAGCGTTTCCCATGATGTACTCTGCATAGAAGTTAAATAAGCAGGGTGACAATATACAGCCTTGACGTACTCCTTTTCCTATTTGGAACCACTCTGTTGTTCCATGTCCAGCTCTAACTGTTGCTTCCTGACTTGCATACAGGTTTCTCAAGAGGCAGATCAGGTGGTCTGGTATTCCCATCTCTTTCAGAATTTTCCACAGTTTATTGTGATCCACACAGTCAAAGGCTTTGGCATAGCCAATAAAGCAGAAATTGATATTTTTCTGGAACTCTCTTGCTTTTTCCATGATCCAGCGGATGTTGGCAATTCGATCTCTGGTTCCTCTGCTTTTTCTAAAACCAGCTTGAACATCTGGAAGTTCATGGTTCACGTATTGCTGAAGCCTGGCTTGGAGAATTTTGAGCATTACTTTAGTAGCGTGTGAGATGAGTGCAATTGTGCGGTAGTTTGAGCATTATTTGGCATTGTCTTTCTTTGGGATTAGAATGAAAACTGACGTTTTCCAGTCCTGTGACTCCATTATTTGGAGAATATGATGGTAGAGACTTTGGTGTGGTTGATGGGCCAGTGTGGTGTACTCATTATTCCATTCTTGGCTCACTCTGGGCCCCAGGCCTGGCCTCAGAGGTGAGGGTAGGGTGGTAGAGTGACTCTGAGGTCAGACCCACCGGGTTTGAGTCCTGCCCTATGTATCTCCAACGCTGGAGATTTGGGTTTGATTCCTGGGTCGGGAAGACTCTCTGAAGGACGGCATGGCAACCCACTCCAATATTCTTGCTTGGAAAATCCCTCGGACAGAGGAGCCTGGAGGGTGGCACCAGTCCATGGTGTCTCAAAGAGTTGGACACGACTGAGTTACTAACACTTTCATTTTCTATTTGCTTAAGAACTGTGTTGTCTGGGCAAGTTGCTTAGCTTCTCTGAGCCTCAATTTCTTCATCTATAAAATAGGGATAATAATAGTACCTATTTCATCAATATATCAGGAAACTGAAGTGAGATGGAACTGAGAAATACTGGTCCTCTCCTTGCCCCTCTGCCTTAGCCACTGCATGTGCATGGCCACAGACCTCTGGTCCTAGCTGTGCACCATATCCTGAGTCCTCCAGCAAGAGCCACTGATGGGGTATCGGGGGGATGTCACCTCCATAAGGAAAGGCTGCCTATCTCATGTAGGGATGTGGCGGACAGGTGTGTGCTCTCTCATTCTCTCTGCACACTTTAGGATCGGTCTGGGGTCAAAGCAAATGTCAGGGATGAATCTTCTGTTTCCTCCTGGGTCCCTGCTGCCTACAGGCTCCTTTGAAGGCAAAGCCCCTGATATACTGATATGGACAGCATCTCCCATGTGTGGCTTTTCAGGAGGCCCAGCTATGAGGGCTCACAGTCCCACCCTTGTTACCAGAGAAACTGAACTCCTCATGGTGCCTGGCTGACTGCATCCTGCTCTGCACCTGGTCACCATGTGTCAGCCTTCACTGTCTGCAGGGAACTTAACTGATGCTGGGAGAAACTATTTACACACAGCCACCATGGGGGCACTATGATTTAGGAAGCTCAGGGGCTTCATAAAGCCTGCTGCGTGCCCAATTCAGGCATGTACCACGCCCAAGCACACAAGGCCGCTCATTCAATACCTTCCTAGGCTGGGGTCTGTGCAGGATTCCAGGTTCTCTGAGATGTGAACAGGAGATCCTATAGTCCCAGAACCCAGGCTACAGGAGGGGCTGGAGCATTGTCTCTGCCTAGAGAAGGGACTTGCTAGCCAGAGATCACACAAGTCGAGGGGGCAGAGCCAGGCCTTGAATCCAGGCCTCCTGACCCTAAGCCAAGTGCTTATCTTTGGGAAGAGTTGACAAAGACAAGGAGGGTGTGTTGGCTAGAATTGGGAGGGGACTCTCAGGTTCCTTCCACACTCCTGAGACTTCCCTGGATGGCCCTCTTCCCTGTAATCTGTCTTATCACCCTGGAGATGCCAGCATGAGTGCCAGGGAAGAGGGTGGGTGCCTGCTGAGCCCAGAGGTAGTGGGTTGAGTGGTGGTTCCCCCAGAGATATGTCCACCTGGAATCTTGGAATGCAACCTGATTTGGAATAAAGATCTTTGTGGATCTTGTTAAGGATCTCAAGATGAGATCATAAACCCAATGATGAATATGCTTAGGAGGACAGAAAAAGAGAAGACAGAGAGCCTGAGGGAGAAGACCATGGAAAACCAAGGGACACCAAGGCCTTCCAGCTAGGAGAGAGGCAGGGAACCGTGCCCTCTCAGAGACTATGGAAGGAACCAGCCCTGCAGACAGCTCAGTTTCAAACTTCTAGCTTCCAAACCATGAAAGAATAAATTTCTGTTGTTCTAAGCTACCCAGTGTGTGGTAATAAGACCTAAGAAGGTAATATGACACCGCAGACCTAGGAAGTCAATACATCCGGGGAGTCCAGCTGAGGGCAGGGTCTCAGCCAGCCCAGCTACTCCTGGGTGGGCTTGGTCAAGGGCAGGAGCTTCATTCTGGTAGAGGTGGGGATGAGCTCACTCACATCCTGCCTGCCTTCCACTCAAGCGTGAGTTCTAGAGGTTGTCCAAGAAATGCAAAGCCAGACAGTAGATAAAGGCAGGAAAGCCAGATCCTCAGGAAGCACTGCAGTAGGAGAAAGGGAGTCCAGTGTAAAGCTGAGCTTGAGTCCTCCATGCAGAGGCCACGGGGCGTTTTAGAGGGAGGATGAAGGGGTAGGGAGGGCTTCCCAGGTGGCGCTAGTGGCAAAGAACCCGCCAACCAACGTGAGAGATGTAAGAGGCAAGGGTTAGATCCCTGTGCCAGGAAGATTCCCTGGAGGAGGGCATGGCAACCCACTCCAGTGTTCCTGTCCAGAGAATCTCATGGACCAAGGGGGCTGTGGGCTACTGTCCATAGCTAAGAGTTGGACACTACAAAAGCAACTGAGCATGAAGGTACGCTCACGTGAGGGAGTAGGAAAGGGGAACTGGCAGGGGCGGGGAGAGAGTCAGGGAAGCGAAAAACTGCAAAAAACAGGCGGGAGCTAGTCAGAGTGATGAGGCCCCTGGGTTTGCTCATTGGAGCTTATGGGAGTCAGCTCCTATCCTCCCCCAGAGACCAGGAGACCCGGGTCCCATCTTCACCATCAACTGGAACAGGCAGTAAATTTATTTGGCAGTCTTGAGCTTTCCCAGGCAGGAGCTTGAGGAAGGGCTGGGCTGTTCCAGGGATACAGCCTTGAGCGGGTTTTTTCTCATCCTCTCCCACTGGTGTGGGAAGTGCATGAAATTGTGCTAAGAGGTCGCATTCCTTACAGACCAAGGTGGACGAGGGCTCAGAGTAGGCTGAGTTTGGTCAAAGAGAGAGTCTTTGTCAAGGAGATAGAGGCAGATGCGAGCCCCATCCTCTCAGCATGGAGGGAAGACAAGTCAATAGGCCTCTGGAGAGAGTGGGGTGAGTTAGAAGGAAGGACATCTGAGCAGACAGGGGGCAGAGCTGTCAGGGAAGGAAGGAAAGTCCAGACTGGACCTGAAGATGGTGAAGCCAGAGCCAGCAGGGAAAATGGCTGGGGAGCAATATATCTGATGTGTGAGCCTTGGAAGCAGAGGAGCAAGTGAATCAGGAATGTGGAATTAGGAGAGGTGAGCGGGGACCTTGAAATATGGGACCTGGGCTGACCACGGTGAGCAGGTGGAGTAGTACCAACATCTGGGGTCCCCATGTTGGGACCAAATAGAGCATCGTTAAACCCTCTCTAGGTGATGCTAAGATGTAGCCCTGCTTGAGACTTGACTGATTTATCCTAAGGGGAATGTGCCTCCCTGAACAGCTGTGAGCAGCTGAGAGGGAAGAGATCAGATCTCTTATTTAGAGGATCCCTGGGCAGAAGCTGGGAGAGTCTCGTTGAAGGTTCTGGCAATGACCTAGGGAGAGAAGAGGAAGCCTATGACCTAGGAAGAGAAGAGGAAGCCTGGTCCAGGGCAGTGGGCGTGGGAGCGGGGAGGGATTCCAGTGGTACTTGGAGAACTGGCAGCATTTGGTGACATGGGATGTGCCTGTGAAGGTGAGGTTGAGGTAGGAGGTAGATGCCCCTCCCCCGACCTCTGCCCGGAGTAAAGCGATTGGAGATCATTCCCTGTGGAACGAAACTCTAAAATATCAATAGCAGGACAATTGAGAGAGGAAACTGTGCCCTGCCCAGATAGAAGATCACTATTTCTCATTCTCGAAGTCAGGAGACCTCCCTGACTATACATGTGCAGAAAGGCTCCTTGGAAGTCAAACGAGGAGTGATGCTAAGAGACGCTCTACCCATAGCCCTCTTTGGTAGAAGCCATCTTGGCTAAGAGATGCGTACACACACATGGGAGGATCCCGAGATATAACAAATATGGACCTTGAACCAGGCAGATCAAAATGATTGGCCACAGGAGACCTGGAAGGAATGCCCCTAGAAAAGGGATTCAAACTTCCACAAGTGTGGAGTTCAGGGACTCTCCTTCTGAGTCTGCCCATGTGTCTGTCTACATGTATTGTGCTCTTTTTCCCTTCTAATAAATACCTTACTTGTTTCACTACTTTCCATCTTTGTAGGAATTCTTTTTCTGCAAAGCTGCAGGGCCAGAGTCTTGTTCCTGACCATTGGTGTTCGGTGGTGCTCTCACCACTGAGACCTGACCTCAATATCTGGCCGGGAACCGAAGCCCCACTTCAAGCTGCTGCAGGCTGAGGTCGCTCAGGATCAAAGTGACACCAGATTTCTTTGTGGACAGCTAACTGCATGGCTACTAAGACAGAGAATCACGATGGGCAGAGGGGCCATCAAGGAGTGACTGTGTGAGGCTATTTGTCCTGCATACCTGAATGGTGCTGCTGAGAGATACGGAAATAGAGCCAAAGGGAGTCTGACCTGAGATGAAGCTGCAGTAGTTGCCAGCACGTGGGCAGCATTTAGAGATGGAGGACCTGCAATAGCATCTTGGGGGGTTTCATTTTTTGAGGAATGGCTTGAGTCTCGGCAGTTGGAGAAGGACAAAAGAGAGGCAGAAGGAAATCAGGAGAAGGTGGGCAGCTGGGAGACAAAGCAAGAGAGAGTTTCAGGAAGGAGGGAGTCATCCCCAGGTCCCTAAGATGCCAAGAAGCCGGGTAGGATGAGGCTTAAAGATGCCCAGTGGATCTGGAGGGACAAAGAGCCTGGGCTGGACCGGGTTGGGCTGACTCTCCTCCTGTCTCCTTCTCCTGGTCCCCAGGCTGAGGCTTGCCCTCTACTTGGAGCTCCAGGCAGCCCAGGTGTCAGGGGAGAATGCAGTTTTGGGGGCTCACAGGAAGAGATTTC
The DNA here is from genome assembly GCF_001704415.2 of Capra hircus. Lineage (NCBI taxonomy): Eukaryota > Metazoa > Chordata > Mammalia > Artiodactyla > Bovidae > Capra > Capra hircus. Next base: position 45,002,884 of record NC_030825.1, on the reverse strand, counting down.
CAGCAGGACGTAAATGCTCAGCTGGCTTTAAAACAAGAACTTCAGAGGTCAGGTTTCTTCTCCTTTCCTGCCTTAGGAAGAGGGAATGCAATTTCCCCCCTCATCTTCATGTCCTCTTTCAGGGCAGCCTGATTAATTATAGCAAACTTTCAATCAAGTGTCACGTACAGACTGAAAAATGAACACTTCCTAAATGTGCAGCTCTGTGCAATTTCACAAAATGAATATGCCCATGGAGCTACCCAGATGAGTCCAAAACCTCTGTAGCCTCAGACGTCTCTCCAGGCACTACTGGCCACAGGTTACCATGATTTTGACTTCCAACAATTTAATGAGTTTTTCCAGTGTTCTTTTTAACTTTTTTCTTTTTTGCTGATTTTGTTTTTATTTTCTTATGAACAGGTAACACATTCCTCCCTAAGTTCTCTGAGAAAAGAAAAATTCTACCAAGTAAGTTTAGAGATCTAACTGGCTTAATTCGATGAAACATGGACCAGGCAGCATCCCGTCCAGCAGATAAAAAGGAGCTCCGAGGAGCTGCACAAAATGGAAGACTTTTATAGGCAGAAGGAGGCAGGCAGGGAAGTTATTCTAGCAAAAGGCGAGTTATTTGTAGGCAAGGTCACCTTCCTGTTGGGGAGGGGACCCCAGTCTCAGGAGTGCTGGCCAAGTAATTCCAGATTGACTTGTCAAAGGTCACCTTCCTGGGAGAGGCTGAAACTGCAACTAGGTTAGGCATTGTCTTAGTTTGTTGATGCTGGGGCTTAGCATAAGTGACTCCATTTTGGCCTCAAAAAAAGAAAAAAAGTGAAAAACCCAAAGTGATATAAAAGAGTGTGTCTACTGAAAATTCTGGCTTCTATCCCTGTTCTTTTCCATTCCCCCTACCTTGCAGACCACGAGTTGGCAAACTTTTTCTGAAAAGGGCCAAAGAATCAATATTTTAGGCTTGCAGTCCCCGCGCGCTCTGTTGCAGTGACTCAGTTCTGCCGTTGTCATGGAAAAGCAGCCAAAGAATCACACAGCACGTGGTCTTCTGTCAGACTGATCTCGTTCACCATCATGTTTCTGAGATTCATCCTCCCCGTGGCATAGATTCCACTGCAAGAGAGTATCACTGTATTTATCCAAGCCACCGCTGATGAGTGTTTGGGTAGTCCCAGTTTGGGGCTTTTCTGGACAGGGCAGCTATGAGCAGTCATGCCTAGGTCTGCCAGTTGACAGATGCTCATGTTTCTGCTGGACGAACACCCAGGAATGGAGTTGCTGGGTCAGAAGTGGGCACTCCATTTTAAGGTTTCAGATGAACAGCTTCCTAAATCATCCAAGCTGAATGTGAAGATGGAGACAGAATTTGCCATGACTGGTGGAGGGACAGAGAGGGTGAGAGAGCAGGGCCCGTGGGCAGCCCTCAGGAGACAGGAGCAGAGTGGATGGGTGGGGAGTCAGTGGAGAACTGGTATGAAGTTGGTTGGGAGACAGAAGATCCTGCCTGGGGACCACCCTTGCCTTCCCTCTCGTGGGACCCTACTGTCCCTGCCAACAGTGCTGGGGAAGACTGTCTTGAAGTTTCCTTGATCCTGGCTGCCAGGAGAACCAACCGAGATTTTCAAAAATCCCAAATGTTCTGCCTCCATTCCTGGAAATTCTGATTCACCTGTTGTGTAGTGAACTGCAGGCACTAGCAGCTTTTAAAGACTGTCTGGGAGATTCCAGGGAAGCCAGAAAAGAGGACCACCGGGCCTCATGTAGTAGCAGTCCCTAAGATCACAGATGGTCCCCAAGAATCTACCTGCCCACTGAAGACCACCCACCCACTGGCAAACTTTGTGTTGGGCAGAACTCCCGGATATAAACAACAAGACTGGACTTAAGAAAGTGTATGCTAAAAGGATGTCCTTGGGAGGGTGTGAGGCTGCTCTCAGAACCTCCTGGGACCTGGGCTGGAGAGGAACCCATGGCGGGCCGCCTTGGAGACTACTCCCTTCCCAGCCTGCCCAGCTGCCTGCTCTGGCTCTGACGGCAGCTCTCCTGCAGCCTCTGTGAACCTTTTCTACCTGAGCTTCAGAACAGTGGCCAGGACAGTGGCCAGGTTGTGCTTGGGGCCTGCACACCCAGCAGCCCTTGAAAGGGTGTGGGGGAGCAGGGCAGCCCCAGTGACAGTGCCCAGGGGCCCTGGCAGTGTCGGGGAGGGGTGGAGAATGCTCTGCCTATTCTGGAAGGGGCTAAACTGGGCAGGATGGACACTCCCTGGTGCATGATGGTCAGTGGCCCCCCACTGTGGACCTTTCTCACCCTCTCTCTAGTGGTCTGGATTCAGCAGCAGCACTAAAGCCCTAGACACACAGGACCCAACTGAACTCTTGCCTGGGCCCCTGGGTCCAACAGAACAGAGACTGAACAGCGGTGTCCGTGGCCCCTTCCCTAAACTATCCTGCTCTTCTCACCAACAGCGTGACCTTTACCAGCAGTTTGAATGGTTTCCCCTCTTGCTGTGGTCACTGGTGGCATTTGCTGGCTGAGGGTGAGCTGGCTTTGAGATGAATCAGGGTAGAGCATGTTTCCCCCTGGGGCCACCCAGGAGGATGAAATGTGTCAGGTCCCCAGGGAGTCCCCAGAAAGCCCTCTGGAAGCCCAGTGCCCCTCCAACCTCTGAGGTCTCTGGGAAGAAGAGGGGGGCCGGCAGGGGGGCCTGTGGAGCAGCTCCAAACCCCCACCCTCCACGGACTGGGCCACTTCCCTCACTTCCCTCCCTCTCACTGTGGGCTCAGGTGCTGGGAGCAATCTCTGAATCCATGGAAACCACACAGGAGACAGAAATCAGAAAGGGGGAGGGCGCTGAGCACTGTCTTGCAAATCCTGGGAGGGAGAGGGGAAACAGTCCTTTCCTCATTAGTTAAAGCCTGAAACACCACATTTTTCTCCCTGGCAGTCACCCCATCAGGATGGACTGGCTCCCCTTTCTCACCTGGGGCACAGGAAGGACAAGAGGGGGATTGCTGCTCTGGGAAGAGCCAGTAGGTCAGGAGGGTGGGGAGATGGGTCAGGGGAGGGGAGGAGGGCCTGGGGAGCAGGTGTTGGGGGGACTGTGGATCAGGCCGTGGTGGGTATGTGGAGGTGGGGGTCAGGGCTCAGGGCTCTAGGGCTGGCAAGTTGGGAAACGGGGTTCAGGAGTGGAGAGAGGCAGAGCTGCGGAGGTAAGGATGGGAGTTGGGACGTCGGCAGGTGGAGACATGAGGTTGGTCATATAGCGTTTGGGCTCCCGTGAGCCAGAGTCGTCCCCCTGTCCAATGGCCCCAACTTTCCAGCTGTCCTCTGGCACTGCTCTGGAGTGCTGTCTGTGATCCTCATCAATAATATTAATAACCAGACCTCTTCCTGCAAAACACAGATGAACCACCTGCCTCCCCTCCCAGAGTCTGACTGTGCGACTGGGGCCCCAGGAACTGGGAGGTGGGGTTGGACCAGGCTAGGAGCTGCAGCGGGTGTTGGGGGCAGCTCCAGCAGAACCCGTGGCCCCACCTAAAAACAAGCTCCCCAGTTTTCAAAGGAGCTCCACAGAGTACAACTAAGATAGAGATTTTCTCTTTTAAAGGGATTTTATTTTATTTAATGTGCACCCTTTTTTTGAAAGCTTTTATTGAATTTGTGACAATCTTGCTTCTGTTTGATGTTTTGGTTTTCTGGCTGCAAGGTATGTGGGATCTCAGCTCCCCAACCAGGGATCAAAACCTGGACCCCCTGGATTGAAAGGCAAAGTCTGAACCACTGGACCTCCAGGGAGGCCCCTACTACTTTCTAATGACACCAATGCCTGAATATATTCTCCTTAAAAACAAAAATTCGGCCATTGGAGAGAGGCACAGCCCCTCCAAGTTGCCTCACAGCCCCTTCTGCCATCCCTGAAGACAGCACCGGTTTATCTTGTTCCAGACCTCTTAACCACTTTTACAACATAAACACATGTCCGCAGTGAATTCATAGAACTGTCTATTGTTTTACGGGCTTGTAAACATAATGATATAACACAGGATTCACTGTTCTTCAACTTTTCACCCAACAAAATGCTGCAGAGATTTTTCCAAGTCGATACCTGTAGATCTAGGACATTCCTCTTAATGCGTCTCAAACGTGAGAGCGGAAGAGGGTTCACGTGTGAATGAACGTGCCAGCCGGCTTCTAGTTTTTCGCTATCACAAATAATCCTTCAGTGAGCTTGCTGGCTTATGGCTTCTCCCTTTTATGAGGCAGAATTTCTGTAGGATAGATAATGAGAATTGTGACTATAGGTCAAAAGGCTTTGTTTTATTTTTTTTTTAATGTTGTTTGTTTATTTTTGACTGTGCGGAGTCTTTGTTGCTGCGTGCCCTTTTCCCTTGTCGCAGAGAGCGGGGGCTGCTCTTGGCTACAGTTCATGGACTCCTCGCTTCTCCAGCCGCAGAGCACAGGCTCTAGGGTATGAGGGGTTCAACAGCTGCACTTCCTGGGCTCTGGAGCACAGGCTCAGTAGTTATGCTCCACGGCACATGGGGTCTTCCTGGATTAAGGATCTAACTTGCGTCTCCTGAATGCAGGGAGATTCTTTACCACTGAGCCACCAGGGAAGCCCAGAAGGCTTTGTTTTAAATTTGGGAGAGGGGCAAGTTATAGCTATTTGCAAGGGGCTTCCCTGGTAGCTCAGCTGGTAAAGAATTTGCCTGCAATGTGGGAGACCTGGGTTCGATCCCTGGGTTGGGAAGATCCCCTGGAAGAGGGCATGGCAACCGACTCCAGTATTTTTACCTGGAGAATCCCCATGGATAGAGGAGTCTGGCATGCTATAGTCCATGGGGTCTTAAAGAATCAACACGACTGACTGACTAAGCACAGCACACAGCACCAAAGTGGGTGTGCCAGTTTATTTTCTCACAGCCTTAGAACACTTGATGGGTTACAGGTTCTTTAGGCAATGGGAACAGGGGATCCATGGGCACCAAAGGTCCCTTGGCTAGTTCAGTGTGCTTTTCTCATTGGGCCATGGGGAGGGCAGGAAGAGGGGCCTCACAGGAAAGTGGGGCGTGAAAGGGCCCTCACTGAGGGGAAGGGAGGAAATAAATGTGTGGATGATGGAGGTGATGAGCTCAAGACCAATGCCCAGTGCCCGTGCCTCATACCTGAAGAGGCAGTGAACAGGCCCGGCATAGGAGTGCACATGACCTGAGGGTACAAGACAGGCTGAGCCGCCTTGGGTTGCCATCCACACAATAAGCCCCAAGTTGGCCACAAGCCACCAGTGATTGGAGAGCTGATTAAAAGTCCACGTGCCTGGGCCACACCTCAGCCCACCAAGTCCAGATCTCTGAGGGGTGGGCTGCACGTCTGCCCTACCCTTCACTGCCCTCAATAACCATACTGAGAGAGCTTGGAGCCTGTCCTGTGCTGGGCGGGCCTTCCCCAGGGGACTTGGAACCCTTTAGAAGGGGTTGTCGTAGTCTTCACACGGCTAGTGCCCTT